>NC_137338.1:67098167-67698167 GCF_965287045.1 Carcharhinus amblyrhynchos
GGCTTCAGGCCTGGTAATGAGGGGCAACAGTGTCCATGTGGATGTCAGACGCTGGATATCAGGGAGGATGTGAGCGAGGAAAGGAAACTGGGGAAGTCGCAGAGACCATCAGCACAGAATCTACAGCCAGGGGCGGACAGAGCTAGCTGGAAACCAATGTCGCCGGCAAATGATGTCTGGTATCTGTGACCTTGTCACCTAAGATCTCACATCTCACAGCATTGGTCTTCAAATTCACCACGATATAGATCCCAGCCCAGTTTAAGTGAAGCCTGTCTCTCTTTTTCATGGTCTGTAATCACTGGCACATAGATCAAAACTCCACCCTACCTCAGCTCTCTGATATTCACCTCTTGGTTTGATCTGGTCAGCCCTATTTTAATCAGTACAACTCAGGGGGTTATTGCCTTGGAGGTTCTACGCTTGTACTTGGACCCTGACTCCTCAGCTGAGCCTCATTTCTACTTTTACCTGTGTTTTGGTACCTATTTAGATAAGGGCAAGGTTTATGGCTCCTCTGCATCTGGACCATGACAACTGGGTCCAGCCCAAGCCATCCCAAGATGAAGTCGTTCAAACCTTGCAGCATGACCTTCCGATTACAGCTGCAGAGAACAGGGTTTATCCCCTTGACTATACTGTCCACTTCCATTACCACATTCCTTTTCATTAACCCCTCGCACCCTGGCCACCTCTGCCAGTGCTACGGGCAGTTTTCTTATTCATCATCAGACTTTGCCCTCTTCCAGATGGGCAGCAAATACCCTGTATCTATTGGATGAGGGCAAGAACCAAGGCTCGTTTATCACTGTATCCAGCGTCCTCTTAGTCGCTTGCCACACAGTCACAAACTCCTGTGCCCGAACATGAACCAGACCAGCAATACTTTCAAAATTAATGCAAAGTATCCAGGTAACTTGCTGCCTCTGAAGTCCTCCCATGTTCGCTTCGCTGACGTTCCTTGAGAGGCCAAAATTCCCCAATGTTGGATGTCCTGTCACCACTACTGGAGAATTTAGCGCTCAGCCAAATCTCCATTCTCTGCAGTGGGACTGGAGAATCCCAGCCAGAGACATTTCCCACACTGATTGCAACACTCTTCACAAAATCCCATATATTGCAGGTTGTGGTTTACTATCCATTCTGCCGTCCCTATTGAACTTTGTTTTATTTATTGAATTATTTAATCTTTTAACCAACAGCCTTCAGTTATAAAATCAAATTAGCGTAAATGCTGGAATCTGAAACCAAGAGAGAAAAAGCTGGAAAATCTCAGCAGGTCTGGCAGCATGTGTAAGGAGAAAAAAAAGCTGACATTGAGCACAGATGAACCTTCTCCCTCACTTCAACCCCCTTTCCCTTACCTTTACTTCCCCCCTGCCCCTTCTCTACATCCATAAGAACATAAGAAATAGGAGCAGGAGTAGGCCATCAAGTCCTTCGAGCCTGCCCCGTCATTCAATAAGATCATGGCTAACTCTGTCCCATCTCCTCCTCCCCTCTCGCCCCACTCCAACATCTTCATCTGTCACAGATTACAACGACTCTGCCATTTGGCCACTCACATCCTTTACTCTCTCTGTGGACAGCCATTAACAGTCTTTTCCCCTGGTTTCTGTGGCTATGACTCATCTTTCATTCCGTCCCCCTGCAGTACAAATATCTCCCACTTTCTATGCCTTTTAGCTTTGACAAAGGGTCATCTGGATTTGAAACGTTTAACTCTTTTCTCTCCTTACAGATGCTGCCAGACCTGCTGAGATTTTCCAGCATTTTCTCTTTTGGCTTCAGTTATAGGCAGATATAACCACCTGTAACATTAAGCCACAAAATGCACCATCTCCTTCCCTCTCTGTACTGACTTCCAGCACATTCCCACCTTTCACAATCTGCCATGTCAAAATATGGGAACCAGAAGAGGTTATTCAGCCCTCAAACCCATTCCACTATTCAGTGAGATCATAGCTGATCTCTAACCTAACTTCTGAAACTCGTCTTTCTCCTGTTCTGAAATACCATTAGTTAATAAAAACCTCATCAGTCTTAGATTTCATATTAATTGATTAGATTAAACCGATTTAGCATCAATTGCTATTTGTGGAAGAGAGTTCCAAACTTTTAATCACATTTTCTGTATAGAAGTCTTCCTGAGATCTATCCCATTGAGGTCACTGCTGAATGGTTTGCTTCTATTTTTCAGATAATGTTCTCGAGCTCTAGATTTGAGAGGATAGATTTTCTCCCAAGCTACCCCATTTGATCACCTTGATATTCTAAAAACTCCACAATCAAATCCCCCCCCTTAACCTCTCAGTTTCAGGGAATACAACTCTTGTTTGTTTAATATCCTCTTGTAACTCAACTCATGAGGTGGGATTTTACTGCCTCGTTCGAGCGAGACTGGAAATTCAGGCCCAAGGTCAACGGACGTTTCTGTTGTCCAACCCTTTCCTGCTCCGATTCCATGGTGGGCAGGGCAATAGAATTCCAGCAAAGGAATCTGGGTAGTGTGTGCAGAACTGCTCACCCTAACTCCAGGTATGGCCTAACTAGGCCTCTGTAGAGCCATTGACAGATTTGTCCAGTTTTTTTTTGTAGACAGTTTCTGTCTCAACCCATTGAAGTCAACATTATCTAAATCTAGAATCTTGGAGCAGGATTTTGGGGTTTGTTTGGGTCCTGACATCAGGGGTCACAATCCTACACGGTCACAATCCTACACGGTGAGGGGAACAGAGGGTGGGTTTGCTGTTCAGTTAAAGATAATGGGTGGGATCTTGAAGTTGGAGGCCTCCCAGCAATGGAGAATTTGCACGCTGCTTATTCAGCAAGAGAATGAAAGGGAAAGCCTTAAAATGGAGGTGGTGGCTAATTAGAAGGAGGCAAACAGAGTGAAAAAGCGACAACTACTATGCAATCACACAAGAAATATTCCTGTTACTTGCACTAAATTACTCCTTGAATCATTTTAGAAACGTAACTTTGTCTGTGAAATAGCATATTTTGGTTTGCTAGGATAAAGTGTCCAATTAGCAATCAGGTGATTGCGAATTTGGGTGGCGCCTGTTACAGCCAGGATGAAAAACTTGGTGACCCAGCAACCTGCCCAAAAATCCCTGCCAGTCAATGGAAAAGATTTTAACAAGGAGGCTTTTCCTCATCTAAAAAAAATGTTTTATATTAATTCACTAGCTGCCTTCACCATGTGGACTGCAGCTGACCATCAAGTTCTGAAGAGCAATTAGGGATGGACAATAAATGTTGGCCTTGTCAACAATGACCGCATCTCATGAATGGATAAAAAAAATCTCCCGTCATTCTCTTGACATAGTGCACCAGGGACCTGGGTTCAATTTTAGCATTGCGTGACTGTCTATGTGGAGTTTGCTTGTTCTTCATGTCTGCGTGGGTTTCCTCCGGGTGCTCCTATTTCAGGTTGGTTGTGTTGTGGATGGTCTGGAAGGATGGCAAAAGTTGCAGCAGGACATAGATAGGATGCAGGACTGGGCGGAGAAGTGGCAGATGGACTTCAACGCAGATAAATGTGTAGTCGTCCATTTTGGCAGAACCAATGGGATGAACGAGTACACTATCAAGGGCAGAAGTCTGAGTAGTGTTGAGGAGCAGAAGGATCTTGGGGTCCGGGTCCACAGGACTCTTAAATCGGCCTCGCAGGTGGAGGAGGTGGTCAAGAAGGCGTATGGTGTACTGGCCTTCATTCATCGAGGGATTGAGTTTAGGAGTCGGGAGGTAATGCTGCAACTTTATAAGACCCTTGTCAGGCCTCATTTAGAGTATTGTGCGCAGTTCTGGTCGCCTCACTATAGGAAAGATGTAGAAGCTATTGAGAGGGTACAGAGGAGATTTACAAGGATGTTGCCTGGACTGGGAGGCATGCCTTATGAAGTTAGGTTGAGGGAGCTGGGACTCTTTTCCCTGGAGAGACGAAGGTTGAGAGGCGACCTGATAGAAGTTTACAAAATGTTGAGAGGAATAGATAGGGTGGACTCTCAGAGGCTATTTCCCCAGGTTGAAATGGTTGCTACGAGAGGACACAGATTTAAGGTGCGGGGAGGGAGGTTCAGAAGTGATGTTAGGGGTAAGTTTTTCACTCAGAGGGTGGTGAGTGAATGGAATCGGCTGCCGTCAGTGGTGGTGGAGGCGAACTCGCTGGGGTCTTTTAAAAGACTTCTGGATGAGTATATGGGGTTTAATGAGATTGAGGGTTATAGATAGGTCTGTAGGTTGGTAGGTGTTGATGTGATCGGCACAACTCGTGGGCCGAAGGGCCTGTTTGTGCTGTAGTGTTCTATGTTCTATGTTCTATGTTCTATCCCAAACTCCAGAGATGGGCAGGTTAGGGGAATTAGACATGGTAAATGCATGGGGTGCAGAGATAGGGCAGAGGGAAGGGCCTGGGTGGGTCATTGTTTTGGAGGGTCAGTGCAGACTCGATAGGTCAAATAGCCTCTTTCTGCACCTTGTGGATTCTCGCTTGCTTCAGGAAAAACGATCCTAGCTTCTCCATGCTAACCTTGTAGCTAAAATCCCTCCTCTGTGGAAACATTCGGGTAAATCTTAGCACTCTCTCGATATTATTAACCATGAAATGAGCTATTAAGGACTTTGCAATGTGGTTTGACTGTAATGGAATATAACATGATCACTCATAAAAACAGAAATCTCCAAATTGTCAATCTATATTTTTACGACTGTCATATAATTATTCAGGGCATTGAAGCACATGATTGAATTTATACTTATCTGTGAGATGTAATTAATGATCTAGTTGCAGTAATTCTGGCTCTTACTTGTAGGTGTACGGCCCCAGTTGTGTCACGTTGGCTCTCTCACCCTGTAATACTTGCAAATGGTTTTCCACGTTGAAGAAGTAGAATTGCAGATAAACAGGAACAGGCGGATCTTTCCAGTTTTTAAATGCTTCGCTGTTCAACTTTAGTTTTGTGCGCTGTGGAAAGCAGTCAGAAACTTGAAAATAAGATTTATATCAATTCAACTGGAGTGTCATGAGTTGCTGTATTTTCTAATCAGATTAACACTAATCTGATTAAAACGTGGACTTTCCTGGTAGCAAATGTACAGTCCCTTGTTGCTTTTTCGATCTTTATACGAACATATGAATTAGGAGCAGGAGTAGGTCACTCAGCCCCTTGAGCTTGCTCTGCTGTTTAATAAGATCTCATTGTAACCTCAACCCCACATTCCTGCCCATTCCTGATAAACTTTCGTTCTCTTGTTAATCAGGGATCTATCTAGCTCTGCCTTAAAATATTCAAATACTCTGATACCACTTGAGGACGAGCATTCCGAAGATTCACAGCCCTCAGAAAAAATATTCCCATCTCAGTCACATCATCATTCACCTCTTTCCAAATCCACCCTGTTAAGGCCCCTCAGGATCTTGTACGTTTCAATCAGGTCACCTCGTACTCTTCTAAACTCCAGCAAATACTTTGCTATTTCCGTGTAAAGTGTTGACCTGCCAGCACCGTGGATTGTCGATGAACCAGCAACCTATAGTCATTTTTCACAGCATCGGAGAATCTCTTCCAGCCTGGTGTGCATTTTAAAAATATTATTCCATCATGCACAGTTTGGATGTTGCTGGCTGGATCAGCATTTGTTACCATTCCTAAATTTCCCATTGAGAAGGTGGTGGTGAGCTGCCTTCTTGAACCGCTGCAGTCCCCGAGGTGTGGAACACCCTCAGCGCTGTAAGGGAGGGAGTTCCAGGATTTTGACAGTGATTGAACGGTAATATATTTCCAAGTCAGGATAGTTGAGGGAAACTTGCAGGTGGTGGTGTCCCCAGGTGTCTGCTGCCCTTTCCTTTTAGATGGTAGAGGTCACAGGTTTGGAAGGTGCTACTCAAGAATCCCTGAGTTCCTGCAGTGCATCACTGAAGTACATTAGCTTCATCATTCAGCCAAATGTTATACATCTCAATGAGCTTTCATTGGACAGAATGCTGTGGATTTCAGTAAGTATTGTGTCTGGGTAGTGATGACTTCTCATCGAGGTACACCCTGTATTGGTCCTGTTTCCCCTTCAGTAGAACAAGTCTTTAAACTATGCCCCCTGGTTCTAGATTCTCCCATGATGGGAAACATAGTTCAGGACTTTACACCCCTCCCACTCGCTGGGATATTACATCCCTTTCAAAGAAAATGGGAATTTCAATGGTCCATCACATCCAGAGGCAGGAGACACACCATCTGTATAATCCTGGTCAGTGTCTCAGCATCCTCTAATTAAAACTCCCTTATGAATCTTCTATCTTTCAATAAGATCAACTCACTCTTCAAAGTCTCTTTCTTCCCAAGAATCTTGAACCTTCTCTGGGACTGTACTTCAGCATAATCTGCAACCTTGTGGCTAGTACTTACCCATGCAACCATTACCAGCAAGCCAGGGGATCAACCCTGGTTCAAATGGAGAGTCAGGAAGGTGAACCAGGAGCAGCACCAGGCACACCTAGAAATGATGTGTCAACTTGGTGAAAGGACCAAACAGGACCGCTTGCATGCCAAACAGCATAAGCAACAAGTGATAGACAGAGCTAAGTGACCCCACAACCAACGGATCACATCTAAGCTCTGCAGTCCTGCATGTCCAGTCGAGAATGGTGTTGGACAATTAAACAACTCGCTGGATACCCAGGATCCACAAATATCCCTGTCCTCAGTGATGGAGGAGCCCAGCACATCAGTGCAAAAGATAAGACTGAAGTATTCACTTCAGCCAGAAGTGCTGAGTACTGGATGATCCATCGCAGCCTCCTCCAGTTCCCAGCATCTCAGATGCTAATCTCCAGCCAATTCGATTCACTCCACGTGATATCAAGAAACAGTCGGAGGCACTGGACTAAAGGCAACAGGTCCTGGACTTGCACTCCAGGACTTGTTGCTCCCTTAGCCAAGCTCTTCCGGTCAGGTAGGTGTCAGTTACAACATTGGCATCTACCCGTCAACGTGGAAAGTTGTCCAGGTATGTCTTGTACACAAAAAGCAGGACAAATCCAACCCAGCCAATTACCGCTCAGTCTACTCTCGATTGTCAATGATGGAAGGGGTCATCAACAGTGCTATTAAGCAACATCTACTCAGCAATAACCTGCTCAATGACACCCAGTTTGGGTCACATAGCTTCTCTCATTCATTCATGTTTGAACCAAGGCTATAAAGAGCTGAATCCCAGAGTTGAGGTGAGAGTGACAGCTCTTGACGTCAAGACCATGTTTGACTGAATGTGGCACTAAAGAGCCCAAGCAAAACTGGAATCGATGGGTGTCAGAGGGCAAACTCTCTGCTGGTTAGAGTCATTCCTGGCACTAGGTATAGAAAGATGGTTGCGGAAGCTCCAGGAAATCACTGCAGAAGTTCCTCAGGGAACAAGGTCCAACCATCTTCAGCTGCTTCATTAATGACCTTCCCTTCATCATGAGGTCAGAATTGTGGATGTTCGCCGATGATTGCACAATGTTCAGCACCATTCGCAACTCCTCAGATACTGAAGCAGTCCAAGTTCAAGTGCAACAAGATCTGGACAATATCCAGGCTTCAGCTGACAAGTGGCAAGTAACATTCACACCACACAAATGCCAGGCAGTGACCATCAACGATAAGAGACACGCTAACCCCACCCTCGGGGTTACCATTGACCAGAAACTCAATTGGAGCAGATCAGAGGCTAGGAATACTGTGGTGAGTAACTCACCTCCTGACTCCCCAGATCTTACCCACCATCTACAAGGCACAAGTCAGGAATGTGATGGAATGCTCCCCACTTGCCTGGGTGGGTGCAGCTCCAACAACAGTCAAGAGGCTTGACGTTATACAGGACAAAGCAGCCCCGCTTGATTGGCATCACATCTACAAACATCCACGCCCTCCACCACCAATGCCAAGTAGAAGCAGTGTGTACTGTCTACAAGATGACTGCAACAATTCACCCAAGATCCTTAGACAGCACCTTCCAAACCCATGACCACTTCCATCGCGAAGGACAAGGGCAGCAGATATATGGGAACAGCACCATCTGCAAGTTCCCCTCCAAGCCCTGCACCATCCTGACTTGGAAATATGTCACTCTTCCTTCGCAGTTGCCTTCGTTGTCCATTACTTGCCCGGATAGGTTAGGTAGTTTGCTGCGGACAATGGTCTGTTTGAGGTTGTGCAGTTGTTTAAAGGCAAAAAGTGGGGGTGTGGGGATGGCCTTGGCGAGATGTTCGTCTTCATCAATGACATGTTGAAGGCTCCGGAGAAGATGTCGTAGCTTCTCCGCTCTGGGGAAGTGCTGGATGACGAAGGCGTTAGTGGATTTTCTTAACTATAGCCTCCATATGGAGGGACCAGGACAGGTTGTTGGTGATCTGGATACCTAGAAACATGAAGCCTTCGACCACTTTTACTTTGTCCCCATGAACGTAGACAGGAACATGTACACTTCCTGAAGTTGATGATTATCTCCTCTGTTTTGCCGACATTGACGGAGAGATAATTGTCTTCGCACTAGCTCTTCCATCACTTTCCTGTATTCAGTTTCATCATTGTTTGAGATCCAACCGAGCATGGGGGGGGATAATCAGCAAACACGGAAATCGAGTTGGAGGGGAATTTGGCCACACAGCCATAGGTGTAGACGGAGTACGGCAAGAGGCTGAGGACACAGCCTTTTGAGGCATCATCACTGGGGATGATCATGGAGGAGGTGCCTATCCTTAGTGATTGCAGTCTGTGGGTGAGGAAGTCTAGGACATAGTCACAGAGTGAGGAGCCGAGCCCCAGGCCAGCTGAATTTTGTAGGAATAATGGTGTTGGAGACATGATTGAGATGTACAAAATTATGAAGGACATAGAGATTGTTGACAGGAAGAAACTTTTCCCCTTGGTGAGGGATCAATGACTAAGGAGAATAAATTTAAAGGGTAGGAGGTTTAGAGGGGATGTGAGGAAACTCTTTCACCCAAAGGATGGAGGAAGTCTGGAATCTGGAACTCACTGTCTGAAAGGGTGATTAAGGCAGTGACCTTCCTAACATTGAAGAAGTATTTAGACGCACACTTGTGATACCAAGGCTAGGGGCCAAGTGCTGGAAAATGGGATTAGAATAGTTGAGTGGTTTATCTTTGACCAGTGCAGACACGATGGGTCAAAGGGCCTTTCTCTTTGCTGTACAGGAGATTAGTGAACCAGATGAGGTTTTGCAACAATCAATCTTTCACGGTGGGATTGGACCCTAGATCCCCTGAGTATTACTCTGGGTCTCAGGATACTAGTCCAGTGACAATACCAGCTCCCTATATATTTTATTTGCCCTGTAATAAAGGCCAACATTAGGACTCTTAAATCGGCCTCGCAGGTGGAGGAGGTGGTCAAGAAGGCGTATGGTGTACTGGCCTTCATTAATCGAGGGATTGAGTTTAGGAGTCGGGAGGTAATGCTGCAACTTTATAAGACCCTTGTCAGGCCTCATTTAGAGTATTGTGCGCAGTTCTGGTCGCCTCACTATAGGAAAGATGTAGAAGCTATTGAGAGGGTACAGAGGAGATTTACAAGGATGTTGCCTGGACTGGGAGGCATGCCTTATGAAGTTAGGTTGAGGGAGCTGGGACTCTTTTCCCTGGAGAGACGAAGGTTGAGAGGCGACCTGATAGAAGTTTACAAAATGTTGAGAGGAATAGATAGGGTGGACTCTCAGAGGCTATTTCCCCAGGTTGAAATGGTTGCTACGAGAGGACACAGATTTAAGGTGCGGGGAGGGAGGTTCAGAAGTGATGTTAGGGGTAAGTTTTTCACTCAGAGGGTGGTGAGTGAATGGAATCGGCTGCCGTCAGTGGTGGTGGAGGCGAACTCGCTGGGGTCTTTTAAAAGACTTCTGGATGAGTATATGGGGTTTAATGAGATTGAGGGTTATAGATAGGTCTGTAGGTTGGTAGGTGTTGATGTGATCGGCACAACTCGTGGGCCGAAGGGCCTGTTTGTGCTGTAGTGTTCTATGTTCTATGTTCTATGTTCTAACCATAGAACCCCTACTGTTTAGAAGGAGGCCATTTGGCCCATCCAGTCTGCACCAACTCGGGGAAGCATGGTAGCACAGTATTTAACACTGCTGCTTCATAGCTCCAGGGACTTGGGTTTGATTTCTGGCTTCGGTCACTGTCTATGTGGAGTTTGCACATTCTCCCCGTGTCTGTGTGGGTTTCCTCCGGGTGCTCCGGTTTCCTCCCACTGTCCAAAGATGTGCAGGTTAGGTTGACTGGCCATGCTAAAATTGCCCCTTAATGTCCTGAGATGTGTAGGTTAGAGGGATTAGCAGGTAAATGTGTAGGGATATGGGGGTAGGGCCTGGGTGGGATTGTGATCGGTGCAGACTCGATGGGTCAGGTAGCCTCTTTCTGCACTTTAGGGTTTCTATGCTTCTATTTTTATGACTCTCCAAAACAGCACCTTACTCACACCAACCCCCTTCATCCTCTCCCTGTAACATTTAGCATGGCCTATCCACCTAACTTGCACATCTTTGGAATTTGGGAGAAAACCGGAGCACCTGGAGGAAACCCACACAGACACAGACAGTCACCCAAGAATCAAAACTGATCCCTGGCACCATGAACCAACAATACTAACCACAGTGCCACCCTACTTGCCATTCTGTTTGTCTTCCTAATCCTTTGTTATTACTCGCGAGTGGAGACATACTATTAAGCATTAATCAACTTCTGCGCTACACTACAATCGCCATATTCTTGAACCAGCACCCTCCCTCCTATCTATCAGGAGGAAGTGCTTCAAGATACAAGAGACAGGCATAGTAGATGCCATTGCCACCTCTGCACACCTACAGAGAAGACATCACTGCATAGCAATCGCTGGCATTGCTAAGAGAGATATCACACAGGATTTCTACATACCAGCTCCTCATGTTCCTACCTCGCTCCCAACTCCCTCTACACTGTTTACATGACATGACCACCGTATTATCATTTGCTTAAGGAAGCAGGTCAAAGTTACTGAGACCTGAGGTGTTACATGTTTTGCCAATTTGATCTCACGTTAGGTGAACTCTCTTTGCAGAAATCTGCAAAACATCTTAATTGTAGACAGTGAAAGAGGCTGCTTTGCAGTGCGAACTTGAACAATGCTGCTCAATCTTACCTCTTTGATTTGGTCTTCCACTATATTGTTAAAAACGCCTTTAACGGTCAGTATCAGGAAGATAATGAAGCAGCACAGAGCGAACACAATAATCACAGCAACTCGCTTCCTCAGGTGAACCATAACTGCTCCAACAAGCAAATCTCTAAAAAAAAAACAATTAAAAAGGAACCTCGTGAGTTTATGCCCGCTGCCAAACAGTTTGTGGAGACGGAGCTATGTGCTAATCCACGGAAAAGTCTGGAATTATTTCTTGCCTGAATGTTACTAGCCTGACCAAAGGTCGATGGCACGCAAAGGCAGGAAGGTCACTCTGCAGCCAATCACAAAAAAGGGCAAACTCTCCAAATACCTCAGTAATTGGAGAGGGGAAGGCTCGCAGTCAGCTTTCAATGTACAGTTCCCGTAGTTGTAACATCACCCAAGCACGTTTCAATCCAAAGATTGATCCTGTGGGTGGAATTTTCCAAAAAACAAACGGCAAAGGCTGCCATTTTGGGACTGAGTGCCCACACTGGCAGGCAAACCAGAGTGTTTCCTCCCGGTGCTAACAGCACCTGACTGGGAATCACTGAAAGCTGTCAACAAGCTCATGTCAAGCAACCCGCCAGCCAGCCCCGCTGTTCCAAGACAAGGCCGCCATTTTAACTGGCTTCCTGATCTCCACACTCGGGAACAGAACCCTCCTCCCCTCAAAAATTAAAAAAAACTGACCAGGGGAGCACAACCAACCCTTCAAAAAGCAACATCCTCACTCATCCACCTACAAATAATAGGTTACCCCCCCCCCCCCCCCGCCCCCGTCCCCAAACCGTGCAGGCGTGATGGTTACCGGACCCAAGCCCTCCTCAGATCCCCACTCAGGATCCCTTCCACACCAGACCTCCTACTCAGCCGCCCTTCAGGTCATACGCCTAGGTAGTGCAAACGGTTCATTGCCCCCAGCACCCTGGCCTGGCACCTTGGGCCCCGAGAGGTCTGGAGGAGGTAGGCCCCGTGGCCATTTGCCCCTCTGCTACTGCCAGGTTACAGAGGAATGGTCCCTCAAGGATCCTAGGAATTATGTGGATTCAGGCGTGACACAGGGATGGAGGGTTATAGGCGACGGTTTTAAAAAGGGTCAGAGCCTCGGGACGATACTGGAAATGTAATACGACATGTTAACATTTTGTCTCTTTTAATCCGCAGGTGTGTCGGTCCACCTTGTTGTCTAACGAGGGGCACGCACACGGTGGGTCGTGCGTGGGCTGCTCTTGGAGGTTTCGAGAGTGGCCTAGTACTTCGTGTCGATGTGTGTGCTTAAAACTGGACCAGCAGATGGGCACCACAACAGCTCAGTGACTATCACTGCTAGCTGTGCAGATACATGGATTTGGGCCGGTGTCTGTGGGAGTTTGTGCATTCTCCCTGTGGTTGCGTGGGTTTCCTCCGGGTGCTCCGGTTTCCTCCCACACCCCAAAGATGTTCTCTTAGGCTGATTGGTGTACCAAATTGACCCTACACTATTCTCCCCTGAATCTGGTTACAGTAGGGGTACCATTAGCATACACACGGGGCAAGGTAGGTGTAGGAAAATGCTTGTTAAGATGGCGGCGTGGGCTCGTTGGGCCGAAGGGCCTGTTTCCCGTGCTGGGTTGTTCTTTGTTCTTGGTAGGACAAGGGATTTACCGCATAAATACCCCCTCCTAACAAAGAGTCACTCTGGCTCAGTGCCCCCTTTCTATCAAAGAGACACTCTGGATAAATACCACATCAAATTGAAGGTTTACAAATGTAATTTTGGTCACACAAGAGCCAATTTACGCACAGCAGCCTCCCACAATCACTAATGTGACAATGACCTGATAAGCCGCTTTTTAACCTTGATTGAAGAATAAATATTGTTCACTTTGGTACTTTGGTAGGAAGAATGGTAGGAAGGACTATTACTTACGTGGCGAAAAACTGCAGCAGGCGACGGTGCAGAGGGACCTCGGGGTCCTTGTGCATGAGTCGCAAAAACCCAGCCTGCAGGTGCAGCAGGTGGTCAGGAAGGCGAATGGGATGCTGGCCTTCATAGCGAGGGGGATTGAATATAAAAGTAGGGAGGTCTTGCTGCAGCTGTATAGGGCATTGGTGAGGCCGCAGCTGGAGTACTGTGTGCAGTTTTGGGCGCCGCACCTGCGCAAGGATATTTTGGCCCTGGAAGGAGTGCAGAGGAGGTTTACTAGGCTGATACCGGAGTTGAGGGGATTGAGCTATGAGGAGAGGCTGAATAAACTAGGCTTGTACTCGTTAGAGTTTAGAAGAATGAGGGGAGATCTCATTGAGACGTATAAGATGATGAATGGGATGGATAGGATAGAGGTGGAGAGACTCTTCCAGCTCAAAAAAGACAGTAGGACTAGGGGGCACAGCCTCAAGATAAAGGGGAGGCGGTTTAGAATGGAGTTGAGGAGGAACTTCTTCACTCAAAGGGTGGTGAATCTCTGGAATTCTCTGCCCGTTGAAGTGGTGGAGGCTGCCTCGCTAAATATTTTTAAGAAGTGGGTTGATGGGTTCTTGATAAGAGAGGGGATTAAGGGTTATGGGGAGAGGGCGGGAAAGTGGAACTGAGCCACAACAGATCAGCCATGATCTTATTGAATGGCGGGGCAGGCTCGAAGGGCTAGATGGCCTACTCCTGCTCCTATTTCTTATGTTCTTATGTTCTGTTCATCAAGGAGAGCTCTCTACTCTTCTTAAAAATATTTCCGTGGGATCTTCTATGCCCACCTGAGGATAGACTGGGCTTCAGTTTAACGTCTTACCCTTCAACATGGCAGCGCTCTGTCAGTGCTGTAATGGGGAGTGTCAGCTTTAATTCATTCTCAAGTTCTTCAGTGGGGCTTGAACCGACAAGGTTGTGACTCAGAGATAGCAAATGAGTTATATTGCCACTCCATTATATTTTTCTTTTGAGTCCACCCTTAACCCTGATCGCTGCCTTGGGTCTGTTGGTACTTTCAGGGTTAAGAGAAGGAATTTGGACTCATATTTGTACCAGCACAAAGACCTCTTTCATCCAAAACATTACCCACCTATGTATATAACTGATCCTCTTTGCTGCTGAAACTGTTTCCTTTCTCTGACAACGCTGACTCAATGGAGATTCAATTGGATAAGGTCTGGAACATAAGAACATAAGAAATAGGAGCAGGAGTAGGCCATCTAGCCCTTCGAGCCTGCCCCGCCATTCAATAAGCTGATCTGAAGTGGATCGGTTCCACTTACCCGCCTGCCCCCCCCGTAACACTTAATTCCCTTATTGATCAGAAATCTATCTACCTGTGACTTAAACATATTCAACGAGGTAGCCTCCACCACCTCAATGGGCAAATTCACTACCCTCTGAGAGAAGAAGTTCCTCCTCAACTCTGTTCTAAACTGCCCCCTGCTTATTTTGAGGCTGTGCCCTCTAGTTCTGGTTTCCTTTCTAAGTGGAAAGAATCTCTCTACCTCTACCCTATCTAACCCCTTCATGATCTTGGAAGCTAGTGGTGAGCAGCCTTCTTGAGCTGCTGCAGGGAATCCCACAATGCTGGACTTGCCTGAATGCTTTACAAAGCCATTTCAAAGTCAACCACATTGCTGTGCATTTGGAGTTACATCTAGGCTAGAGCAGTTAAGGAAGGCAGATTTCCTTCCCCAGAAAGCATTAATAAACCATGTGAGCGTTTGATTACTGTGGTGTTTGATTTTGAGAGCCTGATAACTAATCTATACTCACGGTGCTTGATTGGTTAAGCCTCAGTGCGAACCCAGAACAAAGTAAACTGACACCACAGGAGTTACCATAAGCTAAGCTATGAGAAGGAGTGCAGACATTTTGTGATTGAAGAATGATTTTAAAATTTGTGTAAATAAACCAATTGCACGCATAGAAACTGGTATCATCTGTGTATTGATTGCCAAGATTGTTTTTTTTTAAATTCCAGAGATATTCACTAATATTGTGAATAATGTGATGATCCCACTATTTAAGAAAGTTTGAACAGACAAGCTGGAGAACTACAGACCAGTGAGTCTCACATCTGTGGTTGGGAAACTACTGGAGAAGATTCTGAAGGAGAGACTCTATCTCCATTTGGAGAGGCAAAGTTTAATCAGGGATAATCAGCATGATTATGTCAGAGGGAGGTCATGCTTAACAAATTTGATTGAATTTTTTTGAGCATGTAACCAAGTGTGTGGATGAGGGTAGTGCAGTTGATGTAGTTTACATAGATTTCAAAAAAGTCTTTGACAAAGTCCCATATGGAAGACTTATTGAGAAGGCTGTTGCACATGGGATACAGGGTGGTCTGACGAGGTGGATTCATAATTGGCTTAGCGGTAGGAGACACAGGGTGGTGACAGATTGCTGCTTAAGTGACTGGAGGCCAGTGGTGTACCACAGGGATCCATGCTGGACCCCCTATTGTTTGTCATTTACATAAATGACATAGGTGACTATGTGGGGGATAGGATCAGTAACTCTGCCGATGACTCAAAGATTGGCTGGGTGGTTAACAGTGAAGTCTTGGGTTATAGGAAAATGTAGATGAGGTGGTCAAATGGGCAAATAAGTGGCAGATGGAATTGAACCCTGAAAAGTGTGAGGTAATGCACTTTGGAAGGAGTAATTTGACTAGGAAGTATACTATGAAAAGTCTGACACTGGGAAGTTCCAAAGAACAAACGGACCTTGGGTGTTTGTCCATCTATCTCTGAAGGCGGAAAGACAGGTTAATAGGGTGGTGAAAAAGGCATATGGCACACTCGCCTTTCTCAATCGAGGTCATGATGGAGTTGTACAGAACTTTGGTGAGGCCACAGCTGGAGTACTGTGTGCAGTTCTGGTCACCACATTATAGGAAGGAAGTGAATGCACTGGAGAGGGTGCAGAGGAGATTCACCAGTTGTTGCCTGGGATGGAGCAGTTAAGTTATAGAGAGAGTTAGGATAGACTTGGGTTGTTTTCTCTGGCGTAGAGAAGACTGAGGGGTGACTTGATTGTGGCGTTCAAGATTATGAGGGTCATGGACAAGGTGAATAGGGAGCAGCTGTTCCCCTTAGTTGAAGAATCGGTTACGAGTCACAAGTTAAAAGTGAGGGGTGGGAGATTTAGGGGGGATTTGAGGAAAATCTTTTTTACTCAGAAGGTAGTGATGGTCTGGAATGCACTGCCTGGCAGTGCATTCCAAGTGGGGCCTGACAAGGGTCTTATAAAGTTGCAGCATTACCTCCTGACTCCTAAACTCAATCCCTCGATTAATGAAGGCCAGTACACCATACGCCTCTTGACCACATCCTCCACCTGCGAAGCTGATTTAAGAGTCCTGTGGACCCGGACCCCAAGGTCCTTCTGATCTTCTACACTGCTAAGAGTCCTACCCTTGATATTATACTCCTTCATCCCATTGGACCTGCCAAAATGGACCACTACACATTTATCCGTGTTGAAGTCCATCTGCCACTTCTCACCCAGTCTTGCGTCCTATCAATGTCTCGCTGCAACTTCTGACATCCCTCCAGACCATCCACAACACCACCAGCCTTCGTGTCATCAGCAAACTTACCAACCCATCCCTCCACTTCCTCATCCAGGTCATTTATGAAAATGACAAACAGGAAGGGTCCCAGAACAGATCCCTGGGGCACTCTGTTGGTGACCGACCTCCATGCAGAAAAAGACCCATCCACAACCACTCTCTGCCTTCTGCAGGCAAGCCAGTTCTGGATCCACAAGGCAACAGCCCCTTGGATCCCATGCCCTCTCACTTTCTCAAAAAGTTTTGCATGGGGGACTTTATCAAACGCCTTGCTGAAGTCCATATAAACCACATCCACTGCTCTTCCTTCGTCAATGTGTTTAGTCACATTTTCAAACAACTCAACTAGGCTCGTAAGGCACGACCTGCCCTTGACAAAGTTACAGGAAAATGTGGATGAGATGGTCAAATGGGAGAATAAGTGGCAGATGGAATTTAACACTGAAAAGTGTGAGGTAATGCACTTTGGAAGGAGTAATTTGACAAGGAAGTATGCTATGAAAAGTCTGACATTGGGAAGTCAACATTGGGAATAGTGCTGACTATTTTTGATCATACTAAACTTCTCTGAATGTTAATAAATCCTGTCCCTCAACTTATCCTCTCCATCAACTTACCAACCACTGAGGTCAGACTCATTGGTCAGTAATTTCCTGGGCTACCCCTGTTTCCTTTCTTGAAAATAGGAACCACATCCGCAATCCTCCAATCCTCTGGAACCTCTCCGTCTCCATCGACGATGCAAAGATCATCGCCAGGGGCTCTGCAATCTCTTCCCTCACCTCCCACAGTAACCTGGGGTACATCCCATTCGGTTCCATAGAACATAGAACATAGAACATTACAGCGCAGTACAGGCCCTTCGGCCCTCGATGTTGTGCCGACCAGTGGAACCAATCTAATGACCCTCTAACCTAAACTATTCCAATGTTATCCATATGCCTATCCACTGACCATTTGAACGCCCTTAAAGTTGGCGAGTCCACAACTGCTGCAGGCAGGGCATTCCACACCCTTACTACCCTCTGAGTAAAGAACCTACCTCTGACATCCATCCTATAATTGCCACCCCTTAATTTAAAGCTATGTCCCCTCGTGTTAGCCATCACCATCTGAGGAAAAAGGCTCTCACTGTCCACCCTATCCAATCCATTGATCATCTTGTATGCCTCAATCAGGTCACCTCGTAACCTTCTTCTCTCTAATGAAAATAACCTCAAGTCCCTCAGCCTTTCCTCATAAGACCTTCCCACCATACCAGGCAACATCCTGGTAAACCTCCTCTGCACCCTTTCCAATGCCTCCACATCTTTCTTATAATGCGGCGACCAGAACTGTACACAATACTCCAAGTGCGGCCGCACCAGAGTTTTGTACAGTTGCAACATGACCTCACGGCTCCGAAATTCAATCCCTCTACCAATAAAAGCTAACACACCATACACCTTCTTAACAACCTTATCAGCCTGGGTGCCAACTTTCAGGGAGCTGTGCACATGTACCCCGAGATCTCCCTGCTCGTCAACACTACTAAGAGTCCTTCCATTAGCCCCTATATTCTGTACTCCTGTTACTCTTACCAAAGTGAATCACGTCACACTTTTCCGCATTAAACTCCATCTGCCACCTCTCGGCCCAGCTCTGCAGCTTATCGCGTATGCTCCTCGCATTAAAGTATACGCACTTCAAACCACCCTCCCACCTGCCAATACACTGCTGTGACCTAGAAACCTTATCCATGACGTCCCTATTCTCATCCTCCTGTACATTGGAGCTACAGTTTAGATTCCCATCCCCCCTCGGAATCAGTTTAAACCCCCCTGAATACCATTGGCAAATTTTCCCCCCAAGATATTAGTTCCCCTCTGGTTCAGGTGCAGACCATCCCTCTTGTAGAGGTCCCACCTATCCCAGAATGAGCCCCAATTGTCCAAGTATCTGAACCCTTCCCTCCTGCACCATCCCTTTAGCCACGAGTTCAAATGTTCTCTCTCTCTATTCTTCTCCATGCTATCCCGCGGGACAAGTAACAAACCAGAGATAACCACTGTTTGTTTTAGCCCTAAGCTTCCACCCTAACTCTCTGAATTTCTGTTTTATATCCCTGTCCCTTTTCCTACCTATGTCATGGGTGCCTACATGAACCACAACTTGGGGCTGGTTCCCCTCCCCCTTAAGGATCTCAAACACTTGCTCAGAGATATCATGGACTCTGGCACCTGGGAGGCAACATACCAACTGCAAGTCTCTCACTTTCCCACAAACTCTCCTATCTATCCCCTTGACTATGGAATCCCCAATCACTAATCCTGTTCTTTTCTTCCCCCTTCCCACCTGAGCATCAGGGACAGGCTCTATCGGGTACTCCATGGCTTACCCCGGTTGAGTCTTCCTCCCCAACAACATCCAAAACAGAGTACTTATTTTGGAGAGGAACAGCCTCGGGGGATCGCTGCTCTGACTGCTTCTTACCCCTTCTAGCAGTCATCCATGCATCACTTTTAGGAGTAACTATCTCCCTGTAACTTTTGTCGATAGCTGCCTCTGCTTCCCAAATAATTCTTAGTTCCTCCAGTTCCAGCTCCAGGTCCCTAACACGGTCCTCAAGGAGCTGCAAATGGATGCACCTCCTGCAGGTGTAATCAGCTGGGACACTACCAGTGTCCCTCACCTCAAACATCCCACAGAAGGAACATCGCACTGCCTGCACTGCCATCCCTATTACTTTCCTCACCAAGAAACAAAAATAAACTTAAACGTAAACTTACCTGCTCTCACTCCAAGTCACTCTCTTTTTTTGTAGGTTAGAGGAGGGGGTAGGATGGGATACTCTACACGTGTAGAGTATCGGGTTTCTTCACCTTTCCAATTTATGGGGGTCCAGAGGGAGGGGAAATAAAAACTACTTCCTAGTCCTCCCTATGACCACTTCCCGTACCCGATTTAAATTTTAAAAAAAAGCTAAAGAAGTTAGTTTTAAAAAGTCCCGGTGACTTATCTACCTTGATGCAATTTAAAAGTTCTAACACATCCTCTTTCTCTACGTCCGCATACTCAATCTTTTCAGTCCGCCACAAACCTGCAGTACAACCTCCCAGATCATTTTCCACTGTGAATACTGAGGTAAGGTGCTCATTAAGCCCCTCTGCCATTTCTACCGGTTCCACACAGACTTTTCCCCCTTCACCTTTTATAGGTCCTATTCCTTCACTTCTCATCCTTTTACTCTTCACATATTTGTAGAATGCCTTGGGGTTCTCCTTAATCATACCTGCCAAGGCCTTCTCATGACCCCTTCTGGCTCTCCTAATTTCCTTTTTAAGCTCCTTTCTACAACCCGTATACTTCTCTAGATCCTTAACATCTCCTAGCTCTCTGAACCTTCTGTACGCCTTTCTCTTTTCTATCTGACTAGGTTCATTACAACCTTCATAGAACATAGAACACTACAGCACAAACAGGCCCTTTGGCCCACAGACGTCTCCGTTTTTCCAGCCCCCAAAAATATATGTTATTGCATTTTCTTGCAAATAGATCAACCCCACCTTGGCAGCCCAGACATGTTCCACTCACTGTAATATTCAACACAGCGTTTAGCCCTGCTGCCTCACAGCGCCAGGGACCCAGGTTCAATTCTGGCTACTGTCTGTGGGGAGTTTGCACTTTTTTTTTACATTCTCTCTGTGTTTGCCTGGGTTTCCTCCGGGAGCTCGGATTTCGTCCCACAATCCAAAGATTAGGTTGATTGGCCATGCTAAATTGAACCTAGTGTCAGGGGGATTAGCAGGGTAAATGTGTGAGGTTAAGGCAATAGGGCCTGAGTGGGATTGTGGTTGGTGCAGACTCAATGGGCCAAATGGCCTCTTTCTGCACTGTAGGATTCCAAGATTCAACCTCACTTATTCCTCCCACAAATGAATCCTTCTTGCTACCTTATAACTGGGAGCAAGGGGTCAAGCAGGTGATATGGGCCTGTGTTGTAAAGATGTGCAGTAGTTTAAAACGTGACCACTCTTTCTGTCATTTGCCGTTTCAGAGTGATGAGTGCCCACACCGGGCTTCACGGTAATGCTCGGTGTATAAGCATGGCAGCACTGGGAAGAACAAACAAAGAAAGTTACAGCAGGCCCTCTGAGCCTGCACCGACCATGCTGCCCAACTAAACTAAAACCCCATACCCTTCCGGAGACCATATCCCTCCATTCCCATCATGTTCATGTATTTTTAAAGACACCCCTTAGAAGTCATTATCGTATTTGCTTCCACTACCTCCCTGGCAGCGAGTTCCAGGCACCCACCACCCTCTGTGTAAAAAACTTGCCTTGTACGTCTCCTTTCAACCTTGCCCCTCGCACCTTAAACCTGTGCCCCCTAAGAATTGACTCTTCCATCCTGGGAAAAAGATTTTGACTATTCACTCTGTCCATGCCCCTCATAAGCTTGTAGACTTCTGTCAAGTCACCCCTCAACCTCCGTTGTTCCAGTGCGAACAAACTAGGTTTATCCAACCTCTCCTCACCACTAATACCCTCCAGACTAGGCAACATCCTGGTAAACCTCATCTGTACCCTGTCCAAAGCATCCACACCCTTCTGGTTGTGTGGTGACCAGAATTGTACAATTACAAATAACAACAATCTCAATGTGAAGTCATCACTGTCCAAGAATGATGCCCATCGAAACATCCGCAGGACAGTCTAGTGCGTTTCATAGAATCCCTACAGTGCAGTGGGAGTCGTATGGTCCATCAGACCTGCCCTGACTCTCTGGCAGAGAACCTTACCCAGGCCTTTTACTCCACCCTATCTCCTAAACATCCTGGGACACTAAGGGACAATTTAGAATGGCCAATCCAGTTAATTTGCAAAGATGTGTGGGTTAGGTTGATGTCAAATTGCGCCTTGGTGTCAGGAGGGTTAGTAAGGTAAATACATGGGGTTACAGGGATAGGCCCTGTATGGAATTGTTGTCAGCGCAGGCTCAATGAGCCAAATGGCCTCCTTCTGCATTGTAGGAATTCTATAATTATATGGGAGGAAAGAGGAGCACCCGGAGGAAACTCGCACAGACACGGGGAGAAAGTGCAAACTCCACACAGTCACCCAAGGCTGGAATTGAGCCAGGGTCCCTGGAGCTGTAAGGCAGCAGTACCACCATGCCACCCAGAGAGATGGAAGACACTTGGTTGAATAACTGGTTTATCATCAATCCACAGTGCTGACAGAATATAGTCATCATCGTGTCCTCCAGTGTCACTGATGACTTCCACAATTTAACTCGGGATCGGATCCGAGAATTTGCGAATGGATGGTCTGTGGCATAGAAACTTTACACAGCTGTCTAAAGTCTAACTGTACTTGTTTGCTCACACAAGATAAGTTCAGGTTTTGTTTAACTAACACTATGTTATTGAAGAGGGAAGTATTCATTGCACAGTGTACAACGTACAGTTAATGCAAGCTTCCCTCATGAATTCCTGCATCTGCAAGTTGCCGAGTTTATAACAAAATAGTTTCATTAACTTATTTGCTGAATTTTAATATATAAATATTGGTAATTATAGTTCAGTGTGGTTGAAAAATCGCTGCTCGACCTTTTGGTTAAGATCAAGTGTCGTATGGACATGCTGTACTTGGTTGAGGTCATTAGGTTACCTTTTAGCTGCATTTGAAGCAATTTTTAAAAGCGGCATCTCGGCCTTGTGGCTAAGATGCAAATGAGATCAAGCCTTGGAGGAGGAGCTATGCCTACTCCAATCAGCCTGGATCATGTAGATCAAACCCAAGACAGGAGGGGAGAGCCCTGTCTTATCAGTGTGGATCGGGAATGTCCCAACTTGTTGAGACTCTGAATTGGATTTGATTTGATTGAATTGGAATAAAAAAAAATCAGAGGAATTGGAGGAAACGGCATTGGAAAAACCCGAATTTGGTGAATGATTCTTTAAATATACTTCTTCCAAAAATTACAATTTTCAGTGATATTGTGCCTTACAAGGTCTCACTTTGACACTGGTTCGTGTGAGGGAGGTTTTAGGGCAGATCGCCAAAAGCTGCGTCAAAGTTTCAAATGGTAGATAAAGGCCAACATTAGAACCATAGAGTCCCTACAGTGCAGAAAAGACCATTCAGCCCATCTGAATCTCCATTAGAGCATCTTACCAAGGCTTTCTCCCCGCCCCATCCCCATAACCGCACGCATTTCCCATGGCTAATCCATCTAACCTAAGCATGTTGGGACACTAACGGGCAATTTAGCATGGCCAATCCACCTAACTCACATACCTTTGGACTGCGGGAGGAAACTGGAGCACCCGGAGGAAACGCAAGTGGAGAGATAGGAAGAGAATTCCAGAGCTGAGGGCCCAAGACTTACTGCAGTGGGGTTTTGTCCCCACACTTCAAAGATCTGTGGGTTGGGTTGATTGGCCATGCTAAATTGTCCCTTATATCAGGGGGATTAGCAGGGTAAATACGTGGGGTTATAGAGATAGTGCTTGGTGGGATTGTTGTCAGTGCAGATTTGAAGAGCCAAATGGCCTCCTTCTGCACTGTAAGGATTCTATGATCTGTACTGGGCCCTCTGCTCTTTGTGAATCTCTGGAATTCTCTGCCCGTTGAAGTGGTGGAGGCTACCTCACTAAATATATTTAAGTCACGGGTAGATAGGTTTCTGATAGACAAGGGAATTAAGGGTTATGGGGAGAAAGCGGGAAAGTGGAACTGATCCACTTCAGATCAGCCATGATCTTATTGAATGGCGGGGCAGGCTCAAGGAGCTAGATGGCCTCCTACTGCTCCTATTTCTTATGTTCTTACGTGATATATATAAAGGACTTGGATGAAAATGTGGGTGGGTGGGTTAGTAAGTTTGCAAGGAAAAGCCACAAAGATAGGTGAAAACTAGAAATTAGAAGTAGGAGTAAGCTATACCTGGGTCACTGGTCCCAAAATGATCCCTCAGTGACCAGTTACCAGGGACCAGTAATTTCATTTGTTTTAAGATAGCTACGGAGACGATAGGTCAGACCCAAAAGTTAAAATTCTAAATTGGGGCAAGGCCAATTTTGATGGTATCAGGTAGGAACTGTCAAAAGCTAATTGGGGAAGACTGTGGGGAGGCAAAGGGATGTCTGGTAAGTGGGAGGCTTTCAAAAGTGTGTTCACCAGGGTTCAGGGCAAGCACATTCCTCTTAGAGTGAAAGGCAAGGCTGGCAGAAGTAAGGAACCCTGGATGATTCAGGATATTGAGGCCCTGGTTAAGAAGGAAAAGGAGGCACATGACATGCATAAGCAGCTGGGATCAAGTGAATCCCTTGAAGAGTATAAGGGTGTAGGAGTAGAGTTAGGAAAGAAATCAGAAGGGCAAAAAGGGGACACGAGATTGTTTTGGCAGATAAGGCGAAGGAGAATCCAAAGACCTTCAACAAATACATAAAGGGCAAAAGAGTAACTAGGGAGAGTAGAGCCTCTTAAGGATCACTAAGGTAATCTAAGGTAAGCAGATCCACAAGAGATGGATGAGACCCTAAATGAATATTTATGATCTCATAAATATGATAAAAGATGATCCTGGATAGGTGCGAAAGTAACAGGGTAGTTGTTATGGGGGACTTTAACTTTACAAATATCGATTGGAAAAGCTATAGTTCAAGCACGTTAGAGGAGTCAGTTTTTGTCCAGTGTGCGCAGGAAGGTTTCCTGACACAGTATGTAGGTAGGCCAACAAGAGGTGAGGCTACATTGGATTTGGTACTGGGTAATGAACCAGACCAGGTGTTAGACTTGGAGGTAGGTGAGCACTTTGGTGATAGTGACCACAATTCGGTTATGTTTACCTTAGTGATGGAAAGGGATAGGTATATACCGAAGGGCAGAAGTTATAGCTGGGGGAAAGGTAATTATGAGGCTATTAGGTGAGATTTAGGATACATAGGTTGGAGTAGGAAATTTCACGGGCTGGGAACATCTGAAATGTGGAGCTTATTCAAGGAGCAGCTGCTGCAAGTCCTTGATAAATATGTACCTGTCAGGGAGGAAGTGGTCGAGCAAGGGAACCGTGGTGTACTAAGGAAGTTGAATCTCTGGTGAAGAGGAAGAAGGAGGCTTATGTAAAGATGAGACATGAAGGCTCAGTTAGGGCACTGGAGAGTTACAAATTAGCCAGGAAGGAGCTAAAGAGAGAGTTAAGAAGAGCTAGAAAAGGACATGAGAAGACTTTGGCAGGTAGGATCAAGGAGAACCCTAAAGCTTTCTACAGGTGTGTCAAGAATAAAAGATTGGTTAGGGCAAGATTAGGGCCAGTCAGAGACAGTAGTGGGAAGTTGTGCATGGAGTCTGAAGAGATAGGAGAAGCACTGAATGAGTATTTTCATCAGTATTTGCGCAGGAAAAAGTCAGTGTAGTCAAGGAGAATACTGAGATACCAGGTAGTAGACTAGATGGGATTGAGGTACATAAGGAGGAGGTGTTAGCAATTCTTGAGAGTGTGAAAATAGATAAGTCCCCTGGGCCGGATGGGATTTACCCTAGGATTCTCTGGGAGGCTAGGGAGGAGATTGCAGAGTCTTTGGCTTTGATCTTCATGTCATCATTGACTACAGGTATAGTGCCGGAAGACTGGAGGATAGCAAATGTTGTCCCCTTGTTCAAGAAGGGGAGTAGAGACCTTCCTGGGAATTATAGACCAGTGAGCTTTACTTCTGTTGTGGGCAAAGTTTTGGAAAGAATTATAAGGGATAGGATTTATCATCATCTAGAGAGAAATAAATTGATTAGGGATAGTCAACAGGGTTTTGTGAAGGGTAGGTCGTGCCTCACAAACCTTATCGAGTTTTTTGAAAAGGTGACCAAAGAGGTGGATAAGGGTAAGGCAGTTGACGTGGTGTATATGGATTTTGGCAAAGCGTTTGATAAGGTTCCCCATGGTAGGCTACTGCAGAAAATGCAGATGCATGGGATTGAGGGTGATTTAGCAGTTTGGATCAGGAATTGGCTAGCTGATAGAAGACAGAGCATGGTGGTTGATGGGAAATATTCAACCTGGAGTTCAGTTACAAGTGGTGTACATCAGGGATCTGTTTTGGGGCCACTGCTGTTTGTCATTTTTATCAATGACCTAGATGAGGGTGTAGAAGGATGGGTTAGTAAATTTGCTGACGACACCAAAGCTGGAGGAGTTGTAGACAGTGAGGATGGATGTTACAGTTTGCAGAGGGACATAGATAAGCTGCAGAGCTGGGCTGAGAGGTGGCAAATGGAGTTTAATGCGGAAAAGTGTGAGGTGAATCACTTTGGTAAGAGTAACAGGAGTACAGAATATAGGGCTAATGTCCTAATGGAAGGACTCTTGGTAGTGTTGACGAGCAGAGAGATCTCGGGGTACATGTGCATAGCTCCCTGAAAGTTGGCACCCAGGTTGATAAGGTTGTTAAGAAGGCGTACGGTGTGTTAGCTTTTATTGGTAGAGGGATTGAATTTCAGAGCCATGAGGTCATGTTGCAACTGTACAAAACTCTGGTGCGGCCGCACTTGGAGTATTGCGTACAGTTCTGGTCGCCGCATTATAAGAAAGATGTGGAGACATTGGAAAGGGTGCAGAGGAGGTTTACCAGGATGTTGCCTGGTATGGTGGGAAGGTCTTATGAGGAAAGGCTGAGGGACTTGAGGTTATTTTTGTTAGAAAGAAGAAGGTTAAGAGGTGACCTAATTGAGGCATACAAGATGATCAGAGGATTGGATAGGGTGGACAGTGAGAGCCTTTTTCCTCAGATGGTGATGGCTAACACGAGGGGACATAGCTTTAAATTAAGGGGTGGTAATTATAGGATGGATGTCAGAGGTAGGTTCTTTACTCAGAGGGTAGTGAGGGTGTGGAATGCCCTGCCTGCAGCAGTTGTGGACTCGCCAACTTTAAGGGTGTTCAAGTGGTCAGTGGATAGGCATATGGATAACATTGGAATAGTTTAGGTTAGAGGGTCATTAGATTGGTTCCACTGGTCAGCGCAACATCGAGGGCCGAAGGGCCTGTACTAATAGTGATGTCTTGAGGAGTGTACATATTACAGAGAAAGAGCTGCTGGAAGTCTTAAAGAGCGTCAAGGCAGATAAATCCCCAAGACCTCATGAAGTGTATCCCAGGACAGGGAGGCTAGGGAGGAAATTGTGGGTCCCCTAGCAGAGATATTTGAATTATCGATAGTCATGGGAGATGTACCTGAAGATTGGAAGGTAGCAAATGTTGTGCCTTTGTTTAAAAAGGGCTGCAAGGAAAAGCCTGGGAACTACAGGCCAGTGAGCCTTACATTTGTGGTGGGTAAGTTGTTGGAGGGTATTTTGAGAGACAGGATCTACAGGCATTTAGAAAGGCAAGGACTGATTAGGGACAGTCAGCATGGCTTTGTGAGTGGAAAATCATGTCTCACAAATTTGATTGCATTTTTTGAAGGGGTAACTAAGAAGGTAGATGACGGCGTGCAGTTGATGTTGTCTACATGGACTTTAGCAAGGTCTTTGACAAAGTATCACATGGTAGGTTGTTGCATAACGTTAAATCTCATGGGATCCAGGGTGAAGTAAGTAAATGGATACAAAACTGGCTTCTTGACAGAAGCCAGACGGTGATTGTAGAGGGTTGCTTTTCAAACTGGAGGCCTGTGACCAGCGGTGTGCCTTAGGAATCAGTGCTGGACCCACCGTTATTTGTTACTTATATTAATAATTTGGATGAGAATATAGGAGACATGGTTAGTAAGTTTGCAGATGACACCAAGATTGGTGGTGTAGTGATGGTGAAGAAAGTTATCTCTGATTGCAATGGGGTCTTGATCAATTGGGCCAATGGACTGACAAATGGCAGATGGAGTTTAATTTAGATAAATGCGAGGTGATGTATTTTGGTAGATTGAACCAGGGCAGGACTTAATGGTAGGACACTGGGGAGAGTTACAGAACAAAGAGATCTAGGGATACATGTTCATAACTCCTATCCAGATGGGATGGTCTTCATCTGAATTGGGCTGGGACCAGAGTCCTGGCAAATTGTATAACTAGGGCTGTAGATAGGGCTTTAAATTAAATAGTGGGGGGGAGGGTTCAGGGGTAGGGGGAATTACAAAATCAAAGGTAAAGGAGAGGGAACGAGTGCAGGTTAATGTTGAGAACATTCAACTAGTTAAAGGGGTAGAGGGCTCAGGAGAGGTTAGTAGCATTTCAACAAATCACGTCTAGATACAGGCTGGCATAAAGACACTTTACCTGAATGCACGAAGCATTCGAAACAAAGTGAATGAGTTGATGGCACAAATCAGTACAAATGGGTTTGATCTAGTGGCCATTACAGAAACATGGTTGCAGGGTGACCAGGATTGGGAACTGAATATCCAGGGGTATCAGACATTTAGGAAGGATAGACAGGAAGGAAAAAGAGGCAGGGTAGCTCTGTTAATAAAAAACATCGGGGCAGTAGTGAGAGACGATATAGGCTCTATGGAGCAAACTGTGGAATCGTTGTGGGTGGAGATAAGGAATAGTAAGGGGAGAAAGTCACTGGTGGGTGTGGTTTATAGGCCCCTAAATAATAACTTTGAGGTGGGGCGGGCTATAAATAAGCAAATAAGGGATGCGTGCAAAAACAGAACGGCGATGATTATGGGGGATTTTAACCTGCATATTGATTGGTTGACTCAAGTCGGATGCGGTGGACTTGAGGAAGAGTTCTTAGAATGCTGTCGGGATAGTTTCCTCGAACAGTATGTTACTGAACCTACGAGGGAGTGAGTTATCTGGGATCTGGTCCTGTGTAATGAGACAGGTAGAATTAAAGATCTTCTTGTGAGGGATCCTCTCGGGATGAGTGATCACAATGTGGTTGAATTTCTAATACAGATGGAGGGTGAGAAAATAGGGTCCCAAACCAGTGTCCTCTGCTTGAACAGAGAGGAGTATGATAAGATGAGGGCAGAATTGGCTAATCTGGATTGGGAGCGCAGACTGGTTGGTAGGACAGCTGAGGAACAGTGGAAGATTTTTAAGGAGATTTTTCTCAGTACTCCGCAAAAATATATTCCGGTGATAAAGGAGGAATGTAAGTAAAGGGATACCAGCCGTGGATAACGAAGGAAATAAAGGAGAGTATTAAATTAAAAATCGATGCGTACAGAGTGGCCAAAACTAGTGGGGAATTAGAAGATTGGGAAAGCTTTAAAAAAACAACAAAGAACGACTAAGAAAGCGATTGTGGGTAATCTAGGAAGTTGGATCAGGAATTGGCTATCAGATAGGAGACAGAGGGTGGTGGTGGATGGTAAATATTCATCATGGAGTACAGTTACGAGTGGTGTGCCTCAGGGATCTGTTTTGGGGCCACTGTTGTTTGTAATTTTTATTAATGATCTGGATGAGGGTATAGTTGGATGGATTAGTAAATTTGCTGATGACACCAAAATTGGAGGAGTGGTAGATTGTGAGGAAGGGTGTCATAGTCTGCAGGGAGACTTAGATAGGTTGCAGAGCTGGGCCGAGAGGTGGCGGATGGAATTTAATGCGGAGAAGTGTGAGGTAATTCACTTTGGTAGGAGCAACAGATGTGTCGAGTATAGGGCTAACGGGAGGACTTTGAATAGTGTGGATGAACAGAGGGATCTAGGTGTGTGTGTACATAGATCCCTGGAAGTTGGGAATCAAGTAGATAAGGTTGTTAAGAAGGCGTACGGTGTCTTGGCGTTTATTGGTAGGGGGATTGAATTTAGGAGTCGCAGTGTAATGTTGCAACTGTACACTACTCTAGTGCGGCCGCACTTGGAGTACTGTGTGCAGTTCTGGTCCCCGCATTACAAGAAGGATGTGGAGGCGTTGGAGAGGGTGCAGAGGAGGTTTACTAGGATGTTGCCTGGTATGGTGGGGAGGTCCTATGAGGAGAGACTGAGGGATTTAGGGTTGTTTTCGTTGGAAAGAAGGCGGCTAAGAGGGGATCTTATTGAAACATATAAGATGATTAGAGGTTTAGATAGGGTGGATAGTGATAGCCTTTTTCCTCGGATGGAGAAAGCTAGCACGAGGGGGCATGGCTTTAAATTAAGGGGGGGTAGCTACAGGACGGATGTCAGGGGTAGGTTCTTTACCCAGCGGGTGGTGAGGGATTGGAATGCCCTGCCTGCTGCAGTTGTAAATGCGTCTAGTTTGGGGGCGTTTAAGAGATCTCTGGATAGGTTTATGGACGAAAAGGGATTGGTATAGGCTAGTGGGTCATTGTTTTTGTAACTGGTCGGCGCAACATCGTGGGCCGAAGGGCCTGTTCTGCGCTGTAATGTTCTATGTTCTATGTTCTATGTTCTATGTTCTATAAAGAAAGGAAAGCTAAATTATGAAACTAAACTAGCGCAAAATATAAAAACTGATAGCAAAAGTTTTTACAAACATATAAAAAGTGGCTAAAGTAAATGTTGGACCCTTAGACGATGAGAAGGGGGATTTAATAATGGGAAATGAGGAAATGGCTGAGGCCTTAAACAAGTTTTTTGTGTCGGTCTTTATGGTAGAGGACACAAATAACTTACTGAACAGGGGCTGAGGTCCTTAATACAATTACTGTTACTAAAGAAGTAGTGCTTGGTAGACTAACAGGACTAAAGATAGTCAAGTCCCTGGGCCCAGATGGAATGCATCCCAGGGTACTGAAAGAAATGGCAGAAGTGATAGCAGATGCGTTAATAGTGATTTATCAAAATTCACTGGACTCTGGGGAAGTGCCGGCAGATTGGAAAACAGCTACTGTTACGCCGCTGTTTAAAAAAGGAGGTAGACAAAAGGCGGGTAACTACAGGCCGGTTAGCTTAACGTCCACAGTTGGGAAAATGCAGGAATCCATCATTAAAGAAGAAATAGCAGGATGCCTGGAAAGGAACGGTTCGATCAAGCAGACGCAGCATGGATTCATGAAGGGAAAGTCGTGTTTGACGAATTTATTAGATTTTTATGAAGATGTAACAAGCGTGGTAGACAGAGGGGAACCGGTGGATGTGGTGTTTTTAGATTTCCAGAAGGCGTTGATAAGGTGCCTCACAAAAGGTTGCTGCAGAAGATTAGGGTACTCGGAGCTGGGGGTAAAGTGTTAGTGTGGATTGAGGATTGGTTATCTAACAGGAAGCAGAGAATTGGAATAAATGGGTACTTTTCTGGTTGGCAGTTGGTGACTGGTGGCGTGCCGCAGGGATCGGTGCTGGGGCCTCAACTGTTTACCATATACATAGACGATCTGGAGGAGGGGGCTGAGTGTAGGGTAACAAAGTTTGCCAATGACACAAAGATGAGTGGGAAAGTGAATTGCATAGAGGGTATGGAAAGTCTGCAGAGAGATTTGGATAGGCTGAGTGAGTGGGCAAGGATCTGGCAGATGGAGTATAATGTTGGCAAGTGTGAGGTTATCCACTTTGGAATAAATAATAGTAAAATGGAATATTATTTAAATGGTGAAAAATTACAACATGCTACGGTGCAGAGGGACCTGGGGGTCCTTGTGCACGAATCGCAAAAACCCAGTCTGCAGGTGCAGCAGGTGATCAAGAAGGCGAATGGAATGTTGGCCTTTATCACGAGGGGGTTAGAATATAAAAGCAGGGAGGTCTTGCTGCAACTGTACAGGGCACTGGGGAGGCCACAACTAGAGTACTGTGTGCAATTTTGCCACATATTTATCCTACGTATCTTGTTGTTTCTAGTCTGATAACATGTGGCACAGGTAATAATCCTGAGATCATTATCTTTAAGGCCCTACTTTCCAGTTTGCTTCCGAGCTCCCTATATTCTGCTTTTAGGACCTCATCCCTTTTCTTACTGATGTCGTTTGTGCCAAAGTGCACCATGATGACTGGCAGTTCACCTTCCCCCTTCAGAATATCCTGCACCACTCCGAGACATCCTTGACCCTAACACCAGGGAGGCCACATACCACCCCGGAGTGTCTTTTGCAGCCGCACAATTGTCTATCTATTCCCCTTCCCCTATAATTATTTCATTTCTACACCTTTTGCTCCTCCCCTGTGCAGTAGACCCAACCATAGTGTAATGAATCTGGCTGTTTGGGAGTATGCAGCATATATAAAACCTGTATGGCAATTGCTTCGGAGATAATTTTCTATGTTCTGTACAGCTACACACACATATATTTGTAAGTTTATCGAACTAGCTAACATCTGAAACACCAAGGGTACTGAGGTACTGTGGCACATTGCACTGTTCCCATTGCCCTCATGTTTGGGATCACTGTGCGGGATAGCACAGGGAATTTGCTAGTTTTCATACATATCTTCATAAAATCATGGTGCACGTTCCTGAAAGTGTGGTTCATTCCTCTGAAAGGCATTAATGGTATCAAGTTGAGCTTGAAAATTGATGAAACAGCCTGAGTAAGTTGTATATAAAGATAAACTTTATAGCTTTTTATTCCTGTTACTGATTCAGAATAAAACATTTCAAATTTCTCAGCGATATGAGCCAGGACTGTCTGCTGGAAGGGGACATGCCTATCCCTGGTAACCTTTTATCCCCTTGTTAATCAAGAATCTATCTAGTTCTGTCTTAAAAATATTCAGAGACTTTATTGCCACTGCCTTTTAAGGAAGAGAATTCCAGAGACTCGTGGCCCTCAGAGAAAAAGTTTCTCATTGCTATCTTAAATGGGTGACCCCTTATTTTTTTAAACCATGACCCCTATTTCTAGATTCACCCATAAGAGGAAATATCCTCTCCACATCTGCTCTGTCAAGACCCCTCATGATCTTAAAGGTTTCAATCAAGTCACCTCTTCCTCTTAAATTGAGTACAAACCTAACTTGTCCAATCATCACTCAAAGGGCAACCTGTCCCTTCCTGGTATTAGTCTGATAAACTGTTTTCTGAACTGCTAATGCATTTATCTCTTTCATTAAATAAGGAATATTTGGGTGGCACAGTGGTTACCACTGCTGCCTCACAGAGCTAGGGACCCAGGTTCGATTCCAGCCTCGGGTGACTGTGTGGAGCTTGCACTTTCTTCCCATGTCTGCATGGTTTCCTCCCACAGTCCAAAGATGCGCAGGTTAGGTGAATTGGCCATGCAAAATTGACCCTAGTGTTAGGTGAATAGCTAGGGTAAATTCATGGGGATAGGGAATGGATGGGATTGTGGTTGGTGCAGACTAGATGGGCCAAATGGCCTCCTTCTGCACTGTAAGATTCTGTGAATATTCTATCAATACATGTCAGTGTGCCTTCCGCACAGAGCTGCAATCCTCTGGGCTATCCAAAGGCAGGTTGTATTTACAATGACTGCGGTGACCTGTGTCTGGACTGGGCTCAGAGCTGTCTGTCTGTCTGTCTCTCTGTCTCCATCTTCTGGGCTCAGTACTAAACACAGCTTAACAAAGTGAGGCGGAGGCCAGGAGAGCAGGTTCAAGGAAGGTTTAAGGATTGCTGCCAGTCTGCAGACACTCCTGAGGTGCTGAGTGTGACCAGGGTGAGTGTAGGGAGGAGAGAGGAGGGTCGGTGTTGTTAGGTATTGAGTCGGAGCCGCTGTAACAAACCTGTCGTTACTGTTACACTGATGCGGAACAGACAGGGGAAGCGGGCCCTGTAACTATGTTACAGTGCAGACATCCCCAACACCAACTCCTCAAGGTTACACTGCGGTCCTGCCGATCCCGGCTGCAACTGTGAAACCTCCCGGTGTGTAAGGCAGGGTCAGACCAGCCTGGGGACGGATTGGATGCTGGAGAGGGGCTGACTGGATGCTGGGGAAGGACTGGATGCTGAGCAGGGCCAGGCCAGCCTGGGTAGGGGTGGGTGTGTGGTCTGGGTGCTGGGCAGGGACTGGGTGCACAGTCTGGGTGCTGGGCAGGGACTGGGTGCGCAGTCTGGGTGCTGGGCAGGGACTGGGTGCGCAGTCTGGGTGCTGGGCAGGGACTGGGTGCACAGTCTGGGTGCTGGGTAGGGACTGGGTGCACAGTCTGGGTGCTGGGTAGGGACTGGGTGCACAGTCTGGGTGCTGGGCAGGGACTGGGTGCGCAGTCTGGGTGCTGGGTAGGGACTGGGTGCACAGTCTGGGTGCTGGGTAGGGACTGGGTGCACAGTCTGGGTGCTGGGCAGGGATTGGGTGCGCAGTCTGGGTGCTGGGCAGGGACTGGGTGCGCAGTCTGGGTGCTGGGCAGGGACTGGGTGCGCGGTCTGGGTGCTGGGCAGGGACTGGGTGCGCAGGCTGGGTGCTGGCAGGGACTGGGTGCACAGCCTGGGTGCTGGGCAGGGACTGGGTGCGCGGTCTGGGTGCTGGGCAGGGACTGGGTGTGCGGTCTGGGTGCTGGGCAGGGACTGGGTGTGCGGTCTGGGTGCTGGGCAGGGACTGGGTGTGCGGTCTGGGTGCTGGGCAGGGACTGGGTGTGCGGTCTGGGTGCTGGGCAGGGACTGGGTGTGTGGTCTGGGTGCTGGGCAGGGACTGGGTGCACAGTCTGGGTGCAGGGCAGGGACTGGGTGCGCAGTCTGGGTGCTGGGCAGGGACTGGGTGTGCAGTCTGGGTGCTGGGCAGGGACTGGGTGTGCAGTCTGGGTGCTGGGCAGGGACTGGGTGCGCAGGCTGGGTGCTGGCAGGGACTGGGTGCACAGCCTGGGTGCTGGGCAGGGACTGGGTGCGCGGTCTGGGTGCTGGGCAGGGACTGGGTGTGCGGTCTGGGTGCTGGGCAGGGACTGGGTGTGCAGTCTGGGTGCTGGGCAGGGACTGGGTGTGCGGTCTGGGTGCTGGGCAGGGACTGGGTGTGTGGTCTGGGTGCTGGGCAGGGACTGGGTGCACAGTCTGGGTGCTGGGCAGGGACTGGGTGTGCAGTCTGGGTGCTGGGCAGGGACTGGGTGTGCAGTCTGGGTGCTGGGCAGGGACTGGGTGTGCGGTCTGGGTGCTGGGCAGGGACTGGGTGCACAGTCTGGGTGCAGGGCAGGGACTGGGTGCGCAGTCTGGGTGCTGGGCAGGGACTGGGTGTGCAGTCTGGGTGCTGGGCAGGGACTGGGTGTGCAGTCTGGGTGCTGGGCAGGGACTGGGTGCACAGTCTGGGTGCTGGGTAGGGACTGGGTGCGCAGTCTGGGTGCTGGGTAGGGACTGGGTGTGTGGTCTGGGTGCTGGGCAGGGACTGGGTGCGCAGTCTGGGTGCTGGGCAGGGACTGGGTGTGTGGTCTGGGTGCTGGGCAGGGACTGGGTGCACAGTCTGGGTGCTGGGCAGGGACTGGGTGTGTGGTCTGGGTGCTGGGCAGGGACTGGGTGCTCAGTCTGGGTGCTGGGCAGGGACCGGGTGCACAGTCTGGGTGCTGGGCAGGGACTGGGTGCTCAGTCTGGGTGCTGGGCAGGGACTGGGTGCACAGTCTGGGTGCTGGGCAGGGGCTGGGTGCACAGTCTGGGTGCTGGGCAGAGGCTGGGTGCACAGTCTGGGTGCTGGGCAGGGACTGGGTGCGCAGTCTGGGTGCTGGGCAGGGATTAGGTGCGCTGTCTGGGTGCTGGGCAGAGACTGGGTGCGCAGTCTGGGTGCTGGGCAGGGATTAGGTGCGCTGTCTGGGTGCTGGGCAGGGATTAGGTGCGCTGTCTGGGTGCGGGGCAGAGACTGGGTGCGCTCTGCAGGAACCAGGAATTGTGGAGGCATTGGTGGTGATCTTTCAGGAATCACTGGAGGCAGGAGGGTATGATGTAGAGATATTGGACTGGGGTAAACACAGTAAGAAGTCTCACAACACCAGGTTAGAGTCCAACTAGTTTATTTGACAGTAATCCCACAAGCTTTTGGAAACAGTGTCCCTTCATCAGGTGTGTGGTAGGTTCTGATCAGAGATGGGCATAAGGGTACCCAGAGGACTGGAAAGTAGCTTGTGTAACATTGCTGTTTAAGAAGGGAAGGAAGCAGCAGACGGGAAATTATAGGTCAGTTAGCCTGACTTCGGTCATTGGCAAGATTTTAGAGATCTAAGATCGCAGAGTACTTGGAAGTGCATGATAAAGTAGGACTGAGTCAGCACGGTTTTGTCAAAGGGAGGTCAGGTCTGACAAATCTTCTTTGAGGAGGCAACAAGAAAATTAGGTAAAGGAGAACGTGATTTATTTAGATTTCCAGAAGGCCTTTGACAAAGGAGACTGTTAAATAAGTCAAGAGCCCATAGTGTTAAGGATAAGATCCTGGCATGGTTAGAGGATTGGCTGACTGGCAGAAGGCAAGGAGTGGGGACAAAGGGGTCTTTTTCAGGATGGCAGCCGGTGACTAGTGGCGTGTCTCAGGGGTCAGTGCTGGGACCACAACATTTTGCAATATAAATTAATGATTTGGAGGAAGGAACTCAAGCAGTATTGCTGAGTTTGCAGATGATATAAAGATATGTAGAGGGAGAGGTAGTATTGAGGAAAGGGGGGGCTGCAGAAGGAGTTGGACAGGTTAGGAGAGTGGGCAAAGAAGTGGCAGATGGAATACAATGTGGAAAAGTGTGAGGTTGTGCACTTTGGAAGGAGGAATGGAGGCATTGACTATTTTCTAAATGGGAAAATTCATAGGAAATCAGAAACACGAAAGGAACCTGGGGTCATTGTTCAAGATTCTCTTAAGGTTAAAGTGCAGGTTCATTGACGGTTAGGAAGGCAAATGAAATGTTAGCGTGAGGGCTAGAATATAAGAACAGGGATGTACTTCTGAGGCTGTATAAGGCTCTGTTCAGACCCCATTTGGATTATTGTGAGCAGTTTTGGGCCCCGTACCTGAGGAAGGATGTGCTGGCCTTGGAAAGGGTTCAGAGAACGTTCACAAGAATGATCCCTGGAATGAAGAGCTTGTCTTATGAGGAACGGTTGAGGACTCTGGGTCTATACTGGGAGTTTAGAATGATGAGGGGTGATCTTATTTAAACTTACAGGATACTACAAGGCCTGGGTAGAGTGGACATGGAGAGGATGTTTTCACTAGTAGGAAAAACTAGAACCAGAGGGCACAACCTCAGGCTAAAGGGACGATCCTTTAAAACATAGATGAGGAGGAATTTCTTCAGCTAGAGAGTGGTGAATCTGTGGAACTTTTGCTGCAGAAGGCTGTGGAGGCCAGGTCATTGAGTGTCTTTAAGACAGAGATAGATAGGTTCTTGATTAATAAGGGGATCAGGGGGAATGGAGATGAGAAAAATATCAGCCATGGCAGAGCAGACTAGATGGGCCGAGTGGCCTAATTCTGCTCCTATGTCTTATGATCTTATGCGTGTGCTGGGCAGGGACCGGATGCGTTGGGTAGGGATTGGGTGCTGGGCAGCTATCATCTGCCAGATGAGGCTGGGCTATGTGTGGCCACACAATCTGTATTCAGAGATAGAAGAGGGATTAACCTGTACAGCATCACCCAGCTCCAGCGAACCAGTCAGTCAACCAGGTGAACTATTGGAACCATGTGAAGGTTTGTCCCTCCTTGTGCGTGTGTGTAACAGTAAACCTTATATGTTCAGGTTCGCCCAGAGTGTAGAAATGAGATTGTGAGCACGGTCCCAGACTCTGTCTAACTCTGCTGATGTCCATTGGTCAACCCTGGTTGCTACTGCTCCATGCCAATAACTGTTGGTCAGCTCTGGACAACATGGATAACTGCTGATTAACACTGCTCACTGCTAGCCAACACTGGTCAACGCAGTTAATTACTGGTCAACAATGGTCAGAAGTTAATAAGATGGTTAATTGATTAAGGAATTTGGGGTCATTGTTCAAGATTCTCTTAAGGTTAACATGTAGACTCAGTCAACAGGAAGGCAAATGAAATGTTAGCATTCATGTCATGAGGGCTGGAATACAAGAGCAGGGATGTACTTCTGAGGCTGTATAAGGCTCTGGGCAGACCCCATTTGGAGTATTGTGAGCGGTTTTAACTGATAGTTAATCAGTCAGTCAGATAACTGCTGCTCAACACTTGTTACGAATGGTCAGTGCTGGTAACTGCTGGTTAACCTTGATAACAGGAGTACTGCTGGTCAGCACTGGTCAATAATAGGCACCATTACTGGGGATGATGAGGAGTAGAAGCAACTCGGGTGTTCGATTGGACGGATATGCGAAGTTGGTGCAGCAAACCATTCTCTGTCACCAGGTAGGTTGCAGTTTCGCTTTCAGTTCAATGGATTGTGGGTGTGTGTGTTGGTGTATGGGGGTGTGTCGCTGTGTGGGTGTGTGTCGTAGTGGGGGAGAGTGGACGTGTGTGTTGCGGGGAGGAGAGTGGGCATGCGTGTCGGAGGGGGTGGGTGGGCGTGCGTGTCGGAGGGGAGGGGTGAGCGTGAAGCTAATGCAATGTAATGCAACCCATCATCATCATCATCAAATGAGACAGAAGGATCACACACACACACACACACACACACACACACACACAGTCTGCTACATGTGCATATACAGTACACACACACACCCTTCTCCCATTTACATGTGACACTTGTGTAGAACACATTGGAAAATCATAGATTGTAGCTTGTTGATGAGTAAGCTCTGTAAGTAGATGTTGTCACCTATCGCACATCTCCGTAACTTAGAATATTACGATACTGAAAAGGGTGTCCAGGGTGCTGGGGGAGACGGGGTGGGGACACCTTGTGTAAACAGAGTGGGGGCTATGACAGTCTGATTCGGAAGAGGGGGTCGTAGCCCTGTTGGCTCCTCTGGGTGTTGTTATCTTATAGAGTAGAAAATTCATAGAAACCCCACAGCGCAGAAAGAGGCCATTGGGCCCATTGAGTCTGCACCGAGCACAGTCCCACCCAGGCCAGCATTTATTGCCCATCCCTAATCACCCTTGATGAGGTGCGGTGAGCTGCCTTAATCTGGATGGTGAAAAGCTTTGGCAACATGTCCCTCCATTCAGCTATGTGATTGATGTTACAATGTTGAGTGTGTGGCTGAAATACAAACACTCAATCACCCTGTTATACACTGTCTTCAGAACTTGGCAGTGAGGCAGCAGTATGCTTGGGAAAGATATTCCATCTCAAGGGAATGCTGTCAGTCAGTCAACCAGCTGCACTAGCCAGTATTTCAAGGTTTCCAAGTCTCTATAAATAAGAGGCACTCTGCTCCACTCATCACGTACCACTGCTTCCTAGGAAAATACCCTGTGCTCAGGTTAAATAAAATAATTTATGGGGTGTGGATGTCGCCGGCTATTTACATATTTACCCGCTAACCCCTCTCAGGATACTAAGGGGCAATTTTAGCCTAACCCGCACATCTTTGGACTGCGGGAGGAAACCGGAGCACCCGGAGGAAACCCACGCAGACACGAGGAGAATGTGTAAACTGCACACTGACTCCATCTTGCTGTTCCTTTTACCATCCTGACTAAAGCAGGCATGGCACAATTCTGAGGCATAAGTGGCTTCCTGGGCCCTGAGCCAAGAGCTGTGACCTAATCCCTGCCTTTAGAAAGAAATCTGTGTCTGTTGCGAATCAACGTCCCAGGGGTGTGTTTGGGAGCGGTATTCTCTCAAGTAGTTCCGAGAGGGAATGTCTTATGTCAGTGTTCCTTTTGTATCTCTGGGCTGAAATCCTGGAACTCTGTCCTGAGCAGCATTGCTGGTGTATCGACACCTCAGGGACTGCAGCGGTTTAGGAAGGCAGCTCAGCGCACCTTGTCAAGGGTGATTGGGGATGGGGAATAAACGCTGGCCTAGCCAGCGATACCCACATCCCATAAATCTTTTTTTATTTAACCTGAGCACAGGGTATTTTCCTAGGAAGCAGTGGTACGTGATGAGTGGAGCAGAGTGTCTCTTATTTATAGAGACTTGGAAACCTTGAAATACTGGCTAGTGCAGCTGGTTGACTGACTGACAGCATTCCCTTGAGATGGAATGTCTTTCCCAAGCATACTGCTGCCTCACTGCCAAGTTCTGAAGACAGTGTATAACAGGGTGATTGAGTGTCTGTATTTCAGCCACACACTCATCATTGTAACATCAATCACATTGCTGAATAGTTGCTGAAGTTTTTCAGCTTCAGATGTAGGTTAGTGGAATTAGCGGGGTAAATATTGGAGTTATGGGGATACAGCCTGGACGGGATGTTGTCGGCACACTCGATGGGCTGAATGGTCGTCTTCTGCACTGTAGGGATTCTGTGATCTTGCACCCATCAGGACAAAAAAACCAAATTGCAAATGATCAAAAAAATAGGAACACTACAGTTAGTAGGCTTGTGAGACCATGGCTGATCTCATAGAGTCATAGAAGTTTACAACATGGAAACAGGCCCTTCAGCCCAACTTGTCCATGCTATCCTTTTTTTTAAACCACTTAGCTAATCCCAATTAGCCCCGTATCTCCCTGTACCCATTTTTCCCATGTAACTGTCTAAACGCTTTTTAAAAGACAAAATTGTACCCGCCTCTACTACTACTTCTGGCAGCTTGTTCCAGACACTCAACACTGTGAAAAAATTGCCCCTCTGCACACTTTTGCATCTCTCCCCTCTCACCTTAAATCTATGCTCTCTAGTTTTAGACTCCCCTACCTTTGGGAAAAGATATTGACTATCTAGCTGATCTGTGCCCCTCATTATTTTATAGACCTCTATAAAATTACCCCTCAGCCTTCTACCCTCCAGAGAAAAATGTCCCAACCTATCCAGCCTCTCCTTATAACTCAAACCATCAAGTCCTGGTAGCATCCTAGTAAATCTTTTCTGCACTCTTTCTAGTTTAATAATATCCTTTCTACAATAGGGTGACCAGAACTGTACACAGTATTCCAAATGTGGCCTTACCAATGTCTTGTACAACTTCAACAAGATGTCCCAACTCCTGTATTCAATGTTCTGATCAATGAAACCAAGCATGCCAAATGCCTTCTTCACCACTCTGTCCACCTGTGACTCCACTTTCAAGGAGCTATGAGCATGTACCCCTAAATCTCTTTGTTTTGTAACTCTCCCTTGTTGATCCTTAAGATGCTATACTCTCTCCCTTGTTACTCTTTTGCCCTTTATGTATTTGTAGAAGTTCTTTGGATTCTCCTCTGCCTTATCTGCCAAAATAGTCCCGTGTCCCCTTTTTGCCCTTCTGCTTTCTCTCTTAACGCTACTCCTACACTCCCTATACTCTTCATGGGATTCACTTGATCCCATCTGCCTACGCATGTCATGTGTTTCCTTCTTCTTCTTGACCAGGGCCTCAATAACCTGAGTCATCGAGGGTTCCCTACTTCTGCCAGCCTTGCCTTTCAGGCTCCTCAGTTTCCTGGGTTTAATTGCATTTTTCTTGCAGAGAACAGGTTTCTGTGTATGAATGAATGTACGTCATTTCTATCTTTCTCAGTCTTGTCCACTGTTTTCTCCATGGCAAAACTTCGGCCTATTATCTTAATGAGTGTGAGATGAAAAGCTTTGACAACATGTCTGTCTTTATCAAGATTCCGGTTCTAAATTAACAAGGAATATCAAGACAATTTCAATCAAACGTAAAAAGTTTGGCTCTTGAGGAGTTATTGAATGTTAGCACCAATTGGTCAGTAGGGTAGCACAGTGGTGACACTGCTACCTTACAGCACCGGGGAACCGGGTTTGGTTCCAGCTATGGGTGACTGTGTGGAATTTGCCCATTCACCCTGTGTCTGGGTGGGTTTTCTCTGGGTGCACCAGCTGCAAAGAATCACTACAGTTCAGAAGAGACCATTTGGCCCATCGAGTCTGCACCAACTCTCTGACAGAGTATCTTACCAAGGCCCTTTCCCCCACCCTATCCCACAAAAGTCCAAAGATTTGCAGGTTAGGAGGATTGGCCACACTAAATGTCTGTGGGATAGGGTGGAAGATGGGCCTGGATGGAATGCTCTTTTGGAGAGTTGGTATAGACTCAATAGGTCAAATGGCCTCTTTCTACATGGTAGAGGCTCAATGGTTAGCACCAACTGATCAATAGTTAGCACTTAACACAACAAGCATTACATATTTTGATGAGTCACATTGACTGCAGAGTGACGAGGGAGGCAGGATTGTCAATTTAATTTTCCTAACCGTTTGTGTTTGTTTTCAGAACCCTGTCACAGGACTGCTGCCGGCCAGTATAGATCAGAAAGATGCCTGGGTGCGAGATAATGTCTACAGCATTCTGGCAATCTGGGGCCTGGGGTTAGCATATCGCAAGAATGCAGACCGAGATGAGGACAAAGCCAAAGCTTATGAACTGGAACAGGTCAGTGAGGGACTGCTTTGCAAAATAGAAACACAAAAGGGCCTTTTCCTTCTTTCTGGCTTTTGCTATCAGAAGAAAAACTCTTACAGAAGAAAAACTCACAACATCTGGTATTGAGCGATTTGAAGAAAAATATTGGATAACTATTCATGCTTCGTTCGAACAGTCAGCCAGAAAGTGACTTGTTAACAAGGTCAAAAAATAGAACTGGTTTTGAGGAAGGAATGTGTTGTCTTACAGGTTCACTGAGTTACAAGTGTAACGTCTGCTGTAAGATGATATGGGGGAAGGCAGGAACAGGTTACTGAGTTGGATGATGGGCAATGATCACATTGAATGACAGAGTAGGCTCGAATGGCCTACTCCTGCTCTTATTTGCTATAGTTAATTGTAGTCATTTGACAGTAAGAATGAAATGAGGAGGAATTTCTTAGAAGGTTAAGCGTTTTTGGAACTCCTTGCCCCAGTGAGCAATGGGGCATTGAACCTGTTGAATGGCAGAACAGGCTTGAGGGGCTGGACAGACTACTCATAGAATCATAGAACCCTACAGTGCAGAAAGAGTCTGCACCAACCACAATCCCACCCAGACTTTACCCCCATATCTTACCCACTAATCCCTCTAACCTACGCATCTCAAGAGGAACTCCTGTTCCTCTTTCTTATGGTCTTACACGAGCAGTCAGCAGGGGTTTTCAAACCTGCTGCTCAACTGGGACTTATTCAAGTTAACATTTATTTATTGGCGGCACAAGTAGTAGATCACATTGCAGTGAAGTTACTGTGAAAATCCCCGAGTCGCCACACTCTGGTGCCTGTTTGGGTACACCGAGGGAGAATTTAGCATGGCCAGTGCATCTAACCTTTAGACTGTGGGAGGAAGCCCACGCAGACACGGGGAGAACATACAGATTCCTAAGCCGGGAATCGAACCCAGGTCCTTGGCGCTGTGAGGCAGCAATGCTCACCACTGTGTCACCGTGCTGCCAGAGGCATGTCCCAAGATGTAGACCTTAGCTGTAAGCCATGGGTTCAGCCCTTCTCTTTGGTACACGAGAAAGGTGTTTGGTGATGGAAATCTGGTGTCTGGCTGAATGACTGCGGTTAGTGTGCAGGTACAGCAAGTAATTAGGAAAACTAATAGAGTATTATCATTTACTGTGAGGGGAATTGAGTACAAAAGTAGGGAGGTTATACTCCAGCTGTAGAGGGCACAAGTGAGACCACACCTGGAGTACTGTGTACACTGTGCAAACTCAAGTTTGGAAGAGTAAGATTTCATTGAAACATATAAGATCCTGAGGGGTCTTGACAGGGTGGATGTGGGGGTGATGTTTTCGCTTGTGGGAGAATGTCAAACTACAGGATTACCTTAACACAGAGATGAAGCAATTTTGGTTCTCTCTGAGGATTATGAATCCCTAGAACTCTCTTCCTGAAAGGCAGTGGAAGCAGAGTCTTTCAGGAATTTTAAAGCAGGGGTGGACAGATTCTTGGTAAGCAAAGGGGTGAAAGATTATCAGGGATTGGCGGCATACGGATATGAGGTTACCATCAGATCAACCAGGATCTTATTAAATGGCTGAGTAGAATTGGGGGACTGAGTGGCCTGCTGCTTGCTACTCCCTGTTTGTATGTTCATATGTCTATATTGAATTAATAAGTTAATGTTGTGAAGATTTAAAAGTCATATTTTTAAAACCATTCATTAATAATAATTTACACAAGACTTACAGCTCTTCCCAGGGCAATCTGCCTTTCTTTCATCTGGCCTGTCACCAGAGGCATGTAGCTTAAGGGGGGGACACTCCACCTCAAGCATGGCTGGCCTATACTTTCTCCTATTCTTGCCACCAGCCATTGGCATATTTGGAAGGGTTTACATGTTGATACTCCACCCATTTTGAGCACACCTTCCTTGGCTATCAAGTCCAAAGTGTGGGAGACAAGCCCAGGGCTTCTGGCTCAGAGGTAGGGCACTACCACTGCACCATAAGATCTCCTCCTTGAGCCAATGATTCAATTAGCTCATTTCTACTCATGATCTGAACATCATTAACCTGCATTTGCTCCATAACTGTGAGATTTGAGGTAAAGATTTTCACTGTGTAGAAATGCTGGGTCGCATTTTGTTTCTCTCAGAGGCTTGTGAATCCCTAGAACTCTCTCCCCGAAAGACAGTAGCCGGGACCCAGGTTCAATTCCCAGCTTGGGCCACTGTTTGTATGGAGTTTGCTCATTCTCCCTCTGCCTACATGGGTTTCCTCTGGGTGCTCCAGTTTCCTCCCGCAGTCCAAAAATGTGCGGATCAGGTAGATTGGCCGTGCTAAATTGCCCCTTAGTGACAGGGGGACTAGCTGGGACAAATGGGTTTATGGGGATAGGGCCTAGGTGGGATTGTGGTCAGTGTAGACTCAATGGGCCAAATGGTCTCCTTCTGCCCTGTAGGATTCTATGCTTCCTGCTTTCATTCCGAGATGACTGAACTCTTAATTTTCAATTTGTGCCTTTGGATTCCAAATGCTACTTTAAGCCCTGGTGTCATTCTGTTGAATCTGTGCTAAATACCCTACTTCACGCTTCTGACTCCATTTTGCTGCATTTGGAGTATTGCATGCAGTTCTGGTTGCCACATTACCAGAAGGATGTGAAACCTTTGGAGAGAATGTAAAGAAGGTTCACCAGGGATGTTTGCCTGATCTCGAGGATGTTGGCTATGAGGAGAGGTTGAGTAAACTCGGATTGTTTTCGCTGTAAGCCAGAGAGAGAGGAGAGACCTGATAGAGGTCTACAAAATTATGAGAGGCATAGACAGGGTGGATAGTCAGAGGCTTTTTCTCAGGGTGGAAATGTCAATTACAAAGGGGGCACAGGTTTAAGGTGAGAGGGGGAAAATTTAAAGGAGATGTGGGGGGAAAGCTTTTCACACAGGGTGTGCAGGGTATCTGGAACACGCTACCAGAGGAAGGGTGGAAACAGACATACTAGCAACATTTAAGAGGCATCTGGATGGGTATATGAATAGGGAGGGAAACGGACTGAATAAGGGGTGAAGGCTTTTTTAAAATTTAGTTAGGACATCATGATCAGCGTGGGCTTGGAGGGTCCTTTGCTGTACTTTTTCTTTGTTGTTCTTTGTACTGACACTAGTTAATTTCTCTTGCATTATTTATTGGAATATTTATTGAATATATCTTTCCACTAATTTAGTGGAGTCATTAATCCCTCCAAAACTTCAAAAGTTAATTGGTTTACTAAAATTGAAGGGATGAATTTTAGACAAATGCATTAAACTTTCAAATGGTAAAATCCCCCTCTTGCAAAATTAGAGACTTTACCCTTTGCCATTCATGCTGTGGCATGTTGGGTGGCACAGTGGTTAGCACTGCTGCCTCGCAGCGCCAGGGAAACAGGTCCAATTCCGACCTTGGCTCACTGTCTGTGTGGAGATTGCACGTTCTCCCTGTGTCTGCGCGGGTTTCCTCTGGCTGTTCTGATTTCTTCCCACACTCCAAAGATGTGTGGGTTAGGCTGGTTGGCCATGCCCCTTAGTGTCAGGAGGATTTGGAGGGTAAACACAAGGGGTACAGGGATAGGGTCAGGGTGGTGGTATTGTTGGTGCAGGCTCAATGGGCCAAATGGCCTGCTTCTGCACTATAAGGATTCAATGATTTTGAACGAATATGACCCTTGACCTGGTATGAATGTATGATCCAGTCCTGAGAATTTCTGAGTGAACTGTTTGTTTCCACAGAGCGTTGTGAAGTTGATGAGAGGACTCCTTCAGTGCATGATAAGGCAGGTATGTTACCCGCATTGGGTACCCTGAGTTAAAACTCAGGGGGATTAAATCGGGCTCTAGTTTCTGAGCACTGCAGTGTCAGATTGGGGGAGGGTTTCCCAAAATCTGCTGTGGAATCCCAGGAAAGGATTTACCTGGCAATTGTCCGCGCGATTAAACTTCTCCTGCACGATTACCTTGCTCTGTGAATCATCGACAAAGAAATTTCAATCACAGACTTCACAGAGTCCTAACAAGGTTACACCAGTTGATACTCTGAAAATGTTAGAAGAATTAAAACCACTTCTAATTTCTAAGTGACTATTGTAAAGATCCAGACTGAACCATCCCCCTTCCGCTCACAGTACTCACCCCAAATCCCCCCCACCCCCAATTTGCCACAAATCTTTCCCTACGTTTCCACAGGACCCTCCGCACATTCCCCACCCCCCAAAAGACTCTCCCCACAACCCTGCCCTTCCCTACCCACTAAAATACTCTCCTCACATCTCCAACTGCACTCCCCCCTCCCCCACACACTCTCCTAACATTTGGATGGCACAGTGGTTAGCACTGCTGCCTCACAGTGCCAGGGGCCCGGGTTCAATTCCAGCCTCGGGTCACTGTCTGTGTAGAGTTGGCACATTCTCCCTGTGTCTGTGTGGGTTTCCTCCGGGTGCTCTGGTTTCCACCCACGCTCCAAAGATGTGCGGGTTAGGATTGGCCATGCTAAATTGACCCTAGTATCAGGGACGGTGAGCAGGGTAAATGCTAACATTCACAATAATACCAAATCTAAAGGAAACAACAATTTATACTACATGAGAAGAGAGTTCTCAGAAGATTGGTGCACTTGCCAACCAAACAGCAGTATCTTTTCATGAAATATAAATTGTTGTCTCCTTCACATTTGATATTCTTAATGTTCTGATGGGTGCAAAATGAAAAGTTTCAACATGTTTCTTTTTTTGGCATTATTCAGTAAACTGTGCATTGACTCAGTCACCCAGGGCAGTCGCAAGCTGTGACAAAAATAGAAACTGCTGGAAAGTCTCAGCAAGTCTGACAGCGATGGTGTGGGAGAGAATAGAGCCAACGTTTCGAGTCTGGATGATAGTTGCCTCGGTCACCATCTGCACATGTAGGCCATTTTCAGAGCTGATGAAGGGCCATTCAGGCTCGAAACATTGGCTCTGTTCTCTCTGCACAGACACTGCCAGACCTGCTGAGATTTTCCAGCATTTTTCCGCTTTTGTTTCAGATTCCGGCAGTATTTTGCTTTTATCTCAGTCACGGCTGTGATTTATTTGAACCCAGGTGGAAAAGGTCGAAAAGTTTAAACGAACTCAAAGCACAGCTGACTCCCTCCACGCCAAATACGACACATCCACATGTGCCACGGTGGTTGGTGACAATGAATGGGGCCACCTGCAAGTGGACGCTACTTCCCTCTATCTGTTATTTTTGGCACAAATGACAGCCTCGGGTAAGCGCATTTCTGTTCAAGAAGCTTCCATTTATTGAATTGCACTGTGTAAAGCTCTTTTCAGAGAGCATTCTGATCCAGTGTCACAAAAATATTTTGCTGTGTGGAATCTGCAGACATGGTTCAGACATTTGACTGTGTAACCTGCCTGTGAATACTTGGGGTAACCTACCTGCACATGCAGGCTGCTTTCTTGGCTACTTTGGCAGTCAGAGACATTAAGCACCATAAAAAGTCTCTCAACACCGGGTTAAAGGCTTATTTGGAAACACGAGCTTTCGGAGGACTGCTTCTGTGCTCAGAAGGAGGAATAAGCAAAGTCCAGATGAGGAGCAGTTAGTGAAAATGGAAGCAATAAAAATCCACAAAGTTAGCTTTGAATTCCAAGCAGGAAACACCTAAACCGTGGAGCTCTGACGAAGGGTCATCCAGCTTGAGGTGTTGGCTCTATTCTTCCCTCACAGGTGCTGCCAGACCTGCTGAGATTTTCCAGCAATTTTTTGCTCTTGTAAAAGTGGAACTGGTGGGAGTTGCAGAGGATAAGGTCGTGAGAGTGGGAAAGTAGGTTAACAGTCAGATCTGCCCTGCAGGAAGTGACAGGGTCAAGGGACTGATGCTGAGAGGATCAGACACAGCTATATTTCTAAAATGAAGCCTAGGACAAAGTGTCAGCACTTCGACATATCGAGTTGTCCCCATTCACACACCGCACAGCCGATGGTTGTGCAGAGTAGCTCTTTGTTATTGGCTCGTCTGAAACTTGAATGATCAACATAGGAAAATGTAGGAGAGGGTGTTTGGTCATGGTTAATACAGCTGCCACTCTGCTGGATGATATTTTGAATGAAAGCCGTAAGGCAGTGAAACATGGCCCCTCACTCCAGCTATTTCACCACACAGGAAGTCTTTGGGTGTCGTCCATCTTGCAGACATGTCAAGGAAAGAAGCTCAACGCTTTTTATCTTCGTTGGCTGTGGTGCATTGTGGGTATAGCCTGGTAGGATAGCACAGTGGTTAGCACTGCTGTCTCACAGCGCCTGGGGCCTAGGTTCAGTTCGGGGCTGGGGTGACTGTGTGGAGTTTGCACATTCTCCCTGCGTCTGTGTGGGTTACCTCCGGGTGCTCCGGTTTCCTTCCACAGTTTAAAGATGTGCGGGTTAGGCGGATTGGCCATGGTAAGTGCGCGGAGTTATGGGGATAGGGTAGAGGGGATGAGAGTTGATGCAGACTCATTGGGCCCAGTGGTCTCTTCCTGCACTGGCAATCCTACAATTTGGAGACAATATCACAGCAGTTCCTCAAGACAGAGCTCCCAGCACTCATTAAACATGGCTGGTTGGCATGTCTGCAAGATGGAGGACACGCAAAGACTTTCTGTACGGTGAAATAGCTGGAGCCAATGAGGGACTAAGGCTGTGCTTCACGGGTGACGTGAGGGCCCTAGACATTGACTATCACACCTGGGAGTCACTCGCTGCTGAAAAAGGAAAAGGTGACAACATCTCCTGTGGCTGGTGGGCACGACCACGATGACCAGTGGCTACGGCAGCTTGGCAACAGTGCCAAATATAACAACCCTCCACAACACCTGACAGCTTCACGTTTGACATATGTGGCACAACCTGTTTCTCGAGTGTCTGCAACAGCCATCAGCAAAGGTGTGCCAAGGCCACCTCACCTTAAGTGGGATACTTGCTGTGTCTTCATCATCTGTTGTAGATGGAAGGATGAGCACCTACGAGGGTTGGAGTATCAAAGTTGCCACAACACAAAAGCAGATCCCCAGTCATTGTCGGGCCACATCTACTGTTAACTACCTGCGTTTGATTCCGGGCCACTCCTTAGGGTTGATCGAGCGGCCCTGGTGGAGGTGTAGGGTGCAATTCTCAGAATGAGGAAAGGATACGTTTTGAGGGTAGGTTGCATCAACGTGGGTTGTGTTCTGTCGAGTTTAGCTTGAAGGGTGCTCGGAATGCTGTTTGAACGTTTAAAATGATAAATTGGTTCAGTGACCCAGGCCCACAGCAATGTGGTCAACTCTTAACTGTAAGGTTGTTAAGAAGGCGTACGGTGTCTTGGCGTTTATTGGTAGGGGGATTGAATTTAGGAGTCGCAGTGTCATGTTGCAACTGTACACAACTCTGGTGCGGCCGCACTTGGAGTACTGTGTGCAGTTCTGGTCCCCACATTACAGGAAGGATGTGGAGGCTTTGGAGAGGGTGCAGAGGAGGTTTACCAGGATGTTGCCTGGTATGCAGGGGAGGTCCTATGAGGAGAGACTGAGGGATTTGGGGTTGTTTTCACTGGAAAGAAGGCGGCTAAGAGGGGATCTAATAGAAACATATAAGATGATTAGAGGTTTAGATAGGGTGGATGGTGATAGCCTGTTTCCTCGGATGGAGAAAGCTAGCACGAGGGGGCATGGCTTTAAATTAAGGGGGGGTAGTTATAGGACGGATGTCAGGGGCAGGTTCTTTACCCAGAGGGTGGTGAGGGACTGGAATGCCCTGCCTGCTGCAGTTGTAAATGCGCCTAGTTTGGGGGCGTTTAAGAGATTGGTGGATAGGTTTATGGACAAAAAGGGATTGGTTTAGATTAGTGGGTCAATGTTTTTTTTTAAAAAATAAGACTGGTCAGCGCAACATTGTGGGCCGAAGGGCCTGTTCCGCGCTGTAATGTTCTATGTTCTATGTTCTATGTTCTCTGCAATGGCTGAGCAGGCCACTCAGTTCGAGGGCAATTCAAGACAGGTAATAAATGCTGACCCTGCTCAGCGATACCTGTATCCCTTGAATGAAACTGTAAGTTAGAACATAGAACATTACAGCGCAGAACAGGCCCTTCAGCCCACGATGTTGCGCCGACCAGTTACAAAAACAATGACCCACTAGCCTAAACCAATCCCTTTTCGTCCATAAACCTATCCACGGATCTCTTAAACGCCCCCAAACTAGGCTCATTTACAACTGCAGCAGGCAGGGCATTCCAATCCCTCACCACCCTCTGGGTAAAGAACCTACCCCTGACATCCGTCCTATAACTACCCCCCCTTAATTTAAAGCCATGCCCTCTCGTGCTAGATTTCTCCATCCGAGGAAAAAGGCTATCACTGTCCACCCTATCTAAACCTCTAATCATCTTATATGTTTCAATAAGGTCCCCTCTTAGCCGCCTTCTTTCCAACGAAAACAACCCCAAATCCCTCAGTCTCTCCTCATAGGACCTCCCCTCCATACCAGGCAACATCCTGGTAAACCTCCTCTGCACCCTCTCCAAAGCCTCCACATCCTTCTTGTAATGTGGGGACCAGAACTGCACACAGTACTCCAAGTGCGGCCACACCAGAGTTGTGTACAGTTGTAACATTACGCTGCGACTCCTAAATTCAATCCCCCTACCAATAAACGCCAAGACACCGTACGCCTTCTTGACAACCTTATCTACTTGATTCCCAACTTTCAGGGATTTATGTACACATACACCTAGATCCTTCTGTTCATCCACACTATTCAAAGTCCTCCCGTTAGCCCTATACTCGACACATCTGTTGCTCCTACCAAAGTGAATTACCTCACACTTCTCCGCATTAAATTCCATCCGCCACCTCTCGGCCCAGCTCTGCAACCTATCTAAGTCTCCCTGCAGACTATGACACCCTTCCTCACAATCTACCACACCTCCGACTTTGGTGTCATCAGCAAATTTACTAATCCACCCAACTATACCCTCATCCAGATCATTAATAAAGATTACAAACAACAGTGGCCCCAAAACAGATCCCTGAGGCACACCACTCGTAACCGAAGTTAGTAGAAGGATTGAGAGAAACAGTCTTTGTTGGAAGGGGGATTAAAAATCGTAGGCACAATCCAAAAATTTGAGCTACACTATTCAGGAATGTGACTAGGTCACGTGGAAGTGAATGCAGACCATGAGCTCCCTCCCTGAGAGTGCCAAGGATGGTGGGGCTCTCCACACAGAGAGGCTGACTGGTTTTTAGTAACTCTGAACACCTCGGGAATCAAAGTGAAGGCAGGAGTTACTGATGACTGAATAGATTGGGTTAAATGGGCTGAATGGCCTCTTCTTGTTCCTGTGTTCCAAGGCAGGTGAGAATGTGCACCAGATATTTCCCTGAACTGCAGCAGGTGATGACAACACCTTTAAAAGTATAGGACCGGCTGTGAAGGACATTGAGGCACCTTGAGTCTGTGAAGGGTGCGATGTCAATGTAACTTTATCCATTAGTGACAGCCCATCTTGTCTGTCTTTCGATTGATGTGCAACTGAAATCAAAACAATGCTATTTTAAATCTCCCACTCTGTAGACCTGATGATAAAAGTTGGTCCTTATTCCTCTGCTGTAAGCTGACACCAGTTCCCTTTTTTTGACTCTGATTTCCATCAGCCCTCAGTAATATTTACATTTTCAACTGGGAACATAGAGTTCTATCAGACATGTGATCCGATTTGGGAACATTGGCATTTCAACTTCAACTGCGCAGGCTATTTTGGAATCTATATTGCTTTATCATAGAACGTGGGTGTCGCTGGTAGACCAGCATTTCTTGCCCGTCCCTAGTTGCTCTTGGGAGGGTGTTTCCTACAGCCCATGTGGTATAGACGCACCCACAGCTCTGTTAGGGAGGGAGTTCCAGGAGTTTGACTCAGCCACAGTGGAGGAATGGTGATGTATATCCAAATCAGGATGGTGAGTGAGTTGGAAGGGAACCTCCTGATGTTGGTGTTCCCAGGTAGCTGCCCTTGTCATTCTAGATCATAGTGGTCACGCACTTGGAAGATTCTGCTGAAGGAGCCTTGGTGAATTCCTGCTGTGCATCTTGCGGATGGCACATATAGCTGCCACAGTACGATGGAATGAATGTTGAAGGTGGTGGATAGGGTGCTGATGAAGCAGGGCTGCTTTACCCTGGATGGTGTTAAGATGGTAAAAAGTCTGACAACACCAGGTTTAAGTCCAACTGATTTATTTGATAGTAAACTCACAAGCTTTTGGGCTTTGCCCCTTCGTCAGGCGAATGGAGAGTCCTGCCCTCAGGCAGAGCATATAAAGCACAGACAGTTTACAGATTACTGATTAGAATGCGAATCTTTACACCTAACCTGCTATTCAAGTCTTAAAGTGGCCGACAATGTGAGTGGAAGGAGCATTGAGCACAGGTTAAAGAGATGTGTATTGTCTCCAGAGAGTACAGTAAGTGAGGTTTTGCAAACCCAGGCAGGTCATGGGGGGGTTACAGATAGTGCGACATGATCTTGGGTTCATGTCGTGTTCACATCTCTTTAACCTGACTTCTTACTGTGTTTACCCCAGTCCAACGTCATGGTGTTAAGATGGTCATTGGGATTTGTGTGACATGAATGTTACTTGCCATTTACCAGCTAAAGCCTGGTTATTGTCAGGTTAGGGGCATGCTTCAGTGTCTGAGGAGCCGTGACTGTTACTGAGCATTAACTTTATGTTAATACAGGCTTTTACTCTTCACAGGGTTACGTATCATTTTCACGCTCGACGAAGTGTCGTTTATACAGAACCTGGTATTTTACATTGAGGCTGCCTATAAAGTTGGTGTGAGTATTTGCCGTAAGATTAGAGACAGAATTAAAGCTGTCTACTTTACTTTGGTGACTGTTTGGGAACAAGCTTTCCAATGACGGTTTAATTGTTTACTTACATGTACTGTGTGCTAGTGAACCTCTTAAGGTGTAGCTTGGTGCTGTTCTGATCGGAGGATATGGAAGTAGATCTGAGAATTCACCAAAATCCCTTTGTGCTTGGAGGAAAGACACAGAGGCCATTGCTGTTGATTGCTTTCTGGTATGTCCATTACAGGTGTAGGCCTGTGAGAATATTATCACACTCAAGGCTGGCATTACCCGTTGCCAGTTCTCCTTTCCCTTGCCGTCTGTTGCGTGAACAGAACGCTGACACTCACTGCCCAGGCTCAGCTGAGATGTTGGACAGAAGAACGCAACCTAAAACTAAAGGTTTAAAAAGAATACCAACAGCCCATGGACATGTGCGAAGTTAGTCCTTGATGGTGCGAATTGTTCTCAATACCATGCTACAAGTTGTATGAAGACCCATCCTTCAACTTGACCAATTTTTTTTACTTTGTTGTTTTCCCTCAGCAACATCATGCATGGAATTGGGTGTTTTATGCCAATCTGTGCCTCCTTTCGTGGCCCCTCCCCTTGTCTCTGAATTATCTGATATCCAGGATGTAGACTCTGTGGTGGCACAGTGGTTAGCACTGCTGCCTCGCAGCGCCAGAGTTCGATTTCCAGCCTTGGGTGACTGTATGGAGTTTGCACATTCTCCTCATGTCTGTGTGGGTTCAAGTTAGATGGATTAGCCATGCTAAATTGCCCCTTGGTGTCCAAAGATGAGTAGATTTGGTGAAATGGCCAAGCAAAATTGCCCCTTAGTGTGCAAAGCTATATAGGTTAGAGGGATTAGAAGGGTAAATGTGTGGGGGTTACAGGGATAGGGCGTGAGTAAGATTAAAAGAGGTGGGTTGGTGCAGGCTTCGATGGTTGAATGTAGGGATTCTATAATTCTTTGATTGTGTCGGCAGATGTTTCCCTCCAGTGAAACTCTGCATTGAACAAAGCCATGGTCTTCCATCATAGACTCTGTTCAACTCCCTGGTTCCTGTTTGAGGTTCACCCAGACCATTTGTCACCTTGCCACTCTATTTCACCCTGAACTGGACTCAGCTGGCTTTGTCTGGCAGAACTCCTAGGAATTCAGTTGAGGCAGTTGAAGAGGAGCAAAGTATTCTTGTTTTCCAGGAATTAGTTTACTCTGGAGAGAAAATACGGGACTCTTCCTGGAGATCTGACTTTGAGAGAGGTGGAGGTCAGAGAAGGCTGCTGGCCTGGAGTCTGGTTTCCTCTTCTGAGGTTAAAGCCCAATTGAAGACAAAATTCCCAGCACTCACTAACCTGTGTACATGTTAGGATGGTTCCTTCTCAAGTAACACAATGATTTTAAAATTCTTGTTTTCAAATCTTTCCCTGACCTCACCCTCCCGATCCCTGTGAATCTCATCCATCCCCTCCAAGATAACCACTCTAAATCTGGCATTCCCGTTTTTAATCAGACCACCATTGGTGGCCTTGTCCGCAGTTGCTAGGCCCAAGCTCTGGAATTGCCTCCCTAACTCTCTCCGCCCCTCTACCTCGTTTTCCTCCTTTTAAGACACTCGTTAAATCCGACCTCTTTGGCGGAACGTTTGGCCTTCTGCCCTCCCATCTCCTTGGTGTCGGACATTCTTTCATTATGTTCCTGTGGTGTCGCTTTGGCTGTTCCATTATGTTAAATGTTACATAAATATTGAGAGACCTCTCGGGTGAGATTACCTCCCAGATGTGGGTATACGCTCCACTCTAAAATGTGTTATCGCTGTGGGGCAACCAGCTTCCTGGCCAGTGTGGTGCTGACTGACTTCAGTCAGTATGCTGTTCCCTCATACTATCTACCCCTACATCTTTCCCATAAAGTGATTCCCCTCATATGATACCCAGAAGGTAGTCAGGTTCCTTCACACCCCAGCATTATAGTGATCGTGATAGAATCCCTAAAGGAGGCCATTCAGCCCATCGATTCTGAAAGAGTAACTTACCCAGTGCTAGCCACCGTGCTGCCCATATTTTTTATACTATGTATATATATTTTATAATATACATAATATGCTGCATTCAAAATCGTTGACTCCATCCATTGACTCTGTCTGCTTTTCCCGTTGCCTCAAAAAAGCAACCAGCATAATTAAAGTCCCACAAGCATCCTGGACATACTTTCTTCCACCACCTTCCATCGGGGAAAAAGATATAAAAGTTTGAGCTCACATACCAACCAACTTGAGCAGCTTCTTCCAAATTGTTGAATGGACCTACCTCACGTTAAGTTGATCTTTCTCTGCACCCTAGCTATAACTGTAACACTACATTCTGCACTCTCCCCTTTCCTTCTCTATGAACAGTATGCTTTGTATAGCGTGCAAGAAACAACACTTTTCGCTGTATACTAATACATGTGACAATCATAAATCAAATCAAAAATCATTGATCATTTTGAAATTGCATTACAAGTTTACCAGCGGTCACTAAGTAGATGAATGATCCACTTAAGGATCTCACTGAAAGGTATTGGCCTTTAAATTTGATGTTCATATTGATGGGAGCTCCAACCCATTTAACAAAGTGTGTATGCGATGAATAATGGTTGTGTTGGTGTATGCAGAGCCAAAGACGTTTTCTTCCTTCTTTTGGACTCAGGATTACGGTATGTGGGAACGCGGAGATAAAACGAACCAGGGAATAGCAGAGCTGAATGCAAGTTCTGTGGGCATGGCCAAGGTAATTAAACAACGTGTGGATTTTCTTTTAAATCGGTTTAATCATAAACAAGCCTCATTGAATTATTTTTGTATGTTAGTGAGGCAACTCACCATGCAAATGGAGATGCGTTTCAAACATTCATAGATCTTAAAAGCCCCTCTTCCCCACTCTGTAATGTTGGACTGTCTAAAATAATTTAATGTTGGTCCCTCGTGGTGGTCCAAGGGACTGTCAATAATATTTACTACTAATTACTTGCAAGCCAGTGCCATCAACTTCATTGGTGTAATGAAGTCCAATTATTTGGACTTAATAATGCCAAGTTTTATTCACTTGGAATGTCACAGCAAAAAAACAGATGCTGTTCCAGCTCCTTGGGAATGATGTCTATTTTCATCGAGAAATTATTTACCGTAGATTGTGGTTTTCCAATCACCCTCCGAAGCCTCAAAAAATCCTCCTGAAACTGGGGTCAACTTATACGCTGTGTGTGAACTGTAAGTGTGGCTCGCCGCCATTTTGAATCTGAGGCAGAGTGGGGGCGTCTTAAACTCTTGCCCCTCTTTGCAGTACAGCCCTTATACCCTGCTTGATCCCAGTTATAAAATAAGTAAATAAAACATGCATGTGTGAGAAGCAAAAGGCAGTTCATAAATTTCAAATCCCGATCTAGATCAATAATAATGAAGTTCCATTTCAAGCTACACAAGACCAATTTGGATAAAGTTCATTGCTACCTTCCATGTCTGAGTTTTACTATCATCTTGTGGCTGTATGGATGCTGAACATTTCCAAAACAGGAGTTTTTGGGGTATCTTATACTGCTGGTCAATTTGTATGCGAAAATATGGTTTAATTTATGGTTTAACATATGGTTTAATTTAGATAAATGTGAGATGATGCATTTTGGTAGATTGAACCAAGGCAGGACTTACTCAGTTGGGGAGAGTTGATTGAATAAAGAGATCTAGGCATACAGGTTCATAACTCCTTGAGTCACAGGTGGACAGGCATGCTTGGTTTCATTGGTCTGAACGCTGAATGCAGGAGTTGGGGATGTCTTGTTGAAGTTGTGCAAGACCACACTTGTGTAAGGCCACACTTGGAATACTGTGTGTAGTTCTGGTCACCCTATTATAGAACGGGTATTACTAAAGTAGAAAAAGTGTAGAAAAGACTTACTATGATGCTACTGGGATTTGTTGGTTTGAGTTACAAGGAGAAGCCGGATAGATTTTTTCCTGGAGTGCAGGGGTGATCTTATAGAGGTCTATAAAATAATGAGGGGCATAGAACAGCTCGATAGTCAACATCTTTTCCCAAAGGTAGGGGAGTCTAAAACTAGAGGCAATAGGTTTAAGGTGAGAGGGGAGAGATACAAAAGGGTCCAGAGAGACAATTTTTTCACACAAAGGGTGGTGAGTGTTTGGAATGAGCTGCCATAGGTAATAATAGAAGCAGGTACAATTTTGCGTCTTAAAACGCTTTTAGATAGTTACATGGGTAAGATGGGTATTGAGTGATAATGGGCCAAATGCAGACTAGCTTAGTGGTTTTAAAAAAAAGGACAGCATGGACAAGTTGGGCTGAAGGGCCTGTTTCCATGCTGTAAATCTTTATGACTCTATCTCTCTACCAAATCTAACCTGTTTCAAAATATTTGTAGATTTCTGTTCTCGAAACACGAGCATGTTTCTTATTGCATGCTATCGCACAAAGGTACGACGGAACGTGAAGTTTGCCAATAATTTTTCTTGACTCTATCAGCTGCTAAAGACGCGAGGAGGAATGTGAGAATGTAGTGAAAACTGTTGTGAAGGCCTCCTACTGCCATGACGCGTCCAAAAATACCACAATGAGTCAAGTTATAATTCATCTTGTTTCACCAGCTGTTCCGCTCAGGTCTATTCTAAGGACGTGTCATATGATGCTGTGACACAGATTTGTATTTTCCCATTTGGACAGCTCCATAATAAGGAAGTCAGGAGTGAGTAATGGGCTAAACTGATAGATGATTGGCTGCAGCCCTCTGGGCTAGATAATCCTGCCAATTGATGTCAGTCTCGGGGCTCCTGAATGAATGAAACCTGTTCGACTGGTTATCACTGTGGTCCCAGTCAGAGCCAACATTTCCTAGTTTCACATCCAGGTTTGTGCTTTAGGCTTCTGTGATAATCCTGAACTCCACTTTCCCACCTTATCCCCATAACTTTTGATTTCCCTTACCAATTAAAATGGTTATCTCAGCCTTCAACATACTTAATGACCCAGCCTCTACAGCACTCTGCGGTAAAGAATTCACTACCCTCTGAGAGAAGAAACTCCACTTCAGCTCTGTCTTAAACGGGTGACCCTTTACTCTGAAATTATGCCCTTTGGTCAGCATCTCCCTGTCAAGCCCCCCTGAGAACCCTAACTGTCCCAGTGAGGCGTGCTGGAACACCATGCACAGTTTTGGTCTCCTTATTTGAAAAAAAAAATTTGTGTTGAAACCCACTCAGAGAAAATTCATTCGACATTCCTGAGCTGAAGGACTAATCTTATAAAGACAGGCTAAACAGATTGGGTCTATCCCACGTTGGCTTATGAGGAGAGACTGAGTAGACTGGGCCTATACTCATTGGAATTCAGAAGCATGAGGGGAGATCTTACAGAAGCGTATAAGATTAAGAAGGGAATAGATAAGATAGGAGCAGGCGGGTTGGTTCCACTGGCGGGTGAAGCTAGACCTAGGGGGCATGGCCTCAAAATAAGGGGGTGCAGATACCGGACTGAGTTGAGGAGGAACTTCTTCACACAAAGGGTTGTGAATCTGTGGAATTCCCTGCCCAGTGAAACATTTGAGGCTACCTCATTGAAGGTTTTTATTGAAGGACCTCTGTTACTTTCAGCACTCCAGTCGGATAGTAATTACAGGAATATTAATCAAGCTATTCCTTCTTGCTGCAGGCAGCACTGGAGGCGATTGATGAACTGGATTTATTTGGTGCCCGGGGAGGCCCCAAATCAGTCATTCATGTTCTTCCTGATGAAATTCAGCATTGCCAGGTAAATGAGAGAGAATGACGTGGGAACGTTCGATCAGAGAACTGCCATATATTGATCAGTCCAAACATGGTTAACTGATTAACCTTGTTCTCTTTTTGTTTCAGTCCATTCTTGTTTCCATGTTACCGAGAGCTTCAACATCTAAAGAGATTGATGCTGGACTTCTCTCCATTATTTCCTACCCAGCTTTTGCTGTGGAGGATATTGATCTTGTGGAGGTAACAAAGAATGAAATAATTACAAAATTGCAGGTAGGTTTTTCTAAGAAAATCAAGTAACCGTACTATCTAGAGCAGCACTATAAGATGCCATTACAGGAGCATTTTCTTTTCCTGTAGACTAGTATCCCTCTGGCTGAAGCCTTTAGGATCAATTGGAGACAGATAATGGGATAGGTAAAGGAGTGTCTGTCGATGTGATTTATATAAATTTCCAGAAGGTATTTGACAAGATTCCACATTAGAGGTAGTTCACAAAAATGAAAGCACATAAAACTGGAGACAGCCTATTGGCTTGGGGAGGGAACTGGAAAGAAGCTAGGAGAATGGGATGGCATGGTGGCACAGTGGTTAGCGCTGTTGGGTTACAGTGCCAGGAACCTGGATTTGATTCCAACCTTGGGTGATGGTCTGTGTGGACTTTGCATGCTCTGCCTGTGTCTGCATGGGTTTCTTCTGGGTGCTCCAGTTTCCTCCTACACTCCCAAGATGCGTAAGTTAGGTGATTGGCCATGAGAGATGTGTCGATTAGAGGGGTTAGCCATGGTAAATGTGTGGAGTTAGTTAGGGCGGAGGGCCGGGACTGGGTGGGATGCTCTTTTGGAGAGTTAGCGTAGACGCAATTGGCCTCCTTTGGCACTGTAGGGATTCTATGAAATCTCTATTCTTCTATGAGAGTGGTGATAATGGATGCGCAGTCTATTTGACAGGATGGGAGTGCTGGTATCTCAACTTTTCACTGTATTTAACAATTACTTGGGTGATCATGTGTCCATATTCCTGCATTGTGCTGTCTAACTGTAACATGCTGGCGTTTTCTTTGTGACTGTTGAATTTATTCTTTTGGACAGGGACGGTATGGTTGCTGTCGATTTCTGAGAGATGGTTACAAAACACCCAGAGAGGTAAAGTTTATTTCCTACTATCTACCAGAGTGGAATAATGGCCACAATAAGAACTTGACAAATTTATTTTCTTTGTACCTGTTTAACATTCGGTCTGTTGCCGGTAATAATATTCTTCACAAATGCAGTATGATTTTTGAGCTTCATCAGAAGAATCGGTTTATCTTGTGCATGAATAGCCTTTCTTTAACACTTCTGACTGGCTTTTTTTATTCATTTGGGGATATGGGCATTGCTGGCTGGCCAGCATTTATTGTCCATCCTAGTTGCCCTTGAGAACATAATAAGAACATAAGAAATAGGAGCAGGAGTAGGCCATCTAGCCCCTCGAGCCTGCCCCGCCAATCAACAAGATCATGGCTGATGGTTCAGTTCCACTTACCCGCCTGTTCCCCATAACCCTTAATTCCCTTATTAGTCAGAAATCTATCTACCTGTGACTTAAACACATTTAACGAGGTAGCCTCCACCACTTCAATGGGCAGAGAATTCCAAAGATTCACTACCCTCTGAGAGAAGAAGTTTCTCCTCTGTTCTAAATTGACTCCCCCTTATTTTGAGGCTGTGCCCTCTAGTTCTTGTTTCCTTTCTAAGTGGAAACAATCTCTCTGCCTCTACCCTATCTAGCTCCTTTGTTATCTTATATGTCTCTATAAGATCCCCCCTCAGCCTTCTAAACTCCAACGAGTACAGGCCCAATCTACTCAATCTCTCCTCACAAGCTAACGCCCTCATCTCCAGTATCAACCTGGCAAACCTTCTCTGCACTCCCTCCAAGGCCAATATATCCTTTCGCAAATAAGGGGACCAAAATTGCGCACAATACTCTAGGTGCGGCCTCACCTGTACCTTGTACAGTTGCAGCAAGACCTCCCTGCCTTTATATTCTATCCCTCTCGCGATTAAAGGCCAATATTCCATTCACCGATCACCTGCTGCACCTGCAAACTGACTTTTTGCGATACATGCACAAGGACCCCCAGGTCCCTCTGCACCGTAGCATGTAATTTTTCACCATTTAAGTAATAGTCCATTTTATTATTATTCCTTCCAAAGTGGATAACCTCACACTGGCCAACATTATACTCCACGTCTGCCAGATCCTCGCCCACTCACTTAGCCTATTAAATTTAGATTAAATTAGATTCAAGCTCATTTCATGCATTTTGTAAATGTTTGAAAATGTATTCTGGTGAAAGCTTCCCCCTTAATACAAATGCGTCTCTCACACTCTGTTGGAAACTATCCCTGATCTCAGATGTATTAGTTGAGGATGATGAGATTGACATGTTAATGCATATTTTCTGGATTTCAATCACTGCCTTGTGTTTTTAGGATCCTAGCAGATTGCACTATGATTCTGCTGAGCTGCAGTTGTTTGAAAACATTGAATGTGAATGGCCGGTATTTTGGACTTACCTTCTCATTGATGGAGTATTTAAAGAAGACAAGATACAGGTAGGACATTGGCTGTGTGAGAATACAGGGCAACGTTTGATTCATTGGGTATATTGTGAGTAATGTTTGATTCATTGGGTATATTGTGAGTAATGTTTGATTCATTGGGTATACTGTGAGTAATGTTTGATTCATTGGGTATACTGTGAGTAACGGTTGATTCATTGGGTATACTGTGAGTAACGGTTGATTCATTGAGTATATAGTGAGTAACGGTTGATTCATTGGGTATGTTGTGAGTAATGTTTGATTCATTGGGTATACTGTGAGTAACGGTTGATTCATTGGGTATATAGTGAGTAACGGTTGATTCATTGAGTATATAGTGAGTAACGGTTGATTCATTGGGTATATTGTGAGTAATGTTTGATTCATTGGGTATATTGTGAGTAACAGTTGATTCATTGGGTATATTGTGAGTAATGTTTGATTCATTGGGTATACTGTGAGTAACGGTTGATTCATTGGGTATATAATGAGTAACGGTTGATTCATTGAGTATATAGTGAGTAACGGTTGATTCATTGGGTATATTGTGAGTAATGTTTGATTCATTGGGTAAACTGTGAGTAACGGTTGATTCATTGGGTATATTGTGAGTAATGTTTGATTCATTGGGTAAACTGTGAGTAACGGTTGATTCATTGGGTATATTGTGAGTAATGTTTGATTCATCGGGTATATTGTGAGTAACGCTTGATTCATTGGGTATATTGTGAGTAATGTTTGATTCATCGGGTACATTGTGAGTAACGCTTGATTCATTGGGTATATTGTGAGTAATGTATCCTGATGGAGAGTGGTGATGGATCACACTGGGCACAGACCCCAGGCGTGAGTGGAGGGTGGATCACACTGGTTACAGATTCTGGGCGAGTGTGGGATAGATCACACTGGACATGGATTCCGTGGAGAGCCAGGATGGATCACACAGGGTACAGATCCCAGGTGAGTGTTGGGGGGGTAAGTCACACTGGGTACAGATGCAGTATAGTGTGGATGGTGGATCACACTGAAGACAGATCCCAGGTGATTGTGGGGGGGTGGGTCACATCGGTACAGATCCCAGGTGAGTGTGGGGGTAGATCACACTGGGTACAGATCTTGGCACATGTTGGGGGGAAGGAGCTGGATCACACAGGGTACAGATCCTGTGGAGAGTTGGGGTGGATGACACTGGCACCGATCTTGACCAATTTTAATGCCTTGCAATGCAGTGACATTTATGGTATAAAATCTCTGGATTTTAGGAATGAGGGAATGATATTTTGCCAGTTAATCTGTATCGTTTGGCCAAAACCTGGGGGATTCATTGGAATTGCCTCTGGGAATGTTCTCTCTGCACGGACACACACAATTTGTTGAAATTGTTTAAAACTGCAGAGTAAACAGATTGTGATCGGCTGAGAGGGCACGGCACTGCCTGATGTGGGAAGCTGAAGTGGCAGAACTGGCCGTAATAAAGATAGTGTGTGCCAGTTGTCTGATTCTTCACACTATCATCTCAAGAATGAGAGTGAGAGGATGAGTTGCGACAACTCTGAAGAGAAGCATATTGTGCTAGGGCACAGAGACAGTGGGTATCATATGTGACTGGTGGTTGAATAAACGCTTTGCAAACACTTGAAAACAGAGCTAAGGACAGGCACAAAGAAGCTAACCTCAACCAGTGGACCCAGCCCAGTGACAACATTCCCAATATTGCTGTGATCACAAAGCTGATACTGCTGTGAGCGTGAGCGTGACTGTGAGCGCAGAGTGGGTATTGTCAGTGAATTCTTGTCAGTGTTGTGAATGTATTGTTGTCAGTGTACTGTATGTATTGTCAGTGCAGTGGGTGTATTGCTGACAGGGCAGTGTATGTAATATTGTCAGTGGAGTAAATGCATTGTCCATGCAGTGTGTGATTTGTGAGCACAGTGCGTACATTGTTGTCAATGCAGTGTGTGTGTGTTGTTGTCCGTGCGGTGTGTGCATTGATCTTAGTGCAGTGCGTGTGTTGCTAGGGCAGTGCGTGAATTGTTATCTGTGAAGTAGGGCGTGCGTTGTTGTCGGTGCGCCGCGCGCGTGCGTTGTCGGTGCGCCGCGCGCGTGCGTTGTCGGTGCGCCGCGCGCGTGCGTTGTCGGTGCGCCGCGCGCGTTGTTGTCGGTGCGCCGCGCGCGTTGTTGTCGGTGCGCCGCGCGCGTGCGTTGTGCGTCCATCATCATCGATGAGGACCTCGACACCACTAGTCATTTTGAGGTTGGATGCGGTGTGTCCGAAGATGACTGATCAGGCCAATTCAGGCACGGAATGTCCTGGCACATATTGGACAGACTTGTGTAGTCACTGTAGTTGCTGCGCTGGTGGCTCTGGACTTGCGCAGCTCACACTTAAGTTGTGCTTCAGCAATACACCTTGCTTCGTAAGCTTGACAGCCTTTGTGGATGAGACAGCGCCAGGTAGGGCAGTTTTGTGCCATCATTTCCCAGGTGGTCGTGTCAATGTCAAGCGACTTCAGGGAGGCCTTGAGTGTGTCTTTGAAACATTTCTTTTTCCCTCTATGTGAGCGTCTTCCAACAGAGAGCTCCCAAAGAAGGAGCTGCTTGGGTATGCGCTCGTCTGACATACAAAGAACAAACAACACAGCACGGGAAACAGGCCCTTCGGCCCAACGAGCCCACGCCGCCATCTTAACAACATGTGTTTCCTCCTCCACCCTTAACCCGTGTGTATGCATATGGTACCCCCATTGGAAACCAGATTAAGGGGAGAATAATTTAGGGACAATTTGTTACACCAATCAGCCTAAGAGCACATCTTTGGGGTGTGGGAGGAAACCCACGCAACCACAGGGAGAATGCGCAAACTCCCACAGACACTGGCCCAAATCCATGTATCTGCACAGCTAACAGTGATAGTCACTGAGCTGTCGTGGTGCCCATCTGCTGGTCCAGTTTTAAGCGTACACATGACGCGAAGTACTAGGCCACTCCCGAAACATCCAAGAGCAGCCCACGCACGACCCACCGTGTGCATGCCCCTCATTAGACAACAACGTGGACCGACACACCTGCGGAGTAAAAGAGAAAAACATCAACACATGTAACAGTTGATTTCCAGGAATGTCCCAAGGCTCTGATCCTTATTTAAAACAGTCTCCTATAACCCTCCATCCCTGTTTCGCTCATGTGCCTATCTAAGTAAACCTTAAACAAGTCCAGCGTGCCTGCCTCCACCACCTTACTTGGCAGTGCATTCCATACCCCCACTACCCTCTGTGTGAAAAACCTCCCTCTAGCATCCAAATTATACCTCTCCCCCCTCACCTTAAGCCCGTGACCCCTCGTGATACTTGTCTCCAATCTAGGAAAAAGCCTGCCACTGTTTACTCTATCTATGCCCTTCATTATTTTATACACCTCTATTAGATCCCCCCTTAATCTCTGTCTTTCTAAGGAAAACAGCCCCAATTTACCCAATCTTTCCTCATAACCCAGTCCTTCCATACCAGGCAGCATCCTGGTAAACCTCCTCTGCACTCTCTCCAGGGTCTCCACGTCCTTCCGGTAGTAAGGTGACCAGAACTGGACGCAGTACTCCAAATGCGGTCTAACCAACGTCCTGTACAACTGTAGCATTAGACGCCAGCTCTTATACTCTATACCCCTTCCTATAAAGGCTAGCATAGCATAAGCTTTCTTCGCAACCTTCTCCACCTGTGTTGCCACCTTCAGAGACTTGTGCTCTTGCACTCCCAGGTCCCTCTGCATTTCTATACTCTTAATAGGACTACTCTTTATCATGTAACTCCCCTCTACATTATTCTTTCCAAAATGCATCACCTCACATTTATCAGGATTAAATTCCATCTGCCATCTATCTGCCCAATATACCAGCTTATCTATATCCTGCTGTGTCACCTGACACTCCTCCTCACTGTCCGCCAATCCTGCCATCTTTGTGTCATCTGCAAACTTGCTGATCACACCACGTACACCCTCTTCCAAGTCATTTATATATATTACGAATAGAAGAGGTCCCAGTACTGAGCCCTGTGGCACACCACTAGTGACAGACCTCCAGCTAGAAAAGGACCCTTCCACTACTACTCTCTGTCTCCTGTTACCTATAGTGCGTTTATTGTTGTCAGTTCAGTGTGTGTATTGTCAGTGTAGTGCATGTATTCTTTTGAATGTAGTGCTTGGATTGTTGTCAGGATAGTCCGCGTTTTGTTATCATTATAGTGTGTGTACTGTCAATGTAGTGCATGTATTCTTGTCAGTGCATTTCCTGTTCACTTTCACTTTCATTTCACTTTGAATAGTGTGGAGGAGCAGAGGGATCTAGGTGTATGTGTACATAGATCCCTGAAAGTTGGGAATCAAGTAGATAAGGTTGTTAAGAAGGCATACGGTGTCTTGGCGTTTATTGGTAGGGGGATTGAATTTAGGAGTCGTAGCGTCATGTTGCAACTGTACACAACTCTGGTGCGGCCGCACTTGGAGTACTGTGCGCAGTTCTGGTCCCCACATTACAGGAAGGATGTGGAGGCTTTGGAGAGGGTGCAGAGGAGGTTTACCAGGATGTTGCCTGGTATGGAGGGGAGATCCTATGAGGAGAGGCTGAGGGATTTGGGGTTGTTTTCGCTGGAAAGAAGACGGCTAAGAGGGGATCTTATTGAAACATATAAGATGATTAGAGGTTTAGATAGGGTGGATAGTGATAGCTTTTTTCCTCTGATGGAAAAATCTAGCACGAGGGGGCATGGCTTTAAATTAAGGGGGGGTAGTTATAGGACAGATGTCAGGGGTAGGTTCTTTACCCAGAGGGTGGTGAGGGATTGGAATGCCCTGCCTGCTGCAGTTGTAAATGCGCCTAGTTTGGGGGCGTTTAAGAGATCTGTGGATAGGTTTATGGACGAAAAGGGATTGGTTTAGATTAGTGGGTTATTGTTGTTTTTTTTAACTGGTCGGCGCAACATCGTGGGCCGAAGGGCCTGTTCTGCGCTGTAATGTTCTATGTTCTATGTTCTATGTATTGTTGTCATTGGACTGCATCTGTTATTGTCAGTGCAGTGCGTGTATTGTTCTCAGGCTACTGTGTGTGTTGTTGTCAGTGCAGCGTGTATTGCTGTCAATAGTGCATGTATTGGTTTCAGTGTAGTGCGTATATTGCTGTCAGTGTAATGCATGTATTGCTGTCAGTGCCGTTCGTGCATTGTTGTCATTGGACTGCATGTATTGCTGTCAGTGCAGTGCCTGTATTACTGCCACTGCACTGCATGTATTCTTGTCAGTGCAGTGTGTGTATTCTTATCAGTGCAGTGTGTGTACTGTTGTCAGTGTAGTCCATGTATTGGCAGTGCAGTGCGTATATTGTCAGTGTAGTGGGTGTGTTGCTGTAAGTGCATATGAGTACTGTCCGCGCATTGTGTGGGTTGTGAGTGCACTGCATGTATTGTTGTCAATGCAGTGCGTGTATTGTCAGTGCAGTGCGCATGATGATGCCAGTGTAGTGCATTGTTGTCAGTGCAGTGCGTGCATTGTTGTCAGTGCAGTGCGTGCATTGTTGTCAGTGCAGTGCGTGCATTGTTGTCAGTGCAGTGCGTGCATTGTTGTCAGTGCAGTGCGTGCATTGTTGTCAGTGCAGTGCGTGCATTGTTGTCAGTGCAGTGCGTGCATTGTTGTCAGTGCAGTGCGTGCATTGTTGTCAGTGCAGTGCGTGCATTGTTGTCAGTGCAGTGCGTGCATTGTTGTCAGTGCAGTGCGTGCATTGTTGTCAGTGCAGTGCGTGCATTGTTGTCAGTGCAGTGCGTGCATTGTTGTCAGTGCAGTGCGTGTATTGTCAGTGCAGTGCGTGCATTGTTGTCAGTGCAGTGCGTGTACTGTGTGTACTGCATATATCGTCAGTGCAGTTCGTGCATTTTGTCATTGGACTGTGTGTATCATTGTCAGTGTAGTGCGTGTGCTGTAATGATTGCAGTGCATAAATTGTTGTGAGTGCAGTGCCTGTATTGCTGTCAGTGCAGTGCCTGTATTACTGCCACTGCACTGCATGTATTCTTGTCAGTGCAGTGTGTGTATTCTTGTCAGTGCAGTGTGTGTACTGTTGTCAGTGTAGTCCATGTATTGGCAGTGTAGTGCGTATGTTGTCAGTGTAGTGGGTGTGTTGCTGTAAGTGCATATGAGTACTGTCCGCGCATTGTGTGGGTTGTGAGTGCACTGCATGTATTGTTGTCAATGCAGTGCGTGTATTGTCAGTGCAGTGCGCATGATGATGTCAGTGTAGTGCGTGCATTGTTGTCAGTGCAGTGCGTGCATTGTTGTCAGTGCAGTGCGTGTATTGTTGTCAGTGCAGTGCGTGTATTGTTGTCAGTGCAGTGCGTGTATTGTTGTCAGTGCAGTGCGTGCATTGTTGTCAGTGCAGTGCGTGCATTGTTGTCAGTGCAGTGCGTGCATTGTTGTCAGTGCAGTGCGTGCATTGTTGTCAGTGCAGTGCGTGCATTGTTGTCAGTGCAGTGCGTGCATTGTTGTCAGTGCAGTGCGTGCATTGTTGTCAGTGCAGTGCGTGCATTGTTGTCAGTGCAGTGCGTGCATTGTTGTCAGTGCAGTGCGTGCATTGTTGTCAGTGCAGTGCGTGCATTGTTGTCAGTGCAGTGTGTGTACTGCATATATCGTCAGTGCAGTTCGTGCATTTTGTCATTGGACTGTGTGTATCATTGTCAGTGTAGTGTGTGTGCTGTAGTGATTGCAGTGCATAAATTGTCAGTGCAGTGCCTGTGTTGCTGTCAGTGCAGTGCCTGTGTTGCTGTCAGTGCAGTGCCTGTGTTGCTGTCAGTGCAGTGCCTGTGTTGCTGTCAGTGCAGTGCCTGTGTTGCTGTCAGTGCAGTGCCTGTGTTGCTGTCAGTGCAGTGCATGTATTCTTGTCAGTGCCGTGTGTGTACTGTTGTCAGTGTAGTCCATGTATTGGCAGTGCAGTGCGTATATTGTCAGTGTAGTGGGTGTGTTGCTGTAAGTGCATATGAGTACTGTCCGCGCATTGTGTGGGTTGTGAGTGCACTGCATGTATTGTTGTCAATGCAGTGCGTGTATTGTCAGTGCAGTGCGCATGATGATGTCAGTGTAGTGCATTGTTGTCAGTGCAGTGCGTGTATTGTTGTCAGTGTAGTGCGTGCTTTGTTGTCAGTGCAGTGCGTGCATTGTTGTCAGTGTAGTGCGTGTATTGTTGTCAGTGTAGTGCGTGCATTGTCGTCAGTGCAGTGCGCGCATTGTCGTCAGTGCAGTGCGCGCATTGTCGTCAGTGCAGTGCGCGCATTGTCGTCAGTGCAGTGCGCGCATTGTCGTCAGTGCAGTGCGCGCATTGTCGTCAGTGCAGTGCGCGCATTGTCGTCAGTGCAGTGCGCGCATTGTCGTCAGTGCAGTGCGCGCATTGTCGTCAGTGCAGTGCGCGCATTGTCGTCAGTGCAGTGCGCGCATTGTCGTCAGTGCAGTGCGCGCATTGTCGTCAGTGCAGTGCGCGCATTGTCGTCAGTGCAGTGCGCGCATTGTCGTCAGTGCAGTGCGCGCATTGTCGTCAGTGCAGTGCGCGCATTGTCGTCAGTGCAGTGCGCGCATTGTTGCGAGCGCAGTGTGGATTCTCGTGAGATTTTTGCACACATGTCACTATTTGCACTCACGGTGAATGTGAGCCCATCACTGCCCGCAGTACTATCTGCAACGTTTGGATCTCAGGCGAAGAGGATACTTAAAATAAGCAACGGGAAATGTATAGGAAAGGGAATGATCTTCCTGATATAAAGGGGGCTTTAACATGGAAGCAAAACATCCAGAGTGAGAGGTTCCATCAAAAAGGCCAAAAGATCACTTTCATCTTCCATTGTTTGTGAATAAGGGGCTTGTCTTGTTAACTCCAGCAAGCAGGACGGGTAAATCGGCAAGTTGTGGTCCTGAATTTTACTGGGTTTCCAATACTGTGTTAGGCCATCAGCCCTGAAAGGATACTGTGGGACATAGCTTTAACATCTTCATTCGACAGGCATTCCGGGCACTGTTTCAACAGAGGCAGAAATGGGTTTATTTAAATAGATTAATCCCTTGGCTAAAATAGCATTGAAAGATACATTTGGCCATTATTCCAGGAGCATTCTGCTTCCATTTAATCAGAGAAAGCAAATATTTATTCTCTGGGTAGAAGCCAACTTCAGTTTTCGAAAAATCAATATCATGTCTGAGAATTTATTATTTCTGAGCATCTTATTTCTGAGAAAGTCGGAAACGTTTTGGGAAAAATATTTTTTTTTCCATGACTGTACTGCTGAAAACATACTTCGCTGATCATACAGATCAGGAACAGGAGCCCCTCAGCACCTCGAGTCTGCTCCTCCATTCAGTAAGATCTGATTGTAACCTCAATTCCATCTTCTGCTAATCCTTTGACTCCCTTACTGGTCAAAAATCTATCTCTGCCTTTAAAAATCTTCACTGACCCTGCCTCCACTGTTCTCTGAGGGAAGCGAGTTCTAAAGAGTCACAACCCTCTGAGGGAAAAAAATTTCTCCTCCTCCTCTTATTTTTAAACTGACTCAAGTCCCTCACAAGGGCCAGTGAAACACTTTGGAACGGTAGTAGGCAACCTCGGCTCGAGAGTGAGCCACAATCAAACTTGTTCACTAATCATGACTCCACTAATAAGATTAAATACATTTAATATATGCCAAATATTTCATACTGAGTTATAGAAAGTTTCTTAATCATTTATATAGTCATAGAATTGTCGTCAACTTCAAATGGTGAAGACAAAAGGAAATATTGGTGCCTGATTGGATGCAGAGGGAGCGCTCAGCTCTTTCAATCAAAAGTTGAAACTTTCCAGTTGTTCATAAGAACATAAGAAATAGGAGCAGGAGTAGGCCATCCAGCCCTTCGAGCCTGCCCCGCCATTCAATAAGATCATGGCTGATCTGTCGTGGATCAGTTCCACTTTCCCACTTTCTCCCCATAACCCTTAATCCCCTTCTCTATCAGAAACCTATCTACCCGTGACTGAAATATATTTAGCGAGGTAGCCTCCTCCACTTCAATGGGCAGAGAATTCCAGAGATTCACCACCCTTTGAGTGAAGAAGTACCTCCTCAACTCCGTTCTAAACTGCTCCCCCCCTTATTCTGAGACTGTGCCCTCTAGTTCTGTTTTCCTTTCCAAGCGGGAAGAATCTCTCTACCTCTACCCTATCCATCCCCTTCATTATCTTATACATCTCTATAAGATCCCCCCTCATCCTTCTAAACTCCAACAAGTACAGACCCAGTCTATTCAACCTCTCCTCATAATCTAACCCCTCATCTCCGGTATCAGCCTGGTGAACCTTCTCTGTACTCCCTCCAAGGCCAATATATCCTTTCGCAAATGCGGGGACCAAAACTGCACACACTACTCCAGCTGCGGCCTCACCAGTACCCTGTACAGCTACAGCAAGACCTCCCTGCTTTTATATTCTATCCCCCTCGCTATAAAGGCCGACATTCCATTCGCCTTCTTGATTACCTGCGGACTGGGTTCACACTGGCAGGATCTTCCAGTCCCGCCGATGAGACATCTCTTTCCACCTCCCCCTCTTCAGGTTTCCCAGCAGTGAGGTGCTCATTCAATAGGAAGCCCCATGCACAGTGGCAGAGCCAAAAGATCCCACCAATGGTTAGCCTCCTCCCTCCGCCGCGAAACACACGTTGTGTTGGGCAGTAAATCCCACCCATTGTTGTGAGCAATCAGCACACACCTCACTTCACTCACCCTCACTTTTAACTGTGTACCACTTCACTCGTACTGATAGAGAGAAAAAAACTACATGGTGAAATGTGACGATCCTGCACATGGTCAACAAAATGTCTCATGGGTCACACCCAGCATTCTCCTGGGCTGCAAGCTGCCCACCTCTGCTTTGGAATGCCCTGAAGTCGTAAAAATCAACGCAAGCCCTTTCTCTTTCTTTACTCGTTCTTCTGGATGTTGTTCTAGGTTGATGAGTACAGAGAGGCCCTGGAACAAATTCTCGTAAGAGGGCAGAATGGTATTCGTCTGGTCCCAGAACTGTATGCCGTTCCTGCAGAAAAGGTAAGAGACTGAAAACTCTCCATTACAAATTATTTGAAACCGTAACGACACGATACCGAATGTTACAGTCGAATTTTAACTGATAATCTCGCGTTTGATGACCTTTGAGTTGATAATTAACGTATTCCAAGCGGCAGGTATTGGATATGTTAATTTAATGAACCGACCTGAAAATGGCTTCCACTGTATCATTTATGACCTTTTAATTAAGAACATAAGAAATAGGAGCAGGAGTAGGCCATCTAGCCCCTCGAGCCTGCCCCGCCATTCAATAAGATCATGGCTGATCTGAAGTGGATCAGTTCCACTTTCCCGCTTTCTCCCCATAACCCTTAATTCCCCTGTCTGTCAGAAACCTATCTACCCGTGACTTAAATATATTCAGCAAGGTAGCCTCCACCACTTCAATGGGAAGAGAATTCCAGAGATTCACCACCCTTTGAGTGAAGAAGTTCCTCCTCAAGTCCGATCTAAACTGTCCCCCACTTAACTTGAGGCTGTGTCCTCTAGTCCTGCTGTCCTTTCTAAGCAGGAAGAATCTCTCTACCTTTACCCTATCCATCCCTTTCGTTATCTTATACGTCTCTATAAAATCCCCCCTCGTCCTTCTAAACTCCAACAAGTACAGACCCAGTCTATTTAGTCTCTCTTCATAGTCCAACCCCCTCATCTCTGGTATCAGCCTAGTGAACCTCCTCTGCACTCCCTCCAAGGCCAAAATATCCTTCCGCAAGTGCGGCGACCAAAACCACACACAGTACTCCAGCTGCGGCCTCACCAGTACCCTGTACAGCTGCAGCACAATTGTAATTGTGGTTTATGCGGGGGTAGCTGATTTAATCTGCTGAACCTTGCCACTTGTAGTTGGCATGTGTGCCCATGAAATATCAAACTGCGGGAAATTTCAGCCAAGGTTATCAGCTGCAAACTAACCATCTATATTTAGGAGAGCCAGGGGTTTGAGGATGAGTATTTCCAGGCGAACATTAGCAGGGTTAAGCACTGCCGTATGCTGCTGCACTGCCCCAGGGCATCAATGTGTGCCATTACTGCACAGTGCTGTGGGCACAGAGAGTTTGTAACGTGTTTGTAACATTCACACTCTGTAAAAGCAGGCAGCAGATTCCAGTGAAGTATGTAGATTTTCCATATATTCCTCAGTTTACGAAGTGAAGGATTTGACAGAATTGCCAATTTGTATTGGGTATCATTGATGGCTATAGGGAAAATATTTGAGTTAAATTTTGGTGAATTCCCATTGAGCATTTTTTCGAAAGATTATTTCATGGGATGTGGGTGTTGCTGGCAAGGTCAGCATTTGTTACCCATTGCCCTGGAACTGAGTGTCTCGCTCGGCCATTTCAGAGAGCAATTGAGACCTGATCGTGTTTCTGTGGGTTTGGAGTCACGTCTAGGCCAGATCAGGTAAGGATGGCAGATTTCCTTCCCTGAACGACCTTAGTGAACCAGATGGGTTTTTATCAACAATTAATAATGGTTGATGGTCACCATCGCTGAGACTAGCTTTACATTTCAGATTTATTCATTGAATTTAAATTCAGTGGGGACTTGAACCTATCAAATGAGATTGTACTCTAACATAAAACTTTGTTGTTTCCAGGTGGATGAAGAATATAAAAACCCACACACTGTGGACAGAATTGTCAAAGGAAAGTTGCCTCACATGTGGGGACAGTCTTTATATATTCTCGGAACCCTGCTGGCTGAGGTAAACACCAATTAGAGCACGTTAACAACCTTGGGCTCGTTCCTGACCTTAAGCGCACGCCCCAGAGCGACCGTGGCTTAATTGAGGCAACATTTAGCTTTTTGTTTCTAACAAATCATGTATCAGTCATGATGCTTCAGAGATGAAGCACTAGACTTCTGTCTTCCATCACTGGCTTTAACCCTTCTCGTGTGGGAAGGATTGGGACTGGTACGGGGGTTTAAAAAAAAATGGCGACGTGGACAAGTTGGGCCAAAGAGCCTGTTTCTATGCTGTAAACTTCTGTGACTATGACTCTATGTGACTATATTTTGTCTTGCCCAGCTACATTACACTGAACTAATTTAACTATATCCCGCCCGTTTCTCCAGCATGTTAGTGCCATAGAAATCCTGCAGCGTAGAAAGAGGCCATTTGGCCCATTGACTATCCTAAAGAGCATCCCATCCAGGCCCTCCCCTCCACCCTATTCCCATAATCCCATGCGTTTACCATGGCCTAACTTACACATCTCTGGACCATGGCAGGAATGATGTGGATATGCCGGCGTTGAACTGGCGTAAACACAGTAAAACGTCTGACAACACCAGGTTTTAGTCCAACCGATTTATTTGATAATAGACTCACAAGCTTTCGGGGTTAGCCCCTTCGTCAGGTGAATGGAGAGTTCTGGCCTCAGACAGAGCATATAAAGCACAGACAGTTTACAGATTACTGATTAGAATGTCAAGACCTGAAGTGGCAAAGTCTCTCAGCGTAGTCTGTGTTATAGATTGCCCTGAGTGGGTTCATGATCTGTAGTCCTTTTGGTATCTTGTCTGCTTTCTTGCATCTCTGTAAAAACTTGATGTCTGTGTCGATATGCGCAATCTTCTTGGAGATCCTCTCCACTTGGATCCGGCAGTTTGCGGTGTCGATAGTAGTCATGATGTGGGTATCTCCATTCACCTGACGAAGGGGCTAACCCCGAAAGCTTGTGAGTCTATTATCAAATAAATCGGTTGGACTAAAACCTGGTGTTGTCAGACTTTTTACCATGGCAGGAAACCAGAGAACAAGGTAGGTCATTCATTTGTAAAGTATAACTGAAATATTTAGGATTTGAAAAACACAATGATGGAATCTATTTGTAACATCTCAGTTATTTTTCCTTTGTTTAAGTGGAACAATGCAGCGTTTTGTGAAACTGGGTTCAGTTATGGGTGGAGAGGTGTCATTAAGATCTGGTCACCTAGAGCGGGAAACCTCCAGCGGTTATGTTTGGCACTTAGAAAACTTTGTAATCCGTAAGGGTTTAACAAGGGGGTTGAAGTTATTTTCGATAAAGACAATTGCTTGTTTTCCAGGACAGTTAAAACAGACACCATTTGTGATTTCCTACAGAAATCGTTGCTTCAACGACAGGGCAGCAGATGTTGTTCGTTCACCTTCAGCCAGTTGTGTTTTGTTTTATTCCCGTTGATTTGGGCCATGGTTTGTTTTGCAGGGATTTCTCGCCCCTGGGGAAATTGATCCGTTAAGTCGAAGGCTGTCAACCATTGGCAGGCCCGATGTTGTGGTACAAGGTCTGTCGGATTCTATTCTCCAACATAAAGCGTCAACCCCTGCGCTGGGTCAAAGTGATCTTACTGGAAGCAAATTTAATGTCCCTTTTTAAACCATCCTATTTTGTGGGGAAATGAATTTAAAGTTGTCTTAAATCTTTTTCTTGAGGAAAATGTTTTCGGTAACACCAAGTATCGTATCAGCAGTGTTGGCATGTTTCAATGGGACCAGTAAAAACTTGCATTTCTTCAGCATTCTGTTCTTCCCAAAGGAAAACCTTTCCAGTGGCAGCACAGTGGCACTGCTGCCTCACAGCGCCAGCGACCCAGGTTCAATTCCCTTTTCGGGTCACTGTGTGGAGTTTGCATTTCCTTCCCTTCAGTGTCAGGGGATTAGCAGGGTAAAATGTGTGGAGTTACGGGAATAGGGTTCGGGTGGGATTGTGGTTGGTACAGACTTGATGGACCGAAGGGTCTCTCTTTGTACTGTAGGGATTCTACAATCAGGGCAATAGACATAGTGCACTGAACAGGAAGAGAACAATGGAGAAAGTTGGTCAGGGAGTTCTCAAACGTTGTGGAAAAGAAGACTCGATAGAAGTATGTACATGGAGGGAGCCACACAGCGAGATGCAGAGAGGAAAGTGGAGCACATTGGGAAACATGCCATTGTGCCTTGAATGAACTCCTTTATTCGTCCACCACTGGATAGGACATTTGTTCCCTGTCTCTAATTTCCCACAAACTAAGTGGTTAGTGCCGCACCATTACTGAGGGCAGTTAAGAGTCGACCTACAACACTGTGGGTCTGGAGTCACACGTTAGCCTGTCAGATCAGGTAAGGTCGGCAAACTTTATTCCCTCGGGCGTAAGTAAACTGAATTTAAATTGGTAAGACTTCAAGCCATCTTCCCAGAGTATGAGTCTCTAGATTACTAGCCTAGCGATGATAGCACTACACCACTATCTCCCCAGCTGAAGCTGAAGGAGTGCTGTCCAAGGGGTTGGCCAGATGAATGTCCATGAAGTTATGACGTTGACCCAAGCTTCAGAAGCAGTGGAAGTGAAGAGTGGAGTTAAGCAATGCTGCAGAGCGGCAGAGAGTTCTATGCCATGGTTTCAAGGATATAAGTGTATTAGAGGTGGTTTCAGAGAAAGTTCAGTAGATTGATTCTAGGGGTGAAGGACATGTCCTGGAGTTCAGTTACTAGTGGTGTGCGGCAAGGACCTGTTTTGGAGCCACTGCTGTTTGTCATTTTTATAAATGACCTGGATGAGGGCGTAGAAGGATGGGTTAGTAAATTTGCGGATGACACTAAAATTGGTGGACTTGTGGACAGTGCGGAAGGATGTTGCAGGTTACAGAGGGATGTAGATAAGCTGCAGAGCTGGGCTGAGAGGTGGCAAATGGAGTTTAATGTGGAAAAGTGTGAAGTGATTCACTTGGAAGGAGTGACAGGAATACTGGGCTAATGGTAAGATACTTGGTAGTGTGGATGAGCAGAGAGATCTTGGTGTCCATGCGCATAGATCCCTGAAAGTTGGCACCCAGGTTGTTAGGGTTGTTGAGAAGGCGTACGGTGTGTTAGCTTTTATTGGTAGAGGGATTGAGTTTAGGAACCATGAGGTCATGTTGCAGCTGCACAAAACTCTGGTGCGGCCGCACTTGGAGTATTGCGTACAGTTCTGGTCGCCGCATTATAAGAAAGATGTGGAAGCATTGGAAAGGGTGCAGAGGAGGTTTACCAGGATGTTGCCTGATATGGTGGGAAGGTCTTATGAGGAAAGACCTTGAGGCTGTTTTCATTAGAGAGAAGAAGGTTAAGAGGTGACTTAATAGAGGCATATAAGATGATCAGAGGATTAGATAGGGCGGACAGTGAGAGCCTTTTTCTTCAGATGGTGATGGCTAGCTCGAGGGGACATAGCTTTAAATTGAGGGGTGACAGATATAGGGCAGATGTCAGAGGTAGGTTCTTTACTCAGAGAGTAGTAAGGGCGTGGAATGCCCTGCCTGCCACAGTAGTGGACTCGCCAACAATAAGGGCATTTAAATGGTCATTGGATAAACATATGGATGATATTGGAATAGAGTAGGTTAGAAAGGCTTTAGATTCATTTCACAGGTCGGCACAACATCGAGGGTTGAAGGGCCTGTACTGTGCTGTAATGTTCTATGTTCTTGTCTTATGAATAGAGATTGAGCAGTTCAGACCACTACTTGCTTGAGTTTAAAAGAATGAGAGAATTAAGGTAAGTAAAATGCTAAAGGGTAGATGTAGAACGGATGTTCCCCCTTGTTGGCCATTCCAGAATGAGAGGCTGTCGTCTTAGACTAACGAGGGCAAGTTTAAAACAGAAAAGAGAACTTACTTCACTCAAAGGGTGGTGAACCTGTGGAATTCTCTATCCCCTAAAGGGTAGTGATACTGGAACACTAAACAAATTGAAGAAGGAGATTGGTTGATTTGTAATTAATGAATTATTCATCCCTAGACTCAATTTAGTGAACCCTCCTTGAACTGCTTCTAACGCATTTATGTCCTTGCCATAGAACTGACCTAACTTTTTAATTGAAGTCTGCCAACCTCATCGTATCTATTCAATAAGATCATAGCTGACCTGATTGTGGCCTCAATGCCATTCTTTTGCCTATCCCCCTTAACACCCCCATCAAATGGACAGAATTCCTCCACGTCCTAGAACTGTCCGATAGGAATCACAAAACCAAACTGTACATTGTATCGAGTCTTCAAGAGCATCTTACCAGGCCCACCCAACCTAGCCCCAAACCCCATGCATTTTACCATGGCGAATCTACCTAACCTGTACATGCTTTGGACTTTGGGAGGAAACCGGAGCATCCAGAGAAAAGCCATGCAGACACGGGGAGAATGTGCAAACTCCACACAGACAACTGACCCAAGGCTGGAATTGAACCTGGGTCCCTGATGCTATGAGATAGCAATGCTAACCATTGTGCCAGCTTGCTGCCCCCTATAGCCTGTCTTTTTTTTACAACCAAGCAACAGTTTGCATTTATGTAGCACCTTTAACAAAAAACAGTCATGAGGTGATTCACAGAAGTGTTATCAAGCAAAACTGAGCGCTTGGAGACATACGGTAATATGGAAGCAGATGACCAAAATCTTGGTTAAAAGTGTAAGCTTTAGGCAGCTCATTCCTCTGCCGCATTTGCTATGTTTTTATAACAATAACTACACTTCAAACATGCTGCAATGGCTGGTTTGTGTTCACGAAAGGCACTATATAAATGCAGGTATTGCTTTCTCTAACAAAGCATTGTTTAAGTCTGTGTTTTCCAGATGATGCCAGACTTGCTGAGATTTTCCAGCATATTCTCTATGCTTCACTCTTCTGAAGTTGACGAATATATTCTTTTTGATGCAGGAATGGTAGCAGCTTCATTTAAACAGGAATCAGACAAGCTGTTAGGGATTTTGTCCTCTATCTGCCACTTTCCAATCTATTTGAAAATCAATGATTGTACCCCTGTCGCAGAAACATTTTTTACTGAGAACAAAACGGAATTAGCATCGCTGTCGTTAACTGTTTCTTTCTTGTCCGATAGTGTCAATCCTGGCAGAAACAGAAAAGATAAAACACATGCTAGCAAAGCATAACTTGCACGTAGATGGTGTTTGTGACGTTCTTCCTATCAGAGTACAGCCAGGAAGAATTCTAAGCCACATCTATGCCAAACTGGGTAAGTGCTGCATAAACCCCAGTTCATTAACAGCAGTTACATCTTTGTGAGTTAAACAGGGGCCCACACAGTTAGAGACTGGATTTCCAGACTCGCGTACAATGGAAGTACAATCATAGAATCCCTACAGTGCAGAAGGAGATCATTCGGCTCATTCAGACGGCATTGACTCTTGGTAGGCTGGATTTCCATAAACACGTACAATGGGAGGACAATGTTTGGATCGCGACCAGAGGCAGGAGAATAGAACAAGTGCCCTGGCACTGGGTGAAAAATGAACAACCCTGATTCATGGATGGCACGGTGGTTAACACTGCTGTCTCACAGCACTAGGGACCTGGGTTCAATTTTGGCCTTGGGTGACAGTGTGTATGAATTTACGTTGATTGGCCGTCTCTAAGGCAGAAATCTTTTTGATTTGATTTATTATTGTCACATGTATTGGGATGCAGTGAAAAGTATTGTTGCTTGCATGCTATACAGACAATTCACATTTATTACATGTGTTACCTATAGTCATATATTACTAGAACAAAGAGGTCTAGGTTCTTAGCTCCTTGAAAGTGTAGTCACAAGTGGACAGGATGGTGAAAAAGGCATTCAGCATGCTTGGTTTCATTGGTCGGAACATTGAATACAGGAGTTGGGGCAACTTGTTGAAGTTGTACAAGACATTGGTAAGGCCACACTTGGAATACTGTGTGCAATTCTGGTCACCCTATTATAGAAAGGATATGAGTAAACTAGAAGGAGTGCAGAAAAGATTTACTAGGATGCTACCGGGGACTTGATGGTTTGAGTTACAAGGAGAGCCTGGATACACTGGGACTTTTTTCTCAGGAGTGTAGGAGGCTTAGGGATGATCGTGTAGTGGTCTATAAAATAATGAGGGGCATAGATCAGGTAGGTAGTCAATATCTTTTGCCAAAGGTAAAGGAATCTAAAATTAGAGGGATAGGTTTAAGGTGAGAGGGGAGAGATATAAAAGGGTCCAGAAGGGAAATATTTCTTACACAGGGTAGCGAATGTCTGGAACAAGCTGCCAGACGAAGTAATAGAGGCGGGTACAATTTTGTCTTTTAAAAAGTGTTACATGGGTAAGATGAATATAGAGGGATGTGGGCCAAACGCGGGCAATTGGGACTAGCGAAGGGATTTAAAAAGAGGTACAGGCATGGACAAGTTGGGCTGAAGGGCCTGTTTCCATGCTGTAAACCTCTATGGCCTCAGTAAGAAGTCTGATAACACCAGGTTTAACTCCAACCGATTTATTTGATAGTAAACTCACTAGCTTTCGAGGTTCCCCTCTTAGTCAGGTGAATGAAGAGTTCTGGCCTCAGACAGAGCATGTGACCTATGACCTCTCTGAGCTCTATGACCTCTACATAGGGATGAAGGAAAGTAGAGGGTACAGAATGTAAAGCATAGAGCAAGAGTAATTAGTGGATATGCCGGGAACATCTTGCAAAAAGTCGCCTCGCTCCAGCACAATCTTAAATTGAAACATTTAATGCTGCTCCTGCTGTTAAATTATTGCGGAGCATTTGGTTTTGAACCCACCAATTTTATTTATTTTTACCTAATTAAATCCAGCCCTATGGCCTTTTGTGTGAGGTTTGCGTGGATTTGATTTCTTTTCATCTATGAAGTAATGCAGAGAAGACTTCTCCCCTCGTGACTGGTCAAACAGCGCGTGGAATAATTGTTTGATTTCTTGTAGGATGTAACAGGAAACTGAAACTTAGTGGACGGCTGTACAGACATATCGGAAACCTTGGTACGTCTAAGTTATATGTGATCAGAAATCAGACCTTCACCTTTACTCCACAGGTAAGCATCCATATTGATATTGGAGGGTTCATTTACACTTCTTTGTGCTGTACTTGTTCAGTAGCGTCGATAACTGCAGCCTAAATAATGGCTAATAATGCAGATATTATCAGGTTAGGGGATAGGATGGGCGAGGGGGTAAATGGTAGAGGGGTAGGGCTGGATGGAGGGGATAGGCAGGGTGTGGGAATAGGGTGGGCAAGGGGATAGGGTGGGTGAAGAGTAGAGGGTAACGGGGTAAATGTGTGGGGTGGTAAGGGGTAGGGAGAAAGGGGCAAATGTGTAGGCTGGGTGAGAGGTAGAGGGTAGAGTAGATGAAAGGTAAGGGGATAGGATGCACCCAGTCACTGACTACCCCATGACAGGATGATCTGGGCCAATTAATATTTCAACTTAAAATTTGAAAATTAAAACAAGTTATGGTTTGGGAATGTGTGACGGTGAATGTTTAATCGGTTTCTGTTCTGCTTTTTGAAAAGTTTATTGATCAGCACCACTTTTATTTGGCACTGGACAACCGGATGATTGTGGAAATGCTACGCACTTGCCTGGCCTATCTTTTCTCCTCCTGGAAGATGACGGGACGTCCCACTGTTACATTCCCAATCACACAGAGCATGCTATGTAAGAGTTCATCCACTTGCAATTTGCCTGTTCGAAACTATTTTGTTTAAACAGTCAGGAATACACTATCGTTATTCTTGTTAGGAAAATCTGGAAGGCTAAGGGAAAAGGGGAGTGAGATTCATTGGATTGAATTAATAGTCACGATGGACTGAGTGGTCTGTGTTTTTGTGCCATACGTTACTTGTTTGGTAACAGTTCAGTAGTTTGAGACGTTTATTTTTGATGAATCTTGAGTATGTACATATTATAGTCACATTGATAACATCTGCAACCCAATGTCTTTGAAATATTGACACCTTAGATCAGTGATGGGCAATCTCGGCGAGTGAGTGAGCTGCCACCCCTTCTTCCCAATGAGTCACAAGATTGAATCCGGGCTTGTTCGCTCACCCCATGGATAAAATTAAATACCTTTAATAGAAGCCACATAATCCATAATGAGTTATAGAAAATGCTTAATCATTTATATATTAATAAAACTGTCATCAACTTCAAATAGTTGAAACAAAATATTCATGCTTAATTGGACATGGAGGGAGCGCCAGGCTCTCAGTGTGTCAATGTGTGAGCAATCAATGTGCACCTCACTTCACTTGTCCTTGTTTTAGTGTGTACCACTTCAGTCATACCAGTCGGGAGAAAAGTACTCGGAGGGAAATCAGCAGAATGTGGCAACGGTCAACAAAATGTCTTGTGGTCACTCAGAATCCAAATTGGCTACCTACACATCTTTGGACACTAAGGGACACTTTTTTTGAGACTGATGGACTAGACTTGTACATTTTCCATTGCAGTAGAGATTTGCTTGTCCAAACAGCTCAAGATAGCAATATAGGGCTGTGTGCACATTGGTAGATTTTGTGTTCTTTCACTTTTATATTAAAAATTATTTCTAGATTTACGCAACTTCATAAAGAGTTTTCAATGATTTCCAGCACTCTTACTCCCCTTGTGTTGCCAATGGTCCTGAGTTTCATACATCCTGTACTACATTTAAATGCAGTCATTACTTTCTCAGACTGTCCTTTGCTTTACTAATCATTTCTCACATCACCTCAAGTGGAATTTTCTTCCTGTTCTCAACCTCCAAGTAGTTTGACCAGGGGTGAGTTAAGTTTGCCAGTCTTTAATTTGAAGAATGGATAGCACAGAGCATTGGCCTCTCTTTTTTTAACCAGCCCTGTTTATGTTGCAGCGGAGGATGGAGCAGATATTGACTCAAATATTCTCTGTACTCTTCGAAAGCTAGAGGATGGATACTTTGGTGGGGCCAGGTATGAATGTCTACATCGATTCGAATAGTGGTTTGTGTTTTAAATAGTGGAGTTAATGATGAGGCAAGGCCTTGTTGGATGGTATGTAGTGGTCCCTGGCTCTGAGTAGGAGCTCTGGGGTCAAGTCCCATCCCAGAACTTGATACTCCATTCATTAACAGATTGATTATCAGTATGTAAATCCTTCCACTGCACATGATGGCAGACGCTAAGAGCTTTTTGGTCCATCATACTGCAGAAGACAACAGGAATCTATCGGGGAGGTGGTGGCATGGTGTATTGTCACTGGATTAGTAACCCAGAGACTCAAGGTAATGCTTTGGGAATCTGGGCTCGAGTCCATACAGTCCCTACAGTGCAGAAAGAGGCCATTTGGCCCATCGAGTCTGCACCGAGTCTCCAAAAGAGCATTCCACCCAGGCCCTCCTCTCCACCCTACCCCTGTAACCCCAAGCATTCAACATAGCAAATCCACCTAGCCTGCACATCTTTGGACTATAGATGGAAACCGGAGCACTCAAAGGAAACCCTTGGGAACACGGTGTGTGCAAACTCATGGCAAATGGTGAAATTTGAATTCAATCAAAATCTGGAATTAAGGGTCTACTGATGACCATGAAATAATTGTCAATTGTAAAATCTCAGCCGGTTCACTGATGTCCTATGCATCCTACATGCATTGGACCTTCCAAAATGCATTATCTCACGTTTCCTTTTAGGGAAGGAAATCTGCTTCCTTACCCAGTCTGGCCTACATGTAGCTCCAGACCCACAGCCATGTGGGTGACTCTTATAGTCCATCCCGAATGGGCTATTCAGGTGCTAGCCCAGCATCCCATGAACGAATAAAAAAACCCTTCGCTACCCAGCACTTTGCTAGGTAGAATCATGGAACAATGCAATGCTTCCCAAGGTCCTCGAAGATAATGATGAGTGCGCTCTGTTTTGGATGGATAATGCCCTGGTGATGAAGTTCTGGAAACTAACCATGACAATAATGTTTAACCTTCTAGAATAAAAACCGGCAAGCTCTCTGAATTTCTGACTACCTCGTGCTACACACACCTGAGTTTCTTGGACCCAGGGCCAGACGGCCTTTTGTTGGATGATTACCTCAGCGAAGACAGCGTCAGTCAGAACAATGATGTGGAGGAAGTAGTGTCTGCGCACAATTCCTGCTATAGAAATGATGGTAAGAAGCTTCCAAACTCGGGTCAGTAATTCTCCACTTCCACCATAAGCTCGAGCAGCACTCTGGTGGATAATGTTTGTCTTTGGTACAGTTTTTGGAAACACCAACTCACAAATTTAGTTCAGCCAAAGATTGCTTTCTCTTTTAATATGATAAATTTTAAAAATAATTATTATTTGTAGCGAGTTCTTAGTTTTAAGTAAGCGAAGAGATTTCAGGAGCTAATTTTTAACCTGCCCACCTTCTATTGAAGTTGATGGATGCGTAGGATGGATTTGGGAGACAAACACCCACTGCTTTACTATGAAGGTGCACCCAGTCCTGAGAGTGGTATCTCATGAGTTACAGTCTGTTGTGAAATCAGATACAAAGAACAGTGAAGCAGAGGAACAGGCCCTTTGGCCCTCCAAGCCTGCACCGATCATGATGCCTGCCTAAATTGAAACCGTTTACGGAATCTGTATCCTTCCATTCTCATCCTACTCATGTATTCATCCCTTAAATGCCGTTATCTTACCTGCCCCCACCACCCACTGTGTAAAAAAACTTGCCTCACCTTTTATCCATGCACCTTTAAACTACATCCCCCTTGTACATGACTTTTCTACCCTAGGAAAGAACATCTCATTATCCACTCTGTCCACGCCACCGAAAGTCTTGTAAACCCCGTATCAGGTCGCCTCTCAACCTCTTGTGAGAGCAAACCAAGTTTTCCAAGCTCTCCTCATAGTTAATACTCTCCAAGCCAGGCAACATCCTAGTAAACCTCTTCTGGACCCTCTCCAAAGCCTCCACATCCTTCTGATAGTGTGGTGTGCAGAATTGTACACAAGATTCCAAATGAGGCCATGACCTGCCAATTTTTATACTCAATGCCCCAACCAATGAAAGCAAACCTACCTACCTTATCCATCTGCATTGCCACTTTCAGTGATCAGTGGACATGTACGCCCAGATCTCTCTCCCTGTCATTACTCCTAAGGGTTCTACCATTTACTGTATAATTCCTACAGGCATTGGACCTTCCAAAATGCATTATCTCACATTTGCCTGAATTAAACTCCCATCTACCATTTCTCCCCCCCAAGCCTCCGACTAGTCTATATCTTGCTGTATTCTCTCCGATATCCGCAATTCCACCAAATTGTGTGTCAACTGTGAACTTACTAATCAGACCAGCTACATTTTCCTCCAAATCATTTATGTATATATACTACCAACAACAAAGGTCCCAGAACTAATCCCTGTGGAACACCACTAGTCACAGCTTTCCATTCAGAAAAGCATTCCACTGCTGTTACCCTCTGACTTCTGTGGCCAAGTTCAACTGTCTGCTGTGAAACCAGATACAAAGAACAGGAACAAGCTCTTTTGGACCTCTGGCCAATGCACCAGTTCAGGCTCTCTGGCCAAGCCAGTTCTGTATCCATCTTGCCAGCTCTCCTCTGATGCCTTGTGACTTCAGTTTGCATAACGTCTACCAAAGTCTTGTTAAAGGTTTTACTGAAGTCCTTGTACAGAACATCCACTCCCTTTCTCTCGTCTATCATCTTTGTCACTTGGTCGAAAAACTCGATCACGTTAGTGAGTGCTGCCTATCACTAATAAGTCCATTTGTTTCCAAATCTGAGTAAATCCCGTCCCTAAGAACCTTTTCCAATAATTTCCCTACCACTGACGTAAGGTTCAGCAGCCGATAATTTCCTGGATTATCCCTGCTGCCCTTCTTAGACAATGGAACAGCATCGCCTATTCTCCAGTCCTCTGGAACTTCAACGGTAGCCAATGGAGATGCAACGATTTCTGTCAAGGCCCCAGCAGTTTATTCCCTTACCGCCATCAGCTTTCTGGGGTAGATCATTTTACGTGGATAGCCAACAGTGAAGGGTAACTATCATTTCATGAAATAGCTACTGGCGGAAGGAAGGAGTCTGAGCGTGCCACCTTTTGTGAATGAAACAAAAACATGGCGGTCAGTGGTTCCCTGGCACATTGGTCAAGGTGTTGCCATGCACAATCAGGAGTCAACTTCCCAACCAGTTAGCATCCTTTTTGTTGTGCAGTATAAATTGATGCTCCCTTGGAGATTTGTCATTGTGAATGTGTCCGGATGAAAATCTTTGACTGCTTTTCCCGCTGCTATGACCTGGAGTCTTTTAGGAAGTTAACCTTGTACGCATGAACAAGTCTCGGGTTAGGATCTAACTCCTAGGTAGAGATCTCAAGGAGGCCTGATGTGGAGAATCAATTAAGATCCAACATGTAATAAATCAAAAGATTTAAAAGTATTCCTTTAGAGTTTGCAAGAATGTGGCTGTTCTGCTTCCTGTTGAACAATAGTCTGAATGAGACCATTTCTAACTTGTGGCAGCTATTCTTTCTTTTTCAGACACAGTTGATAGTCAGGATGAACTGGTGCAGTACATAAACCATTTGCTGCAAAGCACAACCCCTGTGGCAAAGAGACTACCTCCGATATCCAAAAACCCAGAGATGCGTCGAGTGTTTGAGGCTCAGCATACCACACGGGACATTATATCAATGGTGGCCAAAGCAAGAGGACTGGAATTACCAAGTAATCAAATCATACTATTTGAAGAATGAGAGAGTTGCTCTACGTTTGTCAATTTCAGTGGAGACCATAAACATTTGATGAAACTGGAAAATCCAGATTTTTAAGCAAAAGATGAAGCCAAAAGGTTCATCATTTAAATCAAAATAATGTTATTGCACAGAAATAACACAGTTACTAATACCTATCTAATATAGTCAGTTACATTCAAGAAAATTAAAGTTTAGTGAACACAACTGCATGTACTTTAAACCAAACTTTTTCAGATAAATTTCCTTCCACACACATTTGACTTCCATTCCAGAATACTCAAGTTATTCCACTTCCAAGAAATTGGGGAGTAACTGTCTGCCTGAGTGCTATACCAAAGATTTGTTTGAGAGTTGAGATTTGCTGGGCTTTCTACTTACCTATTTCCCTTCAAATCTCCTCCAACCTCCTTACGGTTTCAGACTTCTCGTTCAACACAAGCATCGTTCACGTCTTAAGCGTAACCACTACATCTGAGGTTCTGAAGTTCTTTAACTCTGAAGACTTGCCTGTCGGAACTCAGAGGTTGAACACTAGAATTTTAGCCACATTCCAGTTTGCTTAAACCAAAGTGTTTGAAAGAGATATGCCCTTCAATAATCATTTTGTTTACCGTTTGCTTTTCCATTGTTTATGTCCCAGGCAGCTTGGTACATGATCAGTCCTTGTAACAAGTTTTATTTATAAGACACCACCTTCTAAAGAAAACTAATTCTTAAGGAGACCATCACCTCAACATAATGTGTGCTTTTATTTTCTCAAGAGCACATCGCATATCAAGCACATTTATTTTGCAATTGTTTTTGTGAGATATTTGGAGAGGTTATTGTACAAAAGGTCTAATTTTAACCCTTCCTGCCAAGCAACTAAATTGGTCAATGTGCCTTATTCACACTGATCTCTCTCTCTCTCCCTTTACTTAGATTGTGATTGTAACCTGTGCTGAGTGATAGAGAAGGGAGTTCCATAAGGTGTAAGGTTGTAAGCTTGAGTGAGAGGATGAGTTAAGATTCCAGAGCCTTATGTTGTAAAGATTTTGTTGGTTTGCCACTTCCCACTACTCAATCAGACCCCTTCTCTTCACACAACTCTTTTATCCTATCTTTAACACACAAAGACACATGTAATACATATAGAGACGCACGCACACATAGAGAGATACACAGACACGTAACTGACATATGGATGCACTTATAGAGAGCAAGAGGCATGCACTCATTCGCAACAAGGAAGAGACATCCACACATGTGCGCATGCACACTCACACTGAGAAACAGAGACACCCACACCTGGTAGTGTCCTCCCATGTTTTTTTTCATGGTAATGGGTGGGATGAGCTGGAGTCAGGGCTGCTGACTGTAGAAACAGGCCTGGAGTGGAAGCGTAGGCTGGCAGATGCCAAGGAAGGCAGGTTAAAGGACACCTTCCCAGTTCTGTAGATGGAAGATCCCAGCCTCTTTCTGCACACACTCACATACACACATGTACACACACAGAGACAGACATGCACACATACCATATGTACATGTGTATACACATACACACACATACAGACACATGCACACATAATGACATATGCAGACACGTAAATGCACATACCAACACGCGTTTTGATGTGATTTGATTTATTATTATCACATAAAGCTATACAGTGAAAAGCATTGCTTCTTGCTTGCTGTACAGACAAAGCATATCGTACGTAGAGAAGGAAAGGAGAGGGTGCAGAATGTAGTTTACAGTCATAGCTAGAGTGTAGAGAAAGGTCAACATGTACATTTGTGCACACAGACACATATACAAACATGTAACACATACAGACACATGTCCACATGTACACACAGACATGCACACACTTAAACTCTGAATTACTCAACTTTATCCTGGGTTGGATATGATTCAGTTTTATTATAAATGAGTTAATTGTTAATTGATCCAAATCTAACATCTTGCGTCAGAAATAAAAACATAATAATAAAAACAGGAAATGCTGAATACACTCAGCCAGTCCAGGAGAGAGTTAACATTTTGAGTCCAATGTGACTCTTCAGAGATTCCAGCTCTCCACCATCCACAGGATTTTGCTCTTGTTTTATTGAGAAATGGGTGTGTATTGAAGCAGATACCAGCTCGGTGTAAACACTGCTTTGAAAATGTTGCCTAGTCCGATTTTCTGAATATTGACTCTGATTTTTCACACAGATCTCTCCATGTACTTACCTGTTAAAGTTCCAATTATTCAACAGAAAGCTTCTAATTTATTGAAAATACCAAAGTCACAGCCAGTGAAGGTGGGTGTTCGAAAGTGTTTAAAATGTTGTTTAATGTGTTTAAAAAAAAATAATTGGGCCAGATTTGATCCAGAATCTAAAGCACGCCATCAAATATTTACTGCCGCCTAGAATCATAGAATCATACAGCGCAGAAGAGGCCATTCAGCCCATTGAGTCTGCATCAATACATGAGAAACACCCAAACTCCCACCTAATCCCATCTACCAGCACTTGGCCCATATCCCTGAATGGCAAGTGTTCATCCAGGTACTTCTTAAAAGATTTGAGGCAATCCAAATCTTCCACCCTCCCAGGCAGCACATTCGAGACCGCCACCACCCTCTGGATAAAAAAGATTTTCCCCACATCACTCCTGGACCCCCTGCTCCTCACTTTGAATCCATGTCTCCACATGACTAACCCTTCAACTAAGGGGATCAGCTGCTCCTGTCCACCCTTTCCGTGTCTCTCATAATCTTGTACACCTCTATCAGGTCATCCCTCAGTCTTCTCTGCTCCAACAAAATCAACCCAAACCTACCCAACTTCTCTTCATAACTGAAAAGTTCCATCCCAGGCAGTGTCCTGATGAATCTCCTTTGCACTCCCTCTGGTGTAATCACATCCTTCCTATAATGTGGTGACTAGAACTACACAGTATTCCAGCTGTGGCCTCACCAAAGTTTTGCACAACTTCAACATGATTTCCTTGCTTTTGTGATCTGTGTCTCTATTGATAAAGAGATATCTGTATGCCTTTTTCACCACCGTACCAACATGCCCTTCTGTCTTCTGAGATCTGTTTGTAATTTTTATTAATGATCTGGATGAGGGTGTAGTTGGGTGGATTAGTAAATTTGCTGATGACACCAAAGTCGGTGGTGTGGTAGATTGTGAGGAAGGGTGTCATAGTTTGCAGGAAGACTTAGACAGGTTGCAGAGCTGGGCCGAGAAGTGGCGGATGGAGTTTAATGCGGAGAAGTGTGAGGTAATTCGCTTTGGTAGGAATAACAGATGTGTCGAGTATAGGGCTAACGGGAGGACTCTGAATAGTGTGGATGAACAGAGAGATCTAGGTGTATGTGTACATAGATCCCTGAAAGTTGGGAATCAAGTAGATAAGGTTGTTAAGAAGGCATACGGTGTCTTGGCGTTTATTGGTAGGGGGATTGAATTTAGGAGTCGCAGCGTCATGTTGCAACTGTACACAACTCTGGTGCGGCCGCACTTGGAGTATTGTGTGCAGTTCTGGTCCCCACATTATAGGAAGGATGTGGAGGCTTTGGAGAGGGTGCAGAGGAGGTTTACCAGGATGTTGCCTGGTATGGAGGGGAGGTCCTATGAGGAGAGACTGAGGGATTTGGGGTTGTTTTCGCTAGAAAGAAGGCGGCTAAGAGGGGATCTTATTGAAACATATAAGATGATTAGAGGTTTAGATAGGGTGGACAGTGATAGCCTTTTTCCTCGGATGGAGAAAGCTAGCACGAGGGGGCATGGCTTTAAATTAAGGGGGGGGTAGTTATAGGACGGATGTCAGGGGTAGGTTCTTTACCCAGAGGGTGGTGAGGGATTGGAATGCCCTGCCTGCTGCAGTTGTAAATGCGCCTAGTTTGGGGGCGTTTAAGAGATCCGTGGATAGGTTTATGGATGAAAAGGGATTGGTTTAGGTTAGAGGGTCATTGTTTTTTAACTGGCCGGCGCAACATCGTAGGCCGAAGGGCCTGTTCTGCGCTGTAATGTTCTATGTTCTATGTATCTGTGGACAAACATGCCAAGGTCCCTTTGTTTGATCGGCCAGGATTGTGGAATCCGGGATGTGCAGGTTAAAACAGTTAGAAACACGTCTGCATTTGGTAGATTCATTTGGATAGCTATCCTTTTGGAGAAATAAAGTACCCCATTGGATCTGGTCCCAGGATACTTTTGGGGATAGCCTCAGGTGCCTTTTGGGGGTGGTAATGGGCCCTTTGAAATTGCTTAAAGTAATTGTGCGTAAAAAAAAAAATTGCATAAACTCATTACTGTCTAACTCATTGGAACTGTCAACAGACCTGTCAAAATTAACTGCCAAAGTTGTCAGAAGCACCTGTCAAAGGGAGGTGTCAAAGCATTTAAAAGTCCTACCTTTTAAATCTTTGAAAAAAAATGTCAGGAATGCTTTTTAAAAAAAAGATTGCTTGCTATTTCACTCTCTGTTGACATAAGGCTGAAGGTTTCTGTTACTAGATTACTGTTGCACGACTGTCACAACTACCCATTATCAGGATAGGGTGCTTGCCATTTCAGAGTTTCATGGACAGCTACAAATGTTTATAGACTCTTTGATGAGGGATGTATTCCAATGATTGTTGTTATAAGGGATTATGAACTTGAATTATTGTTTATGAAACTTTATTTAATGGAAGGGATATAAATGTGGTAAATAGGTGATGAATGCAAGTGATTTTTTTCAACATAATAAATAGATACTTAGAATCTGATTTGATTTTAGAGTCATACACTACAGAAGCGACCCTTCAGCCCATCAAGTCTGCACCGACAAAACTACACAAAATCTCCACTAATCTTGCTCTCTAGCGCTTGGCCCATAACTTTGAATGTCATAATATTTGAAGTGGCCATCCATGTATTTATTAAAGGTTGTGAGGGTTTTTTGCCTCTATTACACTCCCAGACAGTGCATTCCAGACTCCTACCACCGTCTAGATGTAAACATTTTCTTCAAATTCCCTCTAACCTTCTGCCTTCACCTTAAAATTATGCCCCCTCATTATTCACCCTTCAACTAAGGGGAACAGCTACTCCTTAAGCACTCTGGCCATTCCCCTCATAATCTTATACACCTCAATCAGGTTCCTCCATCAGCCTTCTCTGCTCTAAAGAAAACAATCCAAGCCTATCCAATCTCTCTCCATAGCTCTCATATTCCATTCCAGATAATATCCTGGTGAGTCTCCTCTTCTGTGCAATCACATCCTTCTTATAGTGAGGTGACTGGAGGTGCACACAGTATTCCAGCTGTGGGTTCACCAAAATTTTGCACAGCGCCAATATAACCTTGCTCTTATAATCTATGCTATGACTGATAAAGGCAAGAGTCCCATACGCTTTCTTAACTACACTGTTAACCTGTTCTGCCATCTTCAGGGATCTGTGGACAAGCACCCTTAGATCCCTCTGTAACTCTGAGCTTCATAGTGTCCTGTCACCCACTGACAGAGTGGAGTTGGAGGGAAAGAGGCAGAGAGACTGACGAAGGGAACCATTATATTTGTTGAGCGAGCATTCGGAGAACGGGAAAAATAGCTGTGGCATAGAGTAGAAAATCCTACATCAAGGCATAAAATATATCTCTCCCATTAAAATCACAATCTTTAAAGTTACCTTTTGGGTAAAATAGTGAAATTCAAAACACTTGTGGGTACTCCCGTTTCCTCTCTCAATCCAAAGATAGGTGGGTTAGGTTGATTGACCATGTTAAATTGCCCCTGAGTGTCAGGGGGATGAGCAGGATAAGTATATGGGGTTATGGAGATAGAGCCCAGCTGGGAGTATGGTCAGTGCAGGCTTGATGGGCCGAATGGCCTCCTTCTGCACTGTCGGGATTCTGTGGCTTGCACAAGAAAACAATTGTATTTCTTCTTTGAAAAAGTTGGATCATCGAGTGGATCTCAGCTTGCCCAAGGATTCTCATGGTGAGATTGACGCTGCGTCGTTAGTTGAACAACTGAAAGAATGCCACACACTCCAAGACCAGGCCGACATTTTATACATTCTGTCCGTCATTAAGTAAGTGAAATTCTGAAAAGTTTCAATCTATAAAACTGTGGGTTTTTTTAATTCAATATTAACTTCCATTTGGGATCTTTGTGTGCTAATAATTTAATGATGAATTGATGTGAAGTCTTCCTTTATTACCTCTCTGAAAAAAAACGACACAAACATTCTTGGGTTTTTCTGAACTTTCTGAGGAGAGTTATCAAACAAATGTGGCACTGAGCCACTAGAGGAGACACTGTTAATTGCAAAAATTGAAACGCTTGCAAACAAATGGCGAGAAAAATAAAAATGTTTGCCTCTCTGCAACAAGTAAGAAGCCTCACAACACCTTCTCATCTCTGTAACAACTACAACTATGTTGAATTTGACCATATGGAGTTCGGTTATGAGTGGTGTGCCTCAGGGATCTGTTTTGGGGCCACTGCTGTTTGCAATTTTTATTAATGATCTGGATGAGGGTATAGTTGGGTGGATTAGCAAATTTGCTGATGACACCAAAGTCGGAGGTGTGGTAGATAGTGAGGAAGGGTGTCTTAGTCTACAGGGAGACTTGGCTAAGTTGCAGAGCTGGGCCGAGAGGTGGCGGATGGAGTTTAATGCGGAAAAGTGTGAGGTAATTCACTTTGGCAGGAATAACAGATGTGTAGAGTGTAGGGCTAACGGTAGGACTCTGAATAGTGTGGATGAACAGAGGGATCTAGGTGTATGTGTACATAGATCCCTGAAAGTTGGGAATCAAGTAGATAGGGTTGTTAGGAAGGCATACGGTGTCTTGGCGTTTATTGGTAGGGGGATTGAATTTAGGAGCCGCAGTGTCATGTTGCAACTGTACAAAACTCTGGTGCGGCCGCACTTGGAGTATTGTGTGCAGTTCTGGTCCCCACATTATAGGAAGGATGTGGAGGCTTTGGAGAGGGTGCAGAGGAGGTTTACCAGGATGTTGCCTGGTATGGAGGGGAGGTCCTATGAGGAGAGACTGAGGGATTTGAGGTTGTTTTCGTTAGAAAGAAGGCGGCTACGAGGGGACCTTTTTGAAACATATAAGATGATTAGAGGTTTAGATAGGGTGGACAGTGATAGCCTTTTTCCTCGGATGGAGAAAGCTAGCACGAGGGGGCATAGCTTTAAATTAAGGGGTGGTAGTTATAGGACGGATGTCAGGGGTAGGTTCTTTACCCAGAGGGTGGTGAGGGATTGGAATGCCCTGCCTGCTGCAGTTGTAAATGCGCCTAGTTTGGGGGCGTTTAAGAGATCCATGGATAGGTTTATGGATGATAAGGGTTTGGTTTAGGTTAGAGGGTCATTGCTTTTTAACTGGTCGGCGCAACATCGTGGGCCGAAGGGCCTGTTCTGCGCTGTAACGTTCTATGTTCTATGTTCTGATGGGTTTTGGATGAGTGTATGCTCCAGTCTGTGGATCGGGGCTTCAACCCACGAGCTTCGGATTCAGGTGAGAGCAACATGGATCCGATAACATTTGCACCATTTGTCACAGTAAGAGGTAGCTACGTTGATATGAATCCGCTTGCCTGCGCCAGGAAATGCTTCAGGCTTCTTTCTGATCTCAGCCACCCGCCATCATTTATTAAAACTTTCAAATAAAATGTTACATTTAAATAAATTGATGCAGATTCTCGCTGCGCTTTTTGTTCCATTCTACCTAAACCTTTAAAAGTGAAAATCAGATTGAAGCAGCAATAGAGGAGGCTATTTGCACTGTTAGTATAAAAGATATTTCTATATTTCAGCTACGGATGGAAAGATGATGGAGCTATTCTCCATTGCCAAGTTAAAATTGAAGGATTTTTTTTAAAATCAACCCTGCCCTGGTTTATATACAGTGGAAATCCGAGCCGCATGACGGAGAACTGAACTAAGCAAATCCTGGGTTGCGTGTCAAAGTGAGCTGGGATTTGTTTGGATTACATTGTCCTCAGCACCGATTTATATTGGCCAATCCTCTAAAGCTCCCATACCTCGCCCATTTGTTTGCTGTTTGAGATTATTCTAGCTATTTCTCAGTGGTGTCACATCAGAAACTGCCGTTGCTCACGTGTCTTTCACAAGCGTCTTGTCTGCGGTAATGGAAAATAACATTGTGAGAAACAATCTGTCAGTGTCCCTTTGGAGTCTATAACTTCAAACCAAATTACCACTCGCAGGTAGGAGATCCCTCTAGCCCTGTCTGCCACTGAGGAGCAGGGAAATAGTGACTGGGAGAATGAATCATCGCAAGCGGTTTATGATCCGTGGCTAATTCAAACTCAATGATAAACAAATGTGCATGGAATCTTTCAAATGTACACACCAATCCTTTTTCTCCATCTGAGAACATCTCCTATCCACATCTGTCGGAAATCTGCTCATGTCAGCAATGATTCTCTGGCCTTCAGCATATCCTTACATGAACACTGCTGCTAATCCTCCTGGTCCAGTATCTGCTGCGATCTCTGTTGGTGCTCCTGGATCGTGGGATCCCAGGGCTCGAGTGATGTCTAAGCTGTCCCTCAAAGCTCTGAAGGCGGCTTTCTGTTCGTCACATTGGAACCGTTCGTTCTTTCCAGCCAGTTTCCTGAGTGGATCATTCAGGGATGTTGAAGGCTGGGATACGCCTTACATAATAGTTCACAAATCCCGCAAACCTTCTCACTTAGCTGGGAGTTTGTGGCTCACGTCCCTCTCTCGTGTTTTCAGCTGGCTTGATTCCAGCGCTCCCGAGTTTGTGTCCCGTGAACATTGGCGCTGTCGCTCCCAGCAAGCACTTCTGTGTGGAGCTTGCACATTCTCCTCGTGTCTGCGTGGGTTTCCTCCGGGTACTCCGGTTTCCTCCCCACAGTCCAAAGATGTGCAGGTTAGGTTGATTGGCCGTGCTAAAATTGTCCCTTAGTGTCCTGGGATGTGTAGATTAGTGGGTAAATGTCTAGGGTAAATGGGGATAGGGCCTGGGTGGGATTGTAGTCGATGCAGACTCGATGGGCCGAAGGGCCTCTTTCTGCACTGTAGGGTTTCTATGTTCTATGCTCTCCATTTGCTCTTAAGTCCTATTGACTGCAATCAGCCAATACTAATCTCAGCCATCTCATTATGTTCCTCTCAATTGGCTCCACGATTAATGTCTTCTGAGATATTGGCCATTCCTGGAATCCCTTGCATCACCATGTGGATTTTGTGTTAGGAAATCTCCGGTATCACATTGATGCCCAATAGCAATCTCTGGTTTCAGTCCATAAATGAGTGACGATCATTGCCAGCTTCCTCGAAAACAGGGTGAGGCTTCAGCTGGTGGTGGTGCCCCTTCCAGTCTGATTTGGAAAAATGCCTGGCTTGTTGACGTTTCTTGAAAGATTTCGTCCACGCTGGCGATGTTCTCTCACTAACGCCTGTCACCTATTGACATGGAGTCTGACCGCACCATTTGGTTCAGGCGTGACCACACCCGGGCTCACCCACAGTGCAGGTCCATCAACTGTCTCCATGACGTCTTAGCCCATCAGATCCTTGATCTTTGCCTCAACTTTTCCTTAGAACAAAAGGTATTCTTTCCACAGGCTAAGCCCCAGGCTTCACATCAGTGGTTCGTCTCACTTGGTGTTTGTGTAACTTCCCAACTCCGTCAATCCCTGATCCAAACACACCCCTCTAAACTTTGCATAGGATTTCGCAGAATTCATTTTCAATCGACGTGTAATCTCCTCTTCTCCCCACCCCACCCCCACTCCAGTTTCTCCCACGGTGCAGTGTTGATGACATTACTGTTGCCGCCTGAGTCTACAGTCATGCTCACTGTAGGCCTCAGGCCTCTCTTATCCTTGGCTCCTCACCACTGAGAGCCAGGACTGTTGTCATGCCACCATGACAGTGACCCCTGACCCTTCACACTCCGCCCACCGATCTCTTCCGCCTGCTGTTCAGTCAGATTGCCAAAATCACGTCATACCTTTTTTCTAAATCTGTTCATGGGATGTGGGTGTCACAAGTTAGGCCAGCATTTATTACCCACCTCTGACAAGATTTTTGTTAAAATTTTGCCTCTGGAGTCACATGTAGGCCACACCAAGTAAAGATGGCAGATTTCCTTTCCTAATGAACATTAGTGAACCAGGGTGGGTTTTTGCAACAATCGACAATGGTTTCATGGACGTCATTAAACTTTTAATTCCAGATTTTTGTTGAATTTAGATTCCACCATCTGCCTGGTGGGATCAAGCCTGGGTCCCCAGAGCTTTACCCTGGGTCTCTGCATTGCCAGTCACATGACAATGCCATCTCGCTACTGCCCTGTTTGGTTTTAGACTTGACACAGGCTAGGAACTCTGATGGTGCCGTGGTGATTTATTCTCAAACCTGTGACGAGAGTTTTGGTGTCGAAATGAGTGGTTACGGTTTTCACTAAAGCTTCCCCCTGTGTCCCCCTCTGACCCAGGGGCCCTGACTGGGACACCAATATCGGGGGACAGAATTGTGCGACGGTGCAAAGTCTGATGACCGAGCTGTACAGCAAGGCCGGCCAGAACCGCGACTGGGGATTAATCCGTTACATCTCGGGCATGCTGAGAAAAAGGATTGTGAACCTTGCGGAGGTATGTTTAAATCAGCATTGGCGTGAATCACAGTGTAGACCACTGGCCTTTGAGTTTTGAGCGCTCAGGGTGATTAGTGCAACTTATTTAAATCCCTAAAGATTGAGCGCTGTCCAAACAGAGCAAAGTACTATCATAGTTTACGCACTCGCCATTGAACTCTACAATATATATTACAGCCCAAAATATGGCTAAGATCACCCACAATATGCTATGTGAGAGATTAAGTGAGGATATCTGAGTAAACCACTTTGCTTTTAATAGTAGTTGGAGCTGAGGCTATGAGTTGACCTCATTAAAACATAAGATACTGAGGGGGCTTGACGGGATAGATGCTGAGAGGTTGTTTCCCCTCGTGGGGGCATCCAGAACTAGGGGTCTCAGTTCAAAGTTCAGGGGTTTCCTATTTAAGATGGAGATGAAGATTTTTTTCTTGTCAGAGGGTGGTTAGTCCATAGGATTCTCTTCCCCAGAGAACAGGGGAAGCTGAGTCACAGAGGTTTACAGCATGGAAACAGGCCCTTTGGCCTAACTTGGCCATGACACCCAGTTTTTACCATTAAGCTAGTCCCTCACTTGGCCCCTATGCCTCTATACCCTTCTTACCCATTTTAAAGACAAAATCGTATCCACCTCTACGACTGCCTCTGGCAACTCGTTCCAGACACTCCACCCACTGTGTGAAAAAATTGCCCCTCTATACCATTTTGCTCCTCTCCCCTTGTACCTTAAACCTATGCTCTCCAGTTTTAGACTCCTCCTCCCTTTGGCAAAAGATATTGACTATCTACCTCATCAATGCCCCTCATTATTTTATAGATCTCTATAAGATCACTGCCTCGGGGTCCTTGTGCATGAGTCGCAAAAACCCAGCCTGCAGGTGCAGCAGGTGGTCAGGAAGGCGAATGGGATGCTGGCCTTCATTGCGAGGGGGATTGAATATAAAAGTAGGGAGGTCTTGCTGCGGCTGTATAGGGCATTGGTGAGGCCGCAGCTGGAGTACTGTGTGCAGTTTTGGGCGCCGCACCTGCGCAAAGATATTTTGGCCTTGGAGGGAGTGCAGAGGAGGTTTACTAGGCTGATGCCGGAGTTGAGGGGGTTGAGCTATGAGGAGAGGCTGAATAAACTAGGCTTGTACTCGTTAGAGTTTAGAAGAATGAGGGGAGATCTCATTGAGACATATAAGATGATGAATGGGATGGATAGGATAGAGGTGGAGAGGCTCTTCCCGCTCAGAAAGGACAGTAGGACTAGGGGGCACAGCCTCAAGATAAAGGGGGTGCGGTTTAGAACGGAGTTGAGGAGGAACTTCTTCACTCAAAGGGTGGTGAATCTCTGGAATTCTCTGCCCGTTGAAGTGGTGGAGGCTGCCTCGCTAAATATTTTTAAGACGCGGGTTGATGGGTTTTTGATAAGAGAGGGGATTAAGGGTTATGGGGAGAGGGCGGGAATATGGAACTGAGCCACGGCAGATCAGCCATGATCTTATTGAATGGCGGGGCAGGCTCGAAGGACTAGATGGCCTACTCCTGCTCCTATTTCTTATGTTCTTAAGTCTCCTACACTCCAGGGAGAAAAAGTCCCAGTCTATCCAGCCTCACCTTATAGTTAAAACTTATAGTGTCCCGATTACACCCAAGTGAATCTTTTCTGCACTCTTTCTAATTTAATAATATCCTTTCTATAGTAGGGTGATCAGAACTGTATTTCGAGTGTGCCCTTACCAATGTCTTGTACAACTTCAACTGAGTATATTCAAGGCGGAGTTGGACAGATTTCTGATTGACAGAGGGGTTGAGGGTTGTGGGGATCAGACAGGAAACTGGAGGTCAGACCACAATCAGATCAACCATGATCGTATTGAATAGGAGAGCAGCCTTGAGGGGCACAATGGCCTAATTCTGCTCTTATTTCTTACAATCCTTTCTGGATTGTCTAGCAAGTATGGAGAATTGTTTGAAATTGGGTTAGGTCTTTGGCTTTCAATATTGATGCGTCTTCCGGCCATTTGGAATTGTCTGATTCGTGCTTCTGTTTGATGTGTAGGCCTGTACCGCCCTGCTGTCGCATCAGAAGCAGTTGACTGTTGGTCTGCCCCCAGAGCCACGGGAACGAACCATCACAGCGTGAGTATTTGACACTTAATATAAGGAATAATAAGAAACTGCTTCCATCTGCAGTACCCAGAGAAAACAGAACTCGGGGGATGTGCGGAGAAACATTTATATGCAGAGAGTTGTAACACCTCATTGTAAACCTTGTGGAAATCTAGATACATTATATCTACTCGATTACCCTTGTCTACCCTCTCTGTTACCTCTGCAAACAATTCACTGAAATCTGTCGAGCAAGATTTTCCCTTTGGAAATCCATTCTGATTATTATTCTGGTCTCTAGGGTTGGAATTTTCCCATTTGGGATAAGGATCTGTTGCAGGGGTGGGAACGGGGAGTGGGTCTTGCTGTGAAGGTTGGCGGGAAACCACATCATACCTCCTGCCCCTGACCTTATTAATTAACCTGGTAGGGTTAGCACATATTCTGTGGTAGGGTGGGCACGGTGGCACAAATCCTGCCATCATACCTGGGTGCCATATTGAAAAGGTGCCATCACTGACCCACGCTGTTGAATGAAGAAAAAAGATGGATTTCCGGGAATGAGGCTGGAAGACGGATTTCCCTCGATGACACTGAATCTCCAGAACACATCTGTGACGTACAGGAGCTGGGACTCGCCTGCGGCTGCCTCCAGAGGTCAGGATGAAGACCGCCAGCAACTCTGGACCCCCGGATCACCGCCGCACAAGGATGGAGATGACGGGGGGGGGCATCTATGGGTTTCCCTTCAGTTTTAACCCACCTCTGGGGCAATGGGAGAATTCCACCCTACATGTTTACTTACTAATGGAGTATTGCACCAATGTCAAAGCGTGACATTTTCCAAAACTTTTCAAACGTTGCTCTATGAAGAGGTTATTACGAAAGCCCAGATGATCCTTACGGATTGCATTTATTTTCCAGACCTCTGCCGCCCAGTGAACTAGCACAGCTTATTTATGAAGCCAGCGGACAAGACATTAGCTTAGCGGTGCTCACCCAGGTAAGGTGGCAGATTTATCATCAGGAGGTTGTTTAATTATTACGCTGCTGTCTTTCTGAACTCTCTGTGTTGATATCAGGAGATCATGGTTTACCTTGCGATGTACATCAGGACCGAATCCAGCCTCTTTGCAGAAATGCTCAGGTTGAGAATTGGACTCATCATTCAAGTGATGGCAACTGAGCTTGCTTATGGTCTCAATTGTTCAGGTATGAAGGGAGAAGGTATTTGGTGGCCAGGGATTGGGTTTACTGGGGGATTTTCACAGTAACTTCATTGCAGTGTTAATGTAGACCTACTTGTGACACGAGTACAAGCCTAGTTTATTCAGCCTCTCCTCATAGTTCAACCCCCTCAACTCCGGTATCAGCCTAGTAAACCTCCTCTGCACTCCCTCCAAGGCCAAAATATGGATATTTTGGCCTTGGAGGGAGTGCAGAGGAGGTTTACTAGGCTGATACCGGAGTTGAGGGGGTTGAGCTATGAGGAGAGGCTGAATAAACTAGGCTTGTACTCGTTAGAGTTTAGAAGAATGAGGGGAGATCTCATTGAGACGTATAAGATGATGAATGGGATGGATAGGATAGAGGTGGAGAGGCTCTTCCCGCTCAGAAAGGACAGTAGGACTAGGGGGCACAGCCTCAAGATAAAGGGGGGGCGGTTTAGAACGGAGTTGAGGAGGAACTTCTTTACTCAAAGGGTGGTGAATATCTGGAATTCTCTGCCCGTTGAAGTGGTGGAGGCTGCCTCGCTAAATATTTTTAAGACGCGGGTTGATGGGTTTTTGATAAGAGAGGGGATTAAGGGTTATGGGGAGAGGGCGGGAAAGTGGAACTGAGACACGACAGATCAGCCATGATCTTATTGAATGGCGGGGCAGGCTCGAAGGGCTAGATGGCCTACTCCTGCTCCTATTTCTTATGTTCTTATGTAAATTAATAAAGTTACTGCTCTTTCTGCTAACTTTTTATTATCCAATTTATCTGTAATTTTTCTGGGAAGTGATCTAATCATCTGTGCAGCAAGCGTCAGCACTTTGCCCCTTTTTTGTGACCTGTCGCACAAAGTTGGTCAGTTTTAATCTCTGATCAATCCCACACCGTTATCAGCTCAGCAGGAAACAGATATTACTGCAACTCAAGTCGTTAGTATTTTGAACTTACCAGTGAACTCTGAGGCACACAAGATGATCAGAGGGATAGATGGGGTGGATAGTGAGAGCCTTTTTCCTGGGATGGTGACGGCCAACACAAGGGGACATAGATTTAAATTAAGGGGTGGTAATTATAGGACAGATATCAGAGGTAGGCTGTTTACTCAGAGGGTAGTAAGGGTGTGGAATGCCCTGCCTGCAGCAGTTGTGGACTCGCCAACTTTAAGAGCGTTCGAATGGTCAGTGGATAGGCATATGGATAACATTGGAATAGTTTAGGTTAGAGGGTCATTAGATTGGTTCCACTGGTCGGCGCAACATCGAGGGCCGAAGGGCCTGTACTGCGCTGTAATGTTCTAACTTATTTCTTGTGTCACATAGATGTTATTTGCGAGGGCATCTCGACTGAAACACTGGTTCATGGTGGCGTATAGTTTTGTTTTGGGATAGAGCGAGGAGTCATGTCAAACCCCCCCCTCCCACACAGTTAACCAGTGTAAAATTCTGCCCACTGTGTGAACAGTCTGTGTTTCTATTGTCCATTAAATGACATTCTGATTGTACAAACAGGGGAAGAAGCTTCCGAGCATTTGATGAATCTGAGCCCCTTCGATATGAAGAAACTTGTGCATCATATCTTAAGTGGCAAGGAGTTTGGAGTCGAAAAAAGTGGTCAGTGTTAACGTTGTTTTCTAATAGTAACTAAATCATTCTATACAGCAAAAACAAGATTTCTACATTATTACCTGTTGCTATAAATCGACTTTCACAAACCGTGTCTTTTCTGACATTGTCCAAGTTCTAAACCAGTCATGTTATTCTTTCATTCTGTTCAAGTTCACTGTTTACTCACTGAGTAAAGGTGAAATCCAAAGCCAGGCTTTACTTAACATACCTTCATTCACAAAACCCAGAGAATTTCCGAGACCATATGTACCGAGATTTCTCTGCTCATCTACACTACCAAGTATCCTACCATTAGCCCAGTACTCTGTATTCCTGTTACTCCTTCTAAAGTGAATCGCCTTACATTTTTCCGCATTAAACTCCATCTGCCACCTCTTAGCCCAGCTCTGCAGCTTATCTATGTCCCTCTGTAACCTGCAACATCCTTCCGCACTGTCCACACTCCACCGACTTTAGTGTCATCCGCAAATTTACTAACCCACCCTTCTATGCCTTCATCCAGATCATTTATAAAAATGACAAACAGCAGTGGCCCCAAAACAGGTCCTTGCGGTACACCACTGGTAACTGAACTCCAGGATGAACATTTCCCATCAACCACCACCCTCTGTCTTCCTTCAGCTAACCAATTTCAGATCCAAACCTCAAAATCACCCTCAATCCCATGCCTCCGTATTTTTTGCAATAGCCCACCATGGGAAACCTCATCAAATACGTTACTGACATCCATATACACCACGTGTTTAAAAGCAAGTTACCATTATTGTTTGGGCACTTTCTATTTTGAACTATACCAAAATTGTCATGTGTACTGCATGTTCTCTATTCCAGTGCAAGTGATTGATTCCGCTGCCGTTAGTCCTGTTATTTCTATCCACGAACTTGGCCACGCAGGGGCAACAAAGACCGAGAGAACTGGAATTAGCAAACTGAAGAGTGAAATGAAACAGGTACAGAAAGAGCTTTCCTAATGCTTCACTATTACCGTGCATCACTGATCAGGGACTTTCAGAACAAATGGTGTCATGTCACTGGGACATGGGTTCAAATCCCACCCCGACAACTGGCGAAATTTAAGCCCAATTGATAAATTTGCAATTATAAAACTAATGTCAGTAATGGTGGCCACAAAGCTATCATTGATTGTTGTAAAAACCCATCTGGTTCACTCATGCCCCTTAGGGAAGGACGTCTATGTCCTGGCTTACATCTGGCCTCACAACGTGATTGATTCCAAACTGTCCTCCGAAATGGCTGAGCAAGACTTTCAGTTCGAGGGCAATTAAGGATAGACATCAAAAGCTTGCCTCTCCAGCGATGCCCACACCCTGTGAAAGAGTAAAGAAAATCTTTTGTCTTCTAAATGCCTTCCAATGACAACAGTGGTTGTCAAATACTGTGGGCAGCTCCTTTTGAGTTTTATCTCTAAGTTTGGTGGTGGGCATAGAATGGGTTGGTTATAGGGAAATCTTGCCCTGTTCAGCTCAGTATCTATACATCTGTGCAGAGCAGTGGGCAGGAGATTGCCCTTATCTCATGGGCTGTGTTGTGGGAAATTACCACTTGGACTCAGACTTAAAGATTCAACGTGCAGTTTATTGAACAAAGCTTTGGGAGAAGCACTTCACATTCCACAGTGCTCAGAGTCAACTTCTCAATTTGGAGTTGCAGCTAGCTGATTTTTATACACTTTGAAAACATGAATAAGACTGTTTTTTATATTTTCTTTTCTCTAATAGTTCATTTTCACTGGAGGTTCATTAGCATCCAGCACGCATTCTACCAGATCAATGGTAGTCACTCCAGTGTGATACAGTATAAATCCTCAGACTGTGCAACATTCCTTCCAGTGTGGTATAAACTCAGCTTGTACAACACTCCAGTGTGATATAGTATATACTGACTGATAGTATATGTACACTCAGACTGGTACAGTACATACTCAGCAGTACAGTATATAATGAGGGGTACAGTATATACTGAGTGGTATAGTACATACTCTCAGACTGAGGGTTTATACTGTTCCACACTGAGATTGAAAGAAATAATCAGAAATAATCAGTGAATGTGACAGATTCCCCGAGCTGTCAGTGTGTAGTCACTGAGACCAGCTCCACGTAGCAATCTCATGGTTACACACATGTTCCTTCCTGTGTGGGAAGGATATCCACTTCCTGACTGATATCCACTTCCAGAGTAATCGTCAAATCTGGTAAATGTCTTTTGCCAGATTTACCAGAATGGCAGCATTTAAATAATGAAAACATTTGTTTTCAGCGCTCTTATTCTACATATTTTGCCTGTGCACTCTAAACTAAAATAATGGTGTCTTATGGAGATTAAAACACAATTTGAATGTTATATCATGAGCTGTTTATATATTAATTGATTGATTGAATGTTATGGTGTTGTAGTGTTATTGGACCAGTATTCCAGAGGCTCAGGCTAATGCTCTACAGCCTAACCAAAGTTTTATAAAGCTGCAACATGACACACTGACTCAATCCATTTGTACATCAGTGATGTTCAGAGTCCTGCTATTAATTTCTTATATCTTATAAGAAAGATGTGGAGGCATTGGAAAGGGTGCAGAGGAGATTGACCAGGATGTTGCCTGGTATGGTGGGAAGATCTTATGAGGAAAGGCTGAGGGACTTGAGGTTATTTTCGTTAGAGAGAAGAAGGTTAAGAGGTGACTTAATTGAGGCATACAAGATGATCAGAGGGTTAGATAGGGTGGACAGTGAGAGCCTTTTTCCTGGATGGTGATGGCTAACACAAGGGGACATAGCTTTAAATTGAGGGGTGGTAATTATAGGACAGATGTCAGAGGTAGGCTCTTTACTCAGAGGGTAGTAAGGGTGTGGAATGCCCTGCCTGCAGCAGTTGTGGACTCGCCAACTTTAAGGGTGTTCAAATGGTCAGTGGATAGGCATATGGATAACATTGGAATAGTTTAGGTTAGAGGGTCATTAGATTGGTTCCACTGGTCAGCGCAACATCGAGGGCCGAAGGGCCTGTACTGCGCTGTTATGTTCTATGTTCTCTATTAACTGTATATTTACCCTTAACATTTCATCTTAAGTCTCAAGTCATGGCAAGTTGGAAATTGTGGCTGGCTAGAATTTGGTCATTTCCTGCCTGATAAACAACTCCCTGAGGTATAGGTGTTTGGCTTTTCTTGCCGACTGAAATTGATGTGTTTCTGAAATGAATCCCTCCAGCGAATTGTCACTCGGCAGAGCTGAGGCGGTGAGTGCTAGGAACAAAAACAGAAAAATGCTGGAAAATCTCAGCAGGTCTGACAGCATCTGTGAAATGACATAGGAACCCACCTAGTTTGCTAATAATGCACACTTAAGTGACCCATTAACAAAGCAGTGTTTGTGAAAGAAATTTGCAAAGCTGTCTAACACTGAATAAACTATCGATAGGTCAGAGAGTAGTTAGCAATTCATTTCGTGGTGAGAAATACTTTCACCATAAATGGTTATTGTAGCAGAGATTCAGTTGTTGGTTATTCTGGTTATACCGCACATTTCAAACTATGATCTGGGTCCAATATTGATACATTTCATTTAATGGTTTGAGGAGCTTTCTGGAAAGTACAAGGATTTACAGCACATGCTGGAAAATCTCAGCAGGTCTACGGAGAGAGAATAGAACCAACGTTTGAAGGGTCATCCAGGCTATTATTCTCCCTCCACAGATGCTGTCAGACCTGCTGTGATTTTCCAGCATTTTTGTTTCGGATTCCAATTCCATCCGCAGTATTTTGCTTTTATCTGAGGATTTCCAGTGACGGGCCTTGCATTCTAACAGTCTAATTCCACAGCCCAGGGACTGTTTTCAAAGCAGTAAAGTGCATCGGAATGATCGCTTGCAGCTTTTAAATTGTCTGACATTTTAACCCTGTCCCCAATCAAAATGTTTGGATTTTTGAACATTGGCTGTGGTGAATAATAACACCACTGGCCAATTACAGAGTGACTTCATTCAAAGGACGCAGGTCTGACACTGTTTAAAGCTATGTCCCCTTGTGTTAGCCATCACCATCCGAGGAAAAAGGCTCTCACTATCCACCCTATCTAATCCTCTGATCATCTTGTATGCCTCAATTAAGTCCCCTCTTAACCTTCTTCTCTCTAACGAAAATAACCTCAAGTCCCTCAGCCTTTCCTCATAAGACCTTCCCACCATACCAGGCAACATCCTGGGAAACCTCCTCTGCACCCTTTCCAATGCTTCCACATCTTTCTTATAAGATATAAGAAATTAATAGCAGGACTCTGAACATCACTGATGTACAAATGGATTGAGTCAGTGTGTCATGTTGCAGCTTTATAAGACTTTGGTTAGGCTGTAGAGCATTAGCCTGAGCCTCTGGAATACTGGTCCAATAACACTACAACACCATAACATTCAATCAACAGTTGTTTGGTAATGCAGAACTGGAACTTGTTAATAAGAGAGGCATGTTGTTGAACGGTGGCACAGTGGTTGGCACTGCTGCCTCACAGTGCCAGGGACTCGGGTTCAATTTCCACCGTCGATGACTGTCTCTGTGGAGTTTGCATGTTCTCCCCATGTCTGCATGGGTTTCCTCTGGGTGCTGCGGTTTCCTCCCAAAGTCCAAAGATGTGCAGGTTAGGGGGATTGGCCATGCTAAGTTGCCCCTTAGTGTTCAACGACGTGTAGATTAGATGGACTAGCCATGTGAAATTACACGGATAGGACAGGGGGGCAAGGCCTGGGTAAGATGCTCTGTCAGAGAGTCAGTGCAGACTTGCAGGACCGAGTGGCTTTACTGCACTGTAAGGATTCTCTGAAAAGAAACTTTTCATCTGCACTCATTAGGGCAAATACGTGGATGTCAAACTTAAAAATATTGCAACGATTTATTTGCAGGACAAGAGGGTTTTCATCAACACTTCTCAGGAACGTTTAAATAGATATCGCTTGCACTTCTGTGCTGAAAGATGCCAGGTCATTCTGCGGTGTGAATCATTAACCAATCTAACTTCCCTGTGTCTCTCATAACTGTTCCAGATAACGTGCATTGATGTTGTAATCCAGAAACCACATAAATGGAGTTTATATTTTATAGATAGATGATGTTATGTTGCAATGCTGCATGTTTGACGAGTTGTGACTTTTGAAGCCCCCATCAGCCAATGGACTGAATGATGAATTTAACGAGATTCGCTGTTTGGCAGTGTAATGTTTGGAGGAGCTGGCTACCCTGATAGGTTAGACACATGGCTTAGCTTCAGCCTGACTGATCCTGCATTGCCCACTACTGGTCACATTCCTGGAGATTTCCTCACCTCTCCAGCCAGACAGCTTTTTGTTTTAACCTCCATCTCCAATATTATATGAAATAATAATCCAAAGTGTTCGAAGACAATGTCTCAAGACGATACTCTCAACAATGTCCTGGAAACCCAACACCTGAGAGCACCCAGAATAATCCTGGAGGGATCTCAAATTGTTTGCAGTCCAAAATTCAAAGTCGCCTCCGCAGGCTGACATATTCCTGCCTGAGAAATGAGTTTAAGAAGCTCCAGTTTGTCACTCAAATATATTTTCAGCACAGTGGCCTGGCCTGCTGGTGGACGTGCTGTCCCTCTCCCATGTTACATCCGAGCGTGGCTGTCCCTCAAGATGAGAAGGAGCACATTGCTAAATGCCAGAGATGGTGGGATGGGGTCCTTCAGGGGGCTACTTAAGTATCTCAGTTGGCGATGGGCTGGGAATCCACAGGCGTTCTCGCCCCCCCCAGACCAAATGGAAGCATTGAGTACTTGGTGCCCTGCCAGTGAATAAATACCCCCCTGCCTCCAGAATCACAGTGGGGCATTAAAGTCCGTTCATGTTGGAACATAGAACACTACAGCACAAACAGGCCCTTCGGCCCACGAGTTGCGCCAATCACATCAACACCAACCAACCTACAGACCTATCTATAACCCTCAATTTCATTAAACCCCATATACTCATCCAGGAGTCTTTTAAAAGACCCCAGCAAGTTCGCCTCCACCACCACTGACGGCAGCCGATTCCATTCACTCACCACCCTCTGAGTGAAAAACTTACCCCTAACATCACTTCTGAACTTCCCTCCTTGCACCTTAAATCTGTGTCCTCTCGTAGCAACCATTTCAACCCAGGGAAATAGCCTCTGAGAGTCCACCCTATCTATTCCTCTCAACATTTTGTAATCTTCTATCAGGTCGCCTCTCAACCTTCGTCTCTCCAGGGAGAAGAGTCCCAGCTCCCTCAACCTAACTTCATAAGGCATGCCTCCCAGTCCAGGCAACATCCTTGTAAATCTCCTCTGTACCCTCTCAATAGCTTCTACATCTTTCCTATAGTGAGGCGACCAGAACTGCGCACAGTACTCTAAATGAGGCCTGACAAGGGACTTATAAAGTTGCAGCATTACCTCCCGACTCCTAAACTCAATCCCTCGATTGATGAAGGCCAGTACACCATATGCCTTCTTGACCACCACCTCCACCTGCGAGGCCGATTTAAGAGTCCTGTGGACCCGGACCCCAAGATCCTTCTGCTCTTCAACACTACTCAGACTCCTGCCCTTGATAGTGTACTCGTTCATCCCGTTGGTTCTGCCAAAATGGACGACTACACATTTATCCGCGTTGAAGTCCATCTGCCACTTCTCCGCCCAGTCCTGCATCCTATCTATATCCTGCTGCCATGTCATGTTGTCTGAATGACCCCCCCCCCCCTGCTTTTCGAGGGGTCGCACTGTATCTTTTACCCATCTGTTGAGCCTAGCTTATTTCTCTGTTACAGCGGTGCAGTGGCCCTTCGTCTCCCGTGGCCACTGCATCTCCCACGGGCTCCTTCTGTACTCGTTTGACTTGGGATGACCGCCAGGGTCAGTGGTTGCGTCGACGACGCCTCGATGGAGCCATTAACCGAGTTCCCATGGGTTTCTACCAGAGAGTCTGGAAGGTTTTACAAAAGGTGAGTTCCTGCAGCGATGTACAAATCTGTGAACAAGACCACATTATAGACCAGCAGCTTGACATGGCTTCATGACTGGGAGCTCCAAAGCATTTATTGTGTATTTAATGAAGTGTTGTGGCAGGCAGCTTGCACAGAGTGAGTCTAGACGGCTGTGCTGCCTGCCCAGTGCCAGGGTTCGGGGGACATCTGCTCAGGGCTGAAGATGAGGAACAGGGAGGACCCAGTTGTCTTGGTCAATGTCAGTACAAAGACATAGGTAGGACAAGGAAAAAAGGTCCTGCGTAGTCAATATAAAGAGTTAGGCACCCAATTAAGAAGCAGAAAGCTCAAAGTGCAATTGTCCCCTGCACATCAAGATCGAGATCATTAACAGATATCAGGGGTCCCAATACTGAACCTTGGGGAACTCCAGTCCAAACCTCCCTCCAACCCAAAAAATATCCATTGACCATTACTCTCTGCTTCCTATTACTCCCCCAGTGTTTCACACAGAGTAGTTGTGATCTAGAAGGCACTGCTTGAAGGGGTGGTGGGAGCAGATTCAATAATAACTTTCTGAAGGGGAGAAATTCTTGAAGGGGGACATTTTGCAGAGCGATGGAGAAAGCATAGTGGGATAGCCCTTTCAAAGAGATGGCATAGTATAATGGTCTGAGTGACCTCCTATGTTGTATGATGTTATATTTCCTGACTTATTGCAAATATGAAGTTATGAATAGGGTGGCACAATGGCACAGTGGTTAGGCACTTCTGCCTCACTGCGTCAGCGATCCAGATTCATTTCTGGCCTCGGGTCACTAATCTGTGCAGAGTCTGCACATTCTCCCTGTATCTATGTGGGTTTCCTCCGAGTGCTCTGATTTCCTCCCACAGTCCAAGAGTGTGGGTTAGGTTGATTGCTAAATTGACCCTAGTGTCAGGGGGATTAGAAGGGTAGGTGAGGGTTACGGGAATAGGGCCTGGGTGGAATTGTGGTTGATGCAGACTCAATGGGCCAAATGGCCTCCTTACGCACTGTAAAGATTCTGTGATTCTAGATAGTGTTTGCAGAGATCAAATTGAAAAATGTGGCTGTAAGGTCGAATTTCTCATCTGCCAGACATGGAGCTGTTCTCAGTTTGAAAGGTTTATGGGTTATAAATTATTTGACTTTGTGTTCATTTGAATTTTAGTGCCATGGTCTCTCTATTGATGGCTACGTTCTTCCTTCCTCAACGACAAAAGAGGTAAGGCAGAGTTACCTTCTTATTTAATTCTTCCATCACTGATGGCCAGATACTGCCTAATGTGCTGAAACCTCCGTTTCTGACAATCTTTTCAGTAATATTCTTATAATTCATCGTACTTAAGGCTGCACTCCCATATCTTGATACAAAATGTATGTGAGATGCATAGGTTCCAGAGTAAAACACAATGTTCATAATTGACTTGGAATCTGAAATATTATCTTCGATCCAGATATTGTGGATTGGTTAGTGTTTAATCAGTTTGGTCAGTAAGAATTACATTTTGACATTCCATTGCTCTGGAATCTGTGGAATTCCCAATGATGTTTAAATAGTGAATGACATTTATTATCTTGACTGTGTTGTCAAGTTGTTGAATTTTATTATTTGACATTTGCAGCTTTGTACTGGGGGTGGCACAGTGGTTAACACTGCTGCCTGAGGGTCAGAGGTCGATTCCAGCCTTACGTGATTATGTGGCGTTTGCATGTTCTCCCTGTATCCGCATGGGTTTCCTCCGGGTGCCCTGGTTTCCTCCCGCAGTCCAAAGATGTGCGGGTTAGATGGATTGACCATGCTAAATTGCCCCTCATTGTGAGCGTGCCCTATGATTAACGTGCTGGAGCAGTCTAGGGAACAAGTAAATGTTTATCAACCTTCTGATCAAGCATGGGTGGGACCATGGATAGGAACGGTGTTGGGGAAAGCGGCTGAATGGATCTTCCAGTTATTAACTGCATCTCACACCTCCACAGGATTTACCACTCAACTCACAGTGGTGGATGCTGGATCTTCTGTTCCGGCCACTGTCAGTGGAATTTCCCATTGAATGCACTCCTCGCTGCTGGGAAACCTGTGGCAGGGGGTGCACCATCAGTGGGACAGGAAGATCCCGCTGGTGTGAAGAGCCGCAAAGTTCCAGCCTCAGTGGAAAGGCAGGGCACACTCGCGCTCACAATGAGGGGGCAATTTCGCAAGGCCAATCCACGTAACCCACACATCTTTGGACTTCTACACTTCCCTTTTCACCCAGGAAAAGCAGGGGTCCTAACACCTGGGGAACTCCACTAGAAACCTTCCTCCAGCCTGAAAAACATCCATTAACCCCGACTCTCTGTTTCCGGTCAATTTTATATTCCATGAGCTGTAACTTTGCTCACAAGCCTGACCCTGTATCAAATTTCCCAAAGTCCACGTACACCACATCAACAGCCTTACCCTCACCGACCCCCTCTGTCACCTCATCAGAAACTCCAGCAAGTCAGTTAAATGTAATTTTCCTTAACAAACCTGTGCTGACTTCCCTGAATTAACTCAAATTTGTCCTTAAGATTTTAAAATTTGCCTTTGATAATCGTTTCCAGCAAGTTTCCCATCAGTGAAATAAAACTGGAGTTTCTGGGCTGATCTTTACACCGTTTTTTGAACACCTACAATTCTCTAGCTCTTTTCACAGGCTGAAAAATTATGGTTCACTTCCCTTGGATGCATCTCACCCAGTCCTAGTGCCTTATCCACCTTTAAGTGCAGACAATATCTCCTCCTTATCAATTTTAGAACAACAGAGAACTGTCCAGCACAGGAACAGGCCCTTTGGCCCTCCAAGCCCACACTAATTACATTGTGCTATCTAGTCTAACCGCTTATATCCCTGGATTCCCTGTCTGTTCATGCGTCTGTGCAGATAAATCTTAAATATCTGCCTCAACCACTCACTTGGCAATGCATTCCAGGATTCCCCACCACTCTCAGTGTGAACAAAAAACTTCCCCCACACATCTCCACTGAACCTTTTCCCCCTTGTAATTGTCATTTCTACCCTGGGACAAAGCTTCCAACTGTTCACCTTACCACTCATAATGTTATAAACTTCTATCAGGTCGCCCCATCAGCCTCTGTCTTTCAAGGGAGAACAATCCCAGTTTATTCAATCTCTCCTCGTAGCTAATACCCTCCACACCAGGCAACATCCTGCTAAACCTTTTCTGCACTCTCTGCAAAGCCTCCATGTTCTTCTGGTAGTGTGATAACCAGAATTGGACACAATATTCCAAATGTGGCCCAACCAGTGTTTTCTATAACTGTAACCTAATTTGCCAACTCTAATACTCGATGTCCCATCCAATGAAGGCAGCGTGCCATCCGCTTCCTTCAACACCTTTTCCAGATGTGCTGCCACTTTTAAGGATCAGTGGACCTATATTCCCATATCTCACTTTGTATCTATGCTCTTGACGGTTCTGCCATTTATTTTATAGCTTCCACCTGAATTAGATCTACCAAAATGTATCATAGAACATAGAACATTACAGCGCAGAACAGGCCCTTCGGCCCACAATGTTGCGCCGACCAGTTACAAAACAATGACCCACTAACCTAAACCAATCCCTTCTCGTCCATAAACCTATCCACGGATCTCTTAAACGCCCCCAAACTAGGCGCATTTACAACTGCAGCAGGCAGGGCATTCCAATCCCTCACCACCCTCTGGGTAAAGAACCTACCCCTGACATCCGTCCTATAACTACCACCTCTTAATTTAAAGCCATGCCCCCTCGTGCTAGATTTCTCCATCAGAGGAAAAAGGCTATTACTATCCATCCTATCTAAACCTCTAATCATCTTATATGTTTCAATAAGATCCCCTCTTAGCCGCCTTCTTTCCAGCGAAAACAACCCCAAATCCCTCAGCCTCTCCTCATAGGACCTCCCCTCCATACCAGGCAACATCCTGGTAAACCTCCTCTGCACCCTCTCCAAAGCCTCCACATCCTTCCTGTAATGTGGGGACCAGAACTGCACACAATACTCCAAGTGCGGCCGCACCAGAGTTGTGTACAGTTGCAACATGACGCTGCGACTCCTAAATTCAATCCCCCTACCAATAAACGCCAAGACACCGTATGCCTTCTTAACAACCTTATCTACTTGACTCCCAACTTTCAGGGATCTATGTACACATACACCTAGATCCCTCTGTTCATCCACACTATTCAAAGTCCTCCCGTTAGCCCTATCATCTCGCATTTGTCCGGATTAAGTTCCATCTGCCATTTCTCTGCCCAATTTTCCAGCCTATCTGTATTCTCTGACAATCCTCATCACTATCCCCAACTCCGCCAATCTTAGTATTATCCACAAATTTGCTAATCAGAAGTTTTTTTCCAAGCAGAGATGCCAGCACTGATCCCTGAGGAGCACCACTAGTTACAGACCTCCATTCAGAAAAACTCCCACCGCTACCCTCCATCCTCATACCCTCATTGAGTGTGAATTATCTTCTCTTACACCATAGCTTTGGCATCTTTTCCTTGGTAAATATAAATGCAAAGAATTCATTCAATACCTGACTGAAGCCACTGTCTCCATGTGTAAAACCGTTAAAGGAGGTCGGAGAGATCAGCTCCCTTTAGATACCAATCGCATGATCCTCCCAGAAAGAGAATACAACTCCTCCTTAAAAACTGGCCTGTTGCTGATGAAAGTAATTATCTTCAGTTGGTTGACAATCTAGAGAAGGTGCTTCCTATTTAACTCTTTTTAGTCTGTTGCCACAATGAACTGTTCACTTATTCTTTTGACTTCTAAGATGACGCCCCAAGAGATCAAGTTTGCCGTTCATGTGGAGTCGATTTTGAACCACGTTCCTCAGCCTGAATACAGACAGCTCCTGGTGGAGACCATCCAGGTCCTCACTGTTCTGGCAGATCTGGAGATTCACAGCATTGGTGGGATCATCTGCGTGGACTACATAGTGCACATGGCCAATGAGTACTTTTTGCAGGAACAGGTACAGAGTTCTCAGATGTTTTCTAACACGTAGCGAACGCAGTCCAGATACATGGAAACATTGATAGTCTGGAGGTTTTTTTTTTGAGAATAACCAAGCAACTGACAGCATAACTTTAGATGCAGTACGTTGAGAGCAGGTTTGATACTTGGTTTGTTGATCCTGTGGAAACCTCCGACCTCATCATGGTGGGATTCTCCAGTCCCGCTGCCGTGAATGAAGTTTTGACTGAGCGCTAAATTCTCTGATCTCGCTAGCATGGAGCATGTGGGATTGGAGAATTCCACCCATAATGTTCCATCACTCTTTTTTTATATTTCATGTAAATATTTACAGCTACAGCATTTTCCAGTTCGTGCACTTGCGTTTAGCCATTTGAACATCATTCCACAATCCAGAAAATTCCAGAATCTCTCTCACGCAGCATTGTGGACTGGAGAGGTGGCAAATGCATGTGAATTCTAACATCTTGTATTATTTAGATATTATAATAATCAGCTTCTCATTAATTCCTTTCAAAGTGGCAACAAAGTCCATCTCAATTCTGAAACGATTTAATTATTTCTTTTATAAAATTCAAGAATCTGATGGCACTGTAGGAGGGAATGGAGCTATGATGGTTGTACTGACTCCCCTCTACTAATCCCCATATTTTCTTGCTGGACATCTTGGTGCTTTTTTCAATGACTTTATTGAAAATCTGAAGAGCAATATCACACAGTACAGACCACAAGTGGAAGTGGACTGTGTGATGGCTCAGATCTGATACAACATGCCTAATCTTAAGGCATATAAGTTTGCTTTATAAAGTCTGACGTTCCAGTCCATAGTCAGTGAAAAGTGAGGAAAGCGCCTCAGACAGACAGCTTTGGTTTAAGCTCACCAACTTGAGGAAAAATCAAACATTGCAGCACCTTCTCTTATTGGCGCAGTACACTGCGAATGTTGGAAATAAGGAATAAAAACAGAAAATGTTGGACAAACTCAGTGGGTCTGGCAATATCAACGACAAGAGAAACAGAGTTAATGTTTCGAATGTTCTCAGAAGTGGTCTCACTCAGCAGAAACTTGATTTGCTGTAAAATAGCCTGTAGATAAGGAGAAATCTTTGGGTGGTATTTGACAGTGGAGGCAGTCCACTATTGAGTGGCAGCAGGATCTTTCGCTCCTGCCAGTGTCTGCGGGCCTGTGCCCGTCCCGCACCCTACGCCACCATGGAACACACCGGGGAGGTCACCATTGGCAGGACCTGAAGATCCCGTCAGTGGGAAGCCTGGGAAAATTTCAATCCTTGCGTTTAAAATAGACAAAAAAAAGTCATGTAAATAAAATGATTTTTGCAGTATCTTTGTAATTGAAGCTTGAGTGCAAAACAAAAAACCCAGCCTGCAGGTGCAGCAGGTGGTCAGGAAGGCGAATGGGATGCTGGCCTTCATAGCGAGGGGGATTGAATATAAAAGTAGGGAGGTCTTGCTGCGGCTGTATAGGGCATTGGTGAGGCCGCAGCTGGAGTACTGTGTGCAGTTTTGGGCGCCGTACTTACGCAAGGATATTTTGGCCTTGGAGGGAGTGCAGAGGAGGTTTACTAGGCTGATGCCGGAGTTGAGGGGGTTGAACTATGAGCAGAGGCTGAATAAACTAGGCTTGTACTCGTTAGAGTTTAGAAGAATGAGGAGAGATCTCATTGAGACGTATAAGATGATGAATGGGATGGATAGGATAGAGGTGGAGAGACTCTTCCCGCTCAGAAAGGATAGTAGGACTAGGGGGCACAGCCTCAAGATAAAGGGGAGGCGGTTTAGAACGGAGTTAAGGAAGAACTTCTTCACTCAAAGGGTGGTGAATCTCTGGAATTCTCTGCCCGTTGAAGTGATGGAGGCTGCCTCGCTAAATATTTTTAAGACGCGGGTTGATGGGTTTTTGATAAGAGAGGGGATTAAGGGTTATGGGGAGAGGGCGGGAATGTGGAACTGAGCCACGACAGATCAGCCATGATCTTATTGAATGGAGGGGCAGGCTCGAAGGGCTAGATGGCCTACTCCTGCTCCTATTTCTTATGTTCTTATGGTTTGGATTGATAGGAAAAGCAAATAAAAGGAAAATAATGAAATCTTTACGTAAACGGGAATGACATGGATAATTAAGGTCTTTCTACATAGGAAGGAGATTCGAGGTTGGTGAAAGAACGTGTCTAGAACACCAGTGTTGTACAGTGCTTAACACGCAATGTTGGAACTGTGTCACAGTTATAATTTCCCATTCTCTTTCTGTTGCAGAGATCCCTTGGTGCAAGTGACTCCTTGTTAGAGCTTGACTCAGCCACAAGAGTTTGCAACTTGTTTTATGACAGTGCTCCAAGTGGGAGCTATGGTACCATGACTTACTTGACGAAAGCTGTTTCTACCTATGTCCAAGAATTCCTGCCAAACACTGGCTGCTTCATGCAGTAGAAACATACAGTGTGAAAGCATGATGAAGAACATTGCTCTGATGTTTTTATACTCCATCACCAAGAGCTTTAAGTTAGCATATTTTTCAACAAACTTTATCTAAATTGCAATAATGCATGGAGTTACAAGGAATGCTTGTCAGGCAAATATTCTTAAATGTTATTCATATGGTGGCTGAGTTAGAATAACCTTTCTGCTTGAAAGAATTGATGGGGCAGAATTTTACTCGCTCAAGATTGGCAGCTTTGCAGATTCACCTGTAAATATACTGAACTCTTCGGAAGGCTCCGGGGAAATTTGTGAAGATATGATATGCCAGGTCGTAACGCTTGGTGGATAAAGGAGTTATTAGATTGTATTAACTTAGATAGGGATAATGAAGTGCATCATTGATACTTTCATTGTCTGTTTGCCAACAAATATCCAGTATATACTCTGCACTTCAGAGACAGGGTAGGTTTTGTTGGTATTTTATACAATGAGGTGAAAGAGAAACAAATGCCGGGATTTTCTGGCCATTCCCACGGCGGGTCGCACTGAGGGTGACCCCACCCCCCCATGGCGGGTCGCACCGAGGGTGACCCCACCCCCCCATGGCGGGTCACACCGAGGGTGACCTCACCCCCCCCATGGCGGGTCGCACCGAGGGTGACCTCACCCCCATGGCGGGTCGCGCCGAGGGTGACCTCACCCCCATGGCGGGTCGCGCCGAGGGTGACCTCACCCCCATGGCGGGTCGCACCGAGGGTGACCTCACCCCCACGGCGGGTCGCACCGAGGGTGACCTCACCCCCACGGCGGGTCGCACCGAGGGTGACCTCACCCCCACGGCGGGTCGCACCGAGGGTGACCTCACCCCCACGGCGGGTCGCACCGAGGGTGACCTCACCCCCACGGCGGGTCGCACCGAGGGTGGCCTCACCCCCATGGCGGGTCGCGCCGAGGGTGACCTCACCCCCATGGCGGGTCGCACCGAGGGTGACCCCACCCCCATGGCGGGTCGCGCCGAGGGTGACCTCACCCCCATGGCGGGTCGCACCGAGGGTGACCCCACCCCCATGGCGGGTCGCACCGAGGGTGGCCTCACCCCCATGGCGGGTCGCACCGAGGGTGACCTCACCCCCATGGCGGGTCGCACCGAGGGTGACCTCACCCCCATGGCGGGTCGCACCGAGGGTGACCTCACCCCCATGGCGGGTCGCACCGAGGGTGACCCCACGCCCACGGCGGATTCTTCAGTGACGGAATGGATGAGCCATGTAAAATGGTGTAGACACCAGCAGGACAGGAAGATCCATCTGGCAAACTGCATATGGTGCAATGGGTGGTGGGAGCAGGAATCCTACCCAAGGACCTAATCTTTATTGTTTTACAGGATGTGGGTGACGCTGGCTAGGCCAGGATTTATTATTATTTATTAATCGCCCTTGAGAAGATGGCGGTGAGCTGCCTGTTGAGCTGCTGCAGTCACCGAGGTGTAGGTACACCCGCAGTGCTGTCAGGGAGAGAATTCCAGGATTTTGATCCAGTGATAGTGAAGGAACGGTGATAAATTTCCAAGTCAGGATGGTGAGTGACTTGGAGGGGACCCTCCAGACGGTGATGTTCCCAGGTATCTGCTGCTCTTGTACTTTTTAACAATCCTGAGACAATTTGAATCAGGGATTTCCTACTTAGGAATTTTATTGGAATGTTTCGAAATAGAATCCTGTATTTGACGATTGTGGGAATAGATAAAAGAGAGTACATCTAGTTCTGCTGATAGTGAACTATTAGAGTAAAATCAAGCTGTGTTTGAATGTTTTTTTGTGAACTTGTATGCAGTTCCTGTATGCAATATTTAAAAAATAATCATAGGGATATCTACACCTCAGAGACTGCAGCAGCTCAAGAAGGCAGCTCACCACTTCCTTCTTAAAGGCAATTGGAGTTGGCCAAATAAATACTGGCCAGCCAGCAACACCCAGGTCCCATTCGTGAATAGAAATGTGTGTGCATTAACTGTTAACATCTAGGTAACGAGCTAGATATCAATGTATTATTGTACCAGTATTGTACGGTGCATATATCCTATAGGGATATACAACAGACAAAAAAGATACTGAACTTCAACTTGTAAGAGAACTCACTAATAATAAGCTAAATATGTTTGAATACATAATAGCCATGTCTCATTGATCTGGTCGTGCAGAGCACATGATAGATTTAGCCATCGATAGAACATTGTAAAAAGTTCATGAACAGTGACGAGGAGAAACTGCTGCAATATTGGCTGTAATGTATCCTGCACCTCCCTTCTGAAATGTTTTTAATGTGAAATGCGTGTTTTTAAAGTTTACGTTCAAAGAAATTCTGAGCAAGTGGCATCAGCATAACTGCAGCGTTACTCCCAAGTGGTGTGCAGTAGTGTTTAACAACTAGATGTGTTAGTGGACAATTAGACAGAGCAGTGATCCCTCAGACAGACATCTACCACTTAGATGAAAATTCTGTCGATCAAGTATGAATTATAAAGTACGAATGATAAATTGCACGGATGCTTTAACCTCTCTCTGAAAGGTCAGTTATAAAATGAGGCACTTTAACTGTGTGTGAAGCAATTATGCCAGGGCTACACTGATTTAATTTGATTTATTGTCGTTACATGTATGCAGTGAAAAATATTGTTTCTTGTGCGTTATACAAACAAAGAAAACTGTTCATGGTGTACATAGGAGAGAAGGAAAGCAAAGAGTGCAGAATAAAGTGTTGCAGTTACAGGTATAGAGAAAGATTAGTTTAATATATGAACAGTACATTCAAAAGTCTGATGGCAGCAGGGAAGATGATGTTTTTGAGTCAGTTGATACGTGTCTTAGACTTTTGTACCTTTTTCCTGATGGAAGAGAGTATGCCCAAGGTGCGTAGGATCCTAGGTTATGCGGGCTGGTTTGCGTGATGGACTGGGCTGTGTTCACAACCTATCTGTGATAGCTGTAATCTTGTGTCTGCTGTGCTAATAAGTAATTTTTCTGAAGTTTTTTTGCTAACCAGGTTACATTTGGCACAGACTGAAGGTTACATCCCATCCATAACAACATAGATTTTTGTTTATTCATTTACGGGATGTGGGTGCCACTGGCTGGACCAGCATTCATTGCCCATCCCTAATTGCCCTTCAGAAGGTGGTGACGAACCACTGCCCCAGTGCTGAGGGGGGAATGGTATGTGGTAATTAGCAGGAAGTTTTCTTGTCTATGTTTGACCTGATGCAACGAGGCTTCATGGGTTCCAGAATCGACATTAGGAACTCCGAGGGGAATTCCCTCCTGAATGTTTATCAGCGTGCTGCCACAAAGAACAACCCAGCACGGGAAACAGGCCCAACGAGCCCGCGCCACCATCTTAACAAAGCATTTTCCTACAGCTACCTTGCCCCGTGTGTATGCTAATGGTACCCCTATTGTAACCAGATTCAGGGGAGAATAGTGTAGGGTCAATTTGGTACACCAATCAGCCTAAAAGCACATCTTTGTCTGCTTGCTCTGTCCTGCCAGTGAGACAGGACATATCCGGGGATGGGTGATGGTGTCTAGGACATTATTTGTAAGGTATGATTCTGTGACTATGTCAGGCTGTTGCTTGAACATACTGTGAGACAACTCTCCCAATTTTGGCACAAGCCCATAGATAGAACAAAGAACAGTACAGCACAGGAACAGATTCTTCGACCCATCAAGTCTGTGCCGATCATGTTGTCCTATCTAGACCAATCGCCTGTATCCCTCTATTCCCCACCCGTTCATATGTCTATCCAGATAAGTCTTAAATGTCACTAATGTGTCTGCCCCAATCACCTCTCTTGGGCAGTGCATTTCAACCACCACCCTCTGTGTGAAAAAGCACCCCGCACATCTTTACTCAACATTTCCCCATTGTCTTGAACTTGTGTCCCTTTGTAATTGTCATTTCTACCCTGGGAAAAACTTGCACCCCTCATAATTTTGTAAACTTCTATCAGGTCGCCCTCAGCCTCCGTCTTCCTAGGGAGAGCAATTCTAGTTTATTTAATTTCTCCTTATAGCTCATACCCTCCATACCAGGTAACATCCTGGTAAACCTTTTCTGCACTCTCTCCAAAGCCTCCACGTCATTCTGGTAGTGTAGCGACCAGAATTGGACATAGTATTCCAAATGTGCCTAACCAACGTTTAATATAACTGTAATATAGTTTACCAACTTTTACTTTCAATGCCCTGTTTGATGAAGGCAAGCCTGCCATGTGCATTCTTCAACACGTCTGCTGCCACTTTTAAAGATCTCTGGACTTGTACTCCCAGATCTCTCTATATCTATGCTCCTGATGGTTCTGCCACTTATTTTATAGCTCCCACCTGAATTGGGTCTACCAAAATGTATCACCTCCCATTTGTCCAGGTTAAATTCCATCCGCCATCTCTGCGCCTAATTTTCCAGTCTGTCTGTGTATCCTGCTGTATCCCCTGACAATCTTCATCACTATCCGTAACTTTGCCAATCTTAGTATCATCCACAGACTTGCTAATCAGACCAGCTATATTTTCTTCGAAGTGATTTATAAAAATTACAAACAGCAGAGGTCCCAGCACTGATTCCTACGGAACACCACTAGTTATAGATTTTCATTCAGAAAAGCATCCTTCCACCGCTACATTCTGTCTTCTGTGGCCAAGACAGTTCTGAATCCATCTAGTTAGTTCATCCTTGATCCCATGTGATTTAACCTTTTGCACCAGCCTGCCAAGAGGAACCTTGTCAAACACTTTACTAAAGTCCATCCAAAGCCCTTCCCTCCTTAACCATTTTTGTAACCTCATCAAAAACTCAATCAAATTAGTGAGGTGTGACCCCCCCCCCCACCTCATACAAAACCAAGCTGTCTATGATTAATAAGACCATTCAGTTCCAAATGTGTATAGATTCTATCCATAAGAATCTTCTCGAACAATCACTGACATCAAGCTCACTGGCCAATAATTACCCAGCTTATCCTCGATACCCTACTTAAATAACAGGACAACATTAGCTATCCTTCAATCCTCTGGGATCTCAACCTGTGGCCAACGAGGAAACAAAAATTTCTGTTAGAGCTCCAGCAATTTCCTCTCGTCTCCCTCAGTAACCTGGGAATTTGTCTACATTAATGCTTTTTGATTCACCAACGCTTCCTCCCTCGTAATGATGACTTGCTCTAGACGGTTTATATACCCCTCCAAGACACCATCAATCAACGTGTCCCACTCTATTGTGAATACCAATGCAAAGGACTCATTAAGAATCTCACCGACTTCCTTTGGTTCCCTCCTTTGTCCTTGAGTAGACCAATTCTTTCTCTAGCTACCCTCTTGTTCCTAATATATATATAAAATGCCTTGAGATTCTCCTCAATTCCGCCTGCGAGGGACATTTCGTTAGATGTTAGTAAGGACTTTTCAGGGTGGACAGGGTTGGGAAGTGTAAAGTAAGAAGTATAACTTTAGATGAGGGCATAGTAGTGGTAACGTCACTGGACAGTTAGTATTGTAGCGGTAATGTCACTGGACAGTTAGTATTGTAGCGGTAATGTCACTGGACAGTTAGTATTGTAGCGGTAATGTCACTAGACAGTTAGTATTGTAGCGGTAATGTCACTAGACAGTTAATATTGTAGTGGTAATGTCACTGGACAGTCAGTATTGTAGCAGTAATGTTACTGGACAGTTAGCATAGTGGTAATGTCACTGGATAGTTAGTGTGTGGTAGTGTCATTAGACAAGTCATCCAGAAACCCAAGCTACTGCTCTGGGGACAGTGGTTCAAATCCCACGTAGCTGTCAAAATTTAAATTCAATGAATAGAATCTAGAATTTGAAGCTAGTCTTGTGACCATGAAACTAAGTTTGATTGTTGTAAAAACCCATCTGGTTCACTCATGTCTTTTAGGGAAGGAATATGTCTTCCTTACCCAGTGTGGCCTACATGTGACTCCAGACCCACAGCAATGTGGGTGACTCTCAACTGCCCTCTGTCTTGACCAAGTAAGTCATTCCATTCAAAGGTAGTTAGGGAGAGGCCACATCTCACCAATGATAAAAAGACTATCAAGATCTATGGATCTGCCAAGATCGTGTTGAACAGGGACCGGTGACAGATTATCTACATACATGAAATGATCACTGTGCACAATTATTTCCAAATTATGAATAATTTGGAAATAATTATCATCTCATGGGACCTCATGAGAAATTCCAATGCAGATCAGCTTTAATGATCAGTATCCTTTTCAGACAAAGCATTGCAGTCTCTATATTTGTGAAACAGTAGCTTGGATATGTGACATAGATTAGCCTGTAAACAATCTTGATACAGTAGCAATCTTTTCCTTCAACAAAAGCAAAGGCTTCAGGTCCCTGAACTCAAACCAAATAAAACTATTAATATTGAAACTACTTCAACAACAATTTGTAGTGCTATAAAGGTATTAAACACCACAAAAATGCTTCACAGGGTAGTGATCAAACTAAATGTGATAATGAAGGAGGTTAGGACTCATGATGGAGCTTCTAAAAGGAGGGAAGGCAGGCAGAGATCTTTCAGAAAGCGTTTGAGGCACTTGAGGTTATTTTCGTTAGAAAGAAGAAGGTTGAGAGGTGACCTGGTTTGAGGCATACAAGATGATCAGAGGGTTAGATAGGGTGGACAGTGAGAGCCTTTTTCCTGGATGGTGATGGCTAACACGAGGGGACATAGCTTTAAATTGAGGGGTGGTAATTATAGGACGGATGGCAGAGGTAGGTTCTTTACTCAGAGGGTAGTAAGGGCGTGGAATGCCCTGCCTGCAGCTGTTGTGGACTCGCCAACTTTAAGGGCGTTCAAATGGTCAGTGGATAGGCATATGGGTAACATTGGAATAGTTTAGGTTAGAGGGTCATTAGATTGGTTCCACTGGTCGGCGCGACATCGAGGACCAAAGGGCCTGTACTGCGCTGTTATGTTCTATGTTCCCAGACCATACAGCTGAGGTGGCTGAAAGCAATGAAGGATGTGCAGATTTTTCACAGGGTTGTGGGATTTGAGGAGATTGCAGAGCAAGGCCATGAAGGGCATAACAAACAAAGATGAGAATATTAAAATTGAGTAGTTGCCAGGCAGGGAGTCAGTCGGCATGCACAGGGCGGTGAACAAATGGCACTTGATGCAAATTAAGTACGCTCCATCAGATTATTTATTTTTTTACCTTTTTAGCCTTGTTCTGCCTTTTTAAAAGGCAGAAGCAAAAATCAACACTTGTTATTTGGATTTTAAATTGTATAGTTTTGTAAAACAAGGAATAACGCACTGCAAGAAGGAAAGAAGCCCAATGCAATGTTGGTGCATATTCATAATCACAATATCGGCCGGCTTGAATTTCCCTTTGTGTGATAGCTTTTCTCAGATTACTAGCAAATTCCGGTGATAATTGATTCTTTTGAAAGTACTGGGAATATATTTTATTTCATGTCATTTTAAAATGTATTCATGCCAACACTTGTTACAGCAATCTGCCAGAGAATGAGGGGGGGTTGAAGAATCAGGATGTTTGAAAATCCCCCACATGTCTTGCCGTCCTTAAGTTGTCTGTTACACTGTCACGACTTTCTTGTGACTAGTGTTTCCTTGTTGTTTTTGCTGCGCTGTCCCCGATGTGAACTGCAGAAATAAACTGATCTAATTTTTGCTCTGTAACACTGAGAATAATATTTTTACCAAGATGAAGAACGCAGACAGTCTAAACAGAAAATGCTGGGAAAAGGCTCAAGCAGCGTTTGTACAAACAGGGATCAGGAGTGGGCTCGAGTCTGCTCTGCCATTTAATAAGAACCTGGCTAACCTGATAGTCACCTCAAATCTGCATCCCACCTCAATCCAATAACCTTTCATCTTCTTGGTTACCAAGGGTCTATCTAGCTCTGACTTAAAAATATTGAAGGACTCTGCTTCCGCTGTCTTTTCAGGGACAGAGTTCCAAAGACTCACGTCTCTAAGAGAAAAAATGTCATCTCTGGTTTAAATGAACAACCCCTTATTTTTAAACAGTGACCTCTACTTCTAGATTGTCCCACAAGGGCAAACGTCCTCTCCACATCCACCCTGTCAAGACCTCGCAGGATCTTGTATGTTTCAGCCAAGTCACCCCTTCCTCTTCTAAACTCCAGCAGATACGAGCCGAGTCTGTTCAATCTTACCTCATAAGAAAATCCATCAATCCCACATATTAGTCTGGAAAACCTTCTCTGAACTGCTTTGTAGAGAAACATATTTGCTGCATGTTCTGTGCCCAGCATGTTCTGTTTAAAATTCCAGCATTTGTTATATTTTAGGCTGGGATTCTCCAGGCTCGTTCGCCCCACTGCCACTGAAAATTTGGTGCTCAACCAAGTTTACATTCACCGCAGCGGGACTGGAGAATCCCAGCCGCAGGCAAGGTTGGAGAATTCTGGCCATTGTCTTTGAATTTGAATGTTTGACTATCAATGAATGTACAACTGATTAATAAGAATGACGGCAGAACAAGATTCAGCAATATTACAAATATTAAATGGGCAATCTACCAGACCTTAGAAATCGCGTACATACATACACAATATTCGTGAAGTTTGAACTTTTTCTTCAGTAGTTCTATTTAATAACCCAGCAATTTTTGATGTATTAATTGAGTTGCTACAAGGCATATGAATCTGTAGTAATCATGATGTGGGTATGCCGGCGTTGGACTGGCGTAAACCCAGTAAAAAGTCTGATAGTCAGACTTTTTAATCTGTAGTAAACCAGTAAGGTTTTCTTAACTTAAAGATGGAATATGCTTATGAGATATTTTGAATTAGATTATCGAATAGATTTGTACATAGTGCTTTACGTATATAAGTAAGATAGCTGTGTCCTGACCAGCATGTCTAACATATTGAAGAAAATAATGTTTTCAAAGGCTTGTGTTATATAGATACCTTTGTGTATATATAAATAAATTTGCAAATAATATATAGGAAACAATTGTGAGAGAATGCCTGGAAGCAATTCAAAGACAAGATTAAGTGGTTTTCTCTGACTTCTACCTGAAAGAATGCTGAGACTCCCTAATTCTGAAGCTCCATTATAATACAATTATATACAGCACTGCTTTCTGTGTGTTTGTTACTGACCCACGTCAGTGGAACAATGTTCTCAAATCACAAACTGTAAACAGCCTGTGGTTAAACTTTCCAACAATAAAACCCTACTATATTTAAGCTGTGTCTACATCTCTAAGCATGCAAATCAAATCGAGGAGTGTTGTTCTTTTTTTCTTTCGCGCTTTGCTTAGATTCATCTCAGCTGATTTTAAAATGGCTCAGCTCCAAATCGTTGTGATATCCTGCCAGTACCACGACCACCTGCATTCGTATAGCACCTGGCAAAACGTGGAAAATTCCCTACTGGAGTGGACAACGGATAAAAGCAAATTGCTGGAATCTGAAACCAAAAGAGAAAATGCTGGACAATCTCAGCAGGTCTGGCAGCTTCTGTAAGGAGAGAAAAGAGCTGACGTTTCGAGTCCAGAAAAGCATTGAATGTTCTAATTTTAGAATTCTGACATCTGCAGTGTTTTTTACTTTTGCGGCTCAGATAATAAGACTTGATCAAAGAGTCCGCACTGCGAAGGAGGAAAGAGAGATTGACGATGCCAGAGTCTCGGGTTTCGTTAGCCAATAATTACCAGGGTGCTGGTGGGGGGGGGGACCCCGAGTTGCAGGAGGGTTGCTGGGCTGGAGGAGTTTCCTTAAGTAGGGAGGCCAGGAAGAGATTTGAACTTGATGATGTGAATGTTAGAGGGACAGTAGGTGAATGGTACTTGGCGCTAGTTAGGGTTTTGGCTGCAGATTTTTCATTTGGTTTATTATTGTCACATCTATACAATGAAAAGTATTGTTTCCTGCGTGCTATACAGACAAAGCATACCATTCATAGAGAAGGAAAGGAGAGGGTGCAGAATATAGTGTTACAGTCATACTAGGGTGCAGAAAAAAATTCAATTTCATTTGAGGTAGGTCCATTCAAAAGTCTGATGGCAGCAGGGAAGAAGCTGTTCTTGAGTCGATTGGTACATGTCCTCAGACTTTTGTATCTTTCTCCCAACAGAAAAAGGTGGAAGAGAGTATGTACAGGGTGCGTGGGTCCAATCATTGTCCCTCTCCCAATCAATGACCCCTCCCGTAAATGAACTGGCTGCTTTTCTGAGACAGTGAGAAGTAAACAGAGTCAATGGATGGGCAGCTGGTTTACGTGACGGTTTGGCTTTCGTTCATGATCCTTTGTAGCTTGTTGCGGTCTTGGAAAGAGCAGGAGCCATACCAGGCTGCGATACATCCAGAAAGGATGCTTTCAATTGTGCATCTGTAAAAGTTGGTGAGAGCTGCGGTGGACATGCTGATTTTGGATGGAAGATGTCAGCCAGGGAGCATTGGAACAGTGAGGGTAGTGGTAACAGTGCTGGAGTGTGTGGAAGCATAACAAGTGATTCTCCAACAGTAGTAGATAGAAAATTAATGCAAGCAGGAGAGAGAGAGCAGTCCCACCCGACTGGACGACGGTGGAGAGGGTATTAGAGGAGGATGGTATGGTCGCCGAGGAATAAAAAATTTCTCTTAAGTCACGCAGGGCATCACTTGTGACCGATGTAAGCTATTCTGGTACATTGGAGGGATTCAAAGACTGAGATCCGGGAGAGATGGGCACAGAGTCAGGAGGTGACAACACAGTAAGGATTCTGTGGTGAAAAGGAAGTTTGGAGATAGGATGGTGGCTTGCAAGAAAAGAACGTAAGAACTAGGAGAAAGAGTAGGCCATTCAGCCCCTCCAGCCTGCTCCACTATTCAATACAATCACAGCTGATGTCAGCTGGACTCGCATTAGCCTGGAGCTTTACAAGATTTATTTCACTCTGGGATTAGAAATAGGGCTTCCAAAGGAAATCCCATTAAGTTTTCTACTGCAGAAAGGAATTTAAAATTTCTGCCTTCAGCTTCCAAGTCTTTCCTTGGAGCTTTCTCTAGGTGATTTTTCTTCTGCTTCTGGAACTTCTCTTCAGGTTAAACTGCTCTGCATTTCACTGTTTCTCTGCATTTATTACATTTGCCTGTTCTTTTCCTCCCCCTACCCTCCCCTCCCCTCCCCTTCCCGTCTTTAAAGACTTAAAATTGATTTGGATATAGTTTACCTTATGTTGTTATTGCTATCATATGTCCACATTGTTGTTACTATCTCCCCCCAACCTCCCTTGAATTCAAATGTTCAGATGCTCTGGGGACCTTATTATCCTTCCATATTTCATTCATGTAACTGTGGGAAGACTGGTGGGGTTTGTCGCTGTTGGATCTCATTTTGGCAAATCCAATGCCTTCTGGATGGACAGAAAGACAATGGAGTGGATTAGATTAATGTCTGAATTGCTTTGTACAATTAGAGAGGGAAAGAACACCCCTGACAGTCCTGGTCATTGTCTTAGAGGGCTACAGCACACAAAAAAAGCCTGTTGCGTCTGTACTAGTCACAGACAAACCACCTTGTCCTAATTGAAGGAGAAATTGAGGGTAAAACAGAAAAGCAAGAAGAAAAATGAGAAGAGTGGGTAATATTAAGATGTGGACAGAGGAAAGCTTGAAGGACACAGAGGAAATGGAAGATGATGACAATGGCCTCGCAAGTCTATGGGTAATAATGAATGAATGGTGTTTAAACACTGTTTTAAGCATTGCAAAATGCTGATTGTGAGTGATGAATAATGGAGAACACTGCAGGATTTATTTCTGAACCATTGTTTGTGAGTGGTTACCCAATTCCTAAACCCGAACAGTTTGACAGTTCTTGCTGTGCAGACTGAATCTGTAACCTTCTGCACAAGCACATCGATAACCCCCGTTGGTATTGACACAAAGCTGTGAGCAGCCACCATTCTTATAGGAGCATTCATTAATATCTGAAACACAAACACAATATTTACCATAAAAAAAACATTCACCTTCAAATTAGCATTTTATTTCTCTTAACATCTGAACTATATTTGGCCAATGGTAAATATCTCAAGCCACAAGTGTGACTTTTTAGTCACAGTAAGAAGTCTCTCTACATCAGGTTAAAGTCCAACAGGTTTATTTGTAGCAAACACTTTCAGAACAGGCTGTACCTTCGTCAGGTGGGTGGGAGTTTGAGCACAAACAGGGCATATAGACACAAACTCAATTTACATGAATAATGATTGGAATGTGAGTCTTTACAGCTAATCACGTCTTAAAGGTACAGATAATGTGAGTGGAGAGAGCACTAAACACAGATTAAAAAGCTATGTATTGATTTCAGACAGGAAAGTTAGTGAGATTTTGCAAATCATAAGTCGTGGGGTTTACAGATAGAGACATGAATCCAAGATCCCAGTTGAGGCCGTCCTCATGTGTGTGGAACTTGGCTATCAGTCTCTGCTCAGCGACTCTGCACTGTCGTGTGTTGTGACACACACTATCATTATTCATGTAAACTGAGTTTATGTTTTTATATGCCCTGTTTGTGATCAGAACACCCACCCACCTGACGAAGGAACAGCCAGTTCTGAAAGCTAGTGGCGTTTGCTACAAATAAACCTGTTGGACTCTAACCTGGTGTCGTGAGACTTCTTACTGTGTTTACCCCAGTCCAACGCCGGCATCTCCACATCATCACTTTTTATTCATTCAGGAGATGTGAGCATTGTTAGCAAGGACAACATTTATCACCCAAGCCTAACTGAGAAGATAGAATCACAGAAACGTAGGAGCAGGAGAAAAAAATTTTGGCCCTTTGAGCCTGCTCCAGCATTCATTCTGATCCTGGATGATCAGCCAACTCAGTAACTTGATCCTGCTTTCCTCCCATATCCTTTGAGGCTCTCTTGCCCCAACAGCTATATCTAACTCCTTCTTGAAAACATACAATCTTTTAGCCTCAACTACAGGAGCCTGTGAACATTCCCACACCACTCTGGCCTCTGTGGGAACAGTCTGGGAAGTTTGAACGTCTGACAGACAACTCGCCTGCTCCCTAGGGCTCTCTGTGAATGTTTCCATCTCTTTTCATCCGGCAGGATTTATCTGTGGGCAGGACTGAAATTTTGGTGGACCTTTTAAAAATCCATTGACCGTGGGCAGGAATTTCTGGTCTTGGGGGCGGATGTGACTGAAAAATCCCGTTTATTAACTGATTCTCTACCTACAGATGCTGAGCAGAGGTTTTCTGGCATTTTCTGTTTTTATTTCCGATCGCTAGTATTTTGTCTTTACTTCCATGAATCACGACTTCTCAAATTACTTTCCTCATGTATTCTGGTGTCCGTGTCTTCATTGCTTTGCTGTACTCACATTCCAGAATGTCTTCACAACTTAAACATCCTGAACAATGATAGTCCTCTTCCTTACATTGTGTTTCTGTAGCCCACTTAACAGCCATGGTTGTAGAAAGAAAAAGCTATGGGAATTGTTCACCTCCATTGCTTTTCCATTAGTAGACTGGGGTAGACAGTTTGACTTTGTTCTTCAACTAGATTTTACCAAAACGAATAAAAATATACCATCTAGGAGGACAAGAGCAGCAGATACCTGGGCTACCACCTGGATGTTCCCCTTCAAGTCACTCACCTTCCTGACTTGGAAATATATCGCTGTTCTTTCAGTATCCCTGACAGCACTGTGGATGTACCTACACCACAGTGACTGCAGTGGTTCAAGAAGGCAGCTCACCAACACTTCTCAAGGGATGGGCAATAAATGCTGGGCTAGCCAGTGATGTTTATATCCAATAAAAATGAATAAATAAAACCTCCTGACCTTCCAAAGTCTGTCCACCACCTACAAGACACAAGTCAGGAGTGTGATGGAATACTCGCCTGGATGAGTGCAGCTCCAACACAAGAAGCTTGACACCATCCAGGACAAAGCAGTCCACTTGATTGCCACCACATCCACAAACATTCACTTCTTCCACCTCCAACAAACAGCCGTGTATACCATCTATAAGATGCACCGCAGCAATTCACCAAGGTTCCTTAGACACCTTCCAATTTCATGGCCACTTCCATCTAGAAGGACAAGGGCAGCAGACACATGGGAACATCACAACCTGGAGGTTACCTTCTACGCCACTCACTATCCTGACTTGGAAATATATTTGTTGTTCCTTCACTGTCGCTGCGTCAAAATCTTGGAACTCCCTCCCTACCTACACTATGGGTGTACCTACACCAAATGGACTGCAGTGGTTCAAGAAGGTAGGTCACTACCACTTTCTGAAGGGCAATTAGGCATGAGAAATAAATGAGCCAGGGATGCACTCATCATCTGAATGAATTTTAAGAAACTCTAATCATTTGTATTCCTAACTCCACATCAAAGACAGCTAATCCTTTAATAACCTCTTGAAGCTGCTAATCCAGCTGTGAACTTAGAGCTCCTACTCCCACCTTCTCTGTCCCTATTGTGACAAGGACAGGTTATGAACTGGAAGCAGTCAAGCTGTAATCATACTATACTGATTGGCCTTAGGATTTGTCAACAAACATTTATTCAAACTGCTGGAACTGATTTTTCTCTTTCAGACAGAAAGGCAGGAATATCTTTTTCAAAATTTAAAGGGCAGGGAATTTAAATAACTTGGCTGCTTGACAGCCCTACATACCTTATCTGCCCTTCAGGAGAGTACTCATGTCTCCCATGCAGGGATGGAACACACAATGCAGGCTGAGGCCATTTCTGCAGTGTAGACTGATCCCTGCACTGAGTTTAAAGGTCACCAGGCCCACCATATCTCTACAAACATCCAGCCCAAAACTATTGGACCTCTTCTCGCAGCAGTTGTATTGTGGTGGGCGTTGTAACTATGAGTGGGCTGAAGCTAAGATGGGTGAAATGACCCTTCCCTGTCTAGGCACAGCTGATAAAAATAGATAAAATGGACCAATTACAGAATGAAAGGCAGACTCACCTTCACAGTGATACTTGTCACCATTCAATATGTAGCCACGTGGACAGATACAACGGAAAGAGCCAGGAAGGTTCAAGCACCTCCACTCACATGGAGGCTGTCCGCCCTGCAAATCCAGACACTCGTCAATATCTGAAGGAACAGAAGCATTAACACAGCACATCAGCGGGTAGTAATAGTAAACCTCTCCATTAACATGCTAACTGCTCAGTGACACACACTGACAATTGGAAATGGACAATTAAGCCAACAGGCATCATTTAATAACTCATTGAATTGGGTAGTGCACCTGAAACTCAGCACATATATATTTATACAGTATGAAAGTGCTGGGTTGCTGAGGAAGGAGTTACTGTTGATTGTGTTTATTCTACCATAGATCCCTACAGTACAGAAACAGGCCCATCGAGTCTGCACCGACCACAATCCCTCCCAGCCCTATCCCCCCATATCCCTACACATTTACCCACTAATCCCTCTAACCTACACATCCCAGGACACTAAGGGGTAATTTTTGCACAGCCAATCAATCTAACCCGCACATTTTTGGATGGTGGGAGGAAACTGGAGTACCCAGGGGAAACCCACACAGACACAAGGAGAATGTGCAAACTCCACACAGACAGTGACCCGAGCCGGGAATCGAACCCAGGACCCTGGAGCTGTGAAGCAGCAGTGCTAACCACTGTGCTACCGTGCCGCCCCATGTATCAGAGGAGACATTATGGGTGGAATTGTTCCCAAAAAACGATCAAGTGTCAGGGTCTGAGTGAAAACCGGCACTTTGACACTTTGTCAAAATGAACAGGGGGCATCATTGTATGGGAGAGTGGGTGGGGAGGGAGTTAAACACACAAGCAAAGTCCAGCTGCATTCAGATTGGGGGCACCCTTTTTAAATAATGCCCCATTTAGAGCAAAAAAAACTCCCACCACTACCCCCACCATGGAAGTCTCAGGGATTCCCCCACCCTCATGATCAAAGCTGGCATAGCCAACTCCCCCACTCTGCGATCAGAACCAGCAGCTCTCTATCCTCCGCCCTCCCCCAAACAGACCAGCAGTCAAGTCCACCCCCCTTTCCTCCCCCACTTTCTGAATATCGACAGCATTGGACAGTGCATTTCAGGTCTTAATCATTCTCTGTGTGAATCTGTCTCCAACACGTGCTCAAACAGTATATTCCAGATCCTAACCACTTGCTGTGTGAATCTGTCTCCACCACACTCTCAGACAGTATATTCCAGATCTTAACCACTTGCTGTGTGAATCTGTCTCCACCACATGCTCAGACAGTACATTGCAGATCCTAACCACTTACTCCATGAATCTGTCTCCACCACACTCTCAGACAGTACATTGTGGTTCCTAACCACTTACTCCGTGAATCTGTCTCCACCACACTCTCAGACAGTACATTCCAGATCCTAACCACTCTCCATGTGAATCTGTCTCCACCACACGCTCAGACAGTACATGCCAGATCCTAACCACTCTCCATGTGAATCTGTCTCCACCACACGCTCAGGCAGTACATGCCAGATCCTAATCACTCTCCATGTGAATTTGTCTCCACCACACTCTCGGACAGTACATTCCAGATCCTAACCACTCTCCATGTGAATCTGTCTCCACCACACTCTCAGACAGTATATTCCAGATCCTAACCACACGCTGTGTGAATCTGTCTCCACCACACTCAGGAAGGAAGCAAGGTTTTACAGTCACAGAGGATGTCACTTGAAATCCTCAGAAGGGATTGACTTCAGTAGAACTGGAAGAAGTAGCTGGCTGAAGAATTGCACTCTCAGTGTTCTTTTAGTGTCTAATACCCTCTCACCCTCTCCCTACAGCCTTTTCATGAAGGCCAACTTTTCATGGCACCCTGTGCCATAACCCTGCTACAGTTACAGGAATGGCGTCCACTGGCAGCAAAAAAATGAGGCTGTCAGACCTACATGCCAGGATCCAAAGCCAACAGCACAGGACACTGGGTTATGGGCAAGATCCAATATCTCAGACACCATCTCCTTTCTACATAGAGAGGAACTGGAGAGCGAGACACCCAAACAGGCAAAAAAAAAAATGACATGAGATGGCAGAAAGTTGGCAAGAGCTGAAGAGAAAAGGAAGGCAGAAGGTTGAGAAGCTCACAGAAATACAGGAGGAAAAGCTGAACCTTCACAGATTAATCTCAGTAAATGGGATATTACATTTCAAATAGAAACCAGGCTTGGATCACAGTGTCCAACTCTGCAAACTGAAGGAACGCCGTACACAATGGGAACATTCAATAAAGTCTCACAAATTATTACAAGTGAGTAATATCCTGCACTGTTGCATCAGAATCAGGAAGAAATTACCTGAACAGGTCATTCCATCCTGAGCCAACAGAAAGCCAGGCTGACAGTTATAGTTGTAAGGCCCAATACTATTGCTGCAGATTTTCAAAATGGAGTCTGCTTTCAGGCTGCATGCTGGGATAGGAAAACGCTAATTAAACAATAGAGGCTTTTCCAATATGACAATTAACAGGGACAGAAAAGAACTCAACAGAACCATATAGGCCCAGTCAGGTTAATAAAGGAAATAAAAGCTACCCCTGTGTAATCTCTCTATTCCAGCTAGGAAGGAAATGAGAAATGGGCAAGCATGTAGACCATAATATTACTAACAGGGCTGTGTGAGAGGATTGACATCAGGAAGATTAAATTCTTCAAGTCAGATTGCTCAGTCAAACTGTTTTCTTTGGAATTTAAGGATGTAAAAGATTGAGTTGTTAATACACAATCTCAGTTCCTTGTTAGGGCCGATATTCCCCCTTGAAAGGACCCCATTCGGGTCAATGTTTGTCCAGGTGAGGTGGAAATGGGTTGGAGACAGGCCCACCAAGCGGATTGTGGGTAACCATGGGAGCAGGCAGATGCTCAGGTGTGTTCACTAGAAGGCCCAGCAATGTGGAAAATTGTGTCTTGTCTGTAAAAAGCAGGAAAAATTCAACCCGGTCAACCAGCCTGTCTTTGATCAGATAATTGAAGAGATAATTGAAGAGATAATTAACAATACCATCAAGCAGCCATTACTCAGCAATAACCTGCTCACCGACACTCAGTTTAGGTGCTGCTAGGATCACTCAGCTTCTGACCTCATTGCGACCTTGGTTCGAACATGGACAAAACAGCTGAGCATGACACTGCTCTTAACATCAAGGCAGCATGTGACCAAATATGGCATGAAGGAATCTAGCAAAACTGGAGTCAATGGGAATCAAAGGATAGCTCTCCGCTGGTCAAACCTGGTACAAAGGAAGATGGCTGTGGTGGTTGGAGGTCAATCGTCTCAACTCTAGGACATCCCTGCAGGAGTCCCTCAGGGTGGTGTCCTAGGCCCAACCGACTTCAACTGCCTCATCAATGATCTTTCCACTATCATAAGATCAGAGTGGAGATGTTCACCGATGACTGCACAATGTTCAGCACCATTTGCAACTCCTCAGATACTGAAACAGTCCATGTTCAAATGCATCAAGATCTGGACAATATCCAGGCTTGGGCTCACAAGTAGCAAATAACATTCATGCCACACAAATGCCAGACAATGACCATCACCAACACGGGAAATCTAACCATAGTCCTTTCACACACAGGGTAAATGGTAGGACTCTGAAGAGTGCAGATGAACAGAGGGATCTGGGAACACAGGTACAGAATTCCCTAAAAGTGACATCACAAGTGGATAGGGTCGTAAAGAGTGCTTTTGGTACGTTGGCCTTTATAAATCGGAGTATCGAGTATAAAAGTTGGAGTGTTATGGTAGGGTTGTATAAGACATTGGTGAGGCCGAATTTAGAGTATTGTGTACAGTTTTGGTCACCTAGTTAAGGAAGGATGTAAATAAGGTTGAAAGAGTGCAGAGAAGGTTCACAAGGATGTTGCCAGGACTTGAGAAGCTGAGTTACAGAGAGAGATTGAATAGGTTAGGACTTTATTCCCTGGAGCGTAGAAGAATGAGGGGAGATTTGATAGAGGTGTATAAGATTTTGATGGGTATAGATAGAGTGAATGTAAGCAGGCTTTTTCCACTGAGGCTAGGGGAGAAAAAAACCAGAGGGCATGGGTTAAGGGTGAAGGGAGAAAAGTTTAAAGGGAATATTAGGGGGGAGAATGGTGGGAGTGTGGAATGAGCTGCCGGATAAAGTGGTAAATGTGGGGTCACTTTTAACATTTAAGAAAAACTTGGATGGGTTCGTGGATGAGAGGGGTGTGGAGGGATATGGTTCAAGTGCAGGTCAGTGGGACTAGGCAATAAATGGTTCAGCACAGACAAGAAGGGCCAAAAGGCCTGTTTCTGAGCTGTAATTTTCTATGGTTCTACATTCAGTGGCATTACCATCGCTGAATCCCCTACAATCAACATCCTGAGAGTTCCCATTGACCAGAAACTGAACAGAAAATGCTGGGAAATCTCAGCAGGTCTGACAGCACTGTGAAGAGAGAATTGAGATAACGTTTCAGGTCTGGATGACCCTTTATTAGAGCTGAAGGCAAGATGGAGCACGAGATTCCAGAAATGGGAAAATAGAAGAATATAAAGTGATAAAAATGGATGAACGAGATGAGAAGAAATAAAATAAATGGAGATGGTGTCGAGGTGGAAGACAGAATTCATGCTGTGAAGTTGTTGAATACAATGTTCAGTCTACAAAGAATAAAGAACAACACAGCACAGGAAACAGGCCCTTCGGCCCAACAAGCCCATGCTGCCATTTTAACATTCAGTGAGCGCCTCATTCCCATCCTTCTTCTACCTATGACTTTTGCCTACGCCTCTTGGACTTCACAATAAAGGGGTGCAAATTTAGAGAATTGTATGTGCGCCAGATTGAGGGAGGTCTAATTTAGGGACAATTTGTTAACGCCAATCAGCCTAAAAGCACGTTTTTGGGGGTGTGGGAGGAAACCGGAGCACCCGGAGAAAACCCACGCAAGCACGGGGAGAATGTGCAAACTCCCACAGACACCGACCCGAGTAGGAGATCCTACCCAGGTCCATGTATCTGCACAGCAAACAGTGATAGTCACTGAGCTGTCATGTTGCCCGTCAGTTGGTCCAGTTTAAGCGTACACTAACGACATGAAGCACTAGGCAACTCTCGAAGCAACATCCAAGAGTAGCCCTCGCACGACCCACCGCGTGTATGCCCCTTCTTGGCCAACAAGGTGGACTGAATCGCCTGTGGATGTAAAAAAAATCAATAAACATATAGAAGGTTGTAAAGTGCCTGGTCAGAAGATGAGTCCTCCAGTTTATGCTGGGGTTCACTAGAGCATTACAACAGACCAACACGGACAGGAGAGCAGATGGTGTGTTGAAATGGCAAGCGACAGGGAAGTCTGGGTTCGACTTGCAGACGGGCTGAAGGTGTTCTGCAAGTAGTCACCCAGTCTGCATCTGGTCTCTCCGATGTAGAGCATTGGGAGCAGCAGCAGACTGAAGGAGAAGCTCATGAAGCGCTACTTCAGCTGAAAAGAGTATTTGGGCCCTGGGATGGCGGGCAGGGAGGTGGCGAACCCTCTATGATTGCAGGGGAAGGTGATATTGGCAGTGGGTGGATTATTGGAGGAGTGGATCAGGGTGTCCCGGAGAGAATGGTCCCTGCAGAACGCTGAGAGGGGGAGTGAGGGGAGGATGTGTCGAGCGGTGGCATCATGGAGTTGGCGGAATTGGCACCAGTAAAAATAACATCATGAGAACAAGTTTTAGGCTGGTGTGGGGGGGGGGATGCACTGGGAGCACGGGGGGGCGCAGGCGGAGATGGAAGGGAGTGGAATTGGCTGTGGGGGGGTAACAAATTGAAAATGGAAGACTTGAGTCTGAAGTTGGAGAGAGAGAGAGAGAGAGAGAGACTGGAACTTGGATCCAGAAGGTGTAAAGAGACTGGAACTTGGATCCAGAAGGTGTAAAGAGACTGGAACTTGGATCCAGAAGGTGTAAAGAGACTGGAACTTGGATCCAGAAGGTGTAAAGAGACTGGAACGTGATCATACAAGAGAATTAGACTTTAAAGGTAGGAACAGAATTAGACATATACAGAAGAGTGAGTGTCCTAATGGGTACCATTGACCAGAAACGCCACACAAGTGCCAGGCAATAACCATCTCCCCCTAACAGCGTTACAATCGCTGAATCCCCACTAATATCCTCAGGGTTACCATTAATCAGTACTGTGGCTACAGGAATTCTGTAGAGTAACTCACCAAAGGCACACATCAAGAGTGTAATGGAATACTCTTCACTTGCCTGAATGAGTGCAGCTCCAACGCTCAAGAAGCTCAATACCATCCAGGACAATCTTGGAACTCCTTCCCTCACAGCACTGTGGGTGTACCTGCACCACATGGTTCAAGAAGGCAGCTCTCCACCACCGTCTCGCGGGCAATTAGAGGTGGGTGACAAATGGCAGTGTAACTGGTGACATCCACATCCATGAACAAATACATTTTAAAAGGTAGTGTACACTGAAAGATCCTGGATTCTCCTTCAATGTCCTTCCGCAATTGTATCAGATGCCCAAAGCGTGAGTGGTTAAATAGCACTCACCTTGTCGAGAGAGCTAGTATCCCTGTCGAGTGTCCCTTTAAGGGCAACTCAGCAGAAAAGGGTCACCAACTGGGATTAAGAGTGGGTAATCACCAAGGGGTAGAGACCTCTTAAGCAGAAGTCATCTAGAAGACATGTAGAAGACATGAAGTAGACATGTAGAAGACATGAAGTAGACATGTATGGGACTGGCAGCAGCCAGTGGGCTGCTCTGGAGCAGCCAGGGGCTGTTAGCCTCTGTATAGTTTTTTTTATTAATAAGTACCTTGTGTTCCTGACCAAGTCTGTGTTCTGCGTCATTATTTTAAAACAATTTGCCAAACTGGAAGATATAATTTGAAATGCTACACTAACCTGCACAGACTGGTCTCTCCCCACTCCAAGTACCGTTGTGTTGGCAGAAGCTGAACTGGTCTCCATGCACCAAGCTATAACCTAGAACGCAGGCATACTGCACGTAGTATGTGTATTGCCACCGTGACGGTCTGACCAAACTGTGGAAGTACAAGATCCCATGATTTGGTACAGGCGGAGAGGGACACACGATAGGTCTTTGTAGACTAAATCGCTCTGCACGTGTCTCATCCACCACACTCATTTCCACCAGTTCATTCTGCAGTTCTGTTTCAGTGAGGTTCGGACCCCGAGCATCTGATGGAGCATCAGTGACTTTGTTTAATTTATTAGCCGTCAAACTTTCATTCTGTGTGATTTGGTTGGCCCGCATCTGGATGTTCACACTGTTCATTGAAGCTAGGGGATCCTTTTCTGAGCTGCTTCTTCCATTGGCTGCTGTAGATTTGGATGAGATTGGTTTTGCCTGGTTCAAATCCATCGGAGTTCCTCTGAGTAAATTAGCAAACTGGGTGTCATTTGATCTTTTTGTTGTTTGTTCCTGATCCAATGGGGGCAATATTTGATCTGTGGTTGTAAGCTCTTCCTTTGTCTGAACAGCCTTCTGATTAAAGCTCTTTCCCTTGCTCCCTGGACCAGGAAGTATTACATCTTTAGTTGTGCTTGGGTCAACATGTGAGCTTGTTTGAGAGTGCGGAGATTCAGGACTTTGTGGCATTGCAGCAGTTGTTATAGTGATAGATTTGTGCCGAGTGTTTGGAGTTGGCAGGGTTAAGTTTCCATAGTTTTTGCTTGTTGTGGGTAACACAGTGCCACTACCCGACAGAGTAGCGATAGAGTTGGTAGTTGAAGATATTTCCGTAAGGACATTTGGATCCCCTGCTTTGAATGGTAGGCCACTGGAATCTGCAGGAGGAGTGATTTGGGTTGCATTTATTGCAGTTGAAATATCTTCGCTGGTGCTGCCTTGAGAAAATTCTAAACTCGGAAATGAGTTCATCTCAGGTTCATCAGGGGGCAATGCTGGTTTGGGACTATCCGCATCGGCTCTGACTATCTGAGCAATCCCAGCTGGTAATTCTGGCTGCTTTGAATCATAATTCGGCAAATACTGTCCCACCTGAGGTCCCCCTCTCATTGCTTTGACGAATTCGCTCCCACTCCTCGTGTTTCCCTCTTCGCTGATATAACCCTCTGCTCTTCGAAACCAGCCGTGTTGTTTGGATGTGATTGGAGCTGAATAGGGAGCTCTTTGAGTGTCTGTGAAAGAATGAGATTTGATGTTAAATACCAGAACTCTTTATAAAGGCAGCAAGTGAAGGTGTGCTGTTGACTGGGGCTAGATGGATATATTTTGACTCAGTTTGTATACGGTAGAATTGATGGTTTTGGGTGATTGGCAAGATGAAGGTAAGGTGGAGTTATTTACGGTGAAAGATTCTGATTGGAATAACCATTTTGAAGAGGTGTAGATTTGTATTTTGAAGACAGTGAGTGTGTTGGTCAAGGTGAAGCTGTTGTGGTTATGGAACAGCTTGTCTGAGGCCTGGTCCACTGGGCATTTCCACGTGGCCCGGTATATTCTAGAATGAAGAATCATCAAACTCCAAAACTTCCCTGGCAGGATTTTCAAAATGCTCATAGAATCGTAGATGCGTATAGCGTAGAAAAGGCCCTTCGGCCCATTGCGTCTGCACTGACAGCTCCCACTCAACATGTGTTAATCCCATTTTCCAACACTTGTCCCATATCCTTGATTGTTATGGTGTTTCAAGTGCTCATCCAAATATTGTTGAAAGTTGTAAGTTTTCCAGACTCCATTACCTTTCCAGGCACTGCATTCCAGATTCTCATCACTTTCTGAGTGAATTTCTTTCTCAAATCCCCTCAAATCTTTCTCAAATCCCTTACCCTAAAACTATGTCCTGTGTGATTGACCCCTCAACTAAGCTGCTCCCTACTCTGTCCATACTTTTTACACACCTCAATTGTGTCCCCCTCAGGTTTCTCTGCTCTAGAAAAAAAATCCAGGCCTATCTCGTCTCCCCTGAGCGTCTCTGAGTGAGTGCGTGAGAGTGAGACACTGAGTGATTGTGTGTCTCTGAGTGAGTGCGTGAGAGTGAGACTGAGACACTGAGTGATTGTGTATCTCTGAGTGAGTGCGTGAGAGTGAGAGTGAGACACTGAGTGATTGTGTGTCTCTGAGTGAGTGTGTGAGAATGAGAGTGAGACACTGAGTGATTGTGTGTCTCTGAGTGAGTGCGTGAGAGTGAGAGTGAGACACTGAGTGATTGTGAGTCCCTGAGTGAGTGTGTGAGAGTGAGAGTGAGACACTGAGTGATTGTGAGTCCCTGAGTGAGTGCGTGAGAGTGAGAGTGAGACACTGAGTGATTGTGTATCTCTGAGTGAGTGCGTGAGAGTGAGAGTGAGACACTGAGTGATTGTGAGTCCCTGAGTGAGTGCGTGAGAGTGAGAGTGAGACACTGAGTGATTGTGAGTCTCTGAGTGAGTGCGTGAGAGTGGAAGTGAGACACTGAGTGATTGTGAGTCTCTGAGTGAGTGTGTGAGTGAAACGCTGAATGATTGTGAGTCTGTGAGTGAGTGCGTGAGAGTGAGTGAGACACTGAGTGTGAGTCTCTGAGTGAGTGCGTGAGAATGAGAGTGAGACACTGAGTGATTGTGTGTCTCTGAGTGAGTGCGTGAGAGTGAGACACTGAGTGATTGTGAGTCTCTGAGTGAGTGTGTGAGAGTGAGACACTGAGTGATTGTGAGTCTCTGAGTGAGTGTGTGAGAGTGAGACACTGAGTGATTGTGAGTCTCTGAGTGAGTGTGTGAGAGTGAGACACTGAGTGATTGTGAGTCTCTGAGTGAGTGCGTGAGAGTGAGAGTGAGACACAGTGATTGTGAGTCTCTGAGTGAGTGTGTGAGAGTGAGACACTGAGTGATTGTGAGTCTCTGAGTGAGTGCGTGAGAGTGAGAGTGAGACACAGTGATTGTGTGTCTCTGAGTGAGTGTGTGAGAGTGAGAGTGAGACACTGAGTGATTGTGAGTCTCTGAGTGAGTGCGTGAGAGTGAGACACTGAGTGATTGTGAGTCTCTGAGTGAGTGTGTGAGAGTGAGACACTGAGTGATTGTGAGTCTCTGAGTGAGTGCGTGAGAGTGAGACACTGAGTGATTGTGAGTCTCTGAGTGAGTGCGTGAGAGTGAGAGTGAGACACTGAGTGATTGAGAGTCTCTGAGTGAGTGCGTGAGAGTCAGAGACACTGCATGATTGTGAGTCTCTGAGTGAGTGTGGGGCTGAGTGTGAGTCTGCCTTACTCCCAGTCTCAGGTTTCTCAGTCACACCACCCCACACCAGTACACTCACACAACTGACCCTCTCACACTTTTTTTTAAATTATTTACTTTATTAAATTATTTATTAATAATTTATTAAATTATTACCTTACTCTTATTTAACTGAACGACCAGCAACTGCCTTCAAACCTCTGTGCGTTGTTTAAAGCCTATTTTGTTTATGTGCCAAACCTTATCTCTGTGAAATTTGCTCATCAGTGCATTGAGTGTGAAAAATGCCATAGTGGCCCCTCAGGAAGAGCAAGATCTGATGTGCCTGTGGGACAGGAACAGAGTGTGTTCCTTCATACAATCATTCTAGCACAACATAAAACCATTCGCTCCCTCATATCTGTGCTAGCTCTCCCAAGTAGCAAGTCACATACTTCCACCCCCTTGCCCTCTCCTCACATCCCTGCGCTTCTCCCTGAGATATGAAGAAATATAGTTATAATAGATTTATTTTAATAAACCTAAGATAAGAAATATAAAACAGAAATATGATAGTACAAATGTTGAAGGATTTGAATGCGATGGTGAGGAATTAGTCAGTGATGTCAAAGGTGAATATAGAGATGGAGATATGTCTGATATTAATAGTAATAGCAATATTCCAATCCTCACTGATTTTGTAAGAGTAACAATGTGGAGGAATGTCTCTAACAAATGTGGCTTGATAATTATCAACCTGTTCAACTTTAAGTAGTTTATCTGCTGGCTTTTTCTTTGAAGATAGTTTATTCAGGTTTGGCCACATATTTGAGTGAACCATCTCCAGATGTATGTCCTATCTGGATCTTGTCCAATCTGATTGAGACAAAAATCAGACAGGTTCACGGATTGGAGCTCTGGTTTTGGTATTTAGTTCCAAAAAGACAAATAGCAGAAAGGAGACTTGAATGTTATTCAGGAGCCACAATGAACCTCTGCACTGTGGAATCATTCCTCCCATTCAGTCAAAAGCCAATCAGTGGTAAGGGCATTTGTGAGAATGTAAATAGTGCCATGTTTTGACAGTAGAGTGTCGGATGGTGAGGATCATCTTTGTTTTGTCAGGAGAAACTGGTCTGTGTTCTCTCAGAAAGCAGCACGTCCCAAACTCAACATAACCAAAGGACAACAGAATCTTCATTACTCTGTGTCTTGTGTAACAAATTAGTCTAATTCCCAAAGAAATATTTTGAACATATTTTAAACCGCTGACAATTTAGAATCAAGAATTAAACATGAAACTACTGGAGAGTTACGCTCTCATTTAGAGGAACATTTCTCTGGGATTTTGCCAGATCAGCAAGTGGATGAGCAAAACAGTGGTGAAGTCACTGGACCAATCATCGAGAGGCCCAGGCTAATGCTCTGCGGACATGGGTTCAAATCCCACCAGGGCAGCTGTTGGAATTTAAATGCAATTCAAAAATAAATCTTGAATATGAAGCTAGTCTCAGTAACGGTGACCATTTCACTTCCAAAGGAGTCATATTGGACTCAAAAAATAAATTCTGTTTGTCTCTCCACAGATTGTTGTAAAAACCCATCTGGTTCGCTAATGTCTTTTAGGGAAGGAAATCTGCCGTCCTTACTTGATCTGGCCCACATTGACTCCAGAGCCACATCAATTTGGTTGATTCCTAACTGCCCTCTGAAATGGCCGAGCAGTTATACCAAAGTTTGACCAAAACATAGAACCCTAGGATCTCTACAATACAGTGGAAGGCCATTCAGCCCATCAAGTTTGCACTGATTCTCTGAAGGAGCATCCCACCCACATCCAATCCACGCGCTATTCCCCATAAGCCCACACATTTACCCTGGCTAATCCATCTACTCTACAATTCTTTGGACATTAAGGGGAAGTTTAGCATGGCTATTTCTTTGGAGTATGGGAGAAAACCAGAGCATCCAGAGGAAACACAGTGAGAATATACAATCTCCACACAGACACACAATCACCCAAGGCCAGAATTGAACCTGGGTCTCTGGCACTGTGAGGCAGCATGCAAATTACTGTGCTGTCCATCAAATGGACTGGAATGGTTCAAGAAGGGCTCAGTTAGGGAAATGGCCACCAAATTGACAGCGACACTCACATCCAAATTTAAAAATTTAAAAAGCCAAAATATCTTTGAAAAACATTAGTGGACAACCTGCCTTAAAGCTAGATTCTACCAGTTGCATCAAAGGCAGTTTGGGAACCAGTGACCAATCCTTTCTCGGGGAATGGTTTCATTATTTAAGGAGTCTAAGAAGGTTTCTAATTTTAGTTCATGTTGGAAAATCCAGCCGGTAAAAAGGAGGCATGTTTGTCATTTTACCGTTCTCCCACTTACATCGCCTGCTCCATCCATTCCTTACAAAGCTGATAATGAATAGAATTGTACAAACTTCACATAATCATCATCCGAAGCACATTTGCATCCCACCTCTACATGTTGGCATGGTGTCATTCCAGTTATTGCTGTCACAATAAATCACTGGTGAACCAAACAGTCCAAAGCCAGAATCACATCGGAATTGGACAACTGAGCCGCCTTCGTGTACAGTGTGGCTTCCATGGAGAATATTCCCAACATCTGGGCATCCAGACGCTGTGATGAGACAAAGAGGAACATACGTATTAATTAAGCTGTCAACTAGTTTGAAGTTTATATATAGCTGCACTGGGAGTTGGTTTATCTCAGTCAGGTATGTCCCTGGCAGTCAGGGAGGAAATGGCCGAGTGAGGGAACCATGGTTCACTAAGGAGGTTGAACATCTTGTCAAGAAGCAAAAGGAAGTGTATGTAAGGATGAAAAAACAAGGTTCAGTTGGGTTGCTTGAGGGTTACAAGGTAGCTAGGAATGCGTTAAAGAAAAGGGCTTAGGAGAGCTAGGAGGGGGCATGAGAAGTCTGGCCTTCATTAATCGAGGGATTGAGTTTAGGAGTTGGGAGGTAATGCTGCAACTTTATAAGACCCTTGTCAGGCCCCACTTGGAGTACTGTGCGCAGTTCTGGTCGCCTCACTATAGGAAAGATGTGGAAGCTATTGAGAGGGTGCAGAGGAGATTTACAAGGATGTTGCCTGGATTGGGAGGCATGCCTTATGAAGTTAGGTTGAGGGAGCTAGGTCTCTTCTCCCTGAGAGGCGACCTGATAGAGGTTTATAAAATGTTGAAAGGAACAGATAGGGTGGATTCTCAGAGGCTATTCTAGGCTATTCTCAGAGGCTCGAAGGGCTAGATGGCCTACTCCTGCTCCTATTTCTTATGTTCTTATGTCCTTATTTCCCAGGGCTGAAATGGTCGCTACGAGAGGACACAGCTTTAAGGTGCAGGGAAGCAAGTACAGAGGAGATGTTAGGACAAAGTTTTTCACTCAGAGGGTGGTGAGTGAATGGAATCGGCTGCCGTCGGTGGTGGTAGAGGCGAAGTTGCTGGGGTCTTTTAAAAGACTTCTGGATGAGTATATGGGATCTAATGGCATTGGAAGTTACAAATAGCTCTATGGCTTGGTAGGTATAGAACATAGTACAGCGTACTATGAACAGGTACAGCGCAGTACAGGCCCTTCAGCCCTCGATGTTGTGCCGACCAGTGGAACCAATCTAATGACCCTCTAACCTAAACTATTCCAATGTTATCCATATGCCTATCCACTGAACATTTGAACGCCCTTAAAATTGGTGTAGATGTGTTTGGCACAACTTGTGGGCTGAGGGGCCTGTTTGTGCTGTAGTGTTCTAGTTCTATGTTCTATGTTCTAAGTCCTTGACGTGTCAGATCAAAGAAAACCCCAAGGCTTTTTACTCTTATATGAGAAATAAAAGAATGACCAGGATGAGGTTAGGGTTGGTCAAGGAAAATAGTGGGAACTTGTGCATGGAGATAGGTCCCTGACAAAGGGGCAGAGCCCCAAAAACTAGTGGCATTTGCCACAAATAAACTGGTATTGTGAGACTTCTTATTGTGTTCACGGGGATTGTGCCAGAGGACTGGTGAGTGGCGAATGTTGTTCCTCTCTTCAGGAAAGGAAATAGGAATGACCCTAATAATTATAGGCCAGTTAGTCTCACTTTGGTGGTCGCTAAGTTATTGGAAAAGGTCCTGAGGGATAGGATTTATGACCCATTTGGAAAGATGCAGCTTAATCCGGGATAGTCAGCACGGAGTCATGAGGGGTAAGTCTTGCCTCACAAATTTGATTGAATTCTTTGAGGAGATAACTAGATGAAGGTAGAGCAGTTGATATCATATACATGGATTAGTAAGGCGTTTGATAAGGTTGCCCATGGTAATGGCAGGCTCATGAAGAAAGTAAGGAGGTGTAGGATAGAAGGAAATTTGGCTGATTGGATAAGTAACTGCTATCTCATACATTCTGATTCCGAACCTAGCAACTGACTCCAGGGAAGGCAATGGTGTAGTGGTATTGTCACTGCATTGATAATCCAGAGACTCAGAGTATATGTTGAGAGTTATTATTATTGAGACTAATCATTTTTACTCACCAACGCATACAGGAGGAGCCCTGGTCCACCGGCGAGACACACAGCTGCTGGTCGGAAACCCGTAACGTCTAAATCCCGGATTACAAAAGAATGTGACGTAAATCCCGCCATAGCGGAAAAACAGACGGCCATTATTCAACTTGTTCAGTCCTGGACAACTGCTCAGGGCCAGACCTAGGGGGAGAACCACCGATCAGTCAACTATTTCTGACAGAGCAGAGTCCCACTCAGAGTGGTGTCAATAGCTGAGTGACCATTCCAGCAACACTGTCCTCAATGGTCAGTTCACAGCTAGATAGTTTTGTGATTATATAGTCCGGGAAACTTTCGCTTTATGGCTGGCTATGAGATGACCTCTGGATTCGTATCAAAACCTTTACATTATCCAACTGAATGAATGAACTCAGTTTGAAATCAGTAGGGAACTAGGATACAGTAATATATCAATAGATTATCAATGAATCCAGTCAAAGTCTTTGTCTCTCTATGTGTTACACCTTAAAGAGGAATCCCACCTTTTTTTAAAATTGAATCATTACACACCTTAGTGATTGTGATTAAAATCCTTCCCTTTACAATTTAATCCTGAAGTCATCAAATATTTCATGTTTTAGGATATTTTGAACAGGAGTAAAGTCAATACCTAGAAATGTTAGAGAAACAAACTCACACAGAATGGAAGAAAGAGCTGATTGCATTTATATAGTGCCTCAGGATATCCCGCATGTTATTTATTGTCAATGAAGTCCTTTTGATATGGAGTCACTTTGCAATATTGGCAACATGGTAGCTGGTTTGTGCAAGATCCCACAAACAGCAGTATCAGAATGATCAGATAATCTGGTTTGGTAATAGAATCACGGAATCCCTCCAGTGCAGGAGAAGGCCATTCCACCCATCAAGTCTGCACTGAACCTCCAACCGAACATCTCACCCAGGTCCACCCCTCTCTCGCCCTATCCAGTAACCCCACATATTTACGCTACCATTTCACCTAACCTACACATCTTTGAACACTAACAGGCAATTTAGCATGGCCAATTCACCTAACCTGCACATTTTTGACTGTGGAAGGAAACCAGAACACCCGGTGAAAACCCATGTGGATATGAGGAGAACATGCAAACTCCACAGCTACCCGAGGCCAGAATCGAACCCAGGTTCTGAAGCTATGAGGCAGTAGCGCTAACCATTGTCCCAATTCTTAAAAGAACTCCATTCCTAAAGTTACAAAGTTAATGTTCAGAGAGGGCCGGGCAAACCCAAATCCACTCCTTGCCTGCTGAAAAAATCAAATACAAATTCCAATTGAATCCAATTCATGGTGGCCACAGGAGAGACAAATAAGATCCAAGCTGACAAAATAAGGCATTGCAGCCCATTTTGGGCTTGATTCAATGCTTGATCTCAGCCAAAAGGCCGAGAAGCTGTTGGTTGGTTGATGTCGGTTGAGGAATAATAAATAACCAGGATACTTGGCTTGGGGGAATGGGGGGGATGCAGTCCTCAGTATCAGTAACATGAAATTAAAGTTGTCTTAGGGTCAGTTATACATCGTTTTCTAACTGGCTGTTGTTCTCTTTCAGAGATTTTCCCTGTGCTGTCTGGTGTTTGCGTACAGTTACCTCTCCCCATCTGCCTAAATGCTTGATTCATTGTCAGCTTTGACCCCTATTGTTATGTTAGCAAGGACTGGCTGCTGTATGGTTTAGTGAAATATATCATCATTCCCGAAACTGACTTCCCAATTCCTCTGGCAGATTCACGGATACAATGCCTTTCGTCAAAGTACCCTGAAAAATTCACCCAAACATTAAAGCTAACCAGAGCATGTCAAACATCAAAGCATGTCAGCAAATAAGGTCAGAGTAGGGAAAATGGGTAAAAGTACAGAATTAAAGGCTCTAAGGGCTCTATTTTACCATTGCGTTGCACCCATTTTCAGGTGCAAAAACATGGTAAAGTTGAGTATGAGGCCATTAACGCAATCCACGCTCATGTCCGCGCAGATGACCACTTTACTGAGACTCGGGAATGGCCACAATCCGATTCGCACCCAAAACGGGCGCAATGGCAATTTAATCGCATTTGCATGTATTTAAATTGAATGAATGAACTGCCCGCCCAACTTTATCAGCATTTCCCCCTTTACCACCATGTTTGCCAACCTGGAATTGTGCCAAAATGAATCTGCTGAATCAAAGTCTGAATTGGGCGCTCCAGCTGCTAAAGAGCCGCATTCAGAACTTCCAATGGCTCTCTGACTCAGATCAGTGGCAGGGGGTGGGGTGGGGGCAGGGGAGGCGGGTCAGATCATTCTCTGGTGGGGAGGGTGGGGGGAATGAGGCCAGATCATTCTTGAGCGGGGGGTGGGGGGGGGAAGGCATTAGTGAGGCCAGGCCATTGTCTGATTGGGAGGGGAGGCAATCGTTGTCTGTTTTGGGGAGGGAGGTGGCCCAGATCATTCTCTGATGAGGGAGTGGGGAGGGAGGAGGAGGCGGGTCAGATACTCCTCTGTGGGGAGGAGGGGGAGGGGGGGACAGTGAGGCTAGATCGTTCTGGGGGAGACGGGTAAGATGTATCTCGGGTTGGGGGGGGGGGGGGCATCGCTCCCACTATTTGCTCCCGCACCACTTTCTGATACAACCACGCTTTTCCAAACTTTTTTCTAACTGTGCGTGCACAGTTCAGAGCTCCGATCGTTTCAGGCGCAATAAGTCCCACCCACAGCACAATTCAGACCCGCGGTTTCTTTTTCAGGCTGAGTGCGTATGGGGGCACCCGGAAGCAGATTTTCAAGTGGGATCTGAGTTGCGCCCAGATTCAGTACTTAGAATCAAAATGGCAAAATCAGGCCCTTTATTGGAATGTACACAGCATTTGGGGACAAGGTGGATGAATTGATAACACAAATAGAAGTAAATGATTATGGTAAAGGTTACAGAGATGTGGTTGCTATGTAACAACAGCTGGGACCTGAATGTTCAAGGCCATAAAACATAGGAACAGACGGAGGCTATAAGTCTGCTCCACCATTCAATGGGATCATGACTGATCTGATACGATAATCCTCAACTCCACTTTCCTGCCTTATCCCCACAACCCTTACCAATTAAAACTCCGTCTATCTCAGCCTTGATGACTCACCCTCTACCTCTCTCTGCAGTAAAGAATTCCACAGATTCACCACCCACTGAGAGAAGAAATTTCTCATCTCTGTCTCAAATGCGCAACCCCTTACCCTGAGATTGTGCCCTCTGGTCCTAGATCCTCCCACAAGCAGAAACAGCCTCTCAGTATCCACCTTGTCAAATCCCCTGAGAACCCTGTGTCTCAATAACATCACCTCTCATTCTGCTAAACTGCACTGAGCCCAACCTCTCACAGATCAAAGAAAAGTACAGCACAGGAACAGGCTCTTTTGGCCCTCCAAGCCTACACCAATCATGATGCCTGCCTAAACTAAAACCGTATGCACTTACAGATTCCATATCTTTCCATTCATGTATTTGTCTAGCTGCCCCTTAAATGCTGCTAACATACCTGCTCCCACCGCCTCCCCAGGCAGGGAGTTCCAAACATTCACCATCCTCTGTGTAAAGAAACTTGCCTCGCACATCTTCTCTAAACATTTCCTAGACACCTTAAACCTATGTCCCCTAGTACTGAGCTTTCATACCCTAGGAAAGAGCGTCTGACTATCCACACTGTTTATGCCACTCATTGAGGGGTTAAAAACCCCTCAATCTCCATCATTTCAGTGAGAACAAACCAAGTTTATCCAACCTCAACTCATAGCTCATTATCCAACCCTCCAGACCAGCCAACATCCTGATAAATCTCTTCTGTGCCCTCTCCAAAGCATCCATGTCCTTCTGGTAGTGTTCTAACTAAGGCTCTGTTTAACCGCAATTTTATAATCAATGCCCCAACTGATGAAGCCAAGCATGCCGTATGCTTTCTTGACCACCTTATCCACCTGCATTGCCACTTTCAGTAATCAGTGGACATGTATGTCCAGATCTCTCTCCTGTCAATACTCCTAAGGGTTCTACCATTTACTGCATAATTCCTACATGCATTGGACTTTTCAAAATGCATGATCACACACTTGTCCTGATTAAACTCTATCTGCCATTTCTCCGCCCAAGTCTCCAACCAGTCTATTTCTTAATGTATCCTCTGACAAACCTCTTCACTATCTGCAACTCCACCAATTTTTGTGTCACCTGTGAACTTACTAATCAAACCAGCTACATTTTCTACAAAGATCCCAGAGCTGATCCCTGTGGAACACCGCTAGTCGCAGCTTTCCTTTCAGAAAAGCACCCCTCTCCTGCTACCCTCTGTCTTCAAGCCACCTTGCCAGCTCTCCTCTGATCGCATGTGACTTCACTCTTTGTACCAGTCTCCCATGAGGTACCTTGTCAAAAGCTTTACTGAAGTCCGTGTACACAACATCCACTGCCTTTCCCTCATCTATCATCTTTGTCACCTCCTTGGAAAACTCGATCAAGTTAATGAGGCACAATTTCCTCATTTATAAAACCATGCTGTCTATCACTAATAAGTTCATTTGTTTCCAAAGCCTGTCCCTAAGAATTTTTTCTGATAATTTCTCTACCATTACATAAGGCTCACTGGCCTATAATTCCCTGGATAATCCCTGATGCCCTTCTTAAACAATGGAGCAGCATTGGCTATCATCCAGTCCACTAGAAGTTCACCTGTAGCCAATGAGGATGCAAAGATTTCTCTCAAGGCCCCAGCAATTTCTGCTCTTTTCTCCCTCAGTATTCTGGGGTAAATCTCACCAAGAGTCTTACCAGTGGGACAATTTATATCCAGAAGTCTCGCTATTTCTTCTTTGTTGATAGATTCAAGCATTTTCCCTACTACAGAAGTTAAACTAAGCGGCCTATAGTTGCCCACCTTTTGGCTACCTCCTTTTTTAAACAGTGGCGTCACATTTGCTGTTTTCCAGTCTGCCGGTACCACCCCAGAGTTCAGCAAATTTTAGTAAGTTATCACCGGTGCATTTCTATTTCTCCCGCCATCTCTTTCAATACCCTGGGACACATTCCATCAGGACCAGGAGACTTGTCTACCTTTAGCCCCCATTAACTTGCCCAGCACTACCTCTTTTGTGATAATGATAATTTTTAGGTCCTCACCTGCCATAGCCTTCCTATTATCAATTTTTAGCAAGTTATTTGTTCTTCCACTGTGAAGACCGACACAAAATACCTGTTCAATGTCTCGGCTATTTTCTCGTTTCCAGTTATTACATCCCCCTTTAAAGGGCCAATGTTTACTTTAGCCTCTCTTTTTCATTTTATATATTTGTAGAAACTTTTGCTCTCTGTTTTTATATTCTGAGCTAGTTTACTCTCTCATAATCCATCTTACTTTTCTTTATAGCTTTTATCGTGATTTTCTGTTGACCTTTAAAGATTTCCCAATCCTCTAGTTTCCCACTAATCCTTGCCACTTTGTATGCGTTGTCTTTCAATTTGATACCCTCCTTTATTTCCTTAGATATCTGTGGCTAGTTATCTCTTTTTCTACACTCCTTCCTTATCACTGGTATGTAAGTTTGCTGGGCACTGTGAAAGATTGCTTTGAAAGTCCTCCACTGTTCCTCAATTGTCCCACCATAAAGTTTTTGCTCTCATTCAGTTTAGCCAACACCTCCCTCATCCCTTTGTGGTCTCCTTTCTTTAAGCACAAGGCAATGGTATTGGATTTTATCTTCTCACGCTCCATTTGTATTTTAAATTCAACCATACTGTGATTGCTTTTTCCAAGAGGATCCTTAACTGTACTTCCTTAGTCACCCTTACCTTCCTGTCGGCCCCTCCGAACAGTCTGATACCCCAAGATACTTAACTTCCAGTCATGACCATCCTGCAACCATGTCTCTGTAATGGCTGCCAAATCATACTCGTTCGCAATGACTTGTGCCATCAACTCATTTACCTTGTTTCGAATGCTACGAGCGTTCAGATAAAGTGACCTTTTTGTACCTTCTTTTTGAATTAGAACATAGAACATTACAGCGCAGAACAGGCCCTTCGGCCCACGATGTTGCACCGACCAGTTAAAAAACAATGACCCACTAACCTAAACCAATCCCTTTTCGTCCATAAACCTATCCACGGATCTCTTAAACGCCCCCAAACTAGGCGCATTTACAACCGCAGCAGGCAGGGCATTCCAATCCCTCACCACCCTCTGGGTAAAGAACCTACCCCTGACATCCGTCCTATAACTACCCCCCCTTAATTTAAAGCCATGCCCCCTCGTGCTAGCTTTCTCCATCAGAGGAAAAAGGTCCACCCTATCTAAACCTCTAATCATCTTATATGTTTCAATAAGATCCCCTCTTAGCCGCCTTCTTTCTAGCGAAAACAACCCCAAATCCCTCAGTCTCTCCTCATAGGACCTCCCCTGCATACCAGGCAACATCCTGGTAAACCTCCTCTGCACCCTCTCCAAAGCCTCCACATCCTTCCTGTAATGTGGGGACCAGAACTGCACACAGTACTCCAAGTGCAGCCGCACCAGAGTTGTGTACAGTTGCATCATGACGCTGCGACTCCTAAATTCAATCCCCCTACCAATAAACGCCAAGACACCGTATGCCTTCTTAACAACCCTATCTACTTGATTCCCAACTTTCAGGGATCTATGTACACATACACCTAGATCCCTCTGTTCATCCACACTATTCAGAGTCCTCCCGTTAGCCCTATACTCGACACATCTGTTATTCCTACCAAAGTGAATTACCTCACACTTCTCCGCATTAAACTCCATCCGCCACCTCTCGGCCCAGCTCTGCAACCTGTCCAAGTCTTCCTGCAAACTATGACACCCTTCCTCACAATCTACCACACCTACACTAACACTTCCATTATTAAATTCTCCTGGGTTCTCCTTCCTTTTAACTTTTTATGGGCGGCAGGTTGGAACAGTGGTCAGAACTGCTGCTTCACAGCTCCAGGGTCCTGGGTTCGATTCCCGGCTCAGGTCACTGTCTGTATGGAGTTTGCACGTTCTTCTCGTGTCTGCGTGTGTTTCCTCCCACCGTCCAAAGATGTGTGGGTTAGGTTGATTGGCCATGCTAAGAAATTGCCCCTTAGTGTCCAGGGATGCGTAGGTTAGAGAGATTAGTGAGTATATGGGGGTAGGTCCTGGGTGGGATTGTGTTCACTGCAGACTTGAAGGGCCTCTTTCTGCACTGTAGGATTCTATTTTCCTAATTTTTGATGTAGACCTTCTCCCCACATTTTGTCCTTGCTCTCTCCTTCTCGGACTCCTTACATAGGGTCCCACACCCCCTGGCATATTAAGATCAATAAGATCACCTCACATTCGTCTAAACATCACTGGGAACAACCCCAACCTGCTCAATCTTTCCTCATAAGACAAATCCCTTCATCTTTGGAATCACTCCTCTCTGAACTATTTCCAATACAAGTATATCCAATCTCTTAGGTAAGGAAACAAAAACTGCAGACAGTATCCAGATGTGGTTTCGCCAATGCACTGTACAATTGTAAAAAGATTTCTCTACTTTTATACCCTAGCAATAAAGGCCAATTTTTAATTTGCCTCCATAATTATGAGCCCTACATATATGCTAACTCTTTATGATTCATGTACAAGGACTCCCAGATCCCCCTACACTGCAGCATTCACATCCCAAGACTTTTATTTTGAAAAGCTTTGATGAGTACAAACTCACCCCAACAATTCCAAAAACAACAACCCGAATATTGACGCCGTGAAATGTTTAAAGTATCTTTTGGTATTGTCTTTGGGTAACATTCACCCTCAGGTTAAACCTTTTCTAGAAAGGGTTAACCCAGATTGGGCAAATGAGCAGTTGGAGTCTGCATTACGGTTGATAAGCAGGCAGGAAATTGAGTAACAAGTAAATCCTCTCCCCTGTAACATCTTAAGTTCCCCTTGGTAATCTTCTCCAAGCTTGGGGATACTTTCAATCATCACAGCATCGCATTTATTTTTATTCAACGTTGTATTTAAACATCAGAATTATAATAAATTCAGCATGGAAGTTGTCATTGTGCAGAGGAGAGAGATTCCACTGTGGGCTGGGGAGTCATACCTAAACTAAATATGGCAAAAATAAGCGAAACTGCACTTACCAAAGTCCAGGAGTGGGAAGATCCCAATCAGCAACATTTGGAGGGAGCCCATTAGGTTAGCTGGAAGCTCAAAGAGAAACAAAGTCATAACTTGGAGGAAAGGAGGCAGTGCCTGCAGGTGTGAGGTGCGGAGATGCCAGTGTTGCAATGAGGCAGTTCCAGCATGGTGAATGACTATGGAGCAGTTGAGAGTCAAAATCACAGCAGATCTCAGCAAAGCAGTGACCGACACTGAATTCACAGCAGGAAATAACAGCCCCTGTCCCCTCCCATTTATCTCCCCACCTCACAGGGTCTTGGTGGGTGGGGGTGGTTCCCTCAGCTACAAACTGTTTGTCTTCTCTGGAAAATCCCAGCTGTAACACTGCCTCAAGCAAACTGATTCTCTCAGTCTCATCAAAACCACTTCTCAGAAAGGATCCACACCTGAAACCTTCCCTTATCTGTTCCACAGACGCTGCTGGACCCTGCTGCATTTGTTTTTTTCCCCCCACAGGCAATAATATCCTGTATAACACAGGAGGCCGTTCAGCCCATCAGGCTTCTGCCAGCTCATTGAAAGAGCTATCCAGTGAGTCCCATTCTCCCGCACATTCCCAACGGGCCTGAAAAATGTTTCCCTCCGGATGTTTAGAATTATAAGTAGAATCATAGAATTGCTACAGTACAGGAAGAGGCCATTTGGCCCATCGAGCCTGCGCCAATAATCCCACTTAGGACCTATCCTCGTAAACACACATATTCACTCTGCTAATCTCCCTAATACTAAGGGACAACAGAGCATGACAAACCAACCTAACCCGCACACCTTAGAAGTGGGAGGAAACCGGAGCAGCCAGAGGAAACCCGCACAGACACACGGAGAACGTGCAAACTCCACATGGACAGTCACCAAAGGCCGAAAATGAACCTGAGTCCCTTGAAGCAGCAATGCTAATCACTGTGCCACCCTTTCCCTAATTCTCCTTTGAAAGTTATTGAATCTGCGCCTGCCACCCTTTCAGATAACTGTGTTCCAAATCCTAACCAGCTCATTGTGCAAGAGAAACTCTCAATATCTAACTCCTGTCTTTTTAGCCAATTATTTTCAATGTCCTCTGGTTATCTCAGAGAGTTGGACAATTCTCCACTCCTGCCTCAGCTATCAAAGGGCCAACCTGACAGAAGTTTACAAAATTATGAGAGGCACAGATAGTCTTTTTCCCCAGGGTAGAAAAGTCAATTATTAGGCGACATAGGTTTAAGGGTAAAAGGAAGGAAGTTTAAAGGAGGCTGTATTTTTTATATTCAGGATGGTAAATGCCTGGAATGTGCTGCCAGGGGAGGCGGGAGGAGCGGATCAATAGCAGTGCTTAAGAGACACATGAATAGGTAGAGAATTGAGGGATACAGACCGTGTTAGGGCAAAAGGTCTTTAGTTTAGAAAGGCGTGGGCTTGGCGGGCCGAAGGGCCTGTTCCTGTGCTGTTCTTTCATAGATCATAGAACCCTACGTGGCAGAAAGAGGCCCTTCGGCCCATCGAGTCTGCACCGAACACAATCTCACCCAGGCCCTACCCCCATATCCCTACATATCATACCCACTAATCCCTCTAACCTACGTGTCCCTAGACACTAAGGGGCAATTTCTTCTTCTTTGTATTTGTACAGAGTATGTGAAGTAATCACACAGAAAGTGAGTTGGTTCTTAACAGAATACAGTATTGGTCAAAACTAATGGGCGGCGCAGTGGTTAGCACTGCTGCCTCACAGTGCCAGGGACCCGGGTTCGATTCCCTGGCTTCCGTCACTGTCTGTGTGGAGTTTGCACATTCTCCCTGTGTCTGAGCGAGTTTCCTCTGGGTTTCCTCCCACAGTCCAAAGATGTGCTGGTTAAGTGGATTGGCCATGCTAAATTCTCCCTCGGTGTACCTGAACAGGCGCTGGAGTGTGGCGATTTTCACAGCAACTTCATTGTAATGTTAATGTAAGCCTACTTGTGACTAATAAATAAACTTCACTTTTAGTTCCTCAAGCTGATAAATAAGGAGGCAAAGATTGGTCTTGTTGGATATTTACATATCTGCTATGGAAGCAGAAATGTCAAAATTTGTGGGTGTCACCAACACTTTAAAAGCTGTCCCTCCCAAAATCCTCCTGTGAGCAACATGTGTATCCTTACGCATGGAGTGAGAAATTCTATTTAAAAGAACCCAGCAACAAAGCCTTTTTGCTTAAAAAAGTTAGTTTATTTCACCTTATTGCTACACACAAACAGACATACTTTAAACAAAATTATAATTTAAAAAATTGGATCAGTTTTCTCAGATATTCTTGAAGTCGAGATATTGTGTTGTTTGTGGTGGAGGTTTTGAAGATTCAGAGTTGCAGCTATGATCGCTTCCATGGTCAAATTTCTGGGAACTGCTTTAATAGGTGAGTTTAAGTAGGTAAAATTAAGTTCATAGATAAGACAGGAGGTTCCTTTTCTGTTTCACAGGCACTGTTAGCTGCCGAGTCACTTTACAGCAGACCGGGAGCTATTTTTCGATGCCTTGCTCTGTCTCTCCCTGGGCTGAAGCTTCCTCGAGATGTTTCTCTCTGGATCTACAAACATGCCATTTCCAAATGTTTTTTCACAGCTAAGCTAAAATAGCCATTGTGATCATGTGACCTGCACAAAATGCCAACTCATTTTCCCAAATAAGACATAAACACTTCAATAGTCATTCTCTCCAGTTGTTCCCCCCCACAGTCCCCCATGAACAATGTGTACATTCTTACAGTGACTGAGAAATTCTATCAAAACACCAACAAAGCCTTTTTGCTTAAAAAAATTAGTTTATTTCAGGAAGTTATTGGAGAAAAGATGTTACTAATACACACGCACACACAGGTTATATACAGAGGGTGGTTCCTAGCTGTTAGCTGGCTGAGGCACAATTTACATTCTTATAATGACACAGCAGCAGATCCTTGTTCTCTTCTGGATAAGGCTACAGTGAACATAGTTAAAGGTTGTTTTTTGTTCTCTTGGAAGAGGAGACCCAGTCTGATATCCACAATTCGGTCTGGTAGCTCGGAGCCATTTTGAAACAGTCTTCAAACTTAATCCAATATATGTATTTAAAATGTAACATTTAAAAAAAGTTTCCTAACAAGTTGTAGTATCATAATTGGGTGCAGTAACATGGACAACACCAAACTGTGGGGTACAGTCAGAGGAGTACTGTGACAGAACACAGGGAAACATTAATAATCTAGCAGAATGGGTGTCTACTTGGTAAATGAATTTCAATACAGAGAAATATGAGGTGTGCATTTGGTGAAGAGGAATGTAGAGATCACATACTCCTTGGATGGTACGGTGAAACAATGGTTAGCATTGCTGCTTCACAGTGCCAAGGACCCAGGTTCGATTCCAGCTTTGGGTGACTATAGATATTATAGAAACCGTACAGTGCAGAAAGAGGCCCTTCAGCCCATTGAGTCTGCACCGACCACAATCCCACCAAGGTCCTACCCCCATATCCCTACACATTTACCCACTAATTCTTCTAACCTATGCATCCCAGGACAATAAGGGGCAATTTTAGCATGGCCAATCAACCTAACCTGCACATCTTTGGACTGTGGGAGGAAACTGGAGGAAACCCACACAGACACGAGGAGAATGTGCAAACTCCACACAGACAGTGACCTGAGCCAGGAATCGAACCCAGGACCCTGGAGCTGTGAAGCAGCAATGCTAACCACTGTACTACCGTGCCGCCCTGACAATCTGTATGGAGTTTGCACATTCCCTTCATGTCTGCGTGGGTTTCCTCCGGGTGCTCCACTTTCTTCCCACAGTGCAAAGATACGTAGGTTAGGGGGATTGGCCATGTTAAATTGTCCCTTAGTTTCCAAGGATGTGTAGGTTAGGTGGATTAGCAACGTTAAATGCATGGGTTACGGGGATAGGGCAGAGGGGAGGGTCTGGCTGGGATGCTTTATCGGAGAAGTGGTGCAGAGTTGATTGGCCGTAAGTCTTCATAGATTCTATGAATAATGTCACAACGGGGAAAAATGAAGGTATATCTGGGGGACTAATACACAAATGATTAAAAGTAAATAAAAGAATTTGTTTCTACTGGGATAGAATGAAAGGATAGTCAATTTCTGTTAAATGTGTATTGATCTCAGACTACACTTGGAATACTGAGTGCAGTTCTGACCCCTGTTAAATGGGAAGAATACAGTCAATGGAGAAGATTATAAGAATGATTTACCAAATGAAAGCTGAACTGAGGCATTTACACCATCAGGGAAGTTTGGACAGAGAGAGTAGACACAGGGAATGATTTAAACTAATTCAAGGAAAAGTTAAAAACCACAAAAGAGTTGGGGTTAAGACAGAGAGGACCAGGAAAATGATGGCAATGAGACGATACAGAATTATAGATGCGTGTGTACAGAGACAATAGAGCTCGATAATACCATGGGCAGTATTGGAGTGATGTATGGGGCTAGTCAATTTAAATCCTGGTTCTGCTCTGGTTCTGCCAGGCAAATGGTGTTAACCTTCACCCCTCACAATGATGATTCAGTGATTCCCCCTTAACTCCCAAAGCAGTTGTTCACACCCATGCTAAAACATGTTTAACAATTACCCACAACACAGCTGGATTTGGAACCTGTGTTTAACAGTAAACTCGATGATAAAGAAGGAGATTTCCAAGGGTATAATCCTTTTTGTAATTTACAGTAACAGTTATTTCAGTAGACAAATTGCAGCTAAAAAGGGCAAAGACGTATAATAATAATCTTTTCATATTATAGCTTTCTCTTATTTCAATCAAGATCCTCCTATTTCAAATGATTACTTCTTTACAATGTAAGTTGTGGATGTTTTTAACAGCTGGTCTCCCATGTTCCTTTAATAACAGTCTTCTATATCCAAGTGGAAATCTCCACTTACTATGTCAGCACTACCTGATTTCTGCTATTATCTGCTACTTGTCTGACCCTTGCTGATGGCACCCACTCATTTTTCCATCATTGTTATCAGAGGAGATTATAGTTCCTTTCAGATTTGCCCTTGCAGCACCTTCTAATTTAACATAATGGACCATTGCTGGTATACTAGAAATCTTTGCACCGATTATACAGGTATGAGGGGTCAAGGCAGATATGAGAAGTTGAGTTCTCTCTCAGACAGGCATGAGAGTTTGGAACTCTCTTCTCCACAGAGGGTCGGAGGTAGGCTCACTTAATATTTTTAACTGACAGGTAGAGAGATTCTTGGCAAACAAGGGTGTCCAAGGTTATAGGGATTAAGTGGAGTGTGCGTTCAGACCACAATCAGATCAGTCATGATCTTGTCAAATGGCAGAGCAGGCCCGAAGGGGCCAAACAGCTTCCTCCTGCTCCTAGTTACGTGTAAAATTAATGTCTGCCCATGGAAAAATACTCTCAGAACCAATCTGGCAATCAACAGTAGGCAATCAATTAGGCAGGCTGTTCGATTGCAAGAACACGGTTTGACCCTTCTCTGTTTCTGTCTGGTAAATTTATCTTTGAGTGATCAGATTGCCTGAGAGTGCAATGTGGATGCTACAAGTGAGGGATCCCAAACTACCAGCTGATTGGCTGTTGCCTAGCTCTGCACAGAATATTCCTTATCCAGGACATTAACCCTGATTGGATCTGTGACCTCTGCCACCTAGAAGGTCAAGGGCAATAGGCCCATGGGAACACCATCACCTGCAAGTTTCCCTCCAAACCGCACGCCCTCCTGACTTGGAAATACATGACTGCTCCTTCACTGTCACTGGGACAAAATCCTGGAACTTCCTCCCTGTACATCACATTAACTGCAGCAGTTCAAGAAGGCAGTTCACCACTACCTTTCCAAAGGGAAATAGGGATGGGCAATAAATGCATCACTGGCCTAGCCGGTGATATCCATAGAATCCCTACAGTGCAGAAGGCCCCATCAAACCAGCAACGATCCCACCCAAACCCTATCCTCATAACCCACATATTTATCCTACTAATCCCCCGACACTAAGGGGCAATTTAGCACGGCCAATCAACCTAACCTGCATATCTCAAGAAAGAATTTTTAAAAACCCAAATGCTCGCAAAAACCCAGCAGTCAACAAGAGCTAGTAGAGAGTAATAAGCAATTAAATAGTCGCTGCTTCCTTTTCGGAATACTGCTAATGGGATTCTTCCTGCCAATGAACATGCGCTCTGCTGTGTATGTTAAGGGGAGAACATTAACCAGAGCAGGGAGTTCCAAAATTACACCACCGGGCTCAAGTTAACTTTGGACATGGACTGACGTCACTGTGGATTCTTCCAGCCGCATTCACAATGCACAAACTCGCCAAGGTGGCATGTGGATAGATGCCATTTTGCCACTAAACCAACCTCATAACATCAACACTACTGTTTGACAAAGCCGAAATTTGAAGAATTGGGACTTTAACAGATGATCAACAATCATAGAACCCTACAGTGCAGAAAGAGGCCCTTCGAGTCTGCACCGAACACAATCCCAACCAGGCCCTACCCCAATATTATACCCACTAATCCCTCTAACCTACACATCCCTGGACACTAAGGGGCAATTTCTTAGCATGGCCAATCAACCTAACCTGCACATCTTTGGACTGTGGGAGGAAACCGGAGCACCCGGAGGAAACCCACGCAGACACGAGGAGAACGTGCAAACTCCAAACAGATAGTGACCCGAGCCGGGAATCGAACCCAGGACCCTGGAGCTGTGAAGCAGCAGTGCTAACCACTGTGCTACTGTGCTGCCCAACAACATCTTTTCTCATCAGAAATTGTAACAGAAATAAATAGCTTTGAATCCTGCTGTTCAACCCATCTATTAAATACCCAATGGCCGCAATTACATCAGCTCTCCCCACCCATCAAAGGCAGAACGGGCTGGTAAAATCGTGTGAGGGCCAGGAAATCGGACGTGATCTTGATTTCTCGGCTCTCGCATGATTTTACCAGCACAGAATTTCCAGCGAAAGGCTGAATAAATTATGTAAATATATCAAAATAGTGTTTTGCATGCATTTAGTGAGACAGGCAGTCAATCTTCCGGGCTCACTTACCTTAATGGCCTCGTTGGGAGAGGTTCTCTCTGGCGAGGAAAACATCTTCTTCTTTTGAACAGGGAACATTGCCCCTGCCGGTTCTGTGGCCTTCTGGGAGGGGTCAAGGGCAAGAGGAGGGTGCCCCTTGGACAGTTCCAGCTGGTAGTGTCAGTGTGGCACTGCCCACTGGGCACGCTGGCACTGCCTAAGGGGTTGAGCCTGAAGGGGACGGAGCCAGGCTAGGGCAGCCCAGACGGGGAAGGGGAGCCACTCCCACTCTGCGTGCGATCAGTGGTGGGGGAGGAGGTGGGGTTAGGGGGAGCTGTGTTGAGAACGGTTGCTACAGCAGAAGGCTGACAGATCTCTCTCCCTCCCTTTCTATCAGGCCTCTGCTGTTGTAATTGCGCACGTGCAGCAGGTCTGAAGATGCGCAATAGCTCCCTCTGTTGCCTGATCAGGCTGGCTAGCGAATTAAGCCCCATTCACTGCCTCTGATAACTGGAAACAGTCTAACCCATTTTTTTCAAGCACTATGTGCATAAGATTGGGAGTAAAAACTTTCCCATTTTCACACTAGCTGGAGACGTAGAACTTTTCTCATAAAATTCTGTCTCTTTTGCCCAATATTCTCACTGATCTTGGGTTCTGTGTAATCGCCACCAACTGGTTGGGGACTGGATTCATCATCATGTAAGTGTTCCTTTCTCCAATCATCCTTGCACTAAATATTGACTGATAATAGGTTTACAGAATCATACAGCACAAAAGGAAGCCATTCAGCCCATCATAACAGTGCCAGTTCTTTAAAACAGTTAATAAATTAGCCGCACTACCCGTTTTCCCCATTTTTTTTGTCTGCATGTATTTATCCAATCTCCTACTGAATCCATATCCATCATCCTGTCAGGCAATTAATTCCAAATGCTAACTACACATTGTGGGAAAAAGTATATTCTCTTGGCATCTGTGCTTTTTTTCCCATGATTCTGTATTGTCTGATTATCGTCACTTCTGATAATGGAAATAGTTTCTCTTTAATTACTAGATCAAAACATTTCATGATTTTGAACGGCTACCACAAATCTCCTGTTAACTCTCTCTGTTCTGAAGAGAATAACCCCAGCTATCTAACCTCCCAGATCCTTGGTACCATTCAATAAATCTCTTCTACACCCTCTCTAAGGCCTTGACATCTTTTCTAAAGTATGAAGTCCAGGACTGATCACAATACTCCTACTGATACCCATCTTTCAAAGGTTTAGCCTGAGACTTTAGTATTGTATACTTTTGCTTATAAAGGATTCTGCATTGTCTTCGAACAACCTCCTCAACATGTCTTGCCACTTTTATACATACAACAACTGAAGTTAGCTCCCTCGGGATAGTGGGATGGTGCTTTATTCAGTGCGAAATTCCATCAACCCAAGGAAAAGTCCACATGTCTATCTTCAGTCTGCTACAATGTGCAGCCCAAGTTAAACTGGAGGAACAGCACCTGATCTTCCAATGTGGCACTTTACAGCCTGCTCGTATCATCATTGAGTTCAACAACTTCAGACCATGATCACTGACTCCAGTTTGATTTTTTTCCCCACAGCGCATCCCTCCTCCAGCACCCAGCTCCTAGTGCCAGTCTATATCTTGGTGTCATGCTTTTGGACATTAATTTACACTCTTCCAACTTTCGCCTCTTGGGCCTGGGGTTGCCCCACGATGAGACGCCGTATTTATATTCTCTGGAGTTTAGAATGAAGGGCGATCGTCTTGAAACATACAGAATTCAGAAGGAACTTGGCAGTGTAGACAGAGATATTGTCTCTGCTGGTCGGGGAATCGAGAACACAGGGATACAGTCTCATGATAAGAGGCCAATCGCTGAGGACTGAGATGAGGAGAAATGTCTTCACTCAAAGGGTTGTGAATGTTACATAATAACATAGGAAATAGGAGCAGGAGTAGGCCATCTAGCCCCTCGAGCCTGCCCCGCCATTCAATAAGATCATGGCTGATCTGTCGTGGCTCAGTTCCACATTCCCGCCCTCTCCCCATAACCCTTAATCCCCTTAAACCCATCAACCCGCGTCTTAAAAATATTTAGCCCACCCTTTGAGTGAAGAAGTTCCTCCTCAACTCCATTCTAAACCGCCCCCCCTTTATCTTGAGGCTGTGCCCCCTAGTCCTACTGTCCTTTCTGAGCGGGAAGAGTCTCTCCACCTCTATCCTATCCATCCCATTCATCATCTTATATGTCTCAATGAGATCTCCTATGAATGGCTTGTGGGCTTCTGCCCACATTACTTGACATGTTCCATCATTTAAGGCTGGGATAGACAGATTTTTGGTCTCTTGGGGAATTGAGATATGGGGAGTGGGCAGGAAAATGGAGTTGAAACCCAAGATCGGCCATGAATAGCAGAGAAAGTTTGATGGGCCATATAATCTTCACCTCCTATCTTTTGTGTGTTGTGGATTCTCAATTTCCATTATCCCCTTGGCAGTGGCTTCAACTGTATAGAATTCTCTCCTTATACCTCACCACCTATCCCTCTGTTCCCCGTAACAAAAATATTCCTCTTTGAGAAAACTTTTCGTCAACTGCTTTAATTGTTCCTTCTTTGCCTCAGTGTCAAAGTTTGTGATCCCCTGAGAAGGGCAATGATGAGCGAGATTACAGGAAAGAGAGAGAGAATCTGGTGTGACAACAATGATCTCTCCCTCAATGTCAACAAAACGAAGGAGATATTCATCGACTTCAGGAAGCGTAGTGGAGAACATGCCCCTGTCTACATCAATGGGGATGAAGTGGAAATGGTAGACAGCTTCAGATTTCTAGGTTCCTGATCACAAACAACCTGAACTGGTCCATCCACGCCAATGCTATAGTTAAGAAAGCCCACCAACACCTCTGCTTTGTCAGGAGGCTGAGAAATGTGGCATGTCCACAACGACTCTCACCAACTTTTACAGATGCACCATAGAAAGAGTTCTTTCCAGTTGTGTCACATCTTGGTAAAACTCCTCCTCTGTCCAAGAGCACAAGAAATTACAATGGGTCATGACCAAAGCCCAGTTCCATCACGTAAACCAGCCTCCCATCCATTGACATAGTCTACACTTCCCACTGCCTCGGAAAAGCAGCCAGCATAATCAAAGGACCCCATGCACCCCAGACATACTCTCTTCCACCTCCTTCCGCCAGGAAAAAGATACAAAAGTCTGAGGTCACATGTCAACCGACTCAAGAATAGCTTCTTCCCTGCTGCCATCAGGCTTTTGAATGGACCTCCCTCATATTAAGTTGATCTTTCTCGACACCCTAGCTATGACTGTAACACTACATTCTGCACTCTCTCCTTTCCTTGTCTATGAACAGTATGCTTTGTCTGTATAGCGTTCAATAAACAATACTTTTCTCTGTATGCTAATACATGTGACAATAATAAATCAAATCAAAGTGTTATGTTAATGAGATCAAATAAGTGCAAGTTATTGCTGTAGTTCCTATATCCAGCACTTTTTTCCCCGTCATCTACCTATGTCTTCAATATTTCCAAATACTGAAACCTATCAAATAAGAGCACATCTTTATGTAATGGTGAAATATTCTCTCACAGCGCAATGTCAATGATCAGTTACAGTGAAGCCAAATTAAAACACATCTCAGAACAAAAGGTCTCTATTTATTACACAAAAGGTATACTTCAGGCATATTAACATGAAAAAGGCCTACAGACGGATATTTACATATGAAACAAGACACAAATAAGTAGCACTTGGTGAATATTTATACTGTCTTTACACTCACTCATTAGAAGGCTATTGATTATCCCTTTGTACTAAACGGAAAGCCTCCAGAAACTCGTTGAAATCTATGCTGCCATCCTTGTTGAAGTCAATACTGCGGGCTAAATCGTCAATACACTCATCGTCCATGTCGATCTGTAGATGGGAACTGAACAGTCTCCAGGTTTGGCGGAATTCCTCAATGGAGATCATTCCTGATGGGAGAAGTTGGTAGCGGATCATTGGGCGTAGCAACTGTGCTTCCCTGCCTAATTTTAACCTGATGTGGGTATGCCGGCGTTGGAGTGGCGTAAACACAGTAAAAAGTCTGACAACACCAGGTTTTAGTCCAACCTATTTATTTGATAATATACTCACAAGCTTTCGGGTTAGCCCCTTCGTCAGGTGAATTCACCTGACGAAGGGGCTAATTTTAACCTTACAGCCCTTCTCTAATTATTCATTAAAGGACCAGGCCCAAATGTGAATAGGAATTCTGTAAGGACTTAACAGGTAGAAAATGGAGTCTCCATTGGATAAGCCTCCCACGGGGATGCACTAATCAGCCACTCCGTGCACCACGTTCCACAGGGATTCTCCTGCCTGCGCACCCCCCCCCCCCCCACCCCTCACCCTCAATGCCAACCCCACCCCCAGGACTCTGAGGGAAGATTGGTGACCGCAATGAGATGTACAAACAATGCTTCATGGGGTGAATGCTCAATGAATATGGGGTTCATTTGGAAAATCCCTGAGGTGCATGGGTGGGATGGGGGTGGAAGGGGTATTCTCTGGGAAATCCTGAGAAATGTGGAGGACGATTGGGAGAGTTGTTTAGGAACTCGGGGGGGAACAGGGCATTCATCGGGAAAGCCCATGAAGAAACAGAGGGCTCGTGTTTGGGTTCCATGGTTTCTTTACCCAGACAGCTCTCCAAATACAAAAAGTGCATTTGACTCCCCTCTGATTTTACCAGGTCCTTATAAGAACAAAATATAAGAACCTCGAGCAGGAGTGGTCAATTTTATACAGAGCCTGGGCATCTCCTGGGAAAACACATTAATACAGGACTAGTCAGGCAGCTGAAAGGTGACAATGGGCCTTTCCCCGGGATCAGGGCCTCTGGGGGATGGAAATCGTGCCTGTCAAAACCTGCTGGCCAGGCCTCAGTAGCATTCAGCTGAGATGGCTGCTGACAAAATGACACCTAACTAAGACCCAGATCTTACTGTGCGCAGTTCTGGTCGCCTCACTACAGGAAGGATGTGGAAGCTATTGAGAGGGTGCAGAGGAGATTCATAAGGATGTTGCCTGGATTGGGAGGCATGCCTTATGAAGATAGGTTGAGGGAGCTCAGTCTCTTCTCCCTGGAGAGACGAAGGTTGAGAGGGGACCTGATAGAGGTTTATAAAATGTTGAGAGGTATAGATAAGGTGGATTCTCGGAGGCTATTTCCTAGGGCTGAAATGGTCGCTACGAGAGGACACAGGTTTAAGGTGCTGGGGAGTAGGTAGAGAGGAGATGTCAGGGGTACATTTTTCACTCAGAGGGGGTGAATGAGTGGAATCGACTGCCGTCGGTGGTGGTAGAGGCGAACTCGCTGGGGTCTTTTAAAAGACTTCTGGATGAGTACATGGGATTTAATGGGATTGGGAGTTATAGATAGTTCTATGGCCTGTTAGGTATGGATATGATCGGTGCAACTTGTGGGCCGAAGGGCCTGTTTGTGCTGTAATGTTCTATGTTCTTATTGGATTCTTGGACTGAGGTGAGTGGTGGTTGGAGGGTTTCAACAGCAAGAACTATACAGAGAGGGAGAATGGGTAAAAAAAACTCACTGTAAAAAACAGTTACGGGGTTAAACATACCAAGCTGAGGAAGGAAAAGAATGGAAGTCAACTCTTAAGGGCAAATAATCTCTTTGCACTAGTTCCTAGAGAATAGATTGTCTGCTTAAAGGACATTATAAAGTCTATCTATGAAGTGGGATTTTCCATTGTGTTAAAGTTACAGATACAAGTTCTGTTCATTGAAATATCGGTTGTCAAAAAAAATGTTTAATCAATGCTGCTTTTAGTTTGCTTGTTACAGTAAAAGTCTTGTGATGTGAAATCTTATGGTGTCATCCCTTCAGCTTTTAAATAAAGTTCAAAATTCCTGGTCTTTGCAGGGGATTGTTAACAAAATCTACATCAAAGATAAACTGATAGAAAGAGTATTTCTATTTACCTGAATGATCTTTGTCAATCATTCCAAAAATGATCTCCAGATCTGCCCGATGCCTGTACATGGTTTCAATCAAGTTTGGCTGAACCTGTGTATCGAAGTCACTGATCAGTAAGTGCAATTAAATGTCACTCTTTTGACCATTTGTACTATTGGTGTTGCTGTTATAATATTAGTAAACGTAGAATAATAAATGGTTAATAAGTCTTGTGGCAATGAGAGTGTCCCTGCTTCTAAGCCAGAAGCTCTGGGTTCAAGTCCTCCCTTCAGGACTTGAAGTGGCCCATGGAAGGTGTGTTCATAACATTGTCAAGTAGTTTGTTTATCAGTCTATAACTCCTTCTAGTGCACCTATGGCAAGTGGTAAGACTGGATGAGTCCTCTGGTCAGCCAAACTTGATATGGAGCCTGGCAATAGGCTAGTGGTCTCTCTCAGAAAAAGCTAGTCTCAAGCACATTAATAGTGAAACATTATCTCTGAGGTGTACCATTTACACAGTAAATGGTGGAACTCATGGTGTTTTCAGTCTGCATTTTTTTTCCCTATTCAATCCACTGGTGTGGGCACTGCTGGCTATGACCCATCCCTTATATAAGAGTTAATCACATTGCTGTGGGTCTGGAGTCATACGTAGGCCAGATCAGGTAAAGACAACATATTTCCCTCTTTAAAGGACATTAATGAGCCAAATAGATTTTTACAACAATCAACAATGGTTTCATGTACATCATGAGCATTTTAATTCCAGATTTTTATTGAATTATTATTTCACCACCTGTTGTAGTGAGTTTTAAATTCAGATTTTTGTTTGCTTAAAAACTATTTATTAAAGGTTCAGTTTTATTTTCATTGTTACAGTCGTTTTTTTTAATGAGGTTATTATTCATTTCTTTACCTCTTTCATAGGCTGCTCAATCTGAAGATCTTCAAAGCTCGAGAGGTAATCCACAGTCCCCTCAGCAGTCACCCGTACCAATCTCGAACGTAGGGTCCTCCAGGGGAGGTGTAAATGTAGCACAGATTCCACAGCCAAAGCCCACTGACTGGTTGAAATCCTCCCTGCAAAAATCACACATGGAAGACAGTAAATCCTAGAGCCTTTGACATGTTTGACCACACCATCCACTATTTCAACATCTCCCCCAGCTCCACTGTCTAGCTAGGTGCGACTGCAATCGCCTTGTTCCAATCTTAAAGGAAATCACCATCATCATCAGGGTGTTGAGCTATATCCATTGCCTTCAGCCACATCTTGATATCACATGGAGTGAATCAAATTGGCTAAAGATTAATGTGTGTGAGGGTGGGGACCTCAGGAGGGGGCTGAGATGGATTATCCACTTGATAGCAGAGCAGAAACACCAAAGTGTGTTATTAAGCCTGACTAGACCCCAACAGTTTTTTTCTATTTTGGCATTAGTGTGAAGATAAGAAGCCTTTATCAAAACAAACTTCATTTAACAACACAGTTTAACTATAACAAATGAATTAGCTTAACTTTTACCAATTGAAATATTTAAACGTGTCAAGATATAATTCTTGTCATGTTTAAATACAACTGCTAACCTATCTCCATTAGTTCCAATTCATGCAATATCCCCCTCATAGGCTTCAACTCCTCTTCAAAATCAGTTAGTAACACATAGGCTTGCCTTGGGGCGGGGGGGGTGGCATGGAGCAAGAGAGGGAAAAGAAAGAAATTGTAGAAACTGTTTAAAAAAAAACTTGTGTTTTTCCTGCAAGCTTAGCTCCGCACATTCACATGGCTGCTTCTGTCAATCAACCTAATCAAAACCCTACTCTGAAATCCCAAGGGAAAAACCAAAATATACACAGATTAAAACAAACGTATCCCAAGCTAAAATCAATCACTGTCCTATATTCTCAGCATGAGTGCTGTCTGGTGCTGACAAATTGGCAAAGTGTAAAATGGAGCTGAATTTTAAACATATCCCTCACAAGAAACATGATAAAAATACATTTCTTAAAGGCACAGTATCATCACATATAAGATGTTATAAGATAGTTATGTTTTCAACCTCTAGCTGAAGATGTTTCAAAAGTCATTAATTAGCTGAGAAGTTCATTAGTGCTTCCTTGCAAATGTTAAAGGAACTAATATAAATAAATGCTACTTCTTCAGAGGGGAGAAATTTATGGTTAAGCTCATTTCGATATATAAAGTATAAAACGGCATAGATTAGGTGAACACAGAAAATAAGTTTAAATCCAGTAAGATTACATTTAAATTAGTGAAAATTTACATGTTGAAACATATTAAGAAAACATCCTTAACCAAACGTGAGTGAATATTTGGAATAAGCTTGCAAGTAGTGGTAGAATTTAAGGCTTTACTGGAGTTGGTTCCTTTGTCAACATTATTAAACTATTAAATTAGAAAATGATTAAAAAGGGATGTGCCAATGTTCAACATTGCACAAGCATTTTGGTAGACTGAACCAGGGGAGACTTACTCAGTTAATGGTAAGGTGTTGGGGAGAGTTACAGAACAAATAGATCTAGAGGTACATGTTCATAGCTTTTTGAAAGTGCAGTCACAGGTGGACAGAATGGTGAAGAAGGCATTCGGCATGCTTGGTTTCATTGGTCAGAACATTGAATACAGGAGTTGGGATATCTTGTAGAAGTTGTACAAGAGATTGGTAAGGCCACACTTGGAATACTGTGCACAATTCTAGTCACCCTATTATAGAAAGGATATTATTAAACTAGAAAGAGAGCAGAAAAGATTTACTAGGATGCTACTGGGACTTGATGGATTGAATTATAAGGAGATGCTGGATAGTCTAGGACCTTTTTCCCTGCAGCGTAGGAGCCTTAGGGGTGGTCTTATAATGAGAGACATAGATCAGCTAGATAGTCAATATCTTTTCCCAAAAGTAGGGGAGTCCAAAACTAGAGGGCATAGGTTTAAGGTGAGGGGGAAGAGATACAAAAGTGTCCAGAGGGGCAATTTTTTTCACGCAGAGCGTGGTAAGTGTCTGGAACAAGCTGCCAGAGGTAGTAGTAGAGGCAGGTACAATTTTATCTTTTAAAAAGCATTTACACAGTTACATGGGTAAGATGGATACAGAGGGATATGGGCCAAATGTGGGCAACTGGGACGAGCTTAGGGGTTTAAAATAAAGGGCAGCATGGACAAGTTGGGCCAAAGGACCTATTTCCATGCTGTAAACCTCAATGACTCTATGACCTCACCCAATCAAATTAAAAAGTGACACCAAGTAATGCTTGCAGGGCACGTGCAAAGGTGTACTTTCACTGAATGTAAATGCTCACTTCATAGAAAGTAATAGAAAAACACACATTAACACCGAAACAAAAGAGAAACAAGACATGCTGGGCCAAATGACCTCTTTTCTCTCTTAATCCTTTACCTGTGTGATCTTTATCATATTGTTTGAAGGCGTCAATAACTTCAGATTTGTGTGCGTACAACTTTTCACGCAAGGACTTCAGGGCTGAAGCTTCAACTACACTTACTCTTGACATGAGAAGAACAAAATGCATGTGTAAAGCACCCATCTGTATAGAAAGTTCTTAAAAATGAATATTACGATTGTGCTGCAAATTCCCACAAATCTTTACAATAGACTGTAACAATTAAAATGACTGAAAATAAATTCATCAAAGTTGCCCACAGCTGGACACATCTGTCAACGGATAATATTCACAATGAAACCAAAGGCTTTACATCTTGTTATTCCAGCAAGCTTTGTAAAGGCACTTGGAAGCTTTTACAGGTGGCAGAGGAAGAGGCCAGGCAGGAGAAACGCCCATCAACAGATTATAGAATGCTGCTGAAGAAACAGTGAGAAGTACCCAGGAAAAAATGGCTTGAAATGAAACAGCAAAGTAAAAGCAAAATACTGTGGACGTTGGAAATCTGAAATATGAGCAGAAGACCCTGCAAAAACTCAGCAGGTCCGGCAGCATCTGTGGAGAGACAAACAGAGTTTGCATTCCTGTGGCTTGGAAGAACAGACAGTTCTGAGGAAGAGTCATAACAGTATTGAAATGTTAACTCTGTTTCTCTCTCCACAGATGCTGCCAGACCTACTGAGTTTTTTCCAGCATTTTCTGCTTTTATTGGAAAGGAAATTGGTCTGCCAAGTCCAAAAAATTCCCGATTTTTACTTCCTGCCTCAAAGGTGAAAATCTATGATTCTATGTTAGCTCCAAGCTCATCCAGTCAGACAACTTGTGGTGTTCAGAATTTCAATATTTCAATTAGTCACACATTAATAATCCAGCTCTCATCCAGGTCATCAAGGCTATTGCAACTGAGCTCAGTCTAGATTCTCTGGACTGCCAGCTAGATCCCCATCTCTCTGTCAGCTGGCTCAAGAGGCGCAATGCCAGGGCTGTAGGCCAGTTCCAACTTGGTCCCACCAAGATTCATGGAAGCTGATTATCCTTCATAGGGCAGAAACCATGTCACTGTCCTCCCAGTTAGGCTAACTGCCTATGGTAAAATACTAGTAAGTCTACCCATTTGAAATAAGTGATAGAGTGTCATGTACTCTCCCTTATTAATGCTCAAAACTTTAATGCTTTAAAGGCAATATTGTAAATTAAAGATCAGATTTTTTTAAATTCTTTATGGGGTGTGAGCATCACTGGCAGGCTGCCTTCTAGACTAATAATCCAGAGACCCAGTGTAATGCTCTGGGTTCAAATCCCAGCATGGCGAAATGTGAATTCAGTGGAAATGATGACCATGAGACAACTGTCGGTTGTCACAAAAACCCATCTGGTTCACTGATGTCCTTTAGGGAAGGAAATCTGTCGTCCCTACCCGGTCTGGCCTACACGTGATCCAGACCTACAGTAACTCCCTTCGAAAAGCCTAGCAAGCCACTCAGGTCAAGGGCAATTAGGGATGGGCAATAAATACTGGCTTCAGCCAGTGATTCCTACATCACATAAAAATATGACTAAATAAAATGTTGGCCTTCTGACAGTGAACCATTCTCAAGAATCTTTTTTTCATCCTCTAATATCTTTACAGCCTTCCTAAAGTGCGTTACCCAGAACTGGACACGACTTGGAGGCAAAGCAATGTTCTGTAATACATCCTCCTTGCTTTTAAGGTTTATTTATTAGTCACAAGTAAGGCTTGCATTAAAAAAAGAAAATTGCAATGAAATTACTGTGAAATTTCCCTAGTTGTCACACTCCAAAGCCTGTTTGGGTCACTGCACCTAACCAGTACATCTTTCAGACTGTGGGAGGAAACCAGAGCACTTGGAGGAAACCTACACAGACAAAGGGAGAACGTGCAAGCTCCACACAGACAGTGATCCAAGCTGGGAATCTAACCCCGGTCCCTGGGAATGTGATGCTAACCACTGTGCCACCATCCTGTTTTTGTACTCTATGCCCCTGTTGATTCAACCCTGGATGAAGTATGCTTTATTAACCACTTTCTGAACCTATCCTGCCACTAAACCTTTAATGATCTGAGCCCATTTATCCCAGATCAGGTTGCTGTTCCCTTTCCATTAGTATGAAGGGAGTTGCCCCTTAGCTTCTGATTAGACTTCAGCCCCAGACTCCTGACCTTTGGCCCCCCACAGTGTGGAGGACCTTCTTGTTAACCTGCTCCTTGGCGTGGCCATTAACAAGTTCAGGCAGTGGGTGGTTAAGGGGATCGTTCGACCTGTCTGTATGTCTCCCTCCCATGGTTACATCTATAGCTGGGAGTCACTGAAGAAGGGACATGCGGTGCACGCCGGTAATACTTGAGATCAGTGGAATATTACTTTAATTTGATAAGTTTCCGTTACAGTTTTTATTTTAGTTATGAAGTGTAAGGCACTATTGGGTGGCACAGTGGTTAACACTGCTGCCTCACAGCGCCAGGGACCCAGGTTCAATTCCGGCCACAGGTCACCGCCTATGTGGAGTTTGCACATTCTCCCCATGTCTGTGGGGGTTTCCTCCGGGTGCTCTGGTTTCCTCCCACACTCCAAAGATGCATAAGTTAGGTTGAATGGCAATGCTAAATTAACCTTAGTGTTTAGCACAGTAAATATGAGGGGTCACGGGGATAGGGCCTGGATGGGATGTGGTCGGTGCAGACTTGATGGGCTGAATAGTCTCCTTCTGCACTGTAGGGGTTCTATCATTCTACAGTGATTCTTTAAAGGGGTTAAACATGAATTAGTATATTTATTTGCTGTTTTTTCAAAAATAGTGCATAGCCCCAGATCTTGCATCCTCTTAGAATTGTAAGCAAAATGAATCACTTCTCACACTCTGGGCCCGATTTTATCATTTTCATTCTAAGTGCCAAATCTGGGCGTAATGCAGATCCGACTTAGAAATCTGCTTTCAGGCACCCCCCCATATGCTCTCAGCCATCTCCAGTCCCATTCGCGCTGTGGCTGGGGCTTAGTACGGCTGAAGCGAACAGAGCTCTGAACTGCGCATGCACAGTTAGAAAAATAATTTCAAAAAAGTGCACCGGTGTCAGATCGTTCCTGGGCCACAGAAAGCGGAGGAAGTGGCCTGGGAGCAATAAGTATGAGCAATGGCCCCCACAGACATCACTGTCCCCCTTATCCACCCCCCCCCCCACTACCCACACACATCACTGTCCCCCTTATCCAACCCCCCACTACCCACACACATCACTGTCCCCCTTATCCAACCCCCCACTACCCACACACATCACTGTCCCCCTTATCCACCCCCCCCACTACCCACACACAGCACTGTCCCCCTTATCCAACCCCCCACTACCCACACACATCACTGCCCCCCTTATCCAACCCCCCAATACCCACACACAGCACTGTCCCCCTTATCCAACCCCCCACTACCCACACACATCACTGCCCCCCTTATCCACCCCCCACTACCCACACACATCACTGTCCCCCTTATCCAACCCCCCAATACCCACGCACATCACTGTCCCCCTTATCCACCCCCCACTACCCACACACAGCACCGTTCCCCATTACCCACCCACAGACCACCCCCCCACTACCCAGACTGATCATCACCCCTGCCTTCCCTTCCTCCCCACCGATCGCCCGCAGAGTGACAGGGACCCCCCCTGCTCCCCCATCAAAGATCCATCTGACCACCCCCCCCCCCACCACATCTCCATCTGCTTCCTCACCCCCACCTGTGAACGATTGCGAACACCCCTCCCTGCCGGAGATACATCTTACCTGCCTCCCTCCTCCCCCTCCCCCCTCCTCCTCCCCGCAGACAACGATCTGGCCCCACTCACCCCTCCCCCCACCTCCAGACAATGATCTGGCCTCACTCACCCGTCCCCAACCCCTCCTGCAGTCAAAGAACAAACAAAGAACAAAGAACAACCCAGCACGGGAAACAGGCCCTTCGGCCCAACGAGCCCGCGCCGCCATCTTAAAGCATTTTCCTACCCCACCTTGACACGTGTGCCAACGATCAACGATTGAGCCTCACTCACTCATTCGCCCCTCTGCCCAGAGACTCGTCTAGTCTGGCCTTACTCACCCCCACCCCCCCCCCCCCCACCTCCCTCCCCTCACTCCGCCAGAGGAACATCTGACCCACCTCCTCCCCTCCCCAAACCAGACAACGATCGGCCCTCCCCCCTCCACCTTCCCACCAGAGATACATCTGACCCACCTCCTCCTCCCCCCCCTCCCCAAACCAGACAATGATCGGGCCTCAGTCCCCTCCCCTCCTCCCAACCAGAGAATGATCTAACATGCCCCCACCCCCACCCCCATCACTGATCTGAGTCAGAGAGCCTTGGGAAACTCTGAACTCGCTCTTCAGCAGCTGGAGCGCCCGATTCAGACGTTTATTCAGCAGGTCCATTACGATGCAGTTCCGGATTGGCAAACGTGGCGGTAAAAGGGGGAAATACTGATAAAGTTGGGCGGGCATTTCATTAATTCAATTTAAATGCGTGCAAATGCATTTACATCGCCGTTGTGCCCGTTTTGGGTGCGAAGCGGATCGCCGCCATTTCCCGGTTTCGGCAAAGTGGCAATCTGAGTGGGCACGGATCGTGTTAATGGCCTCACACCCCGAAAACGGGTGCAACGTAATGGTAAAATTGGCCCCTCTGTGCTAAATTTCATCTGCCACTCATCCATCCAATCCACCAACTTTCTCTCAAAGTCTTATCTTGTACAGACACGATGAGCCAAGGGGCCGTTTCTCGGAGTGTAAACTTTCAACGATTTTATCACTACCCTCCATGCACAATACTTCTAGGTTTTATGTCATCCGCAATTCTGAAATTGTGCCCTTCACACCCAAGTGCAAGTCATTAATATAGATTAAGAAATGCAGGGAGTCCTAACTCTGACACCTCGGAAGACCCATTACAAATCTTCTTCTTGTCTGACGTACAACCATTCACCGAAACTCTGCTTGCTGTCGCTCAGCCAATTTTATACCCTGTTGCTGCTGCTCCTTTTAAACTGCATGTTTGATTTTTGCTGCCCAACCTGTTGCGTGGCATTTTCTCAAACAGCTTTACGAAGTCCATGTACATCACAGCAACATTTTCTTAACTCATTCATGGCATGTGCCCTTGAACTGAGTGGCTTGCTGGACCATTTCAGAGGGCAGTTAAAAGTTAACCACTTTACTGTGGATCTGGGGTCACATGAGGGCCAGACCGGGTAAGGATGGCAGATTTCTTTCACTAAAGAACATTAGTGAACCAGATGGGTTTTTCCAACAATCGACAATGGTTTCACGGTCATCATTAAACTTATAATTCCAGGCCCCCCTGACCTGCCAAGTACGTCCAGTCAGCTCCTCCCCTCAACAGGGAGAGCAGCCTGTGGTCATCTGGGACTATGCAATTTTACTTTTTACCTTTACTTCCAAAAAAAAAATGCCTGTTTCAGTACTATACTCACCTCTGTTGGAGAGTCAGCTTCCTTGTACATTTACTGACTTGATACTGAACAAAGCGAGGCACTAGGTCAGGACCAAGTTTGACATAAGCCCCTCGATTACTGCCCTCTTCATAGTAATTCGAGGCAGAGAAAATAGTGATAACCTGCACGGAAAATACTTTGTTCAGCTCCCTGCAATTCCAGCACATTTACAGTTTAATAAAGATCGCTTTACGAGCCAACGGGAGGATGTAAGGTGGCTAATTTTACCTTCTCATTGTGACACAATTCATATCCCTCTTGCTTGCACTCGTGTGACCTGATCAGCAGCTTTAAATTGTATTTTCCCAACACTGATTCTGTCACGTCTTGACCAAAGTAACAACCGCCACCACGGAAGCTGTTTGGGACACAGCCAGTGAGATTTCGAGGGTCACTCCACAGAATGTCCACAATCTGGGAAAAGATAACTAACTGAATAAATATTCACTTCCACAATGCGAAGATCTCAGATGATAACACAGCTGCAAATATTTGTCTCAACAACCATTATATTCACCACTTACCATTGAGTTTAGGCCCACGATACACCAAGGAACACAAAATGCTTCTTGGAGCTAAGATTATTTAAGTGCATTTACTGGCTAATATAATCTGACTGATGTCAAAATTAAAACAGATATTTGTTTTCCCTCTGTAAGAACTTGTTTCTCTCCTATCTTGGTTATTGGATTGAGTATTGATCTCTTCATTCATCAACTATACCCCATCTTCTAAGCACCAGTAGCCTAGATTACACCATCACTATTCCTGAGTGTGTTCTGTCTTACCAGCAAGGCAGATATGGTAGTGGAGATATTCTGTTGGGAGAGAGTTGCTCTTGGAGTCCAAAATATTGAACCCAGACCTCATGAAGTCTCATGGCACCAGATCAAACATGGGCAAGGAAAATCCAGCTGATTACCATGTACAGTCCATCCTCAGCTGATGAAGCAGCTCCTCCATTTTGAAGACCACTTGGAGGAAGCACTGAGGGTGCAAAACGTACTCTGGGTGGGGGACTTCAACATCCATCACCAAGATTGACCTGGTGGTACCACCACAGACCAAGAAGGTTGAGTCCTGCTTCACCTTTTCCTCACCAATCCGCCTGTCACAGGATACCAGCACTGGTAGGGGTGACCAGTGGCCACCGCACAGTCTCTGTGGAGATGAAGTTCAGTCGTCAACTTGAGGATAGCCTCCATTGTGTTGTGTTGTATTACCACTGTGCTAAATAGGATAGACTTCGAACAGATCCAGGAGGTGCTGTGGACCACTAGCCGCAGCAGGGTTGCACTCAGCCACAATCTGTAACCTCAAGGTCCAGCATATCTCCCGCTCTACCATTACCACCAAGCCAGGGTATCAACACTGGTTCAACGAAGAGTGCAGGAGGGCATGCCTGGAGCAACACCAGGCACACCTAAAAATGGGGTGTTAACCTGGTGAAGCTACAACACAGGACTACTTGTGTGCGAAACAGCGTAAGAAGCAAGAAATAGACAGAGTTATGCGATCCCATGGCCAACAGATGAGATCCAAGCCTAGCAATCCTGCCACCTACAGTCGTGAATAGTGGGGGACAATTAAACATCCTCATCCACAATGACGTGGGAGCCCAGAACATGAGAAAAGTCTGAAACATTTTCTACCCACACACTTACCTGCTTCCATTCCATCTGCTCTCTCAATGGCTCTTTTGGAAATGCCACTTCACAGTCCAGGCAAGATACTTCAAGGATGGCCATGGAGTTGTGCTCGTTGTTTTGGCCGCCGTCATATTTATTACCATCGGATAATTGGTTCTGACGGTTGTTCAAATCGTTTGGGAGATTTTCTTCTTCACTCACCTCATGTTGGTCACCATTTGACTTGTTGTAACTTGACCCTGAGGAATACGCCAGCAATTCAGGCCTTAGATTTTGCAAGGAGCAATGATCAACCTCTGAATTGCTGGACGCTGTCAGAAGCTTTTCTCGGACATTTCCATTTCTGTCCAGCATCTCCGAGGTCTGTGCCTTGAAGCTGGATTTCTCCAGGCTTTTCTCATTGGAACTTACTGACTTTCTGACTTGTGGCCGGAGTGCAGACTTAAACTGCAAGAGAATGAGCAATGCTTAATACGGTGACAGTCTGTTTAACATTCAAGATAAAGAGGGAACGTCTGTACGTTTATGGGGGAAGAAGGTTAGAAGATTAAGAGGCGACTTGATTGATACAGTAGCACTGCTGCCTCACAGTGTCAGATTCAATTCTGAACCTCGGGTGACCGTCCGTGTGGAGTTCGGAACACCTTGGAAGTTCTCCCTGGATCTGTGTGATTTCCTCAGGGTGCTCCGGTTTCCTCTCACAGTCCAAAGGTGTGTAGGTTAGGTGGATTAGCCATGGTGAATGCGTGGGGTTACGGGGATAGGGTGGAGGGGAGGACATGGTTGGAAGGCTCTTTTGGAGAGTCGCTGCAAACCTGATGGGCTGAATGGCCTCGTTCTGCACTATGGTTCTAAGAGGGCGACCTGATTGAAAGAAGTAAGATCTTGAGGGGTCTTGACAGGATCAATGTGAAAAAAACGTTTTCTCCATCAGAGAATCTATTAACACACTCTGCTATTTTGCTTTCAAACAGTGCTGGCCTTTATTCAGCTATTTATACCTACTCTGGAACTATGGTTTGTTTGTTTATCATCATAGAATCCCTACAGTACAGAAAAAGGCCATTCGGCCCATTGAGCCTGCACCAGCAACAATTCCATCCAGGCCATATCCTCATAACCCCATGCATTTACCCTAGCTAGTTCCTCTGACACTAAGGGACACTATCCCACACATCTTTGGACTGGGGGAGGAAACTGGAGCATCCGGAGGAAACCCATGCAGACACAGGAAGTATGTGCAAACTCCACACAGACAGTGACCCGAGGCTGGAATTGAACCTGGATCACTGGAGATGTGACACGGCAGTGATAACCACTGTGTTGCCATGCCACCCCTGCTACAACCATTACCATTCCTTTTGTTCCATGACATCTTTGTCATTTAATCTCTCCCACCCTCTAACCGATCCCCAGTCTTTCCAGCAAAAAACGATCACATTTCAAACGGAAACATAGAGAACAGAAGCAGGAGTTGGCCATTCCACTTTTCCAGCCTTTTCTGCCATTCATTATGATCATGACTGATCATCAAATTCAATACTCTGATCACACTCCTTCCCACCACCCTCTGCCCCACCCCCCACCACCCATATCCCTTGGTCCCTTTAGCCCCGAGACTTACATCTAATTCCTTTTCGAAAGCAAACAATGTTTTGGCCTGAACTGCTTTCTATGGTAGTGCATTTCACAGGCTCACCACTCTCTAGATAAAGAAATACTTCCTCATCTCAGTCCTAAAAGGTTTATCCTGCATCTTTAGACTCTAACCCATGGTCCGGACACTCCCACCATCCTTCCTGCATCCACCCCTGGCTGGTCCTGTTAGAATTTTATAGATTTCCATGAGGTTCCCCTCATTCTGCTGAACTCCTGCAAATCTGATTCTAACTGACTCAATCCCTCCCCATACATCAGTCCTGCCATTTCAGGAATCAGTTTAGTAAATATTCACCACATTCTCTCAAAAATCCTCCCTCAGCTAAGGAGCCCAAACCAGAACATTATATTTCAGGTGTGGCCTCACCAGGGCTCTGTATAATTGCAGCAAGACATCCCTCTGCTGTATCAAATCCTCTCACTATAAAGACTAACATACCATTTGCCTTCTTTACTGCCTACTGTACCTGCATGCTTACCTTCAGTGACTGGGGTACAAGGGCACCTGGTCTTTTTGCACATTTTGCACATGGAAGGTATTTTGAGAGATTGGATCTACAGGCATTTAGAGATGCAATAACTGATTAGAGACAGTCAGCATGGCTTTGTGAGTGGAAAATCATGTCTCACAAATTTGATTGAGTTTTTTGAAGGGGTAACCAAGAAGGCAGATGAGGGCAGTGCAGTTGATGTTGTCTACATGGACTTTAGCAAGGCCTTTGACAAGATATCGCATGGCAGGTTGTTGCATGAGGTTATAGAACATAGAACATTACAGCGCAGAACAGGCCCTTCGGCCCATGATGTTGCGCCGACCGATTAAGAGAAAAGCAATGACCCTCTAACCTAAACCATCTCACGGATCCAGGGTGAGGTATCTAGATGGATACAAAATTGGCTTCTTGGCAGAATGTAGAGATGCCAGCGTTGGACTGGGGTAAACACAGTAAGAAGTCTCACAACACCAGGTTAAAGTCCAACAGGTTTACTTGATAGCAATCTCACAAGCTTTCGGAAACGGTGTTCCTTCGTTAGGTGTGTGGAAGGTTCCAGAGATTACTATCAAATAAACTGGTTGGACTCCAACCCAGTATTGTGAGAGTTCTTGACAGAAGCCAGAGGGTGGCTGTAGAGGGTTGCTTTTCAGACTGCAGGCCTGTGACCAGCAGTGTGCCTCAGGGATCAGTGCTGGGTCCACTGTTATTTGTCACTTATATTAATGATTTTTTTGAGAATATAGGAGGCATGGTTAGTAAGTTTGCAGATGGATAAGATTGATGGCATAGTGGACAGTGAAGAAAGTTATCTCCAATTGCAATGGGATCTTGATCAATTAGCCAGTGGGCTGACGAATGGCAGATGGAGTTTAATTTAGACAAGTGTGAGGTGATGCATTTTGGTAGACTGAACCAAGGCAGGACTTACTCAGTTAATGGTAGGGTGCTGGGGAGAGTTACAGAACAAAGAAATCGAGGGGTACATGTTCATAGCTCCTTGAAAGTGGAGTCACAGGTGGACAGAGTGGTGAAGAAGGCATTCAGCATGCTTGGTTTCATCAGTCAGAACACTGAATACAGGAGTTGAGACGTCTTGTTGTAGTTGTACAAGACATTGGTAAGGCCACACATGGAATACTGTGTGCAATTCTGGTCACCCTGTTATAAAAAGGATATTACTAAACTGGAAAGAGTGCAGAAAAGATTTACTAGGATGCTACCGGGACTTGGTGGTTTGAGGCTGGATAGACTGAGACTTTTTTCTCCGGAGCTTAGGGGGCTGAGGGGTGTCTATATAGAGGTCTATAAAATAATGAGGGGCACAAATCAGCTAGATAGTCAATATCTTTTCCCACAGGTAGGGGAGTCTAAAACTAGAAGCCATAGGTTTAAGGTGAGGGGGAGAGATACAGAGTGTCCAGAGGGGCAATTTTTTCACACAGAGGGTAGTGTCTGGAATAAGCTGCCAGAGGTAGTAGTAGAGGCGGGTACAATTTTGTCTTTTAAAAAACATTTAGATAGTTACATGGATAAGATGGGTATAGAGGGATATGGGCCAAATGTGGGAAATTAGGATTAGTTTAGGGGTTTATAAAAAGGGCGACATGGACAAGTTGGGCCGAAGGGCCTGTTTCCATGCTGTGATCCTCTATAGTATTCTCCTCTCTCAGTTCATAGCCATTCAGATAATAATCTACCTTCCTGTTTTTGCTACCAAAGGGATACCTAATATTTATCCACTTTATTATATCTGTCATGAATTTGCCCACTCACTCAACATGTCCAAATCACACTGAAAGATCTCTGTGTCCTCCTCACAGCTCACCCTCCCACCGAGCTTTATGTCATCTGCAAATTTGGAAATGTTACATTTCGTTCCCTCATCTAAATATTAATATATAGTGTAAATAGCTAGAGCCCCAGCAATGATCTTTGTGGTACTGGTCATTTTGAACTCAAAAACATGAATTCTGTTTTTCGCTGCCAGAACCGATGAGCTTATCCAGCATCTTCTGTTTTTATATGAGAGGGAATACCTTGGAAATAGAATCACAGAATCCTTCCAGTACAAAAGGAGGTCATTCAGCCCATCGAACCTATACTAACAAAAATCCCATCTAGGCGCTAAGTGGAGTTGAACTGACTGGAAAACACAGAACAATGACCTCCAATTAAAGAGCGATTGTATTTGGAACAATATTTCCTCTTACCTTGTGTCTGTCAATCGAAGCTAGAAAATTAAGGTCAGTTGTGTCCGAGATCCCTCCGTGGACAACCAACACCTTCGAGTCAATTATTGTTGCTAATGGCAGCCAACTGAACACATCTTGTAAGAGCTGGAGAATCTTTCTCCCATGTAACTGTGCAAAGGAACAATGTTAGCTTTAAGCAACATGAGGTACATTTGACTGGAAAAGGCTTTTTATTTTTAAAGAGTGATTGAGTGTAAACACTCCGAAGCTGAGCTCTCAGGCTGGCGAGAAGTGATTTGCTAAAGAGGAGATCAGCAATGGACTGAGGCAGTTTCCCCGCCACAGTGGGAAGAAAAGTCAGATCCAAAGTCCTCGCCAGTCCTCTGTGTGCCCTGTGATAATGGGCTCCTAGTGGTAGTGGTGTTTAGTTTGATTTTATTTATCATTGTCACACGTATTAGAACCTTGGTTAGGCCGCAGTTGGAATATAGTGTTCAATTCTGGTCGCCACACTAGCAGAAGGATGTGGAGACTTTGGAGAGGGTACAGAAAAGGTTTACCAGGATGTTGCCTGGTATGGGGGGCATTAGCTATGAGGAGAGGTTGGAGAAACTTGGTTTGTTCTCACTGGAGTGACAGAGGTTGAGGAGAGACCTGATAGAAGTCTACAAGATTATGAGGGGCATGGACAGAGTTGATAGAAGTTTTTTCCCCAGGGTGGAAGAGTCAATTACTAGGGGTCAGAGGTTTAAGGTGCAAGGTTTAAAGGAGATATGTGAGGCAAGTTTTTTTTTACACAGAGGGTGATGAGTGCCTGTAACTCGCTGTTGGGGGCGGTACTGGAAGCAGATACGATAGTGAGTTTTAGGAGTGTCTGAATAAGTACATGAATAGGATGGGAATAGAGGGATATGGTCTCTGTAAGAGTAGGGGCTTTTAGTTCAGTTGGACAGCATGGTCAATGCAGGCTTGGAGGGCCGAAGGGCCTGTTCCTGTGCTGTAATTTTCTTTGTTCTTTGTATTAGTATGAGGTATTGTTTCTTGCATGCTATATAGTCAGTTCATAGAGAAGAAAACAGGGAGTGCAGAGTGTAATGTTACAGTTATTGTTAGGATGTAGAGAAAAAAAACAACTTAAGGCCAGTTAATGTAAGAGGATAGAAAAAGGGGAGAGTCAGGATATTGGGTTGAGTGAGAGGAGAGCCATGAGATTGAACAAATTAATAAACTCTCTCAATAATGAAATGCTCTGTTGTCTTGGCTGCAGCTTCAATAAGTGTCTTTGCTTCTCTCTGGACTGATGCCATGGGATCTTTTACCTTGGATGGTGAGCGGGCCTCCGTTTAATGTCTCATCTAAAAGTCAGATGCACCATCAGGTGCAACACTCCCACAGCACAGCACATGGATATCCATCTACCTGGGTTGTTAATGCTCTGTGGTAATATAATCAGATACCAGTTTTAAGGCTGATTAAATTGGATATCCTAAATTAAAGAATTGGGCATATTAAAATCAATTTTAGGTGACGAGGGGGAAAAGCCCCAAAAGCTAATGGCATTTGCTACCAAATAAACCTGTTGGATTTTAACCTGGTGTTGTGAGACTTCTTACTATTGTTAGAAGCCCAGATCAGGCCAGACTTTCTGTCACCTAGAGTTCCTGGAGAAACCTTAACTGGCAACAGGTTACATGTAAGCAACACCACGGAGATGGACACCTGGGGGCAGACCCCACTGTCCTGTCAGGCAGGCATCAAGAAACCCACTGAGTGTTGGGACTCCCTCTCGAGACCTCATTTGCTGGAAGCCAGAGAAGTTTCTGGAAAGGCAGGCAAGCAGGGGGACAAAGGTACTGATCTCAGGCAGACCAGAGGACTCGACGAGGGAGGCAACTTTGACCACCCGGAAGACTGACCAGAGAAGGGAAGAAGGAAGAAGCTGCCACTGAGACTCACCATCGTGATGATGGACTAGACAGACTCAGAGAATCGGGCCTGTAGTTTAACCAAACCATTTTTGCGGGTAGTATACGTGGATCTGGGGTATCCTCTTGTCTTATGTGGGTAATTTAAGGGTTAATAGTGTTATTATTAATAAAGTTATTAAACTCTTAACTTGTATTTGTCCTTTGTCCATTTTGCAAATAAAGAGGTAAAACTTTTGCGTAAGTAAACTGGTCAAAAGTATCTGAGAATTACAGGTACAACAGCTCAAATCTTAGCGTCCTAAGAACCACAATCTTGTGGTTCAAACGAAAGCCTACCATCAACTGAACCATAACTGTCACACACAGATAGATATGAAACAGATCTGATTCAAAGGCAAGTAAACCACTAATCTAACACGATCGAATTGAACAGGGCAGCAGCTTCCAGGGGCTGAATGGCCTCCTCCAGTTCTGGTTCCAACATAATGGACATTGCTCACAGTAATTAATGGAGAGACCAGCCTATGGATCTCTGAGCAACACAATGGAGATCTTTGTTTTATTTATTCACAGGATGTAGATGTCACTGGCTAGGCCAACATTTATTGCCCATCTCTAGTTGCCCTTGAGAAGATGGTGGTGAGCTTCCTTTTGAACTGCTGCAGTCCTTGTGGTGTAGGTATACCCACAGCGCTGCTAGGGAGGGAGTTCCCGATTTTGACCCAGCGACAGTGAAGGAATGGTGATATATTTCCAAGTCAGGGTGATGAGTGACTTGGAGGGAACCCTCTAGGTGGTGGTGTTCCCAGGCATCTGCTGCCCCTGTCCTTACAGGTGGTTTGGAAGGTGCTGTCTAAAGAGTCTTGATGAGATCCTACAACGCATTTTGTAGATGGTACACACAGCTGTTACTGTTCATCAGTGGAGGAGGGAGTGAATGACTTTTAATGAAAATAAAGATTAAAGGTCCTTACCTTATACTTTTGCATAACTTCCTTTGTGAAACCATATCTGAAACAATTTAAAATAGACAATTTGTACCAAGTAGTCAGGGGGTGAATAATCTCTGCATATCACAGTAAGCATTATATATAAACATGAATATCACATTCAATATCATCAGTGACAGCTGAACCACTATTACAAAATGAACTGAATAGTTTCATTGTATAAAGTCACAAATTAAAAAGCACAGGTTTACAGAATTATAGAATATCTCATTAGAAAGTAAGTATACAGATCAGCATGCTGGCACAATGCTGAGCACTGCTGCCTCACAGTGCCAGGGACCTGGGTTCAATTCTGGCCTCAGGTGACTGTCTATGTGGAACAAAGAACAAAGAACAACACAGCACAGGAAACAGGCCCTTCGGCCCTACAAGCCCACGCTGCCATTTTAACACTCAGTGAGCGCCTCATTCCAATCCTTCTTCTACCTACGACTTTTGTCTACGCCTCTTGGACCCCACAATAAAGGGGTGCAAATTTAGAGAATTATATGTGCGCCAGATTAAGGGAGGTCTAATTTAGAGACAATTTGTTACACCAATCAGCCTAAAAGCATGTTTTTGGGGTGTGGGAGGAAACCAGAGCACCCAGAGAAAACCCACACAAGCACAGGGAGAATGTGCAAACTCCCACACAGACACCGACCCAAGTCGGAGATCCGACCGGGTCCCTGTATCTGCACAGCAACCAGTGATAGTCACTGAGTTTGCACATTCTCCCCTTGTCTGTGTGGGTTTCCTCCTGGTGCTCTGGTTCCTTCCATGCACCGAAGATGTGTGGGTTAAGTGTACTGGCCATGCTAAATTCCCCTTAGTGTCCCAAGACGTGCAGGTTAGGTGAATTAGCCATGGTGAATTGTGGAGATTGGGGGGGTAGGAGGGGAATGGGACATGGATAAGATGCTCTTTCGAGGAGTTGGTGTAAAGCTGATGGGCTGAATGGCCTCCTCCTGCATTGTAGGGATTCTATGATAAATAGAAAGTTCTATGAGAATAGGAGAAGGAGCTCATGATATAGTGGTGATTCTCAATCTAACCTGCCGCTAACTGTAGCTTCCATTAACTTGGCAGTTATAGTTACAGTAAATTGGATTGAACATATAGTCTGGTACAAAATTCTTCTTGGCAAGCTCTAGATGTTAATCCACTGGGCCGGCAAATCCAAAGTACAGACAAGACTGACATCAGTGGTGGGAAAAATGCTGGTGTCAATTATTAAGGATGCAATAACTAAACATTTGAAAAATAGTGACAGGATTGGTCCAAGTCAGCATGGATTCACGAAAGGGAAATCGTGCTTGGCAAATCTTTTTTAATTCTTTGAGAACTTGACCAGTAGAGTGGACAAGGGTAAACCAGTGGATGTTGTGCATCTGGATTTTCAAAAGGCTTTTGACAAGGTCCCACACAAGAGATTAGTGAGCAAAGGTGAAGCTCATAGTATTGAGGATAATGTACTGGTGTGGTTAAAGAACTGATTGGAAGCAGAAAGAGAGAATAAATGGGTTCTTTTTGGAGTGGCAGGCAGTGACTAGTGGGGTACCATAGTGTTGGGACTCCAGCTACTCACATTGTACCTTAATGATTTAGACGAAAGAATCGAACGCAATATCTCCAGATTTTCAGATGACACTAAGCTGGGTGGCAGTGTGTGCTGTGAGGAGGATGCTAAGAAGCTGGCTGAGTGGGCAAACCTAATGCGCAATATAATGTGGATAAGTGTGGGGTCATCCACTTTGGTGGCAAAAACAAGAAGGATGATTATCCGAACAGTGGCAGTTTAGGGAAAGGGGAAGTGCAACGTGACCTGGGTGCCATGGTGGAACAGTCACTGAAGGTTGGCATGCAAGTACAACAGGCGGTGAGGAAAGCTAATGGCATGCTGGCCTTCATAGCAAGAGGATTTGAGGAGTACAGATGTCTTGCTGCAGTGATACAGGGTCTAGGTGAGGCCACACCTTGAGTACTATGTGCAGTTTTGGTCTCCTACAGACATTCTTGCTATTGAGAGAGTCCAGCAAAGGTTCACCAGCCTGATTCCTGGAATGGCGGGACTGATACATGGAGAGACTGGATCGACTGAGCTTGTATTCATTAGAAGATGAGAAGGGATCTCATAGAAACATATAAAAACCCAATGGGATTAGACAGGCTAGATGCAAGAATGTTCCTGATGTTGGGGAACAAGGGGTCACAGTCTAAGAGCAAGAGGTAAGCCAGGGGTATATCAGGACTGATATGAGGAAGAACTTCTTCACTCAAAGAAGCTTTATAGAACCCTACAGTGCAGAAAGAGGTCCTTCGGCCCATCAAGTCTGCACCAAACACAATCCCACCCAGGCCCTACCCCACTATCCCTACATACTACACCCACTAATCCCTCTAGCCTATGCATCCCTAGACACTAAGGGGCAATTTCTTAGCACGGCCAATCAACCTAACCCGCACATCTTTGGACTGTGGGAGGAAACCGGAGCACCCGGAGGAAACCCACGCAGACACGAGGAGAACGTGCAAACTCCACACAGACAGTGACCCGAGCCAGGAATCGAACCCAGGACCCTGGAGCTGTGAAGCGGCAGTGCTAACCACTGTGCTACCCATGAAATTGTGAACCTGTGGAATTCTCTACCACAGAGAGGCTAGTTTGTTAGATATGTTCAAAAGGGAGCTGGATGTATCCTTGAGGCTACAGGGATCAGGAGTACAGAGAGAAAGTGGGAATAGGATACTGAAAGTGCGTCATCAGCCATGATCATATTGAATGGTGGTGCAGGCTCGATGGGCCGAATGACCTACTCCTGCCCCTATTTTCTACGTTTCTCTGTTTAAGTCATGTCGCGGAAAAAGAGTGAGACACCCAGGGGCTCACCTTAAGTTCATTATATGATCCTCATGGTTCCCTCTGTTCAAATGCAAATCATTTGGATAAATCAGGAGAAATGCGAACAGGATAATTATAACCTCCAAGGAATTCTTCCCTCTGTCAACAAAGTCCCCATTAAACACGTAAGGCTTCTCTGGGGTGGGTAGGCCATTCTGTGGAACCAAAATGGATATGGTTAAATGGGAAACAGGACAAGTATAAAACATTCCATCTTCTAAACTGAAAAGAACAAAAAAAAGAGAAAGATTTCTTATTTCCACGGCATCTTTAACACCCCAGCATCTCTCACAATCAATTAATTCCTATTAAAGAGCAGCCACGGTTGCTTTGGAGACAGAGAGATAGTTAGAAAGGGACCGATTACTCAAGGGCAGTCAGCTTGGATCCGTTAAGGGCAAGTCAAGTCTAACTCATTTGACTGAATTTTTTGAGATAGTAAGGAGAAGGGTGAAACATTTGATGTGGTTGATATGGATTCCAGCAAAGTTTTTAACGTCCTACAAAAATAGTTGGTCCTGAAAATAAAAGCCTGCGGGACCCAAGAGAAAATGGGAAATTAGGTTCAAAATTGTCTTTGAGGCAGGAAGCAAAGGTTGATGTTTACTGAAACTGGAGGGCTGATTCCAGTGGGGCTCCACTGAACTCTCTTACTTTTCACCATGTGTATGATTAAGTTATCACGTCACAGAGGATTACAGCATGGAAACAGGCCCTTCAGCCCAACTTGTCCATGCCGTCCTTTTCTTAACCCTCTAAGCTAGTTCCAATTGTCTACGTTTGGCCCATATCCCTCTAACCCATCTTATCCATGTAACTGTCTAAACACTTCTTAAAAGACAAAATTGTACCCGCCTCTACTTCTCCCTCTGGCAGTTTGCTCCAGACATTCACCACCCTCTGCGTGAAAAAATTGCCCCTCAGGACCCTTTTGTATCTCTCTACTCTCAACTTAAAACCTATGCCCTCTAGTTTTAGACTCCCCTACCTTTGGAAAAAGATATTGACTATCTATCTTATCTGTGCCTCTCATTATTTTATAGACCTCTAACAGATCACCCCTAAGCCTCCTACGCTCCAGAGAAACAGTCCCAGTCTATCCAGCCTCTCCTTATAACTCAAACCATCAAGTCCCGGGAGCATCCTAATAAATCTTTTCTGCACTTTTTCTAGTTTAATAATATCCTTTCTATAGTAGGGTGACTAGGACTGTGCACAGTATTCCAAATGTGGCCTTACCAATGTCTTGTACAACTTCAACAAGACATCCCAACTCCTGTATTCAATGTTCTGATCAATGAAACCAAGCACGCTGAATGCTTTCTTCACCACTCTGTCCACCTCATTTTCACTGAGCTATGAACCTGTACCCATGGATCTTTTTGTTCTGTAACTTGCCCCAGTGCCCTATCATTAACTGATTAAGTCCTGCACTGGTTCAGTCTACAAAATGTATCACCTTGCATTTATCTAAATTCAAAGAACAAAGAACAAGACAGCACAAGAATAGGCCCTTCGGCCCTCCAAGCCTGCACCGATCATGTGCTCCTAACTAGACCATTCGTTTGTATCCCTCTATTGCCAGTGTGTTCATGTGGCTATCGAGATAAGTCTTAAATGATCCTAGCATGTCTGCCTCAACCACCTTGCATTCTAGGCCCCCACCACCCTCTGTGTAAAACACATCCCCCGCATATCCATATTGAATCTTGCCCCCACCTTACCTTGAACTTGTGACCCCTTGTGTTTGTCATTTCTGACCTGGGAAAAAGCTTCCAACTGTCCACCCTTTCTATGCCCTCCATAATTTTATAAACTTCTATTAGGCCGCCCCTCAACCTCCGTCTTTCCACGGAGAACAACCCTAGTTTACTCAATCTCACCTCATAGCTAATACCCCCCAAAGCGGGCAACATCCTGGTAAACCTTTTCTACATCTCTCCAAAGCCTCAACATCCTTCTGGCAGTGTGACGACCAGAACTGGACACAGTATTCCAGATGTGGCCTAACCAACGTTCTATATAACTACAACATCATATGTCAACTTTTATACTCTATCTCCAGTTCAATAAATGCAAGCATGCCATATGCTTTCTTCACCACCTTTTCCACCTGTGTTGCCACCTTTAAGGATCTGTGGACTTGCACACCCAGATCCCCGTGTGTCTATACATAGAACATAGAACATTACAGCGCAGTACAGGCCCTTCGGCCCTTGATGTTGGGCCAACCAGTGAAACCAATCTAATGACCCTCTAACCTAAATTATTCCAATGTTATCCATATGCCCATCCACTGACCATTTGAACGCCCTTAAAGTTGGCGAGTCCAAACTGCTGCAGGCAGAGCATTCCACACCCTTACTACCCTCTGAGTAAAGAACCTACCTCTGACATCCATCCTATAACTATCACTCCCTAATTTAGAGCTATGTCCCCTCGTGTTAGCCATCACCATCCGAGGAAAAACTGTCCACCCTATCTAACCCTCTGATCATCTTGTATGCCTCAATTAGGTCACCTCTTAACCTTCTTCTCTCTAACGAAAATAACCTCAAGTCCCTCAGCCTTTCCTCATAAGACCTTCCCACCATACCAGGCAACATCCTGGTAAACCTCCTCTGCACCCTTTTCAATGCCTCCACATCCTTCTTATAATGCGGCGACCAGAACTGTACCTGATGGCGACCAGAACTGTACCATACACCTGATGGTTCTGCCATTTATTGTACAGCTCCCTCCTGCATTAGATCTACCAAAATGCATCATTTCGCATTTATCTGGATTAAATTCCATCTGCCATTTCTCTGCCCAATTTTCCAGCCTATCTATATCCTGCTGTATTCTCTGACAATGTTCATCACTATCTGCAACTCCAGCAATCTTTGTGTTGTCCGCAAACTTACTGATCAGACCAGCTACATCTTCCAAATCATTTATATATATCACAAACAGCAGAGGTCCCAGTACAGAGCCCTGTGGAACACCACTAGTCACAGACCTCCAATCAGAAAAAGACCCCTCCACTGCTACCCTCTGTCTTCTATGGCCGAGCCAGTTCTGTAGCCATCTAGCTAGTTCACCTTTGATCCCGTGAGATTTAACCTTTTGCACCAGTCTGCCATGAGGGACCTTGTCAAATGCTTTACTAAAATCCACGTAGATGACATCCATGGCCCTTCCCTCGTCAATCATTTTTGCCACCTCCTCAAAAAACTCAACCAAATTTGTGAGGCATGACCTCCCTCGTATAAAACCATGTTGTCTATCGCTAATGAGACTATTCAGTTCTAAATGTGTATCGACCTTATCTCTAAGAATCTTCTCCAACTATTTCCCTACCATGGGCATCGAGCTCACTGGCCTATAATTACCTGGGTTATCTTAAATAATGGGACCACATTTGCTATCCTCCAATCCTCTGGGACCTCACCTGTCTTCAATGAAAAAACAAAGATTTCTGTTAGAGGCCCAGCAATTTCATCTCTTGTCTCTCTCAGTAATCTAGGACAGATGCCATCTGGCCCTGGGGATTTGTCCATCTTAATGCTTCCTAAAACACCTAACACTTCCTCCCTTGTAATTGTGATTTGTTCTAACGGGTCTACACATCCCTCTGAGACACTACCAATCAACATGTCCCTCTCCTTTGTAAATACTGATACAAAGTATTCATTTAGGATCTCACCTACTTCCTTGGGTTCTAAGCATAATTCCCCTCCTTTGTTCTTGAGAGGTCTGACTCTTTCTCTGCCAACCCTCTTGTTCCAAACGTATGTATAAAATGCCTTGGGATTCTCCTTAATCTTGACTGCCAAGGACATTTCATGACTCCTTTTTGCCCTTCTAACTTTCTGTTTGAGTTCTTTCCTACTTTCTCTGTATTCTTCCAGTGCTTCATCTGTTTTTAGCTGCCTGGACCTTATGTATGCCTCTTTTTTCTTTTTGATTAGACCCACAATTTCCCCGGTTATCCACGTCTCTCGAATCCTACCTTTCCTGTCCTTCCTTTTCACAGGCACATGCCTGTCCAGCACTACTATCAACTGTTCCTTAAAAGACTCCCACATGCCAGATGTGGATTTACCCTCGAACAGCCTCTCCCAATCAACAGCCATCAAATCCTGCCCAATCCAGCTGTAGTTAGCCTTCCCCCAATTCAGCACCTTACCAATAGGACAACACTCATCCTTTTCCATGATTATTCGAAAGTTTACAGAATTGTGGTCACTGTTTGCCACATGTTCCCCCACTGAAACTTTGATGACCTGACTGGGCTCATTCCCCAGTACTGGGTCCAGTGTAGCCCCCTCTCTAGTTGGTCTATCAACATATTGTTCCAAAGAACCCTCCTGGACACATTTTACAAATTCCTCCCCATCTGGAACGCCAGCCCCAAGGGATTTCCAGTCTTTGTGAGGGAAATTTAAGTCTCCCACTACAACAACCCTATTTTTTCTGTACCTGTCCAGAATCTCCTTACATATCCATTCCTCAACTTCCCGTGAGCTGTTGGGAGGCCTGTAGTATACCCCCAGCATAGTGACTGCGCCCTTCCTGTTTCTGAGCTCTACCCACAATGTCTTGTTACATGCTCCTTCCAAATTGTCCACCCTCTGTACCGCTGTAATCTGCTCCCTAACCAGTATTGCTACTCCCCCACCTCTTCTAGCCCCTCCTCTGTCTCACCTAAAACACTTCTACCCCGGAATATTCAGCTGCCAGTCTGTCCTTCTTTTAACCAAGTCTCTGTCACTGAATCCACATCCAAGTTCCGCGCATGCATTAAGGCTCTAAGTTCATCTTGCCTGTTATACTCCTTGCATTGAAGCAGATGCATTTCAGACCTCCAGGCCCACTGAGTTCATCCTCCTCCAGATTGCTCTTCCTCTTAGGTAGCCTTGTCTTGGCCCCATGCTCATCCCCAGTCTCTACACTTGCTGACCTATTGTTCCGATACCCCCCCATCCCCCGCCACATTTCTTTAAACCCACCTGAACCACACTAGCAAACCTCCCAGCCAGGATATTGGCACCCCTCCAGTTCAGGTGTAACCCGTTCTTCTTGTACACATCCCATTCTCCCTGGAAGATTTCCCAGTGGTCCACAAATCTGAAACCCTCCCTCCTGCACCAGTTCTTTAGCCACGTGTTCAGCTGCACAATCTCCCTGTTCCTAGCCTCACTAGCATGTGACACGGGGAGTAATCCGGAGATTGCTACCCTAGATGTTCTGTTTTTTAGCCTTCTACATAACTCTCTAAATTGCTCTTGCAGGACCTCCCTGCTCTTTCTGCCTACATCATTTGTACCAATGTGGACAATGATGTCTGTCTAATTACCCTGCCTTTTTAAATTTATCAGTTCAATTGATCAAGATCCCATTGCAATCCTAGATAACCTTTTTCACTGTCCACTATGCCACCAATCTTGGTGTCATCTGCAAACTTACTATCCATGCCTCCTAAATTCTCATCCAAATCTTTAATATAAATGACAGACGTTAGACTCAAACGGTTTTCGGATGATACAAAAATTAGCCGTGCGATAGACAGTGAGAAAAAGTTGTAGACAGCACGCCGATGTCTGTGTACTGGTCAGTGGGACAGAGAAATGGACAATGGAATTCAATCTGGAAAATGAAGTGGGCAGCAGTTGCTTCCAGTGTAACAGAGGAAGTTGAGAAGAAATCACACTGATTCAGAGAAGAATTGAGGCTGCTGGATTGTTTTTGATTTGATTTATTATTGTCACATGTACTCACATACAGTGAAAAGTATTGTTTCTTGTGTGCTATACAAAGTATATCCTTCATAGAGAAGGAAAGGAGAGAGTGCAGAATGATACAGTCATAGCTAAGGTATAGAGAAAGATCAATTTTATACAAGGTAGGCCCTTTCAAAAGTCTGATGGTGGAAGCTGTTCTTGGTATGTGACCTCAGACTTTTGTACATTTTTCCCAACAGAAGAAGATGGAGGAGTGTATGTCTGGGGTGCATTGGGTCCTTGATTATGCTGGCTGCCTTTCCAAGGCAGCAGGAAGTTTTAGACAGAGTCAGTGGATGGGAGGCTGGTTTGCATGATGGACTGAGCTGCGTTCACAACCCTTTGTAGTTTTCTGCGATCTTGGCCAAAGTAGGAGCCGTACCAAGCTGTGATACAACCAGAAAGCACGCTTTCAACAATGCACCTGTAAAAGTTGGTGAGTCATAGCGGACATACAGAATTTCCTTAGCCTCCTGAGAAAGTAAAGGCATAGGTGGGCTTTCTTGACTGTAAAAAACAGCCAGTCAAAAACAGCCACTCCTTTTGTTGATCAATTATTTTGTGGCATGATTTAAAAAAAGACACTGAAACACTTTATATGAAACAATGAAAGATCCATCACATTTTCATCAGGTTACCACACTCATTATAAACGGATTATATTGTATCAAAGAGGAATGAACTTAACTTTCATACCTTGTAAAATATTAGCAGCAAGTCATCAAGTTTTCCATGCAAGTCTCCTATAAGGAAAATAATATTCTGTAAGCTTGTAGATCAGGTCGAGCTTTGAGATTTCTATTCCCCATAAGTGTTAGGGACCAGATTAGAAACTCCAGGGTATGTTTTGAGGTCAGCTTAGATAACAACTGTTTTGATTTTGGCATTAATGTGAGCATGAGATGTTTCTCTCCAGCTGTGACTCTATTGAGCTATTAGGAAGCTTTTATTAAAATAAACTTTATTTAACATATTTAAATTATAACAAAAAGGATTAATATAATGTTTACCAATTGAAATACTTAAACATGACAAGATATAATTTTTAATTACTAGTTATCTCTATTAGTTCCTATTTAAGCAATACTCCCCACAGACATAAACTCCTCTTCAGGATCAGTTAGCAAAAACATACAGGCTAATGCGAGTTTTCCAGTCTTCCAGCCTTTTAACAGAGATACAGCGCGACAACTGAATTCTGACTGTCAGATAGCAGCTTCCAGAGAAAGAACTCCAGAGAGAAAAAAGAGAAAACACCTCTTTCCTTTTCCAAGAGAGAGAGATACCTATTTTTTAGTGGTTCTCAGACTTCATTTTCCAGAGTGAGAGACAGAAGAAGCTGGTACCCTTTTCAAATTCAAACAGCAATTGCCTGCTTGTCTGTCTCTCTCTCTCTGTTGGCCTACCTCTGCTCATTCACATGGCTCCCTCTTTTCAATCAACTTGATTGACCTCTACTCTGAAACCCCAGGGGAAACCCTAAAGTAACAAAAATGCATGAGCTCAGATTAAAACAAACACCCCAGTGATTTGGAGCAATTATCAAAGAACAACACAGCACGGGAAACAGGCCCTTCGGCCCAACGAGCCCGCACCGCCTGCACGCTCAGTATGTTGGCTGCCGGTTATAGACAAATCGGCACCGTTTAAACAGAGTTGAATCTTGACATCTCCTTCACATGAAATATGACACAAATACACTTCTTAAAAGCACAATATGGTCACAATACAGACCAAAGTAACAAGTTGAAAATAAAAACAGAACGTGCCAAAAATACTCAGCAGGTCAGGTAGCAAATGTGAGAGAGATATACACAGTAAATGTTTCAGATTAATGACCTCTCATCAGAAATTATGACACTAGACTTCCTTTCCAAAGAACTTGACAATGACATTTAGATGTTTCCACTTTTAAGCATTGTTCTGTTCCCCATCCTGTTTTATTGACTAATCCCTATCAAGTTTTCCCAATGAGGAGGATAATTATTCTTTTATGGGATGTGGGCGTGGCTGGCTGGCCCAGTATTTATTGCCCATCCTTAATTGCCCTTGAACTGAGTGTCTTGCTAAGCCATTTCAGGGAGTATTTAACAGTGAACCACATTGCTATGGGTCTGGAGTCACATATAGGTCAGACCAAGTAAAGGCGACAGATTTCCTTCCCTAAAGGGCAATAGTGAACCATTAGTACAACAATCAACGATGATTTCATGGTCAGCATGATTGAGACTAATTTTATATTTCAGATTTGGCAATTGAATTTAAACTCCATGAACCCATGTCCCCAGGACATTTAGGGGCCGCCATTCCCCCACCCTCATTTCTCCCAGAGGGTGACCAGAATTCTCTGATCTTACCCATGGTCTGGTTTCTCCGGTCCCACTGCATGGAGGTTTGGCTGAGTGCCAGCTGAACAAGATTAGAAAATTCCAGTCATTGTCTGGATTGCAGAAATATGGGAAAAAAAACGGTCTCAGTAATGATGACAACGAAACGATCGGCGTTTGGTTCACTAATGCCCTTAGGGAAGGAAATCTACTGTCCTTACCCAATGCTCACTGTTCAGCACATTAATATACAGCCACGAGAAACACATTGAATCTCATGGCAAAGTGGGCAGGAAGAGATCCATCATTTGATAGGCTTGAACATTTAGCCACGAAATTTGAACAATACCCATACAGCCACGCACTCTTCAATTCTATTCCTTGATAGTCCTGGCTTGATCTCAACCTTCCCTTGTGATAAGCATTGATACTGTGTGTGAAACGTAGATAATATCTCAGTTACAGCGTGAAAGGAAGACAAAAGCAAAAGGTTCTCAAGAAGTCAACCTCACCAGGGACACTTGTATCCACATCAGGGACAATCTTACAGAAAACAGGGACAAAGTGGGCAGCAGCCCAATAATCATGCAAACCTGCTAATTTGAATGTCATTAGTGGGTTTGATAGGCCACTCACCATTCCCCTGGTCCGCCAGTAGAAATGACACTGGGTGGGCGTTTGCAGTATGGAATGGGTTAATGAACTTTGTAATACTTGGAGATTGGTAAAAAATGTATTGTCTGAATTGTTTTCAACTTGTTTTCATGTGTACCAGACAGATGTAAGACTTATTTTCGTGTGTCCCAGACAATAAGACTGCAGCTGTCCTTGCTGTTGCACACAAGTTAATGATAGTCTGTTCAGAAATGTAGCTGACCCAGTTCATATCTATGTTTGTGTCTTTAACATGGACTTCTGCCTAACATAGTAAGGCTTGCGTCCATAAATATATTCGTTATGTACTGCTTATGTGTCAGGTACCAACATATTATATGCTATACAACCTATGAACATAAAGTTGTTGTACCAGCCCCCTTAAACTTGTTTTGCCAGCCTGTATGTTAGCTAAGGGCTAATCACACCACCACAGTTGTGGCCTTGAGATAACCATGAAGAAATGCCGAGGCACCCATGTTCCAACGATGGAGGACAACCCATAGCCTGGGAACCTGCTGAGAATGAGAAGATGCGTATATGACTTGGGGGGGTATAAATATGTGCTCTTAATTTGTGTTCGGACAGAAGCCTAAGGAACCGCTGTTAGGTACTGGTGTATCTCCCAAAAGCTTTTGAATAACCTTGCTGTGCTTTGACTCACAATTGCTCTCAGAGGTATTTTTTACCTCCAACAGCGTTACAGTTGCTACCCAGGTGAAATTGATATCTCCTCTCTGTCAGAGGAAACCAGACAAAGAGAAAGGAAAATCTCCTTTGTAGAATGGAGTGCTGCAATGATTTAAAATCCTCCCAGGTCTTTGGGGGCATGGAGATTAAAGTTACTTGGCCACTTCAGGATTTGCACAGCTCACAGGAAAAAATACGATATTGGTTTCAGGGCTGGCTGAAATCACCATAAAATGTCTGACAACACCAGATTTTAGTCCAACCGATTTATTTGATAGTAAACGCACAAGCTTTCGGGTTAGTCCCTTCGTCAGGTGAATGGAGAGTTCTGGCCTCAGACAGAGCATATAATTAGAACTAATACTGATATACTCATATAATTAGAACATACTGATTAGAACTAATCAGTAATCTGTAAACTGTCTGTGCTTTATATGCTCTGTCTGAGGCCAGAACTCTCCATTCAGCTGACGAAGGGACTAACCCGAAAGCTTGTGCGTTTACTATCAAATAAATCGGTTGGACTAAAACCTGGTGTTGTCAGACATTTTACTGTGTTTACGCCAGTCCAACGCCGGCACATCCACATCATGAAATCACCATGCCAGGGGTAAGCTTCAGATTTGCCAGGGCTAGGAGGAACAGTCCAGCCATGACATCCTAGCAAAGACTAGCTTAGGCGAACATTTTGCCCACCAGCCCAAGACCACCCAAACCTCAGGACCCCAGGAGGATCCTTCCTCTGCAGCCTGGCAGCACCTGAGGGGCAAGTGGCCACTGGACCTAATTCCTTGAGCCTCCATGGAGCCCAAGGTGTCAGGTCAGGGTGTCAGTGCCAGAGTGTCAGGGGGCAGCACACCTTGGGCACTACCAAGACGTGTTGTCTGAAGGCGATCTAAGGTGAAGAGGCTCGAGAGGGTGTTGAATAGAGGGTCTGGGGGAGGAGGGCCTGAGGGGGGAGGGAAGCTGTGGGGGTGGGGAGGGCTTAATGGGAAAAAGGGTCAAAAGAGAGAATTGGTGAGGGGTTGGTGGTGCTCCTCTGGTCAACGTGGGGGAACCGGGGGTGGGGAGAGGCCACCATTTCATATTTTGGAGGCAACAGTCCTGTCTCCGGGCACAGGAGATCAGGGAGCCATTTTAAAAATGGCTGCCCAGTCTCGGAAGAGCGGAACTGGCTGGCGGGTTGCTTGAAATGAGTTCATTAACATCTTTCCAGTGGGTGAATCCCACCTGAAAGACCCTGACTGCACCAACACTCTGGTTTGCCCACAGGCATGAATAGCGTCCCAAATCCGGAGAATCGGGCCTAGAAACTGAAAATATATTCAGAGTTTTTCAATTGTTGAAAATAGAGGTCATGCACAATGGCATTCAGGGTTATAAACTCATTAACAGCTACAACTAGCACATTAAGCTGCCAGCCCCATCCACTTATCACCTCACCCACCCACTTTCCCACTTAGCTCATGCATCTACGCACCTTGCCACCCTCCCACTGACCTTTTCACAAATATATATCCTGGACCTTTAAAAACTTACTGTACTGCAGTCGTGCTGTATGTTCAGTCTTTCCCTGACTCTGCAGTGACAGAACTCTCCGGGGGACGTGGGTAGTGGGAGAGAGCTTGGAACGTCAAGCTCCACATTCCTGGGAGAAACCTGGAGCAGTCTCAAGGAGGGGGAGATTTCACATGCAGCGAAAATCTGAGGGTGGTCACTGCTCCTTGGAAGATCCAGGCCAAATATCATTTTAATCCCAGAACTTGTCAGTGGAAGATCGAGTTTGGTGTCACTGAGTGTGGACGCTTACTGCTTTACAGCTTCTAGAGACAAATGTCATTACTGAGGTGGATTTGTGCTCACACCTAATTTTCTAATTCTTGGGGTTTGTTGCTGCCTCCCCCTATCAGCCCCTAGGCCGAGAATATTTGCTTCTTTAAATTCTATCTTCCCAAACAGCTCTGTTACCTGAGTTAACAACAGGAATTCTCCGATCGTTTACACTATGTTGCCGTTGTAAATGAGGACAGAGATTTTGGCATTCAGCTAAACCTCCGCTCACTGCAGCGAGACTGGAGAATCCCGCCGATGTGAATGGCTGGAAAATTCTGCCCCTCCTTTCAAGTCTGGATGACTCTCCGTCAGAGCTAGCTCCAGACCCGAAACATAGGCTCTATTCTCTCTCCACAGATGCTTTCAGACCTGCTGAGATTTTCCAGCACTTTCTGTTTTTGGTTCAGATTCCAGCATCCACCGTCATTTGCTTTTAGCTCTGTTGCTTGACTGCTTCCATCAATCTTTGACTTCTTACCTTAATAAACCATCTCTGCTGTCAACAGGAGCAATGATCTCCAGCATTATTTCTTATTTTTGTGTCTATTTGTTGCTCCTGAAAATGAGGGACAATTTGATGCCACTAGTGAACCATGTCACTGTCACACAAACACAGCGACAAGTGGAAAACCTCTCGTTAGAAAATATCAAATCTTTCCACTGGCATGGTGAGGATCTGAAAGGGAATCATGGAAATTAAGATGTCCTACCGCAAATGGTGATCTCCTTGGAATAACATGTTGAAATGTGGTTGATGTTAGGCATTTGTTGAAGGAACTTCCTGGTCTCCTGCAAGAGCTGTAACACGTAGCGACCGTGAAGTTGCTGAAAACACAAATCCCTTGTCAGAGTTATCAATGGCAATGGTGGCACATGGGGCAGCAGAGTGGCACAGCAGTTAGCACTGCTGCCTCACAGCGCCAGGGACCCGGGTTCAATTCCCAGCTTGGGTCACTATCTGTGTGGAGTCTGCACATTCTCCCCGTGTTCTATGATTGTAACGTGAAGTGTCGAACAAAGCAACTAGATAGAATATGAAAGGTAAAGTTGCCATACTCTCAGATGGCTCTTTGAGGGGAAAAGCTGACTGGTGGTGATTTAATCTAAGAATTAAGGGGCAAGTTTGAGAAGGCAGGTTCATGAATAACCTCAGCGTTTACAGAGACTGTATCCATGCTATTGACTCTGCATCACTAACGAGCTGTCCAGGTAACTGAGTTAATAAACTGGAAGTGGAAAGCAATTAGCCTGGTGCTCTGCTACACCACAGGACTGGACTCACCGTTCAGAGAGTGCAAGTTCAGGTCCCACCATAACATATGAACATATTCATTCGGGACAGGAGAAGGCCACTCGGCCCCACGAGTCTGCTGTGTCATTGAATAAGATCATCCCTGATCAGACTGCCTCAACTTCACATTCCTGAAGACCTGTGGCATGGTGGCACAGAGGTTAGTACGGCTGCCTCACAGCGCCAGGGATCTGCGTTCAATTCCAGCCCTGGATGACTATCTATGTGGAGTTTGCACGTTCTCCCCACGTCTGCGTGGGTTTCCTCTGGGTGCTCCGGGGTTCTCTCTCAGTCCAACGATGCGCGGGTTAGGTGGATTGTCCCTGCTACTAGTCAGGGGGAATAGTAGGGTAAATACATGGGGGTTACAGAGATAGGGCCTGGGTGGAATTGCTGTCGGTGCAGGCTCAATGGACTGAATGGCCTCCTTCTGCACTTAGGGATTATTTTATTGTATGATTCTACCCCCAATAACCTTTCACCTCCTTATTAGTCAAGAACCCATCAACCTCTGCCTTAAAAATCTTCACCAACCCTGCCCCCCACACCCCCTACTCTCCAGGGAAGAGAGTTCCGAAGATTCACAACCTCAGAGAATACTCAGAATTTGTATTTAAAACATAAATTTTGAGATATTATAAACATGACATCAACAAAGCAGAAATCACGAGTTATCAAACTAGTTATGAAAGCCCTTTAGGGAAGGAAACCTACAATTTTTTTACGAGACTGATCAATGATTGACTTCAGTCCCACATCAATGGATTAATGAGCTGTTTAATTGTATCAATAATAAAACAGTGTGTCCACCCAACCGTGACCTCAGCATCACAAAGAACAAAGAAGAACAAAATCAGCCCAGGAAACAGGCCCTTCGGCCCAACGAGCCCCCGCCGCCATCTTAACACCACCAGTCCCCCCCCTCCACCCATGACCCTTATCTAATGTTTTGTGGCCATCCACATTGAGGGAAACTAATTTAGGGACAATTTATTACTGCCAATCAGCCTAATAGCACATCTTTGGGGTGTGGGAGGAAACCGGAGCACCCGGAGGAAACCCACGCAAGCACGGGGAGAATGCGCAAACTCCCACAGACACCGGCCCAAATCCATGTGTCTGCACAGCAATCAGCGATAGTCACTGATCTGTCGCCTTGCCCAGTATCTGGTCCAGTTTGAGCACACACTAACGACATGAAGCACTAGGCCAATCTCGAACAACCAAGAGCAGCCCAAGTACGACCCATCGCACGTATGCCCCTCGTTGGACACAAGGCGGGCCGACATAAAACCTGTGAATCAGGAGATAATAAAAGCACAGCCAATCCAAACAACTCTGGAAAGTCCTCTTCACTAATATCTGGGGACTTGTGCCCATAGGGAGAGCTGTCCCACAGACTGGCTGAATGGCCAGCTAACATTGGTTATATATGGTAAAACCCCAGGCACATTCACTAACAACTCAGAGGTGGCAATGGCATAGTGTTATACAGTCGGGGAGGGAGTTGACCTGGGAATCCTCAACATTGGACCCCACAAAGTCTGGTGACACCAGGTCAAACATGAGGAAGGAAACCTCCTGCTGATTACCACATATCATCCCGCTCAACTGATGAGTCTGTGCTTCTTCATGTCGAACAACACAATTTGTGTTATGTGGTACCCCACAATTATTCTAATATGTCTGTTGTGAGTGACAATGTTCATGGCAAAGTGCATCTTACTCTGAATCTACTTGCAGGGCAGCACGGTGGTTAGCACTGCTGCCTCGCATCGCCAGGGGCCCAGGTTCGATGCCCAGTTTGGGTCACTGTCTGTGCAGAGTTTGCACATTCTCCCACTGTCTGTGTGGGTTTCCTCCGGGTGCTCTGGTTTTTTTTCTCCCACAGTCCAAAGATGTGCTGGTTAGGTGCACTGGCCATGCTAAATTAACCCTCAATGTATCTGAACAGATGCCAAAATGTGGCGACTAGGGGATTTTCACAGTAACTTCATTGCAGTGTGAATGCAAGCCTACTTGTGACTCATAAATAAATGAACTTTAAATAAAATAAAGACGTTACAACCCTGCAGTGACTCACCTGCTGTTGTTTGAATGCTTTAAGCAAAGCATTGGCATCCAGAACTGTCAGGGGGAAAGAGAGGCGTGGGCCTGTATAGGAGTCAGGAACTTTAATGTTTTGATATTCCTGCACTTCGTCAGTCTCAGAATTGTCACACGTGTGCCCTGCTGGAGTCAACAGCTGGGAAAGCAAATCTGGAAAAGAAATGCGGACAATGGGATCAGACAACAGCAAATACTCACGTAGCGACCGTGAAGTTGCTGAAAATACAAGTCAGAGTTATCAATGGCAATGGTGGCACATGGGGCAGCACAGTGGCACAGCGGTTAGCACAGCGCCAGGGACTGAATCTAAAACCAGGTATAGATATCAGCATCGATTTAAAACCATTAACATTGATTCGTACCTTACAACAAATGTGTTCCTGAATTGCTTAAACTGGCAGCAGAAATATTCAGCAATGATTGTAAATGGGCAGCAGTCTCAGAGTGGAATTTTCCTAGTCCCGGAGACAGGAAGATTGGGAGTGTGAGGAATTTCAGAGATGTCAGTGTTGGGCAAATAGGTCCATATGTTCTACTTCTAAGCCACCGTTACCTGCAGAGGCATCCTACCCGTCAGCAGAGGGGAGCCAATCTGCATAATTAGCTGCCTTTCTGGGCGGGATTCTCCAACCTCATCCACTCCCATCCCAATGGGAATGGAGAATTTGATGTAACAGCCAAAACTCCATTCACTTTCAGCGGCACCAAAGATTCCCAGAGCTTTTTGGCCTCCGTACCCTGTTTAATGTTGTCAGGGTCTTTTCAATGGAGAATTAGGCTACTTCCCAAGGGTGTACTGTTCCCACCTCCCCTCATAGGAGATGTCACTTCCGATGTCACCTCCCCCCTCCCCCGTCAAACTGAGAGCCAAGGCTAAAGGTACGAGGGAGCATCTCACCAGCAGCTTCCCTAATGATGGGTGGGAGTCAGTAAGGTCTCCTACACTAATGCCACCCCTCCCACCCAAGTAGTGACCATCACGAGGCCACCAGCCATTCAGTGGAGGGATTATCTCTGCCCTGAGGTGCTCTGTCAGCCGCGGCCACCTCTTCAGAGGACATTTTAAGATGGAGGCACCTTCGCTGTCGCAGCTCTGACCCATCTCTGATTGGGCCCATAGCCTCAGAGACCGACCTGTCTACCTTAACTGGCCGACCCTAGGACAACCTCTCAGGTGGAGGAAGCTTTAACTCCAGAGCAGGGTCTAGACGCAGGAATGGTCTCCTTTCACGCACATACAGGAGGTTCCTCCCTCTGTTATAGCCGCAGAGTATACTCTAACTAGGATTGCACCATTTCTTGTAATAATATCTGCTTTATGTTTCGACGTTTCATTTTCAGGCCATCCTATTGCCAAAATAATCAAAGATTGATACTTACCACATGGATCTTCACCAATTTTGGAGCCTCTAAGTGAAATAATACTTGCTTACTGCCAGCTTTTCCCACCCCTTTCTCCATCCATTCAAAAGAAACAATTAAAGTCCTTCTGATTGTTTTCCCTTTTATTCCCCATAGCAGTTGAGGCAATCTATTCTCCAGGCTCTTGGGAAATTCCAGAGAGTTGGCATTACCACAGATATTTCCAAAATCCATCCCATTGGCCATTTGGAAGGAGATACGGTGCTCATAAAAGCAAATTATAACAACCCCCAATCCAACTCTGCGACAGCAAAGGCGCCTCCATCTTAAGGTGTCCTCTGAAGAGATGGCTGTTCCCAAACCAGAATGAGGGGCCCTCGGCACCAGTTAACATCTCTCAAATAGTCAGCCTCGAAAATAAATTTTAAAAATGCAATAACAATTACTCCTGTACAGTTCAACAACTGCACCAAGTTATCTTTGACCCCTAAAGTTAAAATAACTACATTTTTGCAAACTGTTAATTAGAGACCAGGGAAGATAGATCAATGACACTGTAAATATATTGTTCACTGGAATGCAGATGTTTGGCGTTTACTAAGTAACAATTATTGTTATTTGCAGTAACAGGGGTTTTGCACATTACTGTGCATCTTCTGCGGCAAGGAGCTCTTATGTATCCCACAAGCTGAAGCCTGTAGGCTTTTAGTGTTCAGGTAAGGAGCTGGTGAGAACAGAACAATGAACAAAGAGGTCCTTTCGAAGTAGATGAAATAAAGAGCATTACGTTAAGGAGTGAGGGAGAAATCAGCTGAGAGGATGAGAGTCTGAGGTAAAGATTAAATAGGGAGAAGGAGGCATCGGCAAACAAACTGAATAACTTTTAAAATGGTTTTTATAATTCATTTTTCCTGCTCCTTTCATACTTCCCTGTTTATTTAACGGCGTAATATTTTTGGGCTGATACTGGCCTATTTTACAAACAGGGTGATATATGGGAGTGTACTGGACTGAAAATGTTATGTAGGCTAACATTTCAAGTTTAATTTCATTTTTCTGGGGATTACAAACTCCTGCTCAAAACAGGGAGTGGGGGCTGGGAGAGGTTTTACCTCCTGTGATGACACTCCTGCAAAGGGCAGCCTGGGGCCTAGCTAACGTGAGATGATGGTGAATGTCAGGAGGAGTGTCACACCATCAGCTGCCTGAAGTCAGAAGGCACTGGCCGACCGATCAGTCAGATCTTATTAAAAATCTCAGGAGGCCTGGAGTGCTCCTCAGAGTCTTTCAGCCTGCCATTCCCCAACCTCGTCCCCTGCCGTCTGACTGGAATCCGCAATCTCTCTCTTTCTAGAGTCTCCTTGCACTGACTGACAGGACTATCTTACCTCCAACTCCTGCTGCCAGTCAGTCTGGTCACTTGTTGGCAGTCAGTCTACAGTTAAAATCAGGAGGTCCACAGCCCTACATCCTTCACCCACTATCCTGTTAATAACAGGGCCACAATGTCCACCACATAATAATGTCATCATTTAACCCACTAGGCTACAAAACTGGAAAAGCAGAATAAGACTCAGGGTGGGCGGGGAGGGATTTTCATGCCCACTGGCAGGATCTTTGGTCCCACTGCTGTCAAGGGGATTTCCCAGTGCATCCACCCCATGCCACTGGGAAACCCACAGTGGGGATGCACCATCAACAGAACTGTAAGATTCCATAGGCAAGATCAGCTGGAAAATTCCAGCCTTTAGCACAAAGACACCGAGTGGAATTTGAAGGTTTGATTCAATGAACAAAGGTAATACAATATTAACCTCCTTATTTAAAGAAAGATTTAAATACATTAGAAGCTGTTCAGAGAAGATTTACTTAACTAAATACCAAGAATAGGAGGGTAGTCTTATGAGGAAAGGTTGAAGATTAAGCTTGTATCTGCTGGAATTTAGAAGAGTAAGTTCTTGACAGGATGGATGTGGAGAGGGTGTTTCTCCTTGTCGGTGAATCTAGAACTATGAGTCACTGCTTAAAAATAAGGGATCGCTTACTCAAGACAGAGATGGAAGGATTTTTTTTCTCTCAAACGGTCGTAAGTCTCTGGAACTCTCTCCCTCAAAAGGCAGTGTTAGCAGTCTTTGAATATTTTTAAAGCAGAGCTAGATGGATTCTTGATTAACGAAGGGGAGAAAGGTTATTGGTGTGATAATACTGTGCTATTGATATATTTTATGTTTAATAGGAATGCTTTAAGAATCAGTTTTTTTTATAGGCAGTTGGTATGTCTGGTAGGAATATAGCTCAGGTGCTGGGAAAACAGGATAATTACTCAATTTAGCCACGTAGTGTTTATTTAAGAGAGCGCTAATGGACTCTTATTTACCAAAAAAAGGTCCCTTGGGTTTTGGGATTAAAGGAATGGAAGGTGGGTGTAAGTATAAAGAGTCATGTGTAACGTGGTTAATAGGAGGTGGTAAGTATGTCGTACAGAGAGAAACCGATCTCGGTTCAGGAGTCTTCAAGCTATTCTGGATATTTCAGAGAGGTAAACAATCTATAGCAAGTATACCTGAGTTTGCTAACTGTATTTAAAGTGGCATTTGAGTCAACATAGAACACTACAGCACAAACAGGCCCTTCAGCCCACAAGTTGTGCCGATCATATCCCTACCTACCAGGCCTATCTATAACTCTCAATCCCATTAAATCCCATGTATTCATCCAGAAGTCTCTTAAAAGACTCCAATGAGTTCACCTCCACCACCACTGACGGCAGCCAATTCTACTCACTCACCACTCTCTGAGTGAAAAATTTACCCCTGACATCTCCTCTGTAAGTCTAAGAGCAATGTTGCTTATTTGGAACTAAAATAGTGAGAAGTTAAAAACTGAAGTTGTTTCTTCTCATTTCTAAATCTTATTTAATTATTAAAAGTTAAGCTGCTTCATTTTGTTAGAGTTTTATTCAAACTGTTGTGAATGAAGCTTGCTTTGATAAAAGATCTCTAATTTGTCACTGGAATTACTCCTGGGTGAAGCATTGCATGCTCACATTAATGCCAAAATAGAAAGGTTATTGGGGTCTAGTCTGGCTTCATAATTTACCTGTGGTTCAGGTCCAGGACCCTAACATCAGGATACAATTAGGTTACAGTCAGATCAGCCAGGATCTTATTGAATGGTGGACCAGGACTAAGGGGCCAAGTGCCTACTTCTGCTCCTAATTCAAGTGTTAGTAGGTAGATAATAAGAAGAGTAACCTGAGAGAGTGGAAGCTTATTCTCCTGGATAAAAGGTCTGCTAAAAGACAAATAGGTCTGTGATCAGGGTATTCCACAAATCATTCAAACTTAGCAGGAGGTCAATAATGAAAATATTTTTAACGATTTAACATTATGGGGTGTGGGGGGGGGGGGGGGGGAACAAATTTTCTTGTTCAAATGTAATGTTTTGGTTGGGGTTGGCTGTGTAAACTCCATACCATTAGGGCTGCTATTTTCCCTCAAATGGACTGCTTGAAGTTATTCTTTGAACCATATAATTAAAGAACAGAAAGAGGTTACTCAGCCCATTATGCTCTCTGCAACAACAACTGAAAATCTTCTCAAATCAGATGACTCTTTTGATTGAAGCTATGTAGCCTGAATTATTTCCAGCCACGTGCTTCCTCTGTGTCCAATCAAAGTTCAATGGGTTCACCTTGCAAATTCTAGGTACGCAAACGCAGTCCATCTCAGGAGACCATCCTGGTTACAACTCCGGTGGGCGAAGGAGGTTACACTTTGGTCTGTGAACATGCCCTATTTCAGACTTGTGGCCCAATGAGATGAAGGAGGGTCACTCAGCACAGTACAGGCCCTTCGGCCCTCAATGTTGTGCCGAGCTATGTCACCAGCCTAGGTGGCCACGTCCTAACCATTCCCCATGTCAGAAAATTTATCCTCATGTCTCCATTGCTTCTTTTACCAATTACCTTCAATCTTTGTCCTCTGGTTCTCTATCCTTCCACCACTGGGAACAGTTACTCCATCTACTCTGTCCAGAACCCTCATGCTTTTGATCTTCTCTCTACTTTCTTGTTACAAAGTGTTACTTTGAGTATAGAGTTTTCTATCGGCCTGTTCTCCTACGTAGTTTTTTTTAAACTGGCATCTGTTGAGGTTTCTGAGATGTGTGGATTTTGGTGGGCTTTTCAGGCAACACTTGTTTTACTAGTGCTCCTACTTCCATTGTTACTACTGTTCTGCTGAGTCGCTGTAATTGTTAAACTTCATCATTTATTTATACAAAGAGGATCCTTCTTTAAACAATGCATTTGATTACCTTATTCGTGGTCTCAAGTCACCATGCTTCTCTCTAAGGAGAACAGTGCTAGTTTCTCCAATCTATCCACATCCACTCTTCTTAAATAAGTAAACTTTCACGTGAAGACACGATTGTATTTGTTACAGGTTCTGCAATGTGTCAAAGTACTTGAGTCCAGAGAGGCAGTGAGATGAATTAATGGACATTTCAATGTACTATTAAATGCTACAATAAACTGTTCCGATCACTCTGTAGTAGGTAAGGGAGTTAAGGTGACTGTGAAAGTGGATAATAACGTTTATAATACACCAGGCAATCTTCAGTCGTTTGCTTGCTGTCCATTAATGGAACTAACGTATCATTTACTTTAATTTCTTGTAACAGAGAGGGGCCATAGCGATACCTCTGGCTTAGACACTTAGCTCTGTGAGACACTGTGCTAGAAACCTGGATGTAATCTCAGTTTGTCCGTAGCATTTTAACACAGCCATCTCCATTATAACTTTACCTGTGACCTTGACATTGTTGCAGAGCAGCAGGTGTGACCCACATGACACAAACTTATCTTTGTTCTGTAAAAGGCCTGTCCAAAGCTGGAATTTTGGGGAGTAAGGTGGCTTTATGCATGGACAGGATCAAACTGAACGGCAAGAAGGCTCAAAGGCTGAGTGGCCTCCTCCTGTTCCTCTGGGGAAAAATGTACAGGTTCAAGTTTCCCACTGGGGCGATACTTTCCAAAATGCTAAATCAGTAGCTCTGTCTTAGACACACAGTTCACTCAGGATTCACTGCTCCTGGGAAGAGCCTAATCACTCATTCTCTTCTCTTCATAGAACATAGAACATTACAGCACAGTACAGGCCCTTCGGCCCTCAATGTTGTGCCGAGCTACGTCCAATCCCAAGATCAAGCTATCCCCTCCATGTGCCTATCCAATAACTGTTTGAAAGTTCCTAAAGTGTCCGACTCCACTATCACAGCAGCCACACCCCAACCACTCTGAATAAAGAATCTACCCACTTGTTTCACTCACTCTTTCCTCCCAATTGTATGCTAGTGTGCTGTGTGTGCTCCCATTAACTGCAGATAGGGAACTGGATCTTGTGAAAAAAGCTCTCCTGCTTAAATCAGGACTTGTATTGGAATAATTGTCAGTCATTTTTTTCCCTCAGTATAGCTGAGTCCAAGAGTGTCCTGAAACATTAATCAATGTGAAATGGTAATCAGGTCTCAAGCCAATCATACAAACTATTCAGAACAGAACATAAACGAATAAAAACTCACAACGGTATTTCTGAACTAACTTCAAAACAGTATGAATGCAAGAATGTGCATTCGTTTGGAATGTGGTCAAAGTGTTTCTTTCAAACAATGGACCTTCTGAGGATCTGAAGCAAAGAAAACTGCCCATGGGGTTTTGTTACTCACCACTGTTCGCCCCACTGAGCTGACTATAGTGATCCATTAGGAAACTGAAGAAGTGAGACAGCTGCAAAAAAGACACAAAGCAGCATTTCAAAGGCAGCCCGTCATGAACATCTGCAAGAACATCTGTATCACTGCACACAGCTGGCCTCCCAACTCAACACCATACCTACACAAGTAAAAGGGTAAACATAAATCAAACACAGTGCAAAACTCAAAAGACTATCCTCAGTGCAGTTATGTATCAAAATGATCATTAAAGAGTTACCCTCGGGCAGTGCTGGGAAATGTACAGCTCGTTAGATTTAGCTGCGTCCTACCAATTTCGGGGACCTACACGTCTTGGGACATATAGGGACAGTTTAGTCCAATCCAACTAACCTGCACATCTTTGGACTGTGGAAGTGTCCTCATGTTGGTACTCCATCAACTATAATGGGTGAGAGTTACACTGCATTCGTGCATATTTAATAAATAATTTTCCATTTCAATCCTCTTCCTGCACCTAGGGTTACACTAAGGCAGACTTTTGGCCATTTCCAAAACTAGTAATTCCTGGAACAGGTCACTAGTCTGTTTGTCAGGAAGTGCCACACCATATCAAGCATGGCCGACCAGGACTCTCTCCCACTCTAACAACCTACCATCGGAGTTTTTGGAAGGACACGCAACCTGTCTGACCAATTTATAAAAGTACCTTCCTTGGCCATCAAATCTTGAGGTGAGATGCGAACCCAGAGCTGCTGGCTCAGAGTCAGGGACACAAATCATTGCGCCACAATACCTCTTAATAAATGCAATAGAATATTCCTAATCCACCATGTGTGCATGTGTATAGAGTATAGGGCTAACGGTAGGACTCTGAATAGTGTTGATGAACAGAGGGATCTAGGTGTATGTGTACATAGATCCCTGAAAGTTGGGAATCAAGTAGATAAGGTAGTTAGGAAGGCATACGGTGTCTTGGCGTTTATTGGTAGGGGGATTGAATTTAGGAGCCGCAACGTCATGTTGCAACTGTACAAAACTCTGGTGCGTCGGCACTTGGAGTATTGTGTCCAGTTCTGGTCCCCACATTACAGGAAGGATGTGGAGGCTTTGGAGAGGGTGCAGAGGAGGTTTACCAGGATGTTGCCTGGTATGGAGGGGAGATCCTATGAGGAGAGACTGAGAGATTTGGGGTTGTTTTCGCTGGAAAGAAGGCGGCTAAGAGGGGACCTTATTGAAACATATAAGATGATCAGAGGTTTAGATAGGGTGGACAGTGATAGCCTTTTTCCTCGGATGGAGAAAGCTAGCACGAGGGGGCATAGCTTTAAATTAAGGGGTGGTAGATATAGGACGGATGTCAGAGGTAGGTTCTTTACCCAGAGGGTGGTGAGGGATTGGAATGCCCTGCCTGCTGCAGTTGTAGATGCGCCTAGTTTGGGGGCGTTTAAGAGATCCGTGGATAGGTTTATGGATGGAAAGGGATTGGTTTAGGTTAGAGGGTCATTGCTTTTTTCATTGGTCGGCGTAGCATCGTGGGCCGAAGGGCCTGTTCTGCGCTGTAATGTTCTATGTTCTATATGTTTCTGGGTGTTAGATGTTCCTTTATATTTGTGAGAGACGTTATATATCAAACCTTGTTTGGACTGCACTTGGGAGTCCTCTGTACAGTTCTGATCTCCATGTTGTCAGAAGGTTATAAAGACATTGGGAAAAGCGCAAAATTAGATTTATTACAATGACCGCAGAACAGAGAGGGTCATTCCCATTGGGGGAAGACTGAAAAGACTGGGGTTCTTTCCCACGGGAAGAGGGAGATGAGGGGTGACTGGATAGAGATCTTTTTGTTTGTGAACAATCAAAGTAGAGACAAAAATTACCACTTGTGGGAGACTAAAATTAACAACAACAAATATAGGATAGTCACTAATAAATCCAATTCAGGATTTACCTTCTGATTGGAATGTGGGACTCACCATCACAGGATGGTGAATAACATGGATGCATAAACATCAGCCTAGACCAGATGAGCCATAGGTTCTGTATACTATGCAATTCTACATAATTCTGGACTTGAGACTCACAAACGGGCAAAAGGTTGCAACATTTATACCTGAAAAGTGCCTGGTCCACCTCAAATTACCCTGGAAAGGCAAAGTACAGAAAAAAGAGCAATGGCTTAAACAAGCTTTTTCAGGCTACTGCTGTGCAGTGACCACACAAGTGATATTTTCCAGAAAGTGCTGTCAGTCTAAGACGATGTTTCCAGTAGGGGAGCAGCTTGGGAACAGTGACCACAATTTAGTAAGCTTTAGGTACTGATGGATAAAGATAAATGTAGTCTTCAAATGAAGATGCTAAATTGAGGGAAGGCTAATTACAACAATATTAGGCAGGAACTAAAGAATGTAGATTGGGGACAGATGTTTGAGAGCAAATCAACATCTGGCATGTGGGAGGCTTTCAAATGTAAATTGATAGAAATTCAGGACCGGCACATTTCTGTAAGGATGAAGGATAAGTGCAGCAAGTTTTGGGAACCTTTGTTAACGAGAGATATTGTGAGCATAGTCAAAGGGAAAAAGGAAGCTAGGAGGCTAAGAACACATGAAGCAAGTGTGGAATACACATGGAAGTTAGAAAGAAACTAAGGCAAGGAGTAAGGAGGGCTAAAAGGGGTCACGAGAAGTCATTGGTCAGCAGGATTAAGGAAAATCCCTAGGCTTTTTATACATCTATAAAGAGCAAGAGGGTAGCCAGGGAGAGGGTTGGCCCACCCAAGGAGAGGGGAGGGAATCCATGCATGGAGCCAGAGGAAACAGGTGAGGTATTAAATGAGTACTTTGTGTCAGTATTCACCAAAGAGAAGGACTTGGGGGATGATGAGTCTGGGGACGGGTGTGTAGATGGTTTGAATCATGTTGAGGTCAAAAAGGAAGCGGTCTTGAGAAACATTAAGGTAGACAAGTCCACAGGGCCTGATGGGATACACCCCAGAATACTGAGAGAGGTAAGGAAGGAAATTGCTGGGGCCTTGAGAGAAATCTTTGTATCCTCACTGGCCAAGGGGAGGTCCCAGAGGATTGGAGAATAACCAATGTTGCTCCTTTGTTTAAGAAGGGTAGCAAGGATAATCCAGGTAATTACAGGCCAGTAAGCCTTACATCAGTGGTAGGGAAATTATTGGAGAGGATTCTTTGAGACAGGATTTATTCCCACTTGGAAATAAGTGGATGTATTAGTGAGAGGCAACATGGTTTTGTGAAAGAGAGGTCATGTCTCACAAACTTGACTGAGTTTTTCGAGGAAGTGACAAAGATGGTTGATGAGGGTAGGGCAGTGGACAAGGTCCCTCATGGCAGACTGGTACAGAAGGTGAAGTCGCAGAGGTGAGCTGACAAGATGGATTCAGAGCTGGCTTGGTCATAGAAGACAGAGAGTAGCAGTGGAACGGTGTGTTTCTGAATGGAGGGTTGTGACAAGTGGCATTCCTCAGGGATCAGTGCTAGAATCTTTGTTGTTTGTAATATATATAACTGATTTGATTAGTAAGTTTGCGGACGATACAAAGGTTGGTGGATTTGCAGATAGCAATGAGGACCATCAGAGGATACAGCAGGATATAGATCGGTTGGAGACTTGGGCAGAGAGATGGCAGATGGAGTTTAATCTGGACAAATGTGAGGTAATGCATTTTGGAAGGTCTAATAAAAATAGGAAATATACAGTAGATGGCAGAACCCTTAAGAGCATTGATGGGCAGAGAGACCTGGTGTAGAGATACACATCACTGAAAGTGACAACGCAGGGGAGAAGGTAGTCAAGAAGGCATACAGCATGCTTGCCAGGGCATTGAAATTAAAAATTGGCAAGTCATGTTGCAGCTTTATAGAACCTTAGTTAGGCCGAACTTGAATATGCTGTTCGATTCTGGTCGCCACACTACCAGAAGGATGTGGAGGCTTTGGAGAGTAGACAGAAAAGATTTACCAGGATGTTGTCTGGTATGGAGGGCATTAGTTACGAGGCGAGGTTGGAGAAATTTGGTTTGTTCTCAAGGAGGTTGAGGAGCGACAGAGGTTGCGGGGCGAACTGATAAAAGTCTACAAAATTATGAGAGGCGTGGATAGAATGGATAGTCAGAAGTGTTTTCCCCAGGGTGGAATTATTAGGGGGCACAAGTTTAAGAAGCAAGAAGCAAGGTTTAAAAGGAGATGTATGAGGCAAATGTTTTTACACAGAGAGTGGTGGGTGCCTGGAACTCGCTGCCAAGGAATGTCGTGGAAGATGATACGATAGTGATTTTTAAGGGCTGTCTGGACATAGGACAGGAACAGAGGGATATGGTACCCCGAAGGGTAGGGGGTTTTAGTTCAGTCGGGCAGCATGGTCGGTGCAGGCTTGGAGGGCCGAAGGGCCTGTTCCTGTGCTTTCTTTGTTCTACTCAGGGAGCAACTGAGCACCTGGGGGGGGGGGGGCGCAGGACGTAGGTGCAATCGGTGGGGGTCCCGCTGTCACTCTGCATGGGGATCGGTCTGGGCTGGAAGGAGGCCAGTGATTGGGATGGGCTGGGAGGGTGGGGGGCTGCCTCCAGGAGGGGGGGCGGTGCTGGACATCGGGGTGTTTCAGAGCACGGGGATCAGGGCTGACCTGGGAATCGTTGTGGGGGCCGCAATCGGGTCATGAGTAGCCAGGAGGGGCAGCACCGCGGGGGGTCCCAGGCTGGCCAGTGATCGAACTGGACAACAAATGGGGAGTCTGACAGATCGGGACCACTGCGCGTGCACAGAGTTCCAGAATGACAGACTCTGGTGCAAATAGACCCTGCCTCCTGGGGTTTTAATGAGATTCACGATTGTGACCTCTGCAGTGTATGGAGTGGGGAGATTCGGGTAAGAAGTTGAACTGAGAAAACAGTCATGATCTAGAACAGTTTAGCCACCAATTCAGCACTTTTGGGAGAATCACCGCCTTGTGTGTAGCTTTCAGTGCTGGTGTGATCTCAGTTACGTAAGCCGTACGCCCTAACAATTGGCTGATTGAATCAAACTGCATGTTCCTTCAGTTGATTGCAACAGACTGTACTCAACCAGTCCACACGTGCAAAACCCAAAACAAAATGTCTACTGTTAGATAGATAAGCACTTGCAGAACAATTTTGAGTGCGTTAATAGCTACATTAATAACCAATTTAAGATAATCAGATGAGCGTGTAATGCGAGTGTAAATAAGCCATTAGAAGCAATATACATCCATATGCAGGAACCTATTTTCTGCAAACAAAAGGAATATGTTCAAGCCTTGAATCTTTTCTGAATTACTTGGGTGCTTGGGGAACCTAATGGAACCTTTCAATAAATGAGAGTTGAATTGTCAACCAATCAGCACCCTTTTCTCCTATGGTATAAATTGTCAAAATTTGACATTCTTGCATTTGTCCTGATGGGTGCTAGATGAAAAGCTTTGACAATACGTCTCCCTTTTTCTGCAATATTCCAGTTGTGGATTACCAACTGTTAGTTCTATTTTGATGTACAGATTGATTTGCTGATATACATGAATAATTTGGAATACACAATGAGAATGAATCTGACCTGTAGTTGGTCTTGTTCTCCAGCGTACTCAATAGACTGGAAAATGTTCCATGTGTAGCGGCGTCTCATTTCCATTCGCGCTACGTAGCGACGATACCAGCCCTGAATCAATATGGCGGCTTTAATGGCTGCAAGGGAATGGCAAAGAATAATATTAATAACAGCTTGGAAAGATTTATTTCCACGGGCAATGAGAGAAGTGTCACTCGGTATCACCAAGCTAGACTGGCAGGCCATCGTGGCAGCGGAGGAGGAGGAGAATAGGGGCAGGAGGTGGGAAAAGATCTTATCAACATAATTAGGAGTAGACCATTCGGCCCCTTCAGGCCTGAACTGCTACTCAATAAGATCATAAGAACACAAGAACTAGGAGCAGGAGAAGGCCATCTGGCCCCTCGAGCCTACTCCGCCATTCAATGAGATCATGGCTGATCTTTTCATGGACCCAGCTCCAGTTACCTACCTGCTCACCATAACCCTTAATTCCTTTACTATTCAAAAATGCATCTATCCTTGCCTTAAAAACATTCAATGAGGTAGCCTCAACTGCTTCACTGGGCAGGGAATTCCACAGATTCACAACCCTTTGTGTGAAGAAATTCCTCCTCAACTCAGTCCTAAATCTGCTTCCCCTTATCTGAGGCCATGCCCCCTAGTTCTAGTTTCACCTGCCAGTGGAAACAATTTCCCTGCTTCTATCTTATCTATTCCCTTCTTTATCTTATATGTTTCTATAAGATCTCCCCTCATTCTTCTGAATTCCAATGAGTATAGCCTCAGTCTACTCAGTCTCTCCTCATAAGCCAACCCTTTCAACTCCAGAATCAACCTAGTGAATCTCCTCTGTGCCCCCTCCAGTGCCAGTATATCCTTTCTTGGAGACCAAAACTGTACATAATACTCCAGGTGTGGCCTCACCAGCACCTTATACAGCTGCAACATAACCTTGCTGTTTTTAAACTCCATCCCTCTAGCAATGAAGGATAAAATTCCATTTGCTGCCTTATTTACCTGCTGCACTTGCAAACCAACTCCTTGAGATTCCTGCACAAGGACACCCAGGTCCCTCTGCACAGCAGTATGCTGCAACTTTTTACTATTTAAATAATAGTCCATTTTACTGTTATTCCTACCAAAATGAATTACCTCACATTTACCAACATTGTACTCCATCTGCCAGACCCTCACCCACTCACTTAGATTATCTATATCCCTTTGCAGATTTTCAGTGTCCTCTGCACACTTTGCTCTTCCACCCATCTTAGTGTCATCTGCAAACTTTGACACACTGCACTTGGTCCCTAACTCCAAATCATCAATGTAAATCGTAAACAATTACAGTCCCAACACAGAACCCTGAGGCACACCACTAGTCACTGATCACAAACCAGAAAAACATCCATTTACCCCCCACTCTTTGCTTTCTGTTAATTAACCAATCCTTTATCCATGCTAATACATTATCCGTAATGCTGTACACCTTTATCTTATAAATTGATTAGGGATAGTCAACACGGTTTTGTGAAGGGTAGGTCGTGCCTCACAAACCTTATCGAGTTTTTTGAAAAGGTGACCAAAGAGGTGGATAAGGGTAAGGCAGTTGACGTGGTGTATATGGATTTTAGCAAAGCGTTTGATAAGGTTCCCCATGGTAGGCTACTGCAGAAAATGCAGATGCATGGGATTGAGGGTGATTTAGCAGTTTGGATCAGAAATTGGCAAGCTGATAGAAGACAGAGGGTGGTAGTTGATGGGAAATATTCAACCTGGAGTGCAGTTACAAGTGGTGTACCTCAAGGATCTGTTTTGGGGCCACTGCTGTTTGTCATTTTTATAAACGACCTAGATGAGGGTGTAGAAAGATGGATTAGTAAATTTGCTGACAACACCAAAGTTGGAGGAGTTGTAGACAGTGAGGATGGATGTTACAGTTTGCAGAGGGACATAGATAAGCTGCAGGGCTGGGCCGAGAGGTGGCAAATGGAGTTTAATACGGAAAAGTGTGAGGTGATTCACTTTGGTAAGAATAACAGGAGTACAGAATATCGGAAGGAATCTTAGCAGTGTTGACACGCAGAGAGATCTCGGGGTACATGTGCATAGCTCCCTGAAAGTTGGCACCCAGGTTGATAAGGTTGTTAAGAAGGCGTACGGTGTGTTAGCTTTTATTGGTAGGGGGATTGAATTTCAGAGCCGTGAGGTCATGTTACAACTGTACAAAACTCTGGTGCGGCCGCACTTGGAGTGTTGCGTACAGTTCTGGTCGCCGCATTATAAGAAAGATGTGGAGGCATGGGAAAGGGTGCAGAGGAGGTTTTACCAGGATGTTGCCTGTCTTATGAGGAAAGGCTGAGGGACTTGAGGTTATTTTCATTGGAGAGAAGGTTACAAGATGACCTGATTGAGGCATACAAGATGATCAAAGGATTGGATAGGGTGGACAGTGAGAGCCTTTTACCTCGGATGGTGATGGCTAACACAAGGGGACATAGCTCTAAATTAAGGGGTGGTAATTATAGGACGGATGTCAGAGGTAGGTTCTTCACTCAGAGGGTAGTAAGGGCGTGGAATGCCCTGCCTGCAGCAGTTGTGGACTCGCCAACTTTAAGGGCGTTCAAATGGTCAGTGAATAGGCATATGGATAACATTGGAATAGTTTAGGTTAGAGGGTCATTAGATTGGTTCCACTGGTCGGTGCAACATTGAGGGCCAAAGGGCCTGTACTGCGCTGTAATGTTCTATGTGCTATGTAGCAGTCTTTGGTGCGGCACCTTGTCAAACGCCTTCTGGAAACCCAGATACATCACGTCCACAGGTTCCCCAAAGTCCACTGCACATGTAATGTTCGCAAAGAATTCCATCAAATTAACCAAACATGGTCTGCCCTTTATGAACCCATGCTGCATCTTACCAATGGGACAATTTATATCCAGATGTCTCACTATTTCTTCTTTGATGATAGGTTCAAGCATTTTCCTTACTACAGAAATTAAGCTAACCGGCCTTTTGTCTACCTCCTTTTTTAAACAGCTGCATCACATTTGCTGATTTCCAATCTGCAGGAACCACTCCAGAGTTCAGCGAATTTTGGTAAATTACCACTGGTGCATTTGCTATTTCTCCCACCATCTCTTTTAGTACCCTGGGATGCAGTCCATCAGGACCAGGAGACTTAAAAGTCATAGAATCATAGAGCCCCTATAGTACAGGAAGAGGCCATTAGACCCACCGAGTCTGCACCAAACACCACCCTTGCCCTACACCCTATCTCTACACGTTTTACCCACTAATCCCTCTAACCTACGCTCAGGACACTAAGGGGCGATTTTAGCATGGCCAACCTAACCCGCACACCTTTGGATGTCTAAAGGTAGACATCATTTGTCTACCTTTAGCCCCATTAACTTGCCCAACACTATCTCTTCCGTGATAATGATAGTTTCTGGATTCTCACCTGCCATAGCCTTCCTGTCATCAATTTTTGGCATGTTATTTGTGTCTTTTGGCATGTTATTTGTGAAGATCGACACAAAATACCTGTTCAATGCCTCAGCCATTTTCTCATTTCCAGTTATTAAATTTCCCTTCTCATTCTCTAAAGGACCAATGTTTACTTTAGCCACTCTTTTTCCTTTTATATGTTTGTAGAAACCTTTGCTATCTGTTTTTATATTCTGAGCTAGTTTACTCTCATAATCCATCTTACCTTTCTTTCTAGCTTTTATCGTGGCTTTCTGCTGATCTTTAAAGATTTCCCAATCACTGATCTTTGACACTTTGTATGCGTTTTCTTTCAATTTGATACCCTCCTTTATTTCCTTAGATCATGGCTCATCTAATTGTAACCATAACCCCACATTCCTGCAGGGACACCAAACACAGAGCTAATAACCTCAAACATGACAATTCAGCAAGATGAGTACTGAAAGGAGAGAAAGCTATCACGCAGGGTGAAGCAAGGTACGGGTCCCACACACACTGATTCTCACTGGAGTGCAAGTCACACAGACACTCAGTCTCACTGGGTTATGGGTTCCACGCACACTGACTCTCACTGGGGAACAGTTCCACGCACACTGACTCTCACTGGGGAACAGTTCCACACACACTGACTCTCACTGGGGAACAGTTCCACACACACTGACTCTCACTGGGGAACAGTTCCACGCACACTGACTCTCACTGGGGAACAGTTCCACGCACACTGACTCTCACTGGGGAACAGTTCCACGCACACTGACTCTCACTGGGGAACAGTTCCACGCACACTGACTCTCACTGGGGAACAGTTCCACGCACACTGACTCTCACTGGGGAACAGTTCCACGCACACTGACTCTCACTGGGGAACAGTTCCACGCACACTGACTCTCACTGGGGAACAGTTCCACGCACACTGACTCTCACTGGGGAACAGTTCCACGCACACTGACTCTCACTGGGGAACAGTTCCACGCACACTGACTCTCACTGGGGAACAGTTCCACGCACACTGACTCTCACTGGGGTACAGTTCCACGCACACTGACTCTCACTGGGGTACAGTTCCACGCACACTGACTCTCACTGGGGAACAGTTCCACGCACACTGACTCTCACTGGGGAACAGTTCCACGCACACTGACTCTCACTGGGGTACAGTTCCACGCACACTGACTCTCACTGGGGTACAGTTCCACGCACACTGACTCTCACTGGGGTACAGTTCCACGCACACTGACTCTCACTGGGGAACAGTTCCACACACACTGACTCTCACTGGGGAACAGTTCCACACACACTGACTCTCACTGGGGAACAGTTCCACACACACTGACTCTCACTGGGGAACAGTTCCACACACACTGACTCTCACTGGGGAACAGTTCCACACACACTGACTCTCACTGGGGAACAGTTCCACACACACTGACTCTCACTGGGGAACAGTTCCACACACACTGACTCTCACTGGGGAACAGTTCCACACACACTGACTCTCACTGGGGAACAGTTCCACACACACTGACTCTCACTGGGGAACAGTTCCACACACACTGACTCTCACTGGGGAACAGTTCCACACACACTGACTCTCACTGGGGAACAGTTCCACACACACTGACTCTCACTGGGGAACAGTTCCACACACACTGACTCTCACTGGGGAACAGTTCCACACACACTGACTCTCACTGGGGAACAGTTCCACGCACACTGACTCTCACTGGGGAACAGTTCCACGCACACTGACTCTCACTGGGGAACAGTTCCACGCACACTGACTCTCACTGGGGAACAGTTCCACACACACTGACTCTCACTGGGGAACAGTTCCACACACACTGACTCTCACTGGGGAACAGTTCCACACACACTGACTCTCACTGGGGAACAGTTCCACACACACTGACTCTCACTGGGGAACAGTTCCACACACACTGACTCTCACTGGGGAACAGTTCCACGCACACTGACTCTCACTGGGGAACAGTTCCACGCACACTGACTCTCACTGGGGAACAGTTCCACACACACTGACTCTCACTGGGGAACAGTTCCACACACACTGACTCTCACTGGGGAACAGTTCCACACACACTGACTCTCACTGGGGAACAGTTCCACACACACTGACTCTCACTGGGGAACAGTTCCACACACACTGACTCTCACTGGGGAACAGTTCCACGCACACTGACTCTCACTGGGGAACAGTTCCACGCACACTGACTCTCACTGGGGAACAGTTCCACGCACACTGACTCTCACTGGGGTACAGTTCCACGCACACTGACTCTCACTGGGGTACAATTCCACACATACTGGGCAGGATTTTACAGCCTTGCTCACCCCGAAACCATAAAGTCCCATCCATGGCCAAGAGACCTTTCCATGGTCCACCCCTTGCCTGCTTAGATTCACGTGGCGGACAGTAAAATTCCAGCCATTCACTCTCACTGAGATATGGGTTCAGCACACACTGACCTTCACTGGGGTATGGGTTCCACACAAACTGACTAACACAACTGGGGGATGGGTTCCACACACATTCCCCTCTCTTAATTTATAGCCATTCAGATCCATCTGTCTTCCTGTCTTTGCTACCAAAGTGGATAATCCCACATGTATCCACATTGTACTGCATCTGCAATGCATTTACCCACTCACTCAACTTGTCCAAATCATACTGAAGCATCGCTGCATCCTCCTGACAGCTCAGCCTCCCACCCAGCTTTGTGCCATCTGCAAATTTGGAGATATTACATTTAGTTCCCTCATCTAAGTTGTTAATATATAGAGGTTATAGAGGTTTACAGCCCAACGTATCCATGTCGCCCTTTTTTTTAACCACTAAGCCACTCCCAGTTGCCCGCATTTGGCCCATATCCCTCTATACCCATCGTTCCCATGCAACTGTCTAAATGCTTTTTAAAAGACAAAATTGTACCCACCTCTACTGCTACCTCTGGCAGCTCATTCCAGATACTCATCACCCTCTGTGTGAAAAAAATTACCCTTCTGGACCCTTTTGTATCTCTCCCCTCTCATCTTAAACCTATGCCCTCTAGTTTTAGACTCCCCTACCTTTGAGAAAAGATGTTAACTATCTAGCTAATCTATGCCCCTCATTATTTTATAGACATCTATAAGACTCCCTCAGCTTCCTACAGAGAAAAATATCCCAGTCTATCCAGCCTCCCTTTATAACTTAAACATATATATTGTGAGTAGCTGGGGTTCTAGCACCGACTTGTGTGGTACCCCACTATTCACTGCCTGCCATTAGGAAAATGACCTTTTATTCCTATTTTTTGTTTCCTGTCTGTCAACAGGTCTTCTATCCATCTCAATACACTACCCCCAATCCCATGTGATTTAATCTGACACGCTAACCTCTTATGTGAGACTTTGTCAAAAGCCTTTTGAAAGTCCAGATAAACCATATCCACTGACTAGTTCTCATCAACTCGACTAGTTACATACTCGAAGAACTCTAGGAGATTTATCAAGCATGATTTCCCTTTTGTAAATCCATGCTGACTCTGTCTGATTCTGCCACTGTTTATGAAGTGCTCCATGATTAAATCTTTTATAATAGACTGCAGAATTTTCCCACTACCAATATCAGGCTGAAGGTCTATAATTCACTGGTTTCTCCCTTTCTAAATGGTGGGATTACACTAGCTACCCTTATCATATCTTTATTTATAATATATCTCCTGTGCTTCAATAAAGATGTTGTCCTCCAGTTTTGATAAAAACTTGTGCCATGGCGAGTGTAATCCAAAAGAGTGGGACTACATTATCATCTAGTGATTGTCACTTGTAACTGCAGTATTACCAATGTGGATATACCTTGGGTAAGGCATTATAGTGGTCACTATTATGGGCCTGGAGATCATCACGAGTTCAAATCTCATCATAGCAGCCCTGTTATTTAAACTAAGCTAAACTCTGAAATAAAAAGCTAATCTCAGCAATGGTGACCATGAAACAACCATCAAAAAACCCTGGTTCTTTCAGGGAAGGAAATCTGCCATCCTTATCTATCTGACCTTTATGTGACTCCAGATCTACACAGCAATGTGGTTGGCTCTCATCTGCCCTCTGAAATAGCCTAGCAAGACTCTCAGCTGTAGTCAAGAAGGTGGCACCTCGCCATCTTCTCCAATGCAGTCAGGGATACTCAATAGATGCTGGCCTTTCCTGTAACACCCACATCCCTTGGATGAATAAAGAAATCCCTCCATGCCCTCATCCCTCACTATCTCTATCTTTGTCCTGCTCTACATCCCAAACTGAACTGTCTGCTATAATTCTGGCTTCTTGAACACTTTATAATCACTTCACCATTGAGGGCTGTTCCACCAATCCTTAACTGATTCAGCACAAGTCACTGGAGTCCTCTTCCTAAACCTTTCTGCCTCTTCTCCCCTCCTTTCAACACATTTTAAAACCTAACTCTTTGACCATGCTGTTGTGTTTTGTGACTGCAGCCAAACTGACCAGCACGCTGGTTAAAAGTGGCTAAATCCGAGGAGTTGAATGGCTCTTAAACAAATATGGGCATAACATGCTTTGGGCTCAACTGATAATATGTCATTGCAGGTGACTGCAATTGCATCAGAGGATAACCTAATAACTGAAGTAACAAGATCTTGACTGATGAGACGAACACTAGGAGATAACCTGATTAACTGGAGCAATGTCTGGTGAAATAATAGGATTTGGTGGCATAGTACATGCAGGGGTGCAGGTACCAAGTCACACACCTCCTTGTGAAATAAGGTATAAACGTACCAGCAAACAGAAGTGACAACAACAACCCAGGAACAACCATCGCAAGAAGAAGAAAGAAGAACTCTGAGCTTAAACCCCAGAAGACCTTGAGCTGGAACCCAGAGACTACTGCAGCAGTAATAGTTGACCTCTTCAATGCCTGGCCAGTGTGACTTGGATTTGAGTTACTGATATTATTTGGGAAGACAAGTATCGCTGATTTGGGAAATAGATCTTATAGGCCAGTAAAATCAGAAAATAGTTATTTTTAGTTTGTTAAATTAAGGTTGGTTGAACAGATTCCAGAATTCTTGTGAGTTTGTGTTCACCAAATAGATCAAGCAGTAGAGCCACAATCAACATGTCTCACCCCATGTTTAGTTGGTCAATCATTCCTATAAAGCACTTTGGGAGGTGTTACTAATAGTAAAGGCACTATATAGATACATGGGTTGATACTAGATATAAGTGATTACTGAGGTTCTGAGTGGGCAGCACAGTGGCAGAGTGGTTAGCACTGCTGCCTCACAGCACTAAGGACCCAGGTTTGACATCCAGCTTGGGTTACATCTGTGTGGAGTTTGCACATCCTCCCTGCATGCATTTTCCTCCAGCTGCTCCGTTTTCCTTCCAAAGTCTGGAAGACATGCGGGTTGGGTGTGTTGGCCATGCTAAATTCTCCCTCACTGGAATTTAGAAGAATGAGAGGAGAGCTCATAGAAACATAAAATCCTGATGGGTTTGGAGAGGCTAGATACGGGAAGAATGTTCCCAATGTTGGGGAAGTGCAGAACTACGGGTCACAGTCTAAGAATAAGGGGTAAGCCATTCAGGACTGAGATGAGGAAGAACTTCATCACTCAGAGTTGTGAACCTATGGAATTCTCTACCATAGAGAGCTGTTGGGGTCAGTTAGTCAAATAAGTTCAAGAGGAAGCTGGATGTGACCCTTGTCACTAAAAGGATCAAGGGGGTATGGAGAGAAAGTGGGAGTGGGATACTGGAAGTGCATAATCAGCAATGATTATATTAAATGGAGGTCAAAGGGCCAAATGGTCTATTCCTGCACCTATTTTCTATGTACCCGATCAGGTGCCAGAGTGTAGTTACCAAGGGATTTTCATAGTAAATTCATTTCAGTGTTAATGTAAGCCTACTTGTGATACTAAGAAATAAACTTCAACTCATTGTTGACATAAAAAAGATGACACTGTCATAAAAATGATGACAAGAGATATTAAAGTTTGCAGATAGGAAATGTACACATAGATATATTTTAAATAGAACACTGGTCAACCTCCTCTGCCATCACCCATGGTGCCATGTGACACAGGAGGAAAATGGCAGAGAGTGAAGTCACTCTGCACCACCACCTAATGGCCCCAATCTGCAATGCAGCAGGTCACAACACATCACAAGCTCAAGTAAACCAGGAATATTCCTTTTGAAGGCATCTTACCTACCAAAATTACAGGTAAAAGTGCCACATGGCAATATTTAACCTTGAGACTTATTATCTGCCCACCCCAGTCCAATGCTGGCATCTCTACATCATGGCAATGTTTAAGGCATGGAAGCATTCCATCGTCCCAAACGTTCCATGGAATTCATTCCATAGCTGACAGTAATTGCAGATCTGCAATATTCTCAACTAATGACCAACTGGATCTTACATAGACTGATAAATAATTTGAAGGACAATAGCCAACTTCCCCTGTAGTTACACAGCTGGAAAACCAAACAGACTTCAGCTGAAGTAGAGTCAGAGGGTGTAATCACCCAACCTCATGTGCTCGACAGACTGGAGGGGCTGATTGTGGACAAGTCCCCAGGACCGGATGGAATGCATCCGAGGGTTCTGAAAGAAATGGCGGAGGTGATAGTGGATGCCTTGGTGGTTATTTTCCAAACGTCGCTGGATTCCGGGGAAGTGCCGGATGATTGGAAAACGGCTAATGTTACGCCGTTGTTTAAGAAGGGTGCCAGGCAAAAGGCGGGGAATTATAGGCCGGTTAGTTTAACGTCTGTGGTAGGTAAAATGTTAGAATCTGTCATTAAGGAGGAAATTGCGAGGCATCTTGAAGGGAATTGCTTGATAGAGCAGACGCAGCACGGTTTCATTAAAGGGAAGTCGTGTCTGACAAATTTACTGGAGTTCTATGAGGATGTGTCTAGGGCGGTGGATAGAGGAGAGCCGGTGGATGTGGTCTTTCTAGATTTTCAGAAGACGTTTGACAAAGTGCCTCACAAGAGGTTATTGCAGAAGATCGAGGGACATGGAGTTGGGGGTAGGGTGTTAGCGTGGATAGAGGACTGGTTGTCAAATAGGAGGCAGAGAGTGGGGGTCAACGGGTGCTATTCGGATTGGCGGATGGTGACTAGTGGAGTGCCCCAGGGGTCAGTGCTGGGGCCTCAGCTTTTTACCATTTATATAGATGATCTGGAGGAGGGAACCGAGTGTAGAGTGTCGAAATTTGCTGATGACACCAAGATTGGGGGAACGGCAAATTGTGCGGAGGGTGTGGAGAGTCTGCAGAAGGATCTAGATAGGCTGGGCGAATGGGCCAGGAAATGGCAAATGGAATTTAATGTTGGCAAGTGCGAGGTGGTCCACTTTGGTAGGAATAATGGTAGGAAGGGCTATTACTTACGGGGCGAAAAACTGCAGCAGGCGATGGTGCAGAGGGACCTCGGGGTCCTTGTGCATGAGTCGCAAAAACCCAGCTTGCAGGTGCAGCAGGTGGTCAGGAAGGCGAATGGGATGCTGGCCTTCATAGCGAAGGGGATTGAATATAAAAGTAGGGAGGTCTTGCTGCAGCTGTATAGGGCATTGGTGAGGCCGCAACTGGAGTACTGTGTGCATTTTTGGGCGCCGCACCTGCGCAAAGATATTTTGGCCTTGGAGGGAGTGCAGAGGAGGTTTACTAGGCTGATACCGGAGTTGAGGGGGTTGAGCTATGAGGAGAGGCTGAATAAACTGGGCTTGTACTCGTTAGAGTTTAGAAGAACGAGAGGAGATCTCATTGAGACATATAAGATGATGAATGGGATGGATAGGATAGAGGTGGAAAGACTCTTCCCGCTCAAAAAAGACAATAGGACTAGGGGACACAGCCTCAAGATAGAAGGGGGGCGGTTTAGAACGGAGTTGAGGAGGAACTTCTTCACTCAAAGGGTGGTGAATCTCTGGAATTCTCTGCCCGTTGAAGTGGTGGAGGCTGCCTCGCTAAATATTTTTAAGACGCGGGTTGATAGGTTTTTGATAAGCGAGGGGATTAAGGGTTATGGGGAGAGGGCGGGAATGTGGAACTGAGCAGCGACAGATCAGCCATGATCTTATTGAATGGCGGGGCAGGCTCGAAGGGCTGGATGGCCTACTCCTGCTCCTATTTCTTATGTTCTTATGTTCTTATGTATAGATATAATGGATACCTGACTTTTTCCATCCACTGGGAGTGTCATCCCTTGATTTTTGTACTCAAGCCCTGGAGTGGGGATTGAACCCAGAATCTTGTGACTCAAAGGTGAGAGTGCAATCGACTGAGCCACAGCTGATGTAAGTACAATGCAGGTGAGAAAACGGGAGGTACAGAATTGGGGTAAATAACACTATCAGGATTGATTTCCACTTGGAAGCAAGTGGACATATTCGTGAGAGGCAACATCATTTTGTGAAGGGGAACTCGAGTATCAAGAACTTGATTGAGTTTTTCAAGGAAGCGACAAAGATGATGAGAGTGGGGCAGTGGATGTTGTCCATACAGACTTCAGTAAGACATTTGACAAGGTCCCTCATGGCAGACTGGTGCAGAAGGTGAAATCGCATGGAATCAGAAGTGAGCTGGTAAGGCGGATACAAAACTAGCTCGGTCAAAGAAGACAGAGAGTAGCAGTGGAAGGGTACGTGAATGGAGGGCTGTGACAAGTGGCGTTCCTCAGGGATCAGTGCTGGGACCTTTGCTGTTTATAATATAAATAAATGATTTGGAGGAAAATGCGACTGGTTTGATTGGTTAAGTTTGCAGACGACACAAAGGTTGGTGGATTTGCAGATGACATTGAGGGCCATCAGGGGATACAGCAGGATATAGATCAGTCAGAGACTTGAGCAGAGAGATGGCAGATGGAGTTTAATCCAGACAAATGTGAGGTAATGCATTTTGGAAGGTCTAATACAGATAGGAAATATACAGTAAACGGCAGAACTCTTAAGAGTATTGATAGGCAGAGGGATCTGGGTGTACAGGTACACAGGTCACTGAAAGTGGCAATGCAGGTGGAGAAGGTAGTCAAGAAGGCATATGGCATGCTTGCCTTCATCGGCCAGGGCATTGAATTTAAAAATTAGCAAGTCATGTTGCAGCTTTATAGAACCTTAGTGAGGCCAAACTTGCAATATAGTGTTCAATTCTGGTCACCACACTACCAGGAGGATTTGGAGGCTTTGGAGAGGGTACAGAAAAGATTTACCAGGATGTTGCCAGGTATGGAGGGCATTAGCTATGAGGAGAGGTTTGAGAAACTTGGTTTGTTCTCACTGGAATGACAGAGGTTGAGGGGTGACCTGATAGAAGTCTACAAGATTATGAGAGGCACAGAGAGAGTGGATAGTCAGAAGCTTTTCCCCAGGGTGGAAGAGTCAATTACGAGGGGGCACAGGTTTAAGGTGCGAGGGGCAAGGTTTAAAGGAGATGTACGAGGGAGATGTTTTACACAGAGAGTAGTGGGTGCCTAGGGCTCATTGCCGGGGGAAGTAGTGGAAGCGGATATGATAGTGACTTTTAAGGGGTGCCTTGACAAATACATGAATAGGATGAGAATAGAGGGATATGGTCCCTGGAAGGGTAATGGGTTTTAGTTAAATCAGGGAGCATGGTTGGTGCAGCCTTGGAGGGCCAAAAGGCCAGTTCCTGCGCTGTAACTTTCTTTGTTCCTTGTTCTTCATCACTCAAGCCAGACCAAATTACAAGCACTGTTTCATTTTTAGTGAGATTTGAAAGCAGGATAATTTTTGAAGATACAATTTTAACAATATGCTCTGGATACAGATATTCATAGGATCAGAGAGTTCCTAGAATGCAAAGGGAGGCCATTCAGTCCATCAAGTCTGTGCCAACTCCCTCTTTTAGAGTGCCTTACCCAGGCCCTTTCCCCCACCTTATCCTCTTAACCCTGCACAATTATCCACTCCTCCACCTAACATGCACATCTTTCACATGAGTTTTCCTCATGTGTTGCACCTCTGCGAGTGGCGATGCTGCATCATTGCCGAGGGCTGGGACTGTTGTAATAAGACTTTAAGGGATAGCAGTACGACACCACTAGAAGGAAAGTGCCTCATATTCTTACTTTGTTCTTCCCACAGCAGTGATGTTGTCTATGGTACAGATGCATCCTGGTACAGTGCACATAATGCAGTGTGTGAGCTAAAAAGAGATCTTGGCTAACTGCCCAAAAGGAACTAATTTGAAGTGGTATTGTCTGACTCGGAGATGAAATGTGGTAAGCTCTTGGGACTTCTCCATGACAGGCACTGATCAGTGGCCATGCTTGAAGAAGCTCAAGCTTCAAGAAGAATTTTGCATCTGCAAATCTCAGATTTCACTTTTGTAATGTAAAGATTTTATAAGGACAATGTTTCAGAGCTTCATTTAAATGTCATGGATTGAGACACATGATCACTCCCATTTTTCTTTCTGGTAAATGTGATTGAGCTGCACCAGTCTGTCTGCTCTTGTACTCTGCTAATGACACCGTCTTTCTCCAGACTGTCTAGTCTGCATCCTCAGTTTGTCTAGAAAGTGGATGCTGCTCTTATGTGGTGAAGGTCAGATAACTCTTTATGGTGAAGAGTATAAGAGAGGTGAGAGAGAATCGCCTCAAACTGTTGTCTCATCTTCTACTGGCCAGCTTAGAAACAGCAGGCAACAGGCTCAAGCCAACAGAATGAATCCAGGGCAGGAAAGTATGATACAGAGAAACTGAAAAACAATACAAAACACAATAGCCCTTTGATAGTACTGAATAAAATGCCGGCCCTTACGAGATATTTCTGTTATAGAAACATAAAGGAACATTTGGAAAAGGAAACTATCTACTCACCTCCTTATCTCTTGACAACCAGCACCCTCACCCATTAGAAAAAAGCCCTGCTGGATCTGGTGCTGATAAATATCGCTGGGGATCCATTCGGGTAAGAGTGATCATAATATCATTATCTAAAGTAGTACATCTAAAATAGAACAGGACAAATCTTGATGGAATGAAGCAGTAGACGGGGGTGGAATCTAGCCAGGATTAAATGGAACCAAAGGCTGACAGGGAAATAAAACTCATGGAACAGTAACTGATCCTTCTGGAGGAGCTGTTTCAGGTAAAGGCTATACATATTGCAACAAGGCAAAGGAGGAAGGGAGCCATAGCCTAGGTGTTCAAGAAATATAGAAGAGAATCCAGGAATCTCTTACTGGCATGTAAATAGTATGAGGTGGAGTGGGTTCTATAGGAACAAAGAATGTGATATTTTGGAATTTACTACCACTCGGGAGAGAGTGGTGGGTGTCTGGAACTCGTTGCCAGAGGAGATGGTGGAAAAATGCACATTAGCAACATTTAAGAGGCATCTGGATGGGTACGTGAACAGGGAGGGAATAGAGGGATATGGACTGAATAAGGACAGAAGTCTTTTTTTTTGTTTAGTTAGGGCATGATCGGCACAGGCTTCAAGAGCCAAAGGGCCTGTTGCTGTGCTGTATTTTTCTTTGTTCTAGAAAGTAGTTGAGGCCAAAATGTTGTGTGATTTCAAGAAGAAATTAGATATAGCTCTTGGGATTAAAGGAGTCAAGGGAAATGGGGGAAAAGCAGGATTAGGATATTGAATTTGATACCTTGAATACCTTGACCTCTCATATTTTTGTACACCTTACATGTTTGTAAATCTCCTCTGCTCTTCCTCCACAGAAATTATGTCCTTCCTATAGTGTGGTGACCTGAATTGTACACAAAACTCCAACTGTGGCCTAACCAGCATTTCATACAGTTTCAGCATTATATCGCTGCTCTTAAATTCAATACCTCGCCCAAATGCTCGGGGCGGGAATGGGGTAGTAAAATCTTAGAGCTATCTACCACGCATTCCTCAGGCATGAAATTGCAACCTGGAGTGCAGACATAATTCACAAAATGACACAACGGACAGAGTGCAATGCTTACCTGTAAAAGGAGATGGAATCTTTGCCACCTCATCTGGATGGGAAGTAACTGAACAAAAGAAATTGTGAGTCTACATAGTCAGATCCCATGAAACAGGAGGAGGAAATGAGCTAACCTGTAACAAACTGCACTCTGATAAGGAGAAAAGAGCAGAAATAAAGTTAAGAAAGGAAGTTTGATACAGAATTACACAGCATTTTACACTGCAAGAATCAACTTTCTACCCAACAGAGCTACGTCAGTGTTATACGCCAGAAAAACCTTATCCCATCTCACAAAAGCAAAATACCCTGAATGCTGGAAATCTGAAAATAAAAACAGAAAATGCTGAAAAAAACTCAGCTCGTCTGGCAGCATCTGTGGAAACAGAGACAGAATTAATGCTTTAACCTTTCATCAGGTTATCAACATAAAACGTTAACTCTGTTTTTCTCTCTCCACAGAAGCTGCCTGGCCGGCTGAATTTTCCCAGGTATTTTTCGTCCACCATCCCCTCCACCTCCAGTGCGATGTCACCCACAAACACATCTTCCCCGCCTCTCCGCTCCCTCCTTCAGCATTAGGAAGAGACCATTCCCTCCTAAACATTCTCAATCATCCCCAACCCCACCCCCCCGTCTCTTTCCCATGGCTTATTCCCAACAAATTGCAAGGGGGTGCAACATCCACCCCTTTTACCTTCTCAATCCAAAGAACAAAGAACAAAATCAGCCCGGGAAACAGGCCCTTCGGCCCAACGAGCCCGCGCCGCCATCTCAACACCACCAGTCCCCCTCTCCCGCCACGACCCCTGTCTAATGTTTTATGGCCATCCACATTGAGGGAAACTGATTTAGGGACAGTTTATTCCTGCCAATCAGCCTAACAGCACATCTTTGGGGTGTGGGAGGAAACCGGAGCACCCGGAGAAAACCCACGCAAGCACGGGGAGAATGCGCAAACTCCCACAGACACCGGCCCAAATCCACGTGTCTGCACAGCAATCAGCGATAGTCACTGAGCTGTCGTCTTGCCCAAATCCTCACCTTTCAAGGCCCCAGACACTCCTTCCAGGCCCACACTGCCTCATGGATGCCCAGTCTTGAGCTGCTTAGATCTGTTTGAAGCCTGTCCTGTTCAGCACGGTGGTAATACCAGGCAATGGAAGGTACCCTCAGTGTAAAAGATGGGACTCTGTCTTTCATCATCCTGACTTGGAAACATATTGCTATTCTTTTCACTGTCACTGGGTCAAAATCCTGGAACTCCCTCCCTAACAGCACTGTAGGTGTACCTACACCACATGGACTGCAGTGGTTTAAGAAGGCAGCTCACCACCACCTTGTCAAGGGCAATTAAGGATGGGCAATAAATGATGGGCTAGCCAGTGATGCCCACAATGAATTAAAAACCAAGATTATGCAGGGCACAGCGCACCACAATAATCCCTGGACAGGCACCTGCCCTAGAACCCTCAGAGCACAATCCTGGACATCATTAAGCATCCCCCTTTCACAGCCATCTCCCTCCCGGGTTCACTGCCGGGACAGCCCCTCCCCCATCCAAAAACAGGCCTACTCACTCCACAGATGCTGCCTGACTTGCTGGTTTTGGCCACATTTGCTGCCTTTACTCCTCCTGACTAGCTTTCCTCTCATTTTCTTAAACAATAGAACATAGAACATAGAACATTACAGCGCAGAACAGGCCCTTCGGCCCACGATGTTGCGCCGACCAGTTACAAAAACAATGACCCACTAGCCTATACCAATACCAATGGCTTGGATTCTCCGACCTCGCCCACGGCTGGGATTCTCCAGTCCTGCTGCTGTGAATGGAGGCTTGGCTGAGCTGCTAAATTCTCCATTCTCGCTGGCAGTGGGGCGCGAGGCTTGCAACACTGGAGAATCCCAGCCAATATCTTCACCTTGTGAAACTGCCAGAAACAGAGCTACAGATGCAATGAAAATAAGAAAGTATGTTTCTTGTCTCATGCAGAATCTGCTGGAATACCAGTAAACATGTCAATTTGGTGACACACACGTAATCAGATTAACTGTTATTCTAGCCTCAGGAATCCCAACACAAAAATGAAGCTGAACTCTTGATTACATCTACAATAGCTGGGTAGTGAAGGGTAGGGCCAGAGCCTAGTCTTTACCTACTTAGAAGCTTTTACATGTTTTTATTCTTTCACTAGATGTGGGCATCGCAGACTGGTCAGCATTTACTGCCCATCCCTCGTTGCCTTTGAGAAGGGGGGTGGTAAGCTGCCTTTTTTAACTGCTGCAGAACCTCTGGTGTAGGTTCACCCACAGTGCTGTTAGAAAGAGAATTCCAGGATTTTGAGCCAGCAACAAACAGTGGAGGAACAGCAATGTATTTCCATGTCAGGATCATGAATGACTTGGAGGGGCATTTCCAAGTGATGGTGTTCCCAGATATCTGCTGCCCTTGTCCTTAAACTTGGTCATTGCTGATTGTCCGTAAAAACCATCTGGTTTACTAAAGTCCATTTAGTGAAAGAAATCTGCCATCATAACCTAGTGTGGCCTACACGTGACTCCAGACCCACAACAATGTGGTTGACTCCTAACTGCCCTCAGTTCAAGGGTAATTAGGGATGGGCAACAAATGCTGGCCCAACCAGTGACACCTATGTTCTTTGAATGAATTTTTTAAATATTTCCAAGTCAGGATGGTGGTGGTGGTGTTCCCAGGAATCTGCTGCTCTTGTCCTTCTAGATGATACAGGTTGTGGATTTCGAAGTTGCTCCCTAAGTAATCTTGGTGATTTCCCGCAGTGCATCTTGTAGATAGTTGCCACTGTGCGTCAGAGGTGGAGGTTGTTGAATGAAGGTGGTGGTGGATGGGGTGCCAAAAAAAGTGGGATTGCTGGTTTACAGAGACAAGCTTGCACCTCCAAACCCCACCATACAACATAGAACATTACAGCGCAGTACAGGCCCTTCGGCCCTCGATGTTGCGCCGACCAGTGGAACCAATCTAATGACCCTCTAACCTAAACTATTCCAATGTTATCCATATGCCTGTTCACTGACCATTTGAACGCCCTTAAAGTTGGCGAGTCCACAACTGCTGCAGGCAGGGCATTCCACGCCCTTACTACCCTGAGTAAAGAACCTACCTCTGACATCCGTCCTATAACTACCACCCCCTAATTTAAAGCTATGTCCCCTCGTGTTAGCCATCACCATCCGAGGAAAAAGGCTCTCACTGTCCACCCTATCCAATCCTTTGATCATCTTGTATGCCTCAATTAGGTCACCTCGTAACCTTCTTCTCTCCAATGAAAATAACCTCAAGTCCCTCAGCCTTTCCTCATAAGACCTTCCCACCATACCAGGCAACATCCTGGTAAACCTCCTCTGCACCCTTTCCAATGCCTCCACATCTTTCTTATAATGCGGCGACCAGAGCTGTACACAATACTCCAAGTGCAGCCACACCAGAGTTTTGTACAGTTGTAACATGACCTCACGGCTCCGAAATTCAATCCCTCTACCAATAAAAGCTAACACACCGTACGCCTTCTTAACAACCTGGGTGCCAACTTTCAGGGAGCTATGCACATGTACCCCGAGATCCCTCTGCTCGTCAACAAAACTAAGAGTCCTTCCATTAGCACTATATTCTATACTCCTTTTTACTCTTACCAAAGTGAATCACCTCACACTTTTCCATATTAAACTCCATTTGCCACCTCTCGACCCAGCTCTACAGCTTATCTATGTCCCTCTGCAAACTGTAACATCCATCCTCACTGTCTACAACTCCTCCAACTCTGGTGTCATCAGCAAATTTACTAACCCATCCTTCTACACCCTCATCTAGGTCATTGATAAAAATGACAAACAGCAGTGGCCCCAAAACAGATCCTTGAGGTACACCACTTGTAACTGAACTCCAGGTTGAATATTTCCCATCAACCACCACCCTCTGTCTTCTATCAGCTAGCCAATTCCTGATTCAAACTGCTAAATCACCCTCAGTCCCATGCATCTGCATTTTCTGCAGTAGCCTACCATGGGGAACCTTATCAAACACTTTGCTAAAATCCATATACACCACGTCAACTGCCTTACCCTTATCCACCTCTTTGGTCACCTTTTCAAAAAACTCAATAAGGTTTGAGGCACGACCTACCCTTCACAAAACCCTGTTGACTATCCCTAATCAATTTATTTCCCTCTAGATGATTATAAATCCTATCCCTTATGATTCTTTCCAAAACTTTGCCCACAACAGAAGTAAGGCTCACTGGTCTATAATTCCCAGGATGGTCTCTACTCCCCTTCTTGAACAAGGGGACAACATTTGCTATCCTCCAGTCTTCCAGCACTATACCTGTAGCCAATGATGACATGAAGATCAAAGCCAAAGGCACTGCAATCTCCTCCCTAGCTTCTCAGAGAATCCAAGGGTAAATCCCATCCGGCCCAGGGGACTTATCTATTTTCATACTCTCAAGAATTGCTAACACCTCCTCCTTATGTACCTCAATCCCGTCCAGCCTACTACCTGGTATCGTAGTATTCTCCTCAACTACACTGACTTTTTCCTGTGTGAATACTGACGAAAAATAGTCATTCAGTGCCTCTCCTATCTCTTCAGGCTCCACGCACAACTTCCCACTGCTGTCACTGACTGGCCCTAATCTTGCCCTAACCAATCTTTTATTCTTGACATACCTGTAGAAAGCTTTACGATTTTCCTTGATCCTATCTGCTAAAGTCTTCTCATGTCCTCTTCTAGCTCTTCTTAACTCTCTCTTTAGCTCCTTCCTGGCTAATGTATAACTCTCCAGCGCCCTAACTGAGCCTTCACGTCTCATCTTTACATAAGCCTCCTTCTTCCTCTTCACCAGAGATTCAACTTCCTTAGTACACCACGGTTCCCTCACTCGACCACTTCCTCCCTGACAGGTACATATTTATCAAGGACTCGCAGCAGCTGCTCCTTGAATAAGCTCCACATTTCAGATGTTCCCAGCCCGTGAAATTTCCTACTCCACCCTATGTATCCTAAATCTCGCCTAATAGCCTGATAATTACCTTTCCCCCAGCTATAACTTCTGCCCTTCGGTATATGCCTATCCCTTTCCATCACTAAGGTAAACGTAACCGAACTGTGGTCACTATCACCAAAGTGCTCACCTACCTCCAAGTCTAACACCTGGTCTGGTTCATTACCCAGTACCAAATCCAATGTAGCCTCACCTCTTGTTGGCCTATCTACATACTGTGTCAGGAAACCTTCCTGCACACACTGGACAAAAAGTGACCCCTCTAACGTGCTTGAACTATAGCTTTTCCAATCGATATTTGTAAAGTTAAAGTCCCCCATAACAACTACCCTGTTACTTTCGCACCTATCCAGGATCATCTTTGCAATCCTTTCCTCTACATCTCTGGAACTTTTTGGAGGCCTATACAAAAACTCCCAACAGTGTGACCTCTCCTTTCCTGAAGTTCTAGTTACTCTTTTACACCATAGTTCTAGTTACTCTTTTAGAACCAAACAATAAGTTAATCAACAAATTAACAATCCCCTTGAAGGAAAACCGTAACAAAAGACAAAACTTGAAAGAAATTTCTAACATCTAATTAAATATAAAGGGTGTTTCTGGGAGTGACGATATATTTCAGGTCCTGCAGTACCCAGTGGGTGCAGAAGACCTCAAATGCACCTGTAGACATTGTGTGTTCTCTCTCCAGAGACACCTAGATGTGAATATAGGGAGGCAGATAGTTGGGCCAAACAACCTACCAACCCACCTGAACAAAGAAGAACAAAGAACAAAAACAGCCCGGGAAACAGGCCCTTCGGCCCAACGAGCCCGCACTGCCATTTTAACACCACCAGTCGCCCCCTCCACCCATGACCCTTATCTATTGTTTTATGGCAATCCACATTGAGGGAAACTAATTTAGGGACAATTTATTCCTGCCAATCAGCCTAATAGCACATCTTTGGGGTGTGAGAGGAAACCGGAGCACCCGGAGAAAACCCACGCAAGCACGGGGAGAATGCGCAAACTCCCACAGACACCGGCCCAAATCCATGTGTCTGCACAGCAATCAGCGATAGTCACTGAGCTGTCGTCTTGCTCCTATATATATATCCGCTCCTATACATTAATTTGCAGTTAATTCGCAGTTGTAATCTCTAGCAATGATTATCAAAAAGCTTTCCTTTATTTTTTCGTCAGGCACACATTTGGGCTAAAAAAACATGAAGTGTTGAAATGGAAAGCTAATCAATCTGTTGCACTTTGTAACAGTCACCGGGAAGTCATCTGCGTTGGATCTTAAGAGTTCTTTAGACGTCTCAATGAGAAGATCTTGAGAACTGTATTTTTAAAATGAACGCTTCATCATTAGCCTTTAACTATTTACAGATCCCAGGCTACTGACTTGCATGGCACTGCTTCCATGCAAGTAGGATGCACCCAGAGTGTTCTAAGTCTCTTACTATGTGACTCCATACATTATACTGTATTCTCGAATCCCACATTAACCTTTGCTTGGCTGAGTACCTTTACATTGCAAGGGCATATACACAATATCACAACAATTAGTACAGCAGAAGCTGCATCTTTAACACCACGGGTTGTGTAACATGGCAGAGAGGCGATAGATCCCTTCAAAACCAAATAATCCCGTTCATATCATCAAACATGACAGGAGTGATTCAGTTTTTCTCAGCGGAGAGTTACTGTGACATTTAAGACTTCTCTGCAATTATTAGCCTGGCACTTCCATGGTGTAAATGTTACTTGTCACTTGTCAGCCCAAACCTAGATAGTGTCCAGGTATTGTTGAGTTTTGACATGGGCTTCAGCATCTGAGGAATTGCAAATGGTGCTGAACACTGTAAAATTATCAGTGTACATCCCCACTTCTGACCCTATAATGGAGGGAAGGTCATTGACAAAGCAGCTTGAAGATGGTTGGGTCTAGGACACTACCCTGAAGAACTCCTGCAGAGATCAGAAGTTGGCATATGATGTTGCAGTTATATAGAACGTTGGTTAGGCCACATTTGGATTACTGCATCCAGTTCTGGTCGCCACACTACCAGGAGGACGTTGAGGCTTTGGACAGATACAGAAAAGATTTACCAGAATGTTGCCTGGTATGGAGGGTATTAGCTATGAGGAGAGATTGAGTAAACTAGGGTTGTTCTCCGTGGAAAGACGGAGGTTGAGGGGCGAACTAATAGAAGTTGAGAAAATTATGAGGGGCATAGATAGGGTGAACAGTTGGAAACTTTTTCCCAAGTCAGAAATAACAAACACAAGGGGTCACAAGTTCAAGGTAAGGTGGGGGGGCAAGATTCAATACAGATATACGGGGGACTTTTTTTTTTTACACAGAGGGTGGTGAGGGCCTGGAATGCACTACCAAGCAAGGTGGTTGAGGCAGACACGCTAGGATCATTTAAGACTTATCTAGATAGCCACATGAACAGACTGGGAATAGAGGGATACAAACAGATGGTCTGGTTAGGAACACCTGATCGGTGCAGGCTTGGAGGGCCGAAGGGCCTGTTCCTGTGCTGTATTGTTCTTTGTCTTTACTTGGTCTGGCCTACTCTAGAGCCACAGCAACTCTTAAATGTCCTGAGCAAACCATTCCGCTCAAGGGTAAATAGGAAAGGGCAACAACTGCAGTCACCAACATCCCATGGATGAATAAATAAAAACAGGTCAGCCCTGAATTTCACTGAAGGGCTTTGAGGGGCTCCTAATGTGTGTGTTTCATCAAAACCCAAAACAATTCTGCACACTCCTATCAATCTGCTCTTAACCTCAGGTGAACAATCCCACATTTTGAAAGTCTGTGATGCGTCTAAAGTAACCTTACAAGGCGAGTGATTGAGAATCCAAAACTCCTACAGCGCTCAGATCCTTACTTCAATTCGAACAGTTGCAAGCTCAGATTTGCTTTTGTAAATGATTATGTTCGATAGCAGCAGCTCTGTTGTTTAGCTGTTGACAAAGGGAGGTTTTACACAGTGCAGCGTAATGCCATCAGTACCCACCTTTGTCAGGTCGCCTTGGTTGGTTCTCTGTAACAGCGGATGAGCTACAACCCATTGCTGCAGCTTCGTCAATCCATCTCAACATCACAGGCGCCAAACCTCTTTCCCTCTCGTTCGCCTACCGTAATCCTTTGGAGGCCTTTCCTTCAGTAGCATCCTTCCGATTACCGAAATCGGAAAAATCAATTGCACGGGGATAGTGAGCAGGCTGTTTGTGAAGAAGCAAGGGAGTCACATAACCTGAAAACTGATCTAGGCCTCAACCTCCCAGCCAAATTAATTATTACACTGGGAGCTTTAGTGGTTTCATATTGCTGTCATATATATTAGCCATTTGTCACTAACTGAAAAGTAAGCCCAAAGGTTTTCGATTGACATAGTAACAGCAAAAGTGTTATCGGAATGCCGTAGTGGGGCCTATTAGGAATCATAGTGGAGATTACTTGGAGGCTGAGGTACTAAATGAGTAACAGAGATGCTGGAAAATCTCAGCAGGTCTGACCGAACACAACCTTTTAACTTTGTACAAAGTAAGAACTTTGGCTCAGCATTTTCCAGGGAAAGGTACTTTGCCAAAGCTGTGGTGAGCCAGCAAGTTGCTGAGGCACAGGGTGAAGGGAGATTGAGGAGAACTCAATATTGGGTGTGGTCGGGGTGAGGACTGTGAGGGGAAAAATCATTGCAACGTTCCAATCATTTGTCTTTAGATTCAGGGGTGGACTCAAAGGATTAGAGGATTGAAAATGTCACACCCTTCTTCGAAGAGAGGGAGAAGCAGATACCTGCATATCGGGTAAAAGCAAAACACTGCGGATGCTGGAATCTGAAACATAAACAGAAAATGCTGGAAAATCTCAACAGGTCAGATAGCATCTGTGGAGTGGGACACAGACTTAACGTTTCAAGTCTGAATGATTCTAGAGTCATACGGACACAAAACATCGGGTGAAATTTAAAAAAGAATACAAAGCGTCAGGTTCTGATTAAAAACCAGTGTATTTCTCCCCAGAAGTTTTCACTCCTAATCTTCTGACAGTCTGTCAAAAAAATAACAGAGCGTGGTTTGTGCCATCACTCTGGCGGGTGGGGCCTGATAGAGCTGGCAAGGTCTACTCCGCAAAAATCAGGGTGCCATCTTTGAATGGTACCCCGATCTGTGAAAATAATAGACTCTCTCCCACGCGCCAATGGCTGTGGATGACTCCTCCTTACCTCACACGAGTTTCGGAGTGACCCCACCCTTCCCCCCCCACCCCTACCCCCACCCCCACATGTTAGGCTGCACTCTCCTCTCTCTTCCCCCAGGCCCCGCCCTGTCCTTGGCATGCATCCCTCTCACCCCACCCCACCCCCACCCCACCACCCCACTACACGTATTGGGAATCCCCCTGCCCCAATAGAGGACGATAACTCCCCTGGCACAGCCCAAGTCAGTGCCCCCTGGCACTACCCCAGCACTAACAAGGCACAGTGCTGGGTGACACTGCCAGGGGCAATGCCCAGCCCTGGCCCTCAACCCCCCGAGGTCTCCAGGCACTCCTGCGCCTCCTCTCCACTGGGCTTCATTTCCAAAAACCAATGGTGAATTGCGCCAGTCATGCCACATTGGGAGGAGCATTCCACAGAGCTGGACGATACGGTGTTGAGAGTTTGTAGAATATTTAAATTGATTTAACTGCCTGCATATCGGATTCACACCCTTTCTGGGCATGGCCCTGATTATGTTGCTGAGGCAGGTAGGCAGGGAAGATTTTAAACCGAGAGCTCGCTGGCAAAAATCTTATTATGGCTGTTAAATCTCGCCCATTAACTCTGACATTCTTTTTCTAAATCAGCCAGTTTTTTGGAAGAAAGTCTCTGTTTAAAAAAAGAGCATTCACAAGGAAACCCAGTGCGCAATCCCCCCAACCCGACTACAGAACTGAAAATCCCTGACCTAAACCAGTGGGTTCAGGATGATTCATCAGTATCACTGCCTGTAATACAACTGCCTGTAATATCAGTGCCTGTAATACAATTGCCTGCAACATCACTGCCTGTAATGCAATCTCCCCAAAAGCAAACACAGTCACTACATTCAAAGTGAAAAAGCACCACACTTCATCCCCCCACTACTCCACATAGAATAAAGCAAAGTTCAAATGAAATAGGACTGTCCTTGATCGTCTTATCTATGACCCAGATTGGCGAATGAGCTGGGATTTATTTTAACACAGAATTTGAGATTACGTTCGGATTTATACTTCATACATATTAATCACTCATCTTAGATTGATTTCACTGAATAAATAATGGGGTTTCAGGACAAGTCACACATAACACTGAACAGAATTGGGAGTTAAACAGTAAAGCTTCCCTGATTCTATACACAACAGAAGGCTTTCTGTACAAATACTGTAGGTTTATCAAACAACTAGCGATTGAAAAGCATTGTCCAGTCACATTTAGGAGGCACTAGTGTGTTTACGTGAGTGAGTGAGTGAGTGAGTGTTACATAGAACATTACAGCGCAGTACAGGCCCTTCAGCCCTCGATGTTGCGCCGACCAGTGGAACCAATCTAATGACCCTCTAACCTAAACTATTCCAATGTTATCCATATGCCTATTCACTGACCATTTGAATGCCCTTAAAGTTGGCGAGTCCACAACGGCTGCAGGCAGGGCATTCCACGCCCTTACTACCCTCTGAGTAAAGAACCTACCTCTGACATCCGTCCTATAAATACCACCCCTCAAATTAAAGCTACGTCCCCTCGTGTTAGCCATCACCATCCAGGGAAAAAGGCTCTCACTATCTATTACCTCAAATATGGAAATCAAAAGGCTGGAGGCAAAGAAGATGATTGATAGGAAAATGTTTTAATGTATATACCAGAAGCTGGAGCATTCCCCAAGTGGAAATGACGAAGATGATAGATGAGGGTATTGTATACATGAACTTCAGTAAAGCCTTTGACAAGGAATCTCATGATAGACTGGTACTAAAGGTGAAGTCACACAGGATCAAAGGAGAACTGGCAAGATGGATACAGAACTGGCCTGGCCATAGAAGGTTAAGTGTAGCAGTATCGGGGTGCTTTTCTGAATGGAAGACTGTGACTAGCAATGTTCCACAGGGATCCATTCTGGGACCTTTGTTCTTTGTTGTACATATAAATGATTTGGTAGAAAATGTAGCTGGTCTGATTAGTGAGAGCTGAGAATTTGGCGCTCAGCCAGATCTCCATTCACTGCAGCGGGACTGGAGAATCCCAGCTGCAGGCAAGGCTGCAGAACTCTGGCCCAGTGCTGGGAGCGGGAACTCGGAGTGAGGTTCACTGGAGAGCAGGGCAAGTGACATCGCTGAATCGTGCGCTGTTCATCTAATTAATTATGCAGTCACGAGGCCGATGTCAAGCAGGGCGGGCAGGTAGTGTGCTCCCCCTCCCTCATATCCGGGCACAATCTTCTAAAGTGCCCCACTCAGTCACTGCCAATGAAGAGACAGAAAACGCCAGCCCCACACTCCAGAGGTGCCCCCCAGGAGATTCTCCCCAACCATTCCAGGGAAGGCGAGATGTCCTCACTCCGATGGGTGGAAGCAGGAGGTCCTCCTGCCTGACCACAGCAGCCTGGGTGGAGGTCGCCAGGGGATGGTCAGCACCTGAAGTGGACAGCTCTGAAGTGCTGGAAACCAGACAAATGAATTCATCTGCTCAGCGAGGGTAAGTGAACCTCCCACTCTCCAAACTCACCTCAGCAATAACTTTGATTTCATCTTTCATGGAATGTGAGTGTCGCTGGCTAGACCAGCATTTATTGCCCCCTCCTAATTGCTCTTAAAAGTTAGTGGTGAGCTGCCTCTTGAACCACTGTGGTCCTTGAGGTGTAGGTACAGCCACAGTGCTGTTAGGGAGGGAGTACCAGGATTTTGACCTGGTGACTGTGAAGGAACGGTGATATATTTCTAAGTCAGGGTGATGAATGACTTGGAGGAGAATATCCTGATGGTGGTGTGGGGGTTACCTGCTGCTCTTGTCCATCTAGATACTAGTGGTGGCGAGTTAATCCATCCATCTTCAGGCAGGGCAAGGTGGCCCACAACAAACAGGAGGAAAGGAGACAAGAGGTGTCATTGCACAACTGTGGATACAATCACAATAGGAGCAGCAGACTGCAGAGTGGAGGTGGAAGAGAGAGATCATGTCTGGGGGGACAGACTGTGGAGACAGATACAACGTCTGGAGAGATAGACACCGTGTTTGGGGAGTCAGAGAGCGTGTTTAGGGAGACTAGGCCTGCACCGATGGCACAGTTGGCCACTCCCAGCAGTCCAGCGAGGAGGCAGAGACCAGTTCGGACCAACGTGGTGTGCCTGATGTGTGCGATGTCTGAGCCAGTCTTGGCAGTCACTCATTCTCTCTTTTCTCCATCTCAGATACCCGCAGAAAGGGAGGGCATCCAGTATCCTCCACAGAAGCTGGAACTAGGGTTCGGGCCACTTCAGGGGAAGAAGAAAACCCATTCACCCTTTTAGAGCCCTCATAGCCTTCAACTGCACCCTTCACCAGCTCAGAGGCACACACATCTGTGGTCCATGATTCAAGACTATGCTCGGGGTAACTCACTAGGGGTCAGTGCACTGACACATCATGACAGCAGCAAGGGGAGGCAGTGAGAGCTGTGCTCTCTGGTACTCAGACACTGCTGGAGAACAGAACCCTATGGAGTCCGAGTCTGCAATTGGCCCTTGGTCATAGACTGGAGATTCAACAAGATAGAGTCACAGAGGTTTACAGTAAGGAAACATTCCCTTTGGCACAACTTGTCCACGTCGCCCTTTTTACAAACCTCGAAGCTAATCCCAATTGCCCGCATTTGGCCCATATCCCTATATACCCATCTTACCCATGTAACTGTCTAAATGCTTTTTAAAGACAAAATTGTAACCGCCTTTACTACTACAGTGAAACCCCAAATTTACACGCCCCAATCTCGCGCGAATTCAGCTATAACGCGATGAATCATTGGACCCTTTTTTTGCTCTTTCCGAGGAACTGAAAAGTTTTTGGTTACTGCAATCTATTTCTAAATATCTGCCTTAGAAAAAAATTGTGGACAGAAAACACTTGCTTCCCCCCTTGCCCAGTTCAGATAAAAGGGGTTCTCACTTAGAAAAAAACTACATTAGACAGTTGTTCAAAAGAGAAAGTACTTCACAATTGTAGGGGTTAGGGATTTACAGCATGGAAGCAGGCCCAACTTATCCATGCCACCCTCTTTTAAAACCCCTGTAAATAAACACCCTCACTGCCTGTTTTAAACTAGCCTGGACCTGCCAATAAAAAGGTTTGTAAAAGTTAATTAAACATGTAGTGATTGAATAAACAAACAGAGCTCTGATGGATGCCAAGATGGGTGAATAGAGGTGTTTTAGGGTGTTAGGTCAACATTGGGTCAGTTTGAACACTCATTTTCTTGAACCCCGATTTGGCGCGACCCTGCATTTTTCACAATAACATTTTATGGACCCCAACCATCACATTATAACGGGGCCGCATTATATCTCTGGCCACTTTTTCCAGACACTCACCACCATCTATGTAAAGAAATTGGCCCTCTGGACACTTTTGTATCTCTCCCCCCCTCACCTTAAACCTATCCCCTCTAGTTTTAGACTCCCCTACCTTTGGGAAAAGATATTGACTGTATAGCTGATCTGTGCCCCTCATTATTTCATAGACCTCTATAAGATCACCCTTCAACCTTCTATGCTCCAGAGAAAAAAGTCCCAGTCTATCCAGCCTCTCCTTATAACTCAAACCATCAAGTCCGAGTAGCATTCTAGTAAATCTTTTCTGCACTCTTTCTAGTTTAATAATATCCTTTCTATCATAGGGTGACCAGAATTACACACAGTATTCTAAGTGTGGCCTTACCAATGTCTTGTACAACTTCAACAAGGCGTCCCAACTCCTGTATTCAATGTTCTGACCAATGGAAACAAGCATGTTGAATATCTTCTTCACCACTCTGTCCATCTGTGACTCCACTCTCAAGGAGCTATGAACATGTACCCCTAGATCTCAGTGTTATGTAGCTCTCCCCAAATCCCTACCATTAACTGAGTAAGTCCCTCAGTACTGAGTAAGTAATTCAATCTACCAAAATGCATCACCTCACATTTACCTAAATTACATTCCAACTGCCATTCATCTGCCATCTTCAGGGGAGCATCAGGTAGGACTATCAGAGACCCTCAACGGAGAGGCACGAGGTATGGAGGAGTGCATCCCCACTTACAAAAGAACAAAGAAATTTACAGGAACAGGCCCTTCAGCCCTGCAAACCTGCACCAACCATGCTACCTGACTTAACTAAAGCCCTCGACCCTTCTGGGGACCATATCCCTCCATTCCCATCCTATTCATGTATCTGTCCAGATGTCCCTTAAAAGTCACTACTGCATCCGCTTCCACTACTTCCCCCAGCAACGAGTTCCAGGCACCCACCACCCTCCGTGTAAACAATCTGCCTTGTGTATCTCCTTTAAACCTTGCCCCTCGCACCTTAAACCTGTGCCCCCTAGTAATTGACTCTTCCAGCCTGGGAAAAAGCTTCTGACTATCCATTCTGTCCATGTCTCTCATAATCTTGTAGACTTCTATCAGGTCTCCCCTCAACCTCCATTGTTCCAGTGAGAATAAACCAAGTTTCTCCAAACTCTCCTCATAGCTAATGCCCTCCACACCAGGCAACATCCCGGTAAATCTTGTCTGCACCCTCTCTAAAGTCTCCACATCCTTCTGTAATGTTGCGACCAGAATTGAACACTATATTCCAAGCGCAGCCTAACTAAGGTTCTATAAAGTTGCAACGTGACTTGCCAATTTTTAAACTCAATGCCCCGGCCGATGAAGGCAAGCATGCCATATGCCTTCTTGACTACCTTCTCCACCTGCGTTGCCACTTTCAGTGACCTGTGTACCCCTACACCCAGATCCCTTTGCCTATCAATATTCTTTAAGGGTTCTGCCATTTACTGTACATTTCCTATCTTTATTAGACCTTCCAAAATGCATTACCTCACATTTATCCAGATTAAACTCCACCTGCCATCTCTCTGCCCAAATCTCCAACTGATCTATATCCTGCTGTATCCTCTGATGGTCCTCATCGCTATCTGCAAATCCACCAACCTTTGTGTCATCCGCAAACTTACTAATCAAACCAGTTGCATTTTCCTCCAAATCATTTATATATATTACAAACAGCAAATGTCCCAGCACTGGTCCCTGAGGAACACCACTTGCCACAGCCCTCCATTCAGAAATGCGCCCTTCCACTGCTACCCTCTGTCTTCTTTGACCGAGCCAGTTTTGTATCCTTCTTGCCAGCTCACCTCTGATCCCATGCGACTTCACCTTCTGCACCAGTCTCCCATTAGGGACCTTGTCAAAGGCCTTACTGAAATCCAGGTAGACAACATCCACTGCCCTACCCTCATCAATCATCTTCGTCACTTCCTCAAAAAACTCAATCAAGTTTGTGAAACACAACCTTCTCTTCACAAAACCATGTTGCCTCTCACCAATATGTCCACTTATTTTCAAGTGGAAATAAATCCTCTCGAAGAATCCTCTCCAATAATTTCCCTAATACTGATGTAAGGCTCACCAGCCTGTAATTACCTGGATTATTCTTGCTACCCTTCTTAAGCAAAGGAACAACACTGGCTATTCTCCAATCCTCTGGGATCTTCCCTGTAGCTAATGAGGATACAAAGATTTCTCTCAAGGCCCCAGAAATTTCTTCCCTTGCCTCTCTCAGTATTCTAGAGCTTATCAGGCCCTGGGGACTTGTCAACCTTAATGTTCTCAAGAACCTCAATATTGCCTCCTTTTTGATCTCAACATGACTCAAACTATCTACACACCCTTTCCCAGACTCATCCTCCACCAAGTCCTTCTCTTTGGTGAATACTGACACAAAGTACTCATTTAATACCTCGCTCATGTCCTCAGGCTCTATGCACAGATTTCCTTCCTTGTCTCCCTGGCTACCCTCCTGCTCTTTATATATGCTCTTAATCCTGCTGGTCAATGTTTTCTCGTGACCCCTTTTAACCCTCCTTACTCCTTGCCTAAGTTTCTTTCTACTTCCCTTGTATTCCACACTTGTTTCGCATGTTCCCAGTCTCTGAGCTTTGACAAATGCTCCCTTTATCTGTTTGATTCGGCTCACAATGTGTCTCGTTATCCAAGGTTCCTGAAACTTGCCATACTTATCCTTACAGGAATGTGCCAGTCCTGAAACCCTATTAACTTACACTTGAAAGCCTTTCACATGCCAGATGTTGATTTGCCCTCAAACATATGCCCCCAACCTACACTCTTCAGTTCTATTTGCTCTTGACATGTGAGCACTTCCAGGTCGCCATGGAAACGATGGTGGCTGCCTTGGAGACCCAGGCCCAGCAAAATCCACAGTCTCTGCCAGATTTGCCCTCCAACCTGCACTCATCTCTTTAGCCTTGGTTGTGTTTCAGTATTGGCTAGGCGCGAGAGGGGCACAGGACACCTTCATCTTCTTCTAGTTGCCTCTGCCTCCCAAGGAGTGAGGGAGGGGCCCTTGGACAGTCCCAAAGACAAGCTGGGGGCGTGCAAGCAGGAAGCTCTAAAAGGTGCCCCTTTGTTCCAAATCCCCTCCGATCATCACCCCATCAACTCATGTCAGGCTGAGGAAGATGCACCTGCCAGCCCAGCAAGAGACCCTTAGCAGCACTGGGCGCACCAGAGTTCAGACCCCCACAGGATGCCTGCCAGGATTGTGAGACAACAGGGCATTGCAGTCAGCAGGCTGCCTCCCCCTATGTGCTGATGTCAGGGATTCACTCAGGTATAGTGGAAAAGTTAGAAAAATAAAAAAAGCTCTAAATGCACAGGATTGGCATGGGTGTACAATCATTGGATACAGCTTTGGCATTTGTAAATGTAAGCTAACTTGCACAATCTGCAAGTCTGGATTCATTTTTTGCCTTTGCTACCAAATAAACCTGTTGGACTTCAACCTGGTGTTGTGAGACTTCTTACTGTGTTCACCCTTGCTGCTCATTGCTTTAATGTTCACACACATCCCACCCCTTCCAGGTGAAGGGGACATCTTGGAGGATGAGTGTTCCTCCACCTAACACATCCTATGCATGGAGACATGGCTCCTTATCACAGGGATGATGAGAGCCATTTGCTAGAGGTCTCCCCCTCAAACAATTTGGGCTACGCGGTGGCACAGTGGTTAGCACTGCTGCTTCACAGCACCAGGGACCCGGGTTCAATTCCGGCTTGGGTGTCATGTGGAGCTTGCACATTCTGCCTGTGTCTGCGTGGGTTTCCTCCAGGTGCTCTATTTTCCTCCCACACTCCAAAAAGAATGTGCGGGTTAGGTTGATTGGCCATGATAAATTGCCCCATTGTGTCAGGGGGATTAACAAGGTAAATATGTGGAGCTATGGGGATAGGGCCTGGGTGAGATTATTGGTGCTGCAGGCTTGATGGGCTGAGTGGCCTCCTCTTACACTGTAGGAATTCTATGATTCTAATCCTGTTTGCTTCCACTATCCTCAAGACTCTAGAGAGAGAGCTTTGCCTTGTCACAGAAAGATTGCACCTGAGTGAGACGTAGATTGAGTGCTGAATTGGAAGTTTGGTGCACAGGGCGCCACGGCTCCAGGGTCCTGGGTTCGATTCTTGACTCAGGTCACTGTCTGTGTGGAGTTTGCACATTCTCCCCATGTCTGTGTGGGTTTCCTCCGGGTACTCCAGCTTCCTCCCACAGTCCAAAAGATGTGCGGGTTAGGTTGATTGGCCATGCTAAGAAATTGCCCCTTAGTGTCCAGAGATGCGTAGGTTAGAGGGATTAATGGGTAAATATGTTGGGATATGGGGGTAGGGCCTGAGCGGGATTGTGTTCGGTGCAGACTCGATGGGCCGAAGGGCCTCTTTCTGCAGTGTAGGATTCTATGATTCTAGGGGCAAAAGGTGCACCTTTCTCTACTTTTTTTTCAACAGCTGAAGTAATGTAAATCACATTAATCAGGGTAATCATGGGGAATTTTAATCCACACATAGACTGGGTAAACCTAATAAGTACTAATGCCATGAATGACAAATTGTTGGTATGCAAGATAGTTTTCTACAGCAGCACTGTGAAGCAAATATATATTAGTTGTGTGAAATAATCAGTAGAACTCATACATAATTGGAAATTATGATAGAAATGAATTAGTTTTCTTAAACAGGCACAATACCTTAGCCAGAGGCCTTTGCACACACATCTCTGAGTCTGACACACATGGAACATTTCAACTGGGTGAGGGGGGACTTCCAACTCTTTTGCGTCACATTCACTGAAATCTTGCTCAAGCGCATGAGATGTTGCAACAAGCAACCTGATGGCTACTCGCATGATTTCACCCACTTCCTATTCAGGCACGTGCCCAGCCGAGCAATGTAAAATTCTGGCCTAGGGCCCTTACACGTCTCTGTGATTTACCTGCAGATCTGTCCATCTAGTTCTCTCTCACGATTTGGAGACCTACAGTACACCCCAAATTCCATGATACTTTTGCTTCTCAACTCTAACCTAATGTTCTTTCCACCGCGTCAAAATCAGTACTGCCAACCAACCTCCGTGTTCTGCTTCCCTATCTTTTCTGAACAGCGTTAATTGGCAAATATTAAGTACCCAGTCCTCACCGTTTATTAAAATCAGCTCATGTGGGACATCAGCATCAGTGGCAAGGCTGTTACCCGTCTCCAGTGGCTTGCTTGCTCAGCCATTTCTGAGGACAGAGTCAACCGCATAGCTGTGATTTCCTCCTCTGAAGGCCATTAGTGAATCAGGTGGGTTTTTACAAAAATCCATGTCATGGTTACCATTACTGAGACTCGCTTGCAGATTTTATTAATTGAATTTAAGTTCCAAGTTGCCCATGTGTAAGCCACATTTCGGCACAGTAGCACAGTGGTTAGTGCTGTTTCACAGCTCCAGGGACCTGGGTTCGACTCCTGGCTCTGGTCACTGTCTATGTGGAGTTTGCACATTCTCCTCGTGTCTGCATGGGTTTCCTCCCACAGTCCAAAGATGTGCGGGTTAGGTTGATTGGCCATGCTAAAATTGCTCCTTAGTGTCCTGGGATGTGTAGGTTAGAGGGGTTAGTGGGTAAAATATGTAGGGATATGGGGTAGGGGACTTGGTGGGGTTGTGATTGGTGCAGACTTGATGGGCCGAAGGGCCTCTTTCTACACTGTTGGGTTCTATGATTCTATTTCTGTTATTGCCTCTATCTCATATTCCTACATAGTGTGGGATGGCGGGACTGACATATGAAGGGAGACTGGATCGACTGGGCTTGTACTCACTGGAATTTAGGAGAATGAGAAAGGATTTGATAGAAGCATATAAAATCCTGATGGGACTGGACAGGTTAGATGCAGGAAGAATGTCCCTGATGTCGGGGAAGCCCAGAGCTAGGGGTCACAGTCTAAGAATGAGGGATAAGCCATTCAGAACTGAGATGAGGAAGAACCTCTTCGCTCAGAGAGTTGTGGAATTCTCTACCACAGAAAGCCGTTGGGGCCAGTTCGTTAAATATGTTCAAGAGGGAGGTGGCTCAGGGATCAGGGGATATGGGGAGAAAGCAGGAATGGGGTACTGAAAGTGCATGATCAGCCATAATCACATTGAATGGTGGCGCAGGCTCGAAGGGCCAATACTCCTGCACCTATTCTCTGTGCTTCTACGAAACATTATACTCTGCATTCTTTCCTTTCCTTCTCTCCTATTTACTGTACGAATGGTATTAGCGCACAAGAAACAATACTGTGTCCCAATACATGTGACAATATTAAAATCAAATCAAATCTGCAGAGGGAGGATCACATGACTAGGGCACCCAATCAGGGAGCAGAGTGAGGGATCACCCCTGGGAAGCAGGGGTTTCTGTTCCAGAATCTTCTCAGGAGTTGACTGCAGCCATGGGGCTATAAACCTCTGTGTAACCTTCACCTGTAAATAAACACACTGTTGTTTCTCCCTAAGCTGGTGAATGAGAATTATTACAGTTGGACAGCAAAAAGTCCCATTTCCCAATTGCTGGACTGTCAGCCAAACAGCTCTGTCCTCCCCATTTTCAATATTTTTTATATCTGGTAAAGAGAAAATGGTCAACTAAATTCTTTTAGAGAAAGGTTTTCTTTTTTCTCCAGGCTTGTACACAGCAGTGTCCTCCTGAGATTGTTCTTCGAGTGTTGGAGATTCCAGGGCAACCCTGGCAAGTTGGCAACCCCTGTGATTAGCCTCCTCTCCTCTGGGAGTGTGGACGTGGTCTGCATCTTCCCAGTGTTATGATTAAAAACTGCTCCAATGGGCTGGACGTGTCACCGGAACGCCTGACAACCGACTCCCTCAGAGAATCTTCTATGGTAAACTGCAGGACGCCACACGATCCCCTGGCGGCCAGGAGAACACGATACCCTTAAAACCTCCCTCAAGGAGTTTAAAATTGACGCAGCATCATAAGAACATAAGAAATAGGAGCAGGAGTAGGCCATCTAGCCCTTCGAGCCTGCCCCGCCATTCAATAAGATCATGGCTGATCTGTCGTGGCTCAGTTCCACATTCCCGCCCTCTCCCCATAACCCTTAATCCCCTCTCTTATCAAAAACCCATCAACCCACGTCTTAAAAATATTTAGCGAGGCAGCCTCCACCACCTCAACGGGCAGAGAATTCCAGAGATTCACCACCCTTTGAGTGAAGAAGTTCCTCCTCAACTCCGTTCTAAACCGCACCCCCCCCCTTTATCTTGAGGCTGTGCCCCCTAGTCCTACTGTCTTTTCTGAGCAGGAAGAGTCTCTCCACCTCTATCCTTTCCATCCCATTCATCATCTTATACGTCTCAACGAGATCTCCCCTCATTCTTCTAAACTCTAACGAGTACAAGCCCAGTTTATTCAGCCTCTCCTCATAGCTCAACCCCCTCAACTCCGGAATCAGCCTCGTAAACCTCCTCTGCACTCCCTCCAAGGCCAAAATATCCTTGCGTAAGTGCGGCGCCCAAAACTGCACACAGTACTCCAGCTGCGGCCTCACCAGCGCCCTATACAGCTGCAGCAAGACCTCCCTACTTTTATATTCAATCCCCCTCGCTATGAAGGCCAGCATCCCATTCGCCTTCCTGACCACCTGCTGCACCTGCAGGCTGGGTTTTTGCGACTCGTGCACAAGGACCCCCAGGTCCCTCTGCACCGTCGCACGCTGCAGTTTTTCGCCCCGTAAGTAACAGATGGGAGACAGTTGTCCAGGATCACTCAGCCTGGAGGAGTGCAATTGCAAATGGATGGTGCCAGCTCAAACCCAAGTGACAGGAAGGTTAAAACCATGACAGCAGTGCCCCCCCCCCCATTAACTCCTGTTTTCACCGCACTACAACTTCTCGTGCTAAAGTTGCACTCGTCAGCCCCACCTTCACACCCACACAGCTGGGATGACAAATGAAGATAGTCTCCAACACTGAAGAACAGACGACGAGGCCAACTCATCGCAGATTAGCCGTGCAACTAAAATCCCAAATCTTTTTTCCCCCCCCCCCCCCCCCAATTGCCAGTCACCCAGCTTCGGGCCAATCGTGTTTATTAACGATCAAGAAGACATTAATGATCACGGACAAAACCGGACTCGACACAGGCAGAACGCTTCTCCGTCGCTACGGAACCGGCAATCGCAAAAACGACGTTATTTATTCATTCATTCAATTCATTCATTCATTTACCCGGGTCGCAGAGGCAGGTCGGCATCGCGCTCCAGCCTGCTGCCATTTGTCCAAACCCGCTTTCGAAACCTCAGCAAGCTCAAAGTAAGTGTTCCTGGTACCTCACAAAACAAAACAAAAAAAAAACACAAAAAAAAACAAAAAAAAACAAAAAAAACAAAACAAAAAACAAAAAAATACAAAAAACAAAAAAAAAAGAGCTGGGGGTGGAGCACCGTGAGTCCGTTCACCAGTCGCCCAGCTCTGTGCCAAGTTCCCCCACTCAATCCTGTGCAGGCAGCAGCCCTGAGGAGCTGACCCCTCTCCAGCTGTGGAGAGACTGTCCGCCTCTCCCAGTCTGTCCACCCTCAGCAGCAGCTGCCGCTCTTCAACATTCCCAGGGGAGAGCGTGCAGCCACGTGACCGGCAGCAGCAGCAGCCCTGTGGAAAAGCTGGGACTAAATTCGTGGTCAAAAAGTCTGACAACACCAGGTTTTAGTCCAACCTATTTATTTGATGATAGACTCCCAAGCTTTCGAGGGGGACTGCCTCTTCGTCAGGTGAGTGGAGAGTTCTGGCCTCAGACAGAGCATATAAAGCACAGACAGTTGAGAGATTACTGATTAGAATGCGAATCCTTACACTCGACAGTCACCAGGCGAGACTGTTCCCTTCCTGTTGGCGAACACTTCAGTGGTCACGGGCATTCCGCCTCTGACCTTCGGGTAAGCATTCTCCAAGGCGGCCTTCACGACACACGACAGCGCAGAGTCGCTGAACAGAGACGGATAGCCAAGTTCCGCACACACGAGGACGGTCTCAACAGCGATCTTGGGTTCATGTCGCACTATCTGTAACCCCCGTGACTTGCCTGGGTTTGCAAAACCTCACTTACTGTACTGTCTGGAGACAATACACATCTGTGATCAGTGCTCCTTCCACTCACATTGTCAGCCACTTCAGGTCTTGAACAGCAGGTTAGGTGTAAGGATTCGCATTCTAATCAGTAATCTCTAAACTGTCTGTGCTTTATATGCTCTGTCTGAGGCCAGAACTCTCCATTCACCTGACGAAGAGGCAGTCCCCTCGAAAGCTTGTGAGTATATTATCAAATAAATAGGTTGGACTAAAACCTGGTGTTGTCAGACTTTTTACTGTGTTTACGCCAGTCCAACGCCGGCATACCCACATCATGACTAAATTCGTGGGCAGAAGATGTGGGCTTCGGTAAATAACAAAACTGTGCAAACAGCGGAACAAAGGACAAAAAATCGGCCCGGCAAACAGGCCCTCCGGCCCCAACGAGCCCGCGCCGCCATCTCGACACCGCCTCTCTACCCACGGCCCCCTGTCTAATGTCTTGCGTAAAAAGTCTGACAACACCAGGTTTTAGTCCAACCGATTTATTTGATAATAGACTCACAAGCTTTCGGGTTAGTCCCTTCGTCAGGTGAATGGAGAGTTCTGGCCTCAGACAGAGCATATTAAGCACAGACAGTTTAGAGAACTGTCTAGTTTAGAGAAGCCACAACTCTCCATTCACCTGACGAAGGGACTAACCCGAAAGCTTGTGAGTCTATTATCAAACAAATCGGTTGGACTAAAACCTGGTGTTGTCAGACTTTTTACTGTGTTTACGCCAGTCCAACGCCGGCATACCCACATCATAATGTTTTATGGCCATCCAGATTGAGGGAAACTGATTTAGGGACAATTGATTCCTGCCAGTCAGCCTAACAGGACATCTTTGGGGTGTGGGAGGAAACCAGAGCACCCAGAGAAAACCCACGCAAGCACGGGGAGAATGCGCAAACTCCCGCAGACACCGGCCCCAATCCATGTGTCTGCACAGCAGTCAGCGATAGTCACTGAGCTGTCGTCTTGCCCAGTATCTGGTCCAGTTTAGGCACACACTAACGACATGAAGCACTAGGCCAATCTCGGACAACCAAGAGCAGCCCCAGTACGACCCATCGCGTGTATGCCCCTCGTTGGACACAAGGTGGACTGACTTAAAACCTGTGAATGAAAAGAGAAAAACATTCTTATCATACTATACCCATTTACATTTCTAGGGACACCCCAATGCTAATGACCCTTAATTAAAGGTTCTCCTATATCCACCCATCTCCAACTCAGTCATGTGCCTGTCTAAGTTACTCTTAAAGGACTCTAGCGTGTTTGCCTCCACCACCTTACTTGGCAGAGCATTCCATACCCCCACTACCCTCTGTGTAAAAAACCTCCCTCTAATATCTGTGTTGTTGAAAAACCTCCCTCTAATATCTGTGTTGAAGATAGGGGTGATTTTATTGAGATGCAATAAAATTGTGAAGGGCCTGGATAGAGTGGACCGGGAGGACATATTTACTTTAGTAGAGGTTAGTGACTAAGGGAGCGTAGATTTAAAGTGATTGGTCAGATTAGAGGGCAATGAGTTATAGGCCACGAATTTACCGTCTTGCCCCACCCATCAATGGAACACGCCCAGTTTCTCAGCTCTCTTGTCAGATCTCAGGCACAGTCAGTCCCTTGCCCATTTCAGGCGAGAGATTGCATAAGAATTTATTTAAATTGAGTTTTCCACGTGATTAGCGAGCCCAGTGCTCAATCGTCTGGGCTCACATGTCTTTATGGCCTTGTCAAAAGAGGTTCTCTCCAGTGAGGAAAACACCTGCTTTCCCTGAAGTCATGTCGCACTCGCCGGTAGAACGAGAGGCCTAGGGCAAAGGACGAGTGCCCCTTAGGCAGTACCAGCCTCACAACGGCAGTCTGGCACCTTGGCACTGCCCAGGAGGGGGCGAAGCCTAGAGGGGGCAGGGCCTGATGGGAGGGGCCTGAATGGGAGTGCCTGGAGAGGGTGGGGCCTGGAGCAGCACATCCAGGCCAGGGCAGTCCTATCGGGGACGGAGGGCTGCTGCGCATTCTGCCTGCGATCTACATGGGGAGTGGGGGAGGGTCCGCCATCACTCTGCAAGCAATCAGGGAGGGAGAGAGGTGGGGCCCATTGTCACTCTGCAGGCGATTGGCGGGGAAAGGAAGGGGGGCCACTCTGAAATCAGATTGGGGCGGGGGGGGTCAGGGAAGTGTGATCGGCCTGGGTGGTGGCGGGACAGCAGGGACGATATTTTTGGGCGGTGTGGGGATCGCGATTGGCTGTCAGCCCCTGTGATTGCGGGGGGGGGGGTCTGAGTCGAGACCGGTTGCAACAGCAGAGTTCTGATAGAACTCCCTCTCTTGTGTGTCAGGCCTCTGTTGCTGGAACTCCTTCAATAGCTCCTTCTGCTGGTTAAAGCAGCAGGCTGGTGAGTTTAGCCCCACCCACTGGCTCGAGCAGCTAGAAACAGTCTAGACCATTTTTTTCATGCACTATGTGCACAAGATTGGGAGTAAAAACTCATCCGAAAATCAGACCTGCAAATTACCCATCTTCATGCGAGCTGGACATTTTTCTCATAAAATTATACCAATAGAGCTTTACAGCACAGAAAGAGACCCTTTGGCCCATAAGAACATAAGAACATAAGAAATAGGAGCAGGAGTAGGCCATCCAGCCCTTCGAGCCTGCCCCGCCATTCAATAAGATCATGGCTGATCTGTTGCTGCTCAGTTCCACTTTCCCGCCCTCTCCCCATAACCCTTAATCCCCTCTCCTATCAAAAACCCATCAACCCGCGTCTTAAAAATATTTAGCGAGGCAGCCTCCACCACTTCAACGGGCAGAGAATTCCAGAGATTCACCACCCTTTGAGTGAAGAAGTTCCTCCTCAACTCCATTCTAAACCGCCCCCCTTTTATCTTGAGGCTGTGCCCCCTAGTCCTATTGTCTTTTTTGAGCGGGAAGAGTCTTTCCACCTCTATCCTATCCATCCCATTCATCATCTTATACGTCTCAATGAGATCTCCTCTCATTCTTCTAAACTCTAACGAGTACAAGCCCAGTTTATTCAGCCTCTCCTCATAGCTCAACCCCCTCAACTCCGGTATCAGCCTAGTAAACCTCCTCTGCACTCCCTCCAAGGCCAAAATATCTTTGCGCAGGTGCGGCACCCAAAACTGCACACAGTACTCCAGCTGCGGCCTCACCAATGCCCTATACAGCTGCAGCAAGACCTCCCTACTTTTATATTCAATCCCCCTCGCTATGAAGGCCAGCATCCCATTCGCCTTCCTGACCACCTGCTGCACCTGCAAGCTGGGTTTTTGCGACTCATGCACAAGGACCCCGAGGTCCCTCTGCACCGTCGCCTGCTGCAGTTTTTCGCCTCGTAAGTAATAGTCCTTCCTACCATTTTTCCTACCAAAGTGGACCACCTCACACTTGCCAACATTAAATTCCATTTGCCATTTCCTGGCCCATTCGCCCAGCCTATCTGGATCTTTCTGCAGACTCTCCACACCCTCCGCACAATTTGCCGTTCCCCCAATCTTGGTGTCATCAGCAAATTTCGACACTCTACACTCGGTTCCCTCCTCCAGATCATCTATATAAATGGTAAAAAGCTGAGGCCCCAGCACCGACCCCTGGGGCACTCCACTAGTCACCATCCGCCAATCCGAATAGCACCCGTTGACCCCCACTCTCTGCCTCCTATTTGACAACCAATCCTCTATCCACGCTAACACCCTACCCCCAACTCCATGTCCCTCGACCTTCTGCAATAACCTCTTGTGAGGCACTTTGTCAAACGCTTTCTGAAAATCTAGAAAGACCACATCCACCGGCTCTCCTCTATCCACCGCCCTAGACACATCCTCATAGAACTCCAGTAAATTTGTCAGACACGACTTCCCTTTAATGAAACCGTGCTGCGTCTGCTCTATCAAGCAATTTCCTTCAAGATGCCTCGCAATTTCCTCCTTAATGACAGATTCTAACATTTTACCTACCACAGATGTTAAACTAACCGGCCTATAATTCCCCGCCTTTTGCCTGGCACCCTTCTTAAACAACGGCGTAACATTAGCCGTTTTCCAATCATCCGGCACTTCCCCGGAATCCAGCGACGTTTGGAAAATAACCACCAAGGCTTCCACTATCACCTCCGCCATTTCTTTCAGAACCCTCGGATGCATTCCATCCGGTCCTGGGGACTTGTCCACAATCAGCCCCTCCAGTCTGTCGAGCACCGCCTTTCTAGTAACAGTAATGTCATTAAGACCCTCCAGTCCTACCACCTTTCCATCTCTAACACCCGGCAAATTATTCACGTCCTCCTCCGTGAAGACAGAAACAAAAAAGTTATTCAATACCTTAGCCATATCCCCATCCCCTACCACTAGGTCCCCTTTCTCATCCTCTAAAGGACCAACATTCACCCTAGCCAGCCTCTTCCTTTTTATATATTTATAAAAACTCTTGCTATCCTTTTTTATATTAAGCGCTAGCCCAGCTTCATAGTTTCTCCTACCCTTCCTTATCAACTTCTTTGTCAATCTTTGTTGACATTTAAACCTCTCCCAATCCTCTTCTCGCCCACTACTCTTAGCTACTCTAAATTCCTCCGCTTTTAGTTTAACACTTTCCTTCACCTCCTTTGTTATCCACGGCTTATTACCTCTCCTCCTACTATCCTTTTTGACCATCGGAATAAATTTCCGTTGAGCACCAAGAAAGATCTCCTTAAAGATCCTCCACTGCTCCTTAACAGACCCTCCCTCCAACGCGCTCTCCCAGTCCACATTCGCCAATTCTTCTCTCATCCTACCGTATTTCCCTCTATTCAAACAAAGGACGCGTGTCCGGGAACCCACTTTCTCCTCCTCCATCTGCACCAGAAACTCCACCATACAATGATCACTCTCCCCAAGAGGATCCTTCACCACAAGGTCCCTAATTCTACCCGCTTCATTACATAGCACCAGATCCAAGATAGCTCGCTCCCTCGTCGGCTCCAACACACACTGTTCGAGGAAACTATCCCGGCAGCATTCCAAGAACTCTTCCTCGAGCCCCCCACATCCAACATGGGTCGACCAATCAATATGCAGATTGAAATCCCCCATAACTACGGCCGTCCTATTCCTGCACGCTGCACTTATTTGCGCGTTAACAGCCCGCCCCATCTCCAGATCATTATTCGGGGGCCTATAGACGACACCCACCAGCGTCTTCCTCCCTTTGCTGTTCCTAATCTCCACCCACAACGATTCCACCCTCTGCTCCTTGGCTCCAATATCATCCCTTGCTACCACCGTGATGCTATCCTTAATCAGCAGAGCTACGCCCCCCCCTTTTCCCTCCTGTCTATCCTTCCTAAACACTTGATAGCCCTGTACATTCAGCTCCCAGTCCCTGTCACCCTGCAGCCACGTCTCTGTAATGGCCACCAGATCGTATCCATTTGTGTCGATCTGCGCCATCAGCTCATCCACTTTATTCCGAATGCTTCGTGCATTCAGATAAAGTGCTTTCATCCCAGCCTTCACCTGGACCCTATTTGCCGCAACGCCACCAACTATACTCACGCCCCCTACTCCCTCTATTATTATTATTATTATTATCCATCATGTCTATACTAGCCATCATGCACCTATCTGTTCAAATCATTTTCCAGCACTTGGTCCACTGCCTTGCACAGTACACAGGCATCCTATTACTGAGTATCATGTTGAGTACAGAATGTACAAGCCTTTTCTCCAATCTAATTGTTTTACTGGTGTCTGTTAGGGTTCTGAGCATGTGCAGGTTCTGGCGGGCTTCTCAGTCTGCCATTAGGTGACCTGTAACCGAGACTTGTTTTACTAGTTTTTACTGTTATTAATGTTTTGCTGAGTTACTATTATTGGTAAACGTCATTGTTTATTTATACAAAGATCATTTGTTAAAAATTCATTTGACTACCTTATTTGTGGTCTCAAGTTGTGCTGGGTGCTATATAAATGCAAATTCTGTGCACTCCAGTCCAGTTCCTGTAGTTAGCGGCAACAGCACCAAGACTTCCCCATTGTCACAATGGCTCAGTCCTGCTTAAATGTTTTCACCCAGAGGGTTGGTGGTGGGGGGGAGGTCTGGAACTCTCTGCCTGAAAGAATAGTCAAGGCAGAAACCCTCAACTTATTTAAAAGGTGTTTGGATATTTACCTCAGGCATCATAACCTGCAGAGTTATGGACCAAATGCAGGCAAGTTTTTATTAGGCTGGGTGGCTTGTATTTCAGCCTGCGTAGACACGATGGGTCAAGTAACCTCTTTCCATGCTGTAAACTTTCTATAATTCCATGATTCCAAATTCAGCAGTTAACAGGGAAGACAAATGGCCTTTACTTCACAGGGAATGGAGTATACAAAGAAGGAGGTCTTGCTAAAACTATATAAGGCACTAGTTAGACCACACTTGGAGCAAAGTGAACAGTTTTGGTCCCCTTATCTAAGCGTTAGAGGCTGTCCTGAGGTTGATCCCTGGTATGGAGCGATTTTCCTATGAGGAGAAGTTGAGTAGGTTGGGCCTGTACTCACTGGAGTTTAAAGAATAAGAGGTGACCTTATTGAGACATATAAGATTCTCAGGAGGCTTGACAGAGTAGATAATGAGAGGTTGTTTCCTCTTGTGGGAGCGTCTAGGACAAGAGGGCATCACCTCACAGTAAGGAGTAACCCATTTAAGACAGAGATAAGGAGGAATTTCTTCTCTCAGGGTAGTGAATCTGTGGAATTCTTTACCACAAAGGGTTGTAGAGATTGGGTCATTAGGAATGTTCAAGGCTGAGACAGACATTTTAATCAGTAAGTGAATTAATGGTTATGCAGATAAAGCAGGAAAGTGCAGTTGAGGATTATATCAGATCAGTCATGGTCTCACTGAATGGGAGAGCAGACTTACATAGAACATAGAACAGTACAGCACAGTACTTCAGCCCTCGATATTGTGCCAAGCTATGTTTCAAACTCAAAATCAAGCTATCCCACTCCTTATAATTCTGGAGTGCTCCATGTTCCTATCCAATAGCCGCTTGAAAGTTCCTAAAGTGTCCGACTCCACTATCACAGCAGGCAGTCTATTCCACACCCCAACCACTCTCTGAGTAAAGAATCTACCTCAGACATTCCTCCTATATCTTCCATCATGAACCTTATAGTTATGCCCCCGAGCTACATCCACCCGAGGAAAAAGTCTCTGAACATTCACTCTATCTATCCCCCTCATCGTCTTATAAACTTCTAATAAGTTGCCTCTCTTCCTCCTCCACTCTAAAGAGAAAAGCCCCAGCTCCCTCAACTTTTCCTCATAGGACCTAACCTCCAAACCAGGCAGCATCCTGGTAGATCTCCTCTGCACTCTTTCCAATGCTTCCACATCCTTCTTATAGTGAGGTGACCAGAACTGAACACAATATTCCAAATGTGGTCTCACCAAGGTCCAGTATAGTTGCAGCATTACCCCATGGCTCTTAAACTCAAAGCCCCTGTTAATAAACGCTAAGACACTATAAGCCTTCTTCACGGTTCTATCCACTTGAATGGCAACCTTCAGAGCTCTGTGGATATGAACCCCAAGATCTCTCTGTTCCTCCACATTCCTCAGAACCTTGCTGTTGACCCTGTATTCCGCATTCAAGTTTGTCCTACCAAAATTAATCACCTTGCATTTATCAGGGCTAAACTCCATCTGCCACTTTTCAGCCTAGCTCTGCATCCTATCAGTGTCTCTTTGCAGCCTACAACAGCCCTCCACCTCATCCACTACTCCACCAATCTTGGTGTCATCAGCAAATTTACTAACGCACCCTTCAGCCCCCTCTTCCAAGTCGTTGATAAAAATCACAAATAGCAGAGGACCCAGCACTGACTCCTGTGGTACATCGCAGGTAACTGGCCTCCAGTTTGAAAATTTTCCGTCCACCACCACCCTCTGTCTTCTATGAGATAGCCAGTTACTTATCCAATCGGCCAAATTTCCTTCTATCCCACACCTCCTTACTTTCTTCATGAGCCTACCATGGGGAACCTTATCAAACACCTTACTAAAATCCATGTATATGACATCAACTGCTCTACTTTCATCCACATACCTAGTTACCTCCTCAAAGAATTCAATCAAATTCGTGAGGCAAATACTTGAAGGTCTTGATCGATCTTGGACTTGATAGGTCGAATGGCCTACTTCTACGCCCATGTCTTACAGTCTAATGCTTCTAGATTCTATCTTCCATAATCCCATCCACAGGTGGTAACAATGGTGGGAATTCTGCTAACTGCTTTCTGAAGGCCCCAAAATTAGGCTGCCTGATTTGACAACAAAAACTCTAGACAGTATCTCGAGCGACAAAATTTTGCAGGAAGGAGAGGTTCCAGCAAAAAACCGAAAGAACTGTTCATTAAACTACATAAGTAACCCAACAGGCTGTGGTAGTGAGAATGACAGTGCCAGATCTATTGATACACATCCACACATACCGACATATATACAGATTTCCATGCAGTCACTCCCAATGTATCATTTTACATCCCTTATTCTGTTTATGCAACGTTTTACAAATTTGTACCTCTACATTACTCCAAAATTGCGGATCAGTCAATAACGGCCAGAATTGTCCAATTGTTGCGGATTCTCTGATCCTGACAGAAACTCACTAACGGGAGGCTGAAGAACTCCAGCCAATATCGTTTCACCCAGACCACTCTCTGATAATGATTATTGACTGCATAAATTATGCATAAAATCATCCAGTAGCTGTTACAGAGACACAGTATGTGAGCCATTTGTGATTCTAACGTACATTTCTTTTCACATTTCCTGTGAAAAGTGAACAAGAATGAGAATATACAATCTATATGGTGGCACAGTAGTTATACAATCCATAGAACCCCCACAATGCAGAAGGAGGCCATTCAGTCCATCAAGTCTGCACCGACTCTCCGAAAGAACACCTCACTCAGGCCCTCACCTCCACCCTATCCCTGTAATCCTGCCCATTTACCATGGCTAATCCACCTAACCTAGACATTTTCTGGACACTAAGGGACAATTTGGCATGACCAATCCACCTTACCTGCTCACTTTTATATTAACAACTGTCTGTGTGGAGATTACATGTTCTCCCCATGTCTGTGTGGGTTTCCTCTGGGTGCTCTGGCTTCCTGTGTATTGGCCATGCTAAATTGTCCTTTAAAGTACAAAGGTGTGCAGGCCAGGTGGATTGGCCGTGCTAAATTGTCCCTTAGAGTCCCAGATGTGTAGGTTAGGTGGATTAGCCATGGTAATTGTGCCAGGTTACAGGGAGCGGGGCAGTGGGTTGGGTGGGTAACATGCTCTGTTGGAGAATTGGTGTCGATTTAGTGGACTGAATGGCCTCCTTCTGCACTGTACAGGTTCTATGGTTCTCTGTAACATTATGTTCTTTCATGTAAAATAAATCTATCATTGTAAATGCAACATTTTTGATCATACTAATGCACAATATTCATTTTTGGAAGTTACCTGTGCAGGCAGGGGGAGGGCAAGGCCTTCTCAAAATCCCAATGGACATTAATGTTGCATTTATAAACAACAGCAATGCGTGGACTTCTAAAAGTCGTTGCACTGTTCTGAGTGAAGTCTAGCCACTGGAGTTTAGAAGAATGAGAGGTGATCTTATTGAAACATATACAATCCTGTGGGAGCTTAGTAGCGTGAATAGAGGGAGGATATTTCCACTTGTGGGAGAGACTAGAAATAAGTGGCACTAAGTGACACAGTTTAAAAATAAAGGTTTTTTAGACAGGGATGAGGAGATTTTTCTTTTCTTTCCGAGAGTCATTAGTCTGGAATTCCCATCGCAGCGAGCAATGGAGGCTGGGCCATTGAAGGTATTAAAGGCTGAGACAGATTTCTGATGGACAAGTGAGTCGAGGGTTTTGGGAGAAGATTGGAAAGTGGAGTTGAGACAAGAACCAGATAGCCTTGACCTTATTGGATGGCGGGGCTGACTTGAAGGGCGGAACGGCCTGCTCCTGCTATAAAGTGAGATGTTCCTAAAATGCTGGAAATACTCAGCAGGTCAGATAGCGTCAGTGGAGAAAGAAGAACAGAGTTAATGTTTCGGGTCGACTGCCTTGCATAGAAATTTGATTCATGTGTCATCCATCATTCAGAATTAGAATAATCAAATTCATCCTGAACTTGAGATTAAAGATAAAATGTGAAAAAGGCTTCATGAAAGGCCAGCAAACAAGGACAGGTTCACAACAAGAAGTGAAAATGATGTAAAAACAAATAGCCTCACCCATCGCATTTTACAATGGAATTTTCCACTCGATATGTCTGATGAGAAATGGGTTACCAAGGTAACAGCAAGCAAGTTTAAATCAAATTCTACACAGCCTTTAATGAAAGCCAATTCAGGCCTCGTAGCTCTTAAATAGGAAGGTATTCTGAACTGGGTTTGTTCACAATCTACTGCAGCTTGAAAGGGAATGCTTTGAACTGCTCCGACCTTTCAATTTTACAAAGCACTTTTATGAATAAATATGGTTCGTCATGCAATAGAATATGGATAAACCCAAGTTTAATTATACCAATTACTTCGATAGAAATCAAACCTATACCTTCAAACCAGAAAACCAAGGCAATCTAATTCAAGCTTTTTTTTAATTGATGATAAAATAAGATAAAATAATAAGCATTGTGGCTGGAACTCTCCAAGCTCACCCGTGGCTGGGATTCTCCGATTGCGAATGGAGATTTGGCTTAATGTTGATATTCTTGTCTGTTCTCAATGGCAGTGGTGGTGGGGCAAACATCGGATAATCCTGCCCAATGATTCTGCAGAGTTAGGACAAAAGCATTTCTTTGTAGGTGCAGTGACCCACAATAAATCTGCAGATATATTCCACTCTGTGTGCAGGTGTGTAGTAAAATCAAAATCCTGTTAGCATCCGCATTTTAATCCTCAGCTGGTCAACGGGTTTCCGTCACACACTTCCAGGAAACTCAGGACCCTTACAATGCAGAAGGGCTCATTGCATCTGCACCGATTCTCCAAAACAGCATCCAATCCAGACGCCCACCCTATCCCCAAAACTCGGTGTATTTACTGTGGCTAATCCACCCAACCTATACAGCTTTGCACACTAAGGGGTAATTTAGCCAATCCACCTAACTTGCACTTCTTTGAACTGGAGCACCCAGAGGAAACCCATGCAAACTCCACACAGACAGACAGTCACCCTAGGCCGGAATCAGGTCCCTGGTGTGCCTGTGAGGCCTGATGTGGAGATGCCAGCGTTGGACTGGGGTAAACACAGTAAGAAGTCTCACAACACCAGGGAGGCAGCAGTGCTAACTACTGTACCACCACATTGCCCAATTTGCAGCTTCCGTCCACTGGGAAAGATTCAGAAAGAACGAATGTTTGAATCTAATCGCTAGAACAGATGCAATTTATTCCAGAAAGGAGATCTTTAAGATATTGGTTAGAAACAAGAGGCAGTGTAGACATGGTCAGGAATGTGGCAGAGAATGGGAAGGTCTCAAAATAATCGATGTGATAATGACTAGGCAATCTACGTGATGACTGAGGAAAAAACATTGGCCCAATGCTGTAGTAAAAAGTCTGACAACACCAAGTTTAAGTCCAATCGATTTATTTGATAGTAAACTCACAAGCTTTCGGGTTTGTCCCTTCTTCACCTGACAAAGGGACAAACCCGAAAGCTAGTGAGTTTACTATCAAATAAATCAGTTGGACTTAAACCTGGTGTGGTCAGACTTTTTACTGTGTTTACCCCAGTCCAATGCCGGCATATCCACACCAATGCTATAGATCAGTGCAATCACTACATCAAAAACTGTGAACATGACAATATGAGCCTCTCTTACAAATATTATCTATAAGTGACTATCTATAAATGCTTTAACCTACTCAAGATGTCAAGAATGACAAGCCCAATGGCAGCAACATGCAAGATGGATGCTGCTGAGATTTTAGAGGACAGTTCAGATGTCCTCCTACAATACTCTCAAGAGGATGTGTGCAATGATGGCCCGAGTTGAGACTGCACCATCTCAGCATGGGTCACTCAGCTGATATGCGAGGGCAATGGGCTGGAGGGAACAGCAATGCTGGCATCAGGAGAGATCCTCACAGCCCTCGTCAACAGAGCGGGGCCAGCGGTGGCATTACTGAACACTGGAAGTGTTCGGCCTGCTTGCCTGCGTTCTCTTCGTTCTCTTTGGTTTCCAACTTGGGAACAGTGTGAACTGTGAGGAAGATAGTGTAGAACTTCAAAAGAACATTCACGGTTGTTGCAATGGGTGCCGACAGGGGCTGGGTAAAGTTCAGAACAAAGAAATGTCTGTAATTTTGGTAGGACAACCATGGGTGGGATTCTCCGATCTTGTGCACCCCGCACCGCTGTCAGTGAGAACAGAGAATTTGGCGCTCAGCCAAAACTCCATTCATGGCAGCGGGACTGGAGAATCCCAGGCAATATAAAATAAAGGATACAATTCTAAAGAAGGTGCAGGAGCAGAAAGCCCTGGATTTATATGTGCATAAATCACTGAAGGTGCCAAATCAGGTTAAGAAAATGATTAATAAAGCTTATGGTATTATTATTAACAATAATGGTTATATTAAAGTCACCATAGTCCCAGATGACTGTAGGTGGTGACTGGCAGAGAATTAACCTGAGCATCACCACACCTCAGGCAAGGGACAAGGGTGAGAAGGTTGGCATTCATGAAAAACCTTCATAGATAACTATATTATCTCAATAATAAAGCCGTTAACAACTTAACAAAGTAATGTATTCTGAACCTTTAGGAAACATTGGTTTGATCTCAGCTTGAGGTCTGAGCCCAGTACTGGGTGCTGCATTTTACGAAAGATGTGAAGGCATTAGAGAGAGTACAGAAAAGATTCACGGGAACAGTTCCAGGAATAAAGAACTCCAGTTATGTGGGCAGATTGGAAGTGCTGGAATTATTCTCCTTAGGGAAAAGAATATTATGGGGAGGTTTGATAAGAGATATTCAAAATCATAAGTAAAATTATTTTCACACTGTGAGTGCTTTAGGATTGTTCCGCTTGGGAGAGTGGTGGAGGCAGAATCAATTGAGGTTTTCGAAAGGGAATTAGGTAAGCAAGCGGGAAAGAAAACTCCTTTACAACTATGGTGAAAGGGTGGGGCAGGAATGGGACTAGCTGAGTTGTCTTGCTAAGAGCCATCACTGACAGAACAGGCCTTCGTCTATGCTGTAATTATATTTCTGGGACATTCCTTACACTGGAATTGAAACTGTCTCAGTCAGTTGATTAGCTGGCACTAATCAGTCAGGAATCCTGGAAATAATATATTAATTGTGTGGCTATAGTTTAAAAGGCTGTGCACATACTGGGAGGCAGTGGCGCAGGGTGACTTGGACAGGTTGCAGAGCTGGGCCGCGAGGTGGCGGATGGAGTTTAATGCGGAGAAGTGTGAGGTAATCCATTTCGGTAGGAATAACAGATGTGTTGAGTATAGGGCTAACGGGAGGACTTTGAATAGAGTGGAGGAGCAGAGGGATCTAGGTGTATGTGTACATAGATCCCTGAAAGTTGGGAATCAAGTAGATAAGGTTGTTAAGAAGGCATACGGTGTCTTGGCGTTTATTGGTAGGGGGATTGAATTTAGGAGTCGCAGCGTCATGTTGCAACTGTACACAACTCTGGTGCGGCCGCACTTGGAGTACTGTGTGCAGTTCTGGTCCCCACATTACAGGAAGGATGTGGAGGCTTTGGAGAGGGTGCAGAGGAGGTTTACCAGGATGTTGCCTGGTATGCAGGGGAGGTCCTATGAGGAGAGACTGAGGGATTTGGGGTTGTTTTCACTGGAAAGAAGGCGGCTAAGAGGGGATCTTATAGAAACATATAAGATGATTAGAGGTTTAGATAGGGTGGATGGTGATAGCCTGTTTCCTCGGATGGAGAAATCTAGCACGAGGGGGCATGGCTTTAAATTAAGGGGGGGTAGTTATAGGACGGATGTCAGGGGCAGGTTCTTTACCCAGAGGGTGGTGAGGGACTGGAATGCCCTGCCTGCTGCAGTTGTAAATGCGCCTAGTTTGGGGGCGTTTAAGAGATTGGTGGATAGGTTTATGGACGAAAAAGGAGTGGTTTAGATTAGTGGGTCAATGTTTTTTTTTAAAAATAAGACTGGTCGGCGCAACATTGTGGGCCGAAGGGCCTGTTCCGCGCTGTAATGTTCTATGTTCTATGTTCTAATGTCACTACACCAGTGTGACCAATCTCTTTGGCCAACCGAATAAACCAAATCAAATTAACAAAGGGACAAATTAAAAGCTCCCAAAAGAAGGGGAACCACCCGAAACAAAGGACAAAGTGGAAAGGAAATTAAAAACATCAAATCAAAATGTGATTAAAGGGGTCAATAACAGGATTAAAGGGGTCAGTAACAGGAGTACAGAATATAGGGCTAATGGAAGGACTCTTAGTAGTGTTGACGGGCAGAGAGATCTCGGGATACATGTGCATAGCTCCCTGAAAGTTGGCACCCAGGTTGATAAGGTTGTTAAGAAGGCTTACGGTGTGTTAGCTTTTATTGGTAGAGGGATTGAATTTCGGAGCCGTGAGGTCATGTTACAACTGTTCAAAACTCTGGTGCGGCCGCACTTGGAGTATTGTGTACAGTTCTGGTCGCCGCATTATAAGAAAGATGTGGAGGCATTGGAAAGGGTCCAGAGGAGGTTTACCAGGATGTTGCCTGGTATGGTGGGAAGGTCTTATGAGGAAAGGCTGAGGGACTTGAGGTTATTTTCATTGGAGAGAAGAAGGTCACAAGGTGACCTAATTGAGGCATACAGGATGATCAAAGGATTGGATAGGGTGGACAGTGAGAGCCTTTGACCTCGGATGGTGATGGCTAACATGAGGGGACATAGCTTTAAATTAAGGGGTGGTAATTATAGGACGGATGTCAGAGGTGGGTTCTTTACTCAGAGGGTAGTAAGGTCGTGGAATGCCCTGCCTGCAGCAGTTGTGGACTCGCCAACTTTAAGGGCGTTCAAATGGTCAGTGAATAGGCATATGGATAACATTGGAATAGTTTAGGTTAGAGGGTCATTAGATTGGTTCCACTGGTCGGCGCAACATCGAGGGCCGAAGGGCCTGTACTGCGCTGTAATGTTCTATGGTCTATAATGCACACCAGTCCCTGTTGTGTCCAGTGAGCATGGAAGGCATTAATGGTGCCCTTGGACACCGCATGCTCCCTCTCCAGGGTTACCCGGCTGCGAATATAGTTGCGGACGAGGGGCAGACAGTCAGGTCGGATGACCCCCTTGGTTGCCCGCTGCACCAGGCCATGAAGCAGGCTCACGAGGAGGTCCTCCTCCTTTCCCGCCCCCTTCTGCATCTGGTGGTACCAGTGTGACCTGGGATCCACGGTTCAAATTCCCCCATATTAATTAATCAATAAAATTCAGCAACGAATGAGATCGAATCCAGTAATGGTCAAACTTTTGCTGAATATCATTAAAAACCCCATCTGGTTCACTAATGTCCCTTCAGGGTGACTCCAGACCCCACACCACTGTGGCTGACTCTTAACTGCCTCTAAAATGGTCTAGAGTGCTAATTTGTGAAAATGAATCCCAACTCAAAAGTGAGCCATCAGTGACAACAGGATTGTATCCAACTACAACCTGTAACCTCGAAGTCATAGTCTTAAAGACACTCAATGACCTGGCCTTCACAGCCTTCTGCAGCGAAGAATTCCACAGATTCACCACTCTCTGGCTGAAGAAATTCCTCCTCATCTCTGTTTTAAAGGATTGTCTCTTTAGCCTGTTACTGTGCCCTGTGGTTCTAGTTTTTCCTACTAGTGAAAACATCCTCTCCATGTCCACTCTATCCAGGCCTCGCAATATCCTGTAAGTTTCAATAAGATTCCCCCTCATCCTTCTAAACTCTGAGTACAGACCTAGTCCTCAACCATTCCTCATAAGACAAACCCTTCATTCCAGTGATCATTCTTGCGAACCTCCTCTGGACCCTTTCCAAGGCCAGCACATCCTTCCACAGATATAGGGCCCAAAATTGCTCACAACACTCCAAATGGGGGCTGACCAGAGCCTCATACAGCCTCAGAAGTACATCCCTGCTCTTGTATTCTAGCCCTCTTGACAGGAATGCTAATATTGCATTTGCCTTCCCAACTGCCAACTGAACAGCACGGTAACCCTAAGAGAATCTTGAACAAGGGCTCCCAAGTCCTTTTGTGTTTCTGACTTCCTAAGCATTTAGAAAACAGTCATTGCCTCCATTCCTCCTTCTAAAGTGCATAACCTCACACTTTTCCACATTATATTCCATCTGCCACTTCTTTGCCCACTCTCCTAACCTGTCCAAACCCTTCTGCATCCCACCACCCCTCCCCCCACTTCCTCAATACTACCTCTCCCTCTACATATATTTGTATCATCTGCAAACTTAGCAACAGTACCTTCAGTTCCTTCCTCCAAATCATTAATGTATATTGTGAAAAGTTGTGATCCCAGCACTGACCCCTGAGACATGCCACTAGTCACCGGCTGCCATCCTGAAAAAGCCCCCTTTATCCCCACTCTCTGCCTTCTGCCAGTCAGCCAATCCTCTATCCATGCCGGGATCTTACCCTTAACGCCATGGGACTTAACTTATTTAACAGTCTCCTTTGTCAAAGGCCTTCTGTACATCTAAATAAATCACGTCCACTGGTTCTGCTTTATCTAACTAACTTCCTTGTTACCTCCTCAAAGAACTCTAAGAGGTTTGTCAGACATGACCTCCCCTTGACAAAGCTGTGCTGACTCAGTCCTACTTTATCATGCACTTCCAAGTACTCTGCAATCTCATCTTTAATAATGGACTCTAAAATCTTGCCAATAACTGAAATCAGGTTAACCAGCCTATAATTTCCTGCCTGCTGCCTCCCTGCCTTCTTAACCAGCAATGTTACATTAGCTACTTTCCAGTCCTCTGGTACCCTCCCTGCTCCAGTGATTCCTGAAAGATCACCACCAATGCCTCAGCTATCTCTTTTAGAACCCTGGGTAGTAGTCCAGCCAGTACAGGTGATTTACCCACCTTCAGACCTTACAGTCTCCCCAGAACCTTCTCCTTAGTGATGGTCACTACACTCACCTGCGCCCCTGACTCCCCTGCAGCTTTGACTCCCCACTGGTGTCTTCCACTCTGAAAACTGATACAAAGTAACTACTCAGTTCCTCTGCCATTGCTTTGTTTCCTATTGTTACTTCTACTTTACCGACAATATCCCAGACAAAACCATCATCATTCCTATGATGACACAGTCGTATACAGCCAGGACAGAGCTGCCCTGGGAGTCCCCAACATTGACTCTAGGCCCCATGAGGTCTCATGGCACCAGGTCAAACATGGGCAACGAAACCTCCTGCTGATTACCACATACCATCTTTAATGCCAACTTTAAGGGCATTCAAATGGTCATTGGATAGGCATGTCGATAATATTGGGATAGTTTAGGTTACAGGGTCATTAGATTGGTTCCACTGGTCGGTGCAACATCGAGGGCCGAAGGGCCTGTACTGCGCTGTAATGTTCTATGTTCTATCTCTCCTCAGCTGATGAATCCGTACTCCTCCATGTTGAACACCACTTGGATGAAGAACTGAGGGTGGCAAAGGCACAGAATGTACTCTGGGTTGAGACTTCAGTGTCCATAACCAAGAGTGGTTCAGTAGTACCTAAAGGATATAGTTGCTAGATGGTAGCAGATGACGAGGGAACCAACAACAGCAAAATACATACTTAACCACCTCCTCTAATTCTACCTTTTGCAATGCATTTATCTTTGACTGTATCAATGGCAGTGATCACCACACGAGCTTGTGAAGACAAAGTCCCATTTTAATACTGACCATACCTTCCATTGCTGTTGTGTTAAATGCTAAATGGAATAGATTCATAATATAATGGATGATCCATCTCACCCTTCTCCAGGAGGCTCCAGCGTCGCACATATCAGGCTTCAGCCAATTTGGTTCACTCCACAATATCAAGAAATGGCTGAAGGCATTGGATACTGCAAAGGCTATGGGCACAGATAATATCCTGGCAATAGTGCTGAAGACTTGTGCTGCAGAACTTGCTGCGCCCTGATACAGTTCCAGTACAGCTACAACACTGGCATCTACCCAGCAATATGGAAAATTGCCCAGTGTCCTCTGAAACTCACTTTCTTCCATTCGGACACTCCATAAAAGCTACCCCCTTGAAAAGCATTTGTTCATCTGCTCAACAACATTTGTATTTATACAGCACCTTTAATATAATTAAACATCCCAAGGTGTTTCAAAGGAAAGTTTTAGAACAAAGTGAGAAACACACTCACATAAGGAGTTATAAGTTGCAAGTAGAGACAGAGAAATGGGCGTCGGTGATGCATTTATTTTTGGTGGCACAGTGGTTCGCACTGTGCCTCACAGCACCAGGCTCAGGTTCAATTCCAGGATTGGTCATTGTCTATTTGCACTCTCTCCATGTCTGCAGGATACTCCAGTTTTCTCCCGCAGTCCAAAGATGTGCATGTTAGGTGGATTGGCTGTGCTAAACTGACCCTAGTGTCAGGGCTTTTAACAGGGTAAATGTGTGGGATTATGGGAGTAGGACCTGGGTGCCATTGTGGTCAGTACAGACTTGATGGGCTGAATGGCCTCTTTCTGTAATGTAGAGATTCTATGAGTTGGGAAAAGATGACATATGAAACACCACCATCTCCTCCACGTCACTCACCAACCCAATTTGGAAATATATCACCGTTCCTTCATTGTCGCTGGGTCAAAATCCTGGAACTCCCTAACAGCACTGTAGCTGTACCTACACCACATGGACAGCAGCGGTTCAAGAAGGCAGCTCACCACCACCTTCTTAGCACTGCTGCCTCACAGCTCCAGGGACCTATATTCAATTCTGCCCTCGGGTGACAGTCTATTTGGATTTTCCATGTTCTTCCGCATCTGCACGGGTTTCCACCATGTGCTCCGGTTTCCTCCCACAGTCCAAAGATGTGCAGGTTAGGTTGATTGGTCATGCTAAAATTGCCCCTTAGTGTCGGGGGATCAGCAGGGTAAATACAAGGGGTTTTGGAGACAGGGCATGAGTGGGATTGTGGTCGATGGAGGCTCGATGGGCCAACGGTCTCCTTCTATACTATAAAAATTCTACGATTCTCAAGGGCAATAAGGGATGGGCATTAATGCTGCCCTCGCCAATGATATCCGCATCCCATGAATAAATGTTTAAAAGGTGGAATTCAAAGCAAGAGTGTGAAATGATGGAAGGAAAGCATAACAAGACTCGCATCTACATTCACTGGTGTCTAATTCTGCTTCCAAAAGCTATATAAATATAAAGGTAAACTCAGCCTCAGGAGCTGCCAACCTCAGCCCTGAACTTGCAGTGTTGTCATACTCCTCCGGACCTGCAGGGGGCGTTTGGCGGGAGGACCGGCGGCCATGTTGAATCGGGAAGCGCAGACTGCGCATGCTTGTTAAACGCTATGTGCCGTGTTGTCCTCCCCTCGCTCGCCTCTGGTTCCATAGTGTAGTGGTTATCACGTCTGCTTTACACGCAGAAGGTCCTGGGTTCGAGCCCCAGTGGAACCAGGTTTTTTTTTCCTACTCTCATTTTAAACACTTCCTTGTCATTATCCCAAACTGGTTACACAGTTAACGTCAATCTGACACCTTTAAATGTTAGCAGTGAATTTTTTTTAATGCTGCAAGTCTCAGCTGCAGCAGATGGAAGGAAAATATGGAGAGAGAGAGTTTCATTATTCCTAGATGAGATTGTAATGGTTATCAGTCATTGAGGAGGGGCTGGTGACTGAGAGAAACTTATTTGTCAGCGTTACTTTAATCAACTTAATACGCTGCCCCCAACCTTCAGAAATTCCTCACGTGCAGAGGTTACATTTACTCAACTACAATCCAGTGATTACTGACAGAGGGAGCAGGTTTTGGGGGACAAACCCTGTTCTTGGTTATTTCTTGTCAGGTTCTCCCTCAAATCTCAACCCCCACACCCCCAAAACCCCGGTTAGCCAGTACCTGGTCACACTTCTGTCGACAAAAGGATGCGACACCTGGCCCCGAGGAATCCTTACTCCAAATAGTCCCCAAGAAGCTTTTAAGATGAGCACTTGAAACACCGTAGCATACATAGCTATGGCCCAAGTGGTGGAAAACGGGGTTGGATAGATAGGTAGCTGTTGACCAGAACAGATACAGTGGGCCATATGGCCTAAAATTCTATGCCTGCATACTGCTGGGGCCTCAGCTATTTACCATTTATATAGATGATCTGGAGGAGGGAACCGAGTGTAGGGTGTCGAAATTTGCTGATGACACCAAGATTGGTGGAAAGGCAAATTGTGCGGAGGGTGGGGAGAGCCTACAGAAGGATCTAGATAGGCTGGGCGAATGGGCCAGGAAATGGCAAATGGAATTTAATGTTGGCAAGTGCGAGGTGGTCCACTTTGGTAGGAAGAATGGTAGGAAGGATTATTACTTACGTGGAGAAAAACTGCAGCAGGCGACGGTGCAGAGGGACCTCGGGGTCCTTGTGCATGAGTCGCAAAAACCCAGCTTGCAGGTGCAGCAGGTGGTCAGGAAGGCGAATGGGATGCTGGCCTTCACAGCGAGGGGGATTGAATATAAAAGTAGGGAGGTCTTGCTGCAGCTGTATAGGGCATTGGTGAGGCCGCAGCTGGAGTACTGTGTGCAGTTTTGGGCGCCGTACTTACGCAAGGATATTTTGGTCTTGGAGGGAGTGCAGAGGAGGTTTACTAGGCTGATGCCGGAGTTGAGGGGGTTGAGCTATGAGGAGAGGCTGAATAAATTAGGCTTGTACTCGTTAGAGTTTAGAAGAATGAGGGGGGATCTCATTGAGACGTATAAGATGATGAATGGGCTGGATAGGATAGAGGTGGAGAGACTCTTCCCGCTCAGAAAGGACAGTAGGACTAGGGGGCACAGCCTCAAGATAAAGGGGGTGCGGTTTAGAACGGAGTTGAGGAGGAACTTCTTCACTCAAAGGGTGGTGAATCTCTGGAATTCTCTGCCCGTTGAAGTGGTGGAGGCTGCCTCGCTAAATATTTTTAAGACGCGGGTTGATGGGTTTTTGATAAGAGAGGGGATTAAGGGTTATGGGGGAGAGGGCGGGAATGTGGAACTGAGCCACGACAGATCAGCCATGATCTTATTGAATGGCGGGGCAGGCTCGAAGGGCTAGTTGGCCTACTCCTGCTCCTATTTCTTATGTTCTTATGTTCATACACCTGACTCTGTGGTTGGGAAGCTACTTGTCTAATCTGGACAAGGGATAATATTTCTACGATGGCATTGCTAAAGATGAAGTAGATTGAAAAGGTAGCAGAGGGTTAAACCACGTGCATCTTTAAAGTCATCCATACTGCCCTTATTTTTATGTTACGTGTATATTTCATTATTATTTATATTTTGCCACACTACTTGTGAAGCAGACGTGCAGGCCTCAATACACAGGAAAGGCTGCGGGCCAAGGAGCAAGGCCAGAGATGTGGATAGATTCTTGGTAATTGAGGGGGTGATAGGTTATCAGGGTTAGGTGGGATGCAGATTTGAGGTGACAATCAGATCAGCCATGATCTTATTAAATGGCAGAGCAGGCACGACGAGCTGAATAGGCTACCTCTGCACCTTGTTGGTCTGTAACTCAATGGCAAGAACTCATTCTACCCAGCAACCAGACTAATGGACAGTCTGGCCTGGGATTAGGTGAATACAGGAGGACACCAGCCCCTCAAGCCTGTCTTTCCATTATAAGAACATAAGAAATAGGAGCAGGAGTAGGCCATCTAGCCCTTCGAGCCTGCCCCGCCATTCAATAAGATCATGGCTGATCTGTTGTGGCTCAGTTCCACTTTCCCGCCCTCTCCCCATAACCCTTAATCCCCTCTCTTATCAAGAACCCATCAACCCGCTTCTTAAAAATATTTAGCGAGGCAGCTTCCACCACTTCAACGGGCAGAGAATTCCAGAGATTCACCACCCTTTGAGTGAAGAAGTTCCTCCTCAACTCCGTTCTAAACCGCTCCCCCCCCTTATCTTGAGGCTGTGCCCCCTAGTCCTACTGTCCTTTCTGAGTGGGAAGAACCTCTCCACCTCTACCCTATCCATCCCTTTCATCATCTTACACGTCTCAATGAGATCCCCCCTCATCCTTCTAAACTCTAACGAGTACAAGCCCAGTCTATTCAGCCTCCCCTCATAGCTTAACCCCCTCAACTCCGGTATCGTTCAATTAAAGCATTAATTATTTCTTAGCTCTATCGCACCCTCCTGAATTAGCTTGTGCTAAAACATCACAGGGCTATGGGGAAAAGTAGGACAGTGAGGTGAATTGGATAGACCTTTAAACAGTCAGTACATGCATAATGGGCTGAATAGACTCCTTCTGCGTTGGTTCATTCTATTAATCGTACGGTTATGGTACAAGTTAAATGTCTCATTCAGAACTTAAATTCTTTTAGATAAGAATTAAAGCTGTCTGGTGCAATTACAGGTGAAGATACAGGTACAGGTGAAGATACAGTTACAAGTGCAACACAGGTGAAGTTACAGGTACAGGTGAAGATACAGTTACAAGTGTTATACAGGTGAAGTTATAGGTACAAGTGCAGGTACAGGTGAAGACAGAAACATAGAAACTAGAAGCAGGAGTAGGCCATTTGGCCCTTTGAGCCTGCTCCACAGTTCTTCTTGGTCATGACTGATCATCAAATTCAATAGGTTGATCCCCTATCTCCCATATCCCTTAATCTCTTTAGCCCCAAGAGCTATATCTAATTTCTTTTTGAAATCACACAACATTTTGGCCCCAACTACTTTCTGTGGTAGTGAATTCCGCACATTCACCTTACCTCAGTCCTAAAAGGTTTACCCTTTATCCTCAAATCTATGACCCCTAGTTTTGGACTGCACTGGAAACGTTCTTTCTGAATCTACCCTGTCTAATCCTCTTAGAATGTTATAAGTTTCGATGAGACTCCTTTTCACTCTTCTAAACCCCAGTAAATATAATCCTAACTGATTTAGTCTCCCCTCATATGACAGGCCTGCCATCCCAGGAATCAGCCTGGTAAACCTTCGCTAACTCCCTATACAATTGCAGCAAAATATCCCTATCCCTATACTCAAATCCTCTCGCTATGAACACCAACATACCATTTGCCTTCTTTACTGCCTGCTGTACCTGCACGCTTACTTTTAGCAACTGATTCACGAGGACATCAAGGTCTCTCTAAGTATTCCCCGCTCTCAATTTACACTCAATTAAATAATAATCCGCTTTCCTATTATTGCTACAAAAATGGATAACTTCACATTTATCTACATTGTATCTGCCATGCATATGCCCACTCACTCAGCCTGACCAAATTCCGCTGCTTTCTCCTCATAGCTCACCTTCCCACCCAACTTCATATCATCTGAAAATTTGGAGATAATAGTTCCCTCTTCCAAATCAATATAACGTGAACAGTTGGGTCCTTGCACCGATCCCTGTGGTATCCCACTACTAACGACCTGCCAATCAGAAGACTCATTTATGCCAACTCTTCGCTTCCTGTCTGCTAACCAGCTTTCTATCCCTCTCAAGACACAACCCGCAATCCCATACGCTTTAACTTTACATAGTAGTCCCCGATGTGAGACTTTGTCAAAAGTCTTCTGAAAGTCTAAATAAACCACATCCACTTGTTCTCCTTGGTCAACTCTACTAGTTACTTTCTCAAAGAATTGCAGTAGATTCATCAAGCATGAATTCCTCTTTGTAAATCCATGCTGACTGTCTGATTATAGCAGTGCTTTCCAAATGCTATGAAATCCTTGATAATGGCCTCTAGCAATTTCCCCAGTTCTAACAGTAGGCTCACTGGTCTATAGCTCCCTGTTTCCTCTCTACCTGTCTTTTTGAATAGCGGGCTTATATTAGCTACCCTCCAATCTGTAGGAACTAGCCCAGAGTCCAAAGAATTTTGGAAAATAACCACTAAAGAATCTATTTCCAGGGCTATTTCTTTAAATACTCTAAGGTGGAGATTATCAGAGCCAAAGATTTATCCACCTTCAATCCCATTGACGATTTCTCTACTAATATTGATTTCCTTCAGCTCCTCACTAAAACTTGCTCTCAGAACTTCATGTCTTTCTTTGTGGAGACTGAGGCAACGTACAAATTTAATTCCTCAGCCATTTCTTTATTTCCCATTATGAATTCACCCGTTTCTGACTAAGGGCCGCATTTGTCTTTGTCAGTCTTTTTCTCTGTAGAAACTTTTACGGTCGTTTTTTTGGTGTGTTCCCTGCTCGCTTACTTTCCTGCTCTATTTTCCCCTTCTTAATTAACCCCTTGGTCCTCTGCTGAATTGAGTTCACAATCCTCAGGTCGATTGCTTTTTTAAAATGTGTATGCTTCTTCTTTGAATTAATTAGCAAGTTTGCGGATGATACTAAGTATTGTGGATAATGACGAAGATTGTCAGAGACCTCTACAGCAGGAAATTGCTAGGCTGCAAAATTGGGCAGGGAAATGGCAGATGGAATTTAATCCGGACAAGGTGATAATATTTTGGTAGATCCAATTCAGGTGGGAGCTATAAAATAAATGGCAGAACCATCGGGAGCATAGACACAACGAGATCTGAGAGTACAGGTCCACAGATCTGTAAAAGTGGCAGCACAGGAGGAAGGTGCTTGCCTTCATTGGAGGGGGCACTGAGTATAAAACTTGACAAATTATGTTACAGTTGTATAAAACGTTAGTTAGGCCAGTTCTGGTCACCGCACTACTGGAAGGACGTGGAGGCTTTGGAGAGAGTACAGAAAAGGTTTACCAGGATGTTGCGTGATATTAGCTTTGAGAGGAGATTGAATAAACTGAGATTGTTCTCTCTGGGAAGAAGGATGCTGAGGTGCAACCTGATAGAAGTTTATTAAATTATGAGTGGTATGGATAGGGTGAACAGTTGGAAGCTTTTTCCCAGGGCAGAAATGACAATTACAAGGGGGCGCAAGTTCAAGATAAGGGGGAAAAGGTTCAGTGGAGATGTGTGGGGGAAATCTTTTTACAAAGAGAGTGTTGGGGGTCTGGAATGCATTGCCAAGTGAGACAGTTACATTAGCCACAATTAAGATATTGATAGACATGTGAACAAATGGGGGGCGGCACGGTAGCACAGTGGTTAGCACTGCTGCTTCACAGCTTCCAGGGTCCTGGGTTCGATGCCCGGCTCGGGTCACTGTCTGTGTGGAGTTTGCACATTCTCCTCATGTCTGTGTGGGTTTCCACCGGGTACTGTGGTTTCCTCCCACAGTCCAAAGATGTGCAGGTTAGGTTGATTGGCTGTGCTAAGAAATTGCCCCTTAGTATCCAGGGATTAGTGGGTATAATATGTAGAGATATGGGAGTAGGGCCTGGGTGGGATTGTGTTTGGTGCAGACTCGATGGGCCGAAGGGTCTCTTTCTGCACTGTAGGGTTCTATGATCTACGAATAGAGGGATATAAGTAGTTGGTCTAGATAGGACAATGTGATCAGTGCAGGCTTGGAGGGTCGAAGGGCCTGTTCCTGTGCTGTCCTGTTCTTTGAATCTAGTACTAATTATCTTTGTAAGCCATGATTTGATCACAGTTCCCTTACTTCTCTTGCGCCAAACAGGAATAAACAACTTCTGGAGCTTAGCTGTTCATTCCTTAAATGTCTACCATTGCCTGTCCACTTCAAAGAACAAAGAACAGAAAATTACAGCACAGGAACAAACCCTTCAGTCCTCCAAGCTGCACTGACCATGCTGCCTGACTGTCCAGACACCTGTTAAATGTCACTATCATATCTGCTTCCACTACTTCCCCTGGCAGCTAGTTCCAGGCACCCACCACCCTGTGTGGGAAACTTGCCTCATATCTCCTTTAAACTTTGCTCCTCGCACTTTAAACCTACGTCTCCTAGTAATTAACTCTTCCACCCTAGAGAAAAAGCTTCTGACTATCCACTCTGTCCATGCCTCTCATAATCTTTGTAGGCTTCTATCAGGTCTCCCCTCAACCTCTGTCGCTCCAGTGAGAACAAACCAAGTTTCTCCAACCTCTCCTCATAGCTAACGCCCAGGCAACACCCTGGTAAATCTTTTCTGTACCCTCTCCAAAGCCTTCATATCTTTCTGACCGAAATCGGACACTATATTCCAAAAGTGGATAAGAAGGCATGTGGTATATTTGCCTTTATTAGCTGAGGCATAGAGTTTAAGGTCAGGGTGGATATACTGGAACCATATGAAATGTTGGTTAGACTACAGCTAGAGTATTGTGTACACTTCTGGAATCCATATTATTAGAGGAATGCACTGGAAAGGGTCCAGGGGAGATTACCAGCATGTTGCCAAGGCTGGAGATTTCAGTTCTGAAGAGAGATTGGACAGACTGGGATTGTTTTCCTTGGTACAGAGGAGAATGATGGGGGGAACGTGATTGAGATGTATAAAATTATGAAGGACATAGACAGAGTAGACAGAAAGAAACGTTTCCTCTTGATGGAGGAATCAATGATGGGGGAGCCAAGATTTAAGGTAAGGGCCAGGAGATTTAGAGGGGATGTGAGGAAATGTTGGCCAGTGCGAGGTGGTCCACTTTGGTAGGAATAATGGTACGAAGGATTATTACTTACGTGGCGAAAAACTGCAGCAGGCGACGGTGCAGAGGGACCTCGGGGTCCTTGTGCATGAGTCGCAAAAACCCAGCTTGCAGGTGCAGCAGGTGGTCAGGAAGGCGAATGGGATGCTGGCCTTCATAGCGAGGGGGATTGAATATAAAAGTAGGGAGGTCTTGCTGCGGCTGTATAGGGCATTGGTGAAGCCGCAGCTGGAGTACTGTGTGCAGTTTTGGTCGCCGCACTTACGCAAGGATATTTTGGCCTTGGAGGGAGTGCAGAGGAGGTTTACTAGGCTGATGCCGGAGTTGAGGGGGTTGAGCTATGAGGAGAGGCTGAATAAACTAGGCTTGTACTCATTAGAGTTTAGAAGAATGAGGGGAGATCTCATTGAGACATATAAGATGATGAATGGGATGGATAGGATAGAGGTGGAGAGGCTCTTCCCGCTCAGAAAGGACAGTAGGACTAGAGGGCACAGCCGCAAGATAAAGGGGGGGCGGTTTAGAACGGAGTTGAGGAGGAACTTCTTCACTCAAAGGGTGGTGAATCTCTGGAATTCTCTGCCCGTTGAAGTGGTGGAGGCTGCCTCACTAAATATTTTTAAGGCGCGGGTTGATGGGTTTTTGATAAGAGAGGGGATTAAGGGTTATGGGGAGAGGGCAGGAATGTGGAACTGAGCCACGACAGATCAGCCATGATCTTATTGAATGGCGTGGCAGGCTCGAAGGTCTAGATGGCCTACTCCTGCTCCTATTTCTTATGTTCTTATGTTCTTAAAAACTTTTACAGTTAAAGGGTGGTGGAAATCTGGAAGGGTGCCAGAAAGGATGGTGAAGACAGAGAACCTCGTAACATTTTAGAAGTATTTAGATGAGTAAAGTTAGTTTATTTATTAGTGTCACAAATAGGCTTACATAAACATGGCAATAAAGTTACTGTGTACTTGCTATGCAAGGCTGTGGGCCAAGTGCTGGAAAAGGGGATTGGATTAGTGGGTGGTTTGTCTTTGACCGGCGCAGACACAATGGGTCTACAGTGCTGTTTTTACTTTAATAACAATCTTAAATCTCAGAGCATTTCTCACATTACCAAGAAGTAATCCAAATGTTCACACTCTGTGGAATGGACAAATAACCACGTTAGATTAGGGTGATCTGATATTATGGCTGCACATTGATATGTGAACTCCATACACTCAATACATGTGGAGAGTCAGTAGCTAAGACACCTCAGTAGTTTGAAGCAGGAGGTGGGAAGATTAAAACACTGAGTGGTTTTGAAATTGCTACTCACAGGAATACATTTTGGGAGAGTTGCTGCAAGTTCATTCAGCCAGTATTGTAAGCTACATGATTTAGAAGAGCCACATCTCTCCCTCAGGAACTTTAAGAATACTTTTTCCTAGAATTGGAATGGGAGTCGGGATGATTTTCTCCTCCCCTCCCTTCCCCAACTCCATTTTCTGCCCCTGAAACAGTAAAATAATTCTCAAATTCCTGCTGTCACCTCAGCACAGAACAAGGTCTGAAACATTCTTTCTTTAAAGATGCTCACTCACGTTCAGAGAAAATCATTTGGAGCGTACACAATAAAGCAGCGAGTACAGGAAAGGGATCTTTAATGAAAATGTGTGCATAGTACCATAGGATCCTCAAGGTGCAAAAAAATTACCGTTTGATCCATCCAGTTTGCACCCACTCTCTGAAAGGATAACCCACATAGGTTTTGGGGACTGGACGGTGGGGAAGTCCTATTTACGATGGCTAATCCACCTAACCTGCATGTTGTTGGACACTAAGTGGCAATTTAACATGTCTAATCCACGTAACCTGGACATCTTTAGACAGTGGGAGGAAACAGTCACGGAGAGTCAGCATGGATTCATGAAAGGGAAATTATGCTTGACAGATCTACTGGAATTCTTTGAGGATGTAACTGGTAAAGTTCATGAGGGGGAGCCAGTGGTTTATTTAGACTTTCAACAAAAGTTCCATATAAGAGGTTACATGAAATTAAAGCACATGGGATTGGGGATAGTGTATTGAGATAGATAGAAAACTGGTTGACAGGCAGGAAACAGAGTAGGAAAAAACAGGTCTTTTTCTGAGTGGCAGATAGTGTTGAGTGGGAAACTGCAGGGATGTGTGCTGGGACCTCAACTATTCACAAAGTGTATTAATGATTTAGATGAGGGAACTAAATTTAAATCTCTAAATTGCAAATGACACAAAAGCTGATTGGGGGGAGGAGGTGAGCTGTGATTCAGTGTGATTTGGACAAGCTGAGTGAGTGGGCAAATGCATGGCAGATGCAGTACAATGTGGCTAAATGTGAGGTTATCTACTTTTGTAGCAAAAACAAAGGCAGATTATTACTTGAATGGCTATAGATTGGAAGAGGAGAATGTGCAACAAGACCTGGGTGTCCTCATACACCAGTTGTTGAAGGTAAGCATGCAGGTGTAGTAAGGAGCAAAAAAAGAAAGGCAAATGGTATGTTGACTTACCATTTATATAGATGATCTGGAGGAGGGAACCGAGTGCAGGGTGTCGAAATTTGCTGATGACACCAAGATTGGGGGAAAGGCAAATTGTGCGGAGGGTGTGGAGAGTCTGCAGAAGGATCTAGATAGGCTGGGCGAATGGGCCAGGAAATGGCAAATGGAATTTAATGTTGGCAAGTGTGAGGTGGTCCACTTTGGTAGGAAGAATGGTAGGAAGGACTATTACTTACGTGGCGAAAAACTGCAGCAGGCGACGGTGCAGAGGGACCTCGGGGTCCTTGTGCATGAGTCGCAAAAACCCAGCTTGCAGGTGCAGCAGGTGGTCAGGAAGGCGAATGGGATGCTGGCCTTCATAGCGAGGGGGATTGAATATAAAAGTAGGGAGGTCTTGCTGCAGCTGTATAGGGCATTGGTGAGGCCGCAGCTGGAGTACTGTGTGCAGTTTTGGGCGCCGCACCTGCGCAAGGATATTTTGGCCCTGGAGGGAGTGCAGAGGAGGTTTACTAGGCTGATACCGGAGTTGAGGGGATTGAGCTATGAGGAGAGGCTGAATAAACTAGGCTTGTACTCGTTAGAGTTTAGAAGAATGAGGGGAGATCTCATTGAGACGTATAAGATGATGAATGGGATGGATAGGATAGAGGTGGAGAGACTCTTCCCGCTCAAAAAAGACAGTAGGACTAGGGGGCACAGCCTCAAGATAAAGGGGAGGCGGTTTAGAACGGAGTTGAGGAGGAACTTCTTCACTCAAAGGGTGGTGAATCTCTGGAATTCTCTGCCCGTTGAAGTGGTGGAGGCTGCCTCGCTAAATATTTTTAAGAAGCGGGTTGATGGGTTCTTGATAAGAGAGGGGATTAAGGGTTATGGGGAGAGGGCGGGAAAGTGGAACTGAGCCACAACAGATCAGCCATGATCTTATTGAATGGCGGGGCAGGCTCAAAGGGCTAGATGGCCTACTCCTGCTCCTCTTTCTTATGTTCTTATGTTCTTATGTCTTTCATAGTGAGAAGGGTGAAAGGAGTCAGAAGATATGGAAGGTAGGATCAGCCATGATCATAACGGATGCAGCCTCAAAGGCCTACTCCTGCTTCTTTTTGCAATGTTTCTGTCATCTGCCACAATTTACACCTAAAAGCTCCCCACCTATTGTATCCTCAACAATCCCTTTCTCAGATTCATGGCCATTTTGTTTCCTTCTTGAACAGTTGCAGCCATATGGTGTAAGTTCACACAGTGCTGATAGGGAGGGAGTTCCAGGATTTTGACCCAGTGACAGCAAAGGAATGGTAATATACTTCCAAGTCAGGATGGTAAGTGACTTGGAGGGTGTTCCAGGCATCAGCTGCTCTTTCTTTCTAGATGGTAGTGGTCATGGGTTTGGAAAGTGCTGCCTAAGGAACCTTGGTGACATCCTGCAGTGCATCCTAGATAGTGTTGAGCTACACTTACCCAGACAAATGGAAAATACTCCATCAAACTTCTCACTTGTGCTGTGGACAGCCAACTCACCACAGAAAACCCAACTTCTAAGCTGAATCGTAGAACCATAGAATCCCTACAGTGCAGAAAGTGGCCATTCAGCCCATCAAGTGTGCACTGACTCTTCAAAACAGTGTCTTACCCAGGTCCCTGCAACCCTGCGCATTGGCTAATCCACTTAACCTATACATCTCTGGACACTAAGGGACAATTAAGCATGTCAAGCCACCTAATCTGCACATCTTTGGATTGTGGGATGAAACCGGAGCCCCTGGAGAAAACTCACGCAGACACGGGATGTACAAATTCCATATTCACCTAAGGCCGGAACTGAACCCAGGTCCCTGGTGTTGTGAAGCAGCAGTTCTAACCACTGTCACTATAACACCCTAGCAGACACAGTATTTCTGTGGCTGGTCCAATCAAATCTTTGGTAAACGGCATTTCCCAGAATGTTGATAGTGGAAGATTCAACAATGGGAATACCATTGAACATCAAGGGGAAATGGTTGGATTCTCTCTTGGACATGTTCGTTCTCTGGCAATGTATGGCGTAAATGTTACTTACCATTTCTCAACCCAAACTCAAATGTTGTCAAAACCTTGCTATATGCAGGTGCAGACTGCTTCAGTACGAGGAGTTTGAAGTGGGACTAAACTATGCCATCTCCAGTGAACATTTCCATTTCTGACCTGATGAAAGCCAGAAGCAGCAGATAAGCCAGATATAAAATGCGCAATACCCAGTTTCACGACCGCACCCGCTTTGCCACTCCTCTACTGTCTTCGTGCTGTCAGACCACTTATTCAACATTCAGTCTTGGAAGAGCATCGACCTTCAGGATGACTGAAACCAACAGTTTTGGCCTTCACTATAAACTTGCCTCCCTCACCACTTTTCCCTTGTTGCCACTGCCAAATGGCCACAATCCCATCAAGCTGTTCAACTTCCCAAATCCTTCACCATTACTTTCTCTTATATAGCACGACACAGGAGGCCATTCAGCTTCCAATGAGCCCACACTAGCTCCCTTGCACAGCAATAGTTAATCACCCTTTCCCCATATCCCTTTACTTTTTTTTTCTCTCCATTTATTTAGCCAGTTTATTTTTAGGCTCTTATTGAATCTGCAGCTACCACCATTTTGTGAACTAGATTGTCAATCTTAACCAGTCATTGCTTGAAAACATTTTTCAAGTTGCCTCTGGTTAATTTACCACCTCAAATCTGCACCATTTAATGGCTATTGAGTTTGTCACAGCACATTCTCAGCAATTTTCAATACCTGTTACCTTCAGACTACATGACTCCAATGATCTCCTGGCTGTCATCTCAGTGCATCCAAAACATTTTCACAACTTCATTCAAGTGATCAAGGTGCTACGCTTGTGTGTGGAGTGTTGCTGTACTGTATATCTACCTGATACCAGCCAGATCAGAACACTTACCTGTTGTGTATTCCTTTGATCTTTCCAGGTTGACTCGATGACATGAGGTATGGCTTGAAATGTTAGTGTTTTATTTTTAATAAATGAGCTTAGTATCATAGTTACAAGATTTGTTAAATTGATATCTATAATCACGGCATCTGCCATTCTGCTCGATCTCCTGACCAGTCAGAATCTCAGCAGTGCCTTTGTGTACATTGCATTTTCTGGGTGGCACGGTAGCACAGTGGTTAGCACTGCTGCCTCACAGCACCAGGGACCCAAGTTCAATTTCAGCATCGGGTCACTATCTGTGTGGAGTTTGCTAATTCTCCTCGCGTCGGCATGGGTTTCCTCCGGCAGTCCAAAGGTGTGCGGGTTAGGTTGATTGGCAATGCTAATGACATGGGTCACACTAGTGTCAGGGGATTAATAGGGTAAATATGCAAGGTTATGGAAATAGGACCTGGGCAGGATTGTGGTTAGTGGTCCACATGGTCTCCTTCTGCACTGTAGATATTCTAAAAGAAAGACAAGAAATGTGGCATGGTGGTAGTGTTCAGCACTGCTGCTTCACAGCACCAGGGACCCAGGTTCAAGTCTGGTCTCAGGTGATTGTCTACGTAGAGTTTTCACATTCTGTGTGAGTTTCCTCTGGTTAGGGTGACACAGTGGTTAGCACTGCTGCTTCAGCGCTTGGGACCCAGATTTGATTCCTTGCTTGAGTGAGTCTGCATGTTCTCCCCATGTCTGCATGTGTTTCTTCCAGGGGCTCCAATTTCCTCCCAGTCTGAAAGACATGCTGGTTAGGTACTTCAGCCATGCTTAATTCTCCCTTGGCGTACCCAAATGGGCACCAAATTGTGGCTACTAGGGGATTTCCACAGTAATTTCATTAGTGTTAATGTAAGGCTACTTGTGACACTAATAAATAAACTTTCCTCCTACATGCCAAAGATGTGTTAGGGGCAATTTAGCATTGCCAATCAACCTTAGCGTCAGGGGACCAGCAGGGCAAATGTATGGATGGGACTTGGGTGGGATTGTTATCAGTGCAGTTTCAATGGGCCAAATGACTTCCTTCTGCACTGTAGGGATTCTATGATTTAAAGATGATGGGTGTGTTGTGATGAACTGCTTCATAGACATTGCGACAATGTCAAGTGGAGCGAAGCATATTCAGTACTTATCACACCAGGCAGTCTTTTTCTTTTTGAATTGTAAGGGTACAATAGAGTTGTGGTTATATTGAACTAGCAGCAGGTCAATTCCTACCACAGCAGCTTGACAATTACAAAAAAAACAAAGAAAATTATAGCACAGGAACAGGCCCTTCAGCCCTCTAAGCCTGCACCCGACCATGCTGCCCGACTTAACTAAAACCCCGTACCCTTTCGGGGACCATATCCCTCTAATCCTATCCTATTCATGTACTTGTCAAGGCACCCCTTAAAAGTCACTATTGTATCCACTTCCACTACCTCCCCCAGCAACGAGTCCCAGGCACCCACTACGCTGTGTAAAAAAATCTGCCTCATACATTTCCTTTAAACCTTGCCCCTCGCACCTTAAACCAATGCCCCCTAGTAATTGACTGTTCCACCCTGGGAAAAGCTTCTGACTATCCACTCTGTCCATGCCTCTCAATCGTGTAGACTTCTATCAGGTCTCCCCTCAACCTCTGTTGCTCCAGTGAGAACAAACCAAGTTTTTCCACCTCTCCTCATAGCTGATGCCCTCTATACCAGGCAACATCCTGGTAAATCTTTTCTGTACTCTCTTTAAAGCCTGCACATCCTTCTGGTAGTGTGGCAACCAGAATTGAACTGTATATTCCAAGTGCGGCCTAAGTTTCTATGAAGCTGCAACGTGACTTGCCAATTTTTAAATACCCCGGCTGATGAAGGTGAGCATGCCGTATGCCTTCTTGACTACCTTCTCCACCTGCATTGCCACTTTCAGTGACCTGTGTATCTGTACACCCAGATCCCTTTGCCTATCAATACCCTTAAGGCTTCTGCCATTTATTGTATACTTCCTACCTGCATTAGACCTTCCAAAATGCATTACCTCACATTTGTTATGTTATCTTGCCACCCAAGTCTCCAATTGATCTACATCCTGCTGTACCTTCTGATGGTCCTCATCGCTATCCGCGAATCCACCAATCTTTGTGTCGTCTGCAAACTTACTAATCAATCCAGTAACATTTTCCTCCAAATTATTTTTATATGTTACGAACAGCAAAGGTCCCAGCACTGATCCCTGAGGAACACCACTTGTCACAGCCCTCCAATCAGAGATGCACCCTTCTTCTTTGACCGAGCCAGTTTTATGTCCACCCTGCTAGCTCACCTCTGATCCCATGCAACTCCATCTTCTGCAGCCGTGAGGGACCTTAGCAAAGGCCTGACTGAAGTCCATGTAGACAACATCCACTGCCTTACCTGTGAATTGTTCGGTCACATGGAACATTTTATTACTCTACCAACGTATAAAAATATAAAATGTGCCATTAGAATGCATGAATATGAGCACCTTAGAATCTAATAGCTGAAATCAGTCAAAGGAAATATTTAGGTCAGATAATCAAAACATTGGCTTTAAGGGCCACCTGCAAAGATGGGGAGACACAGTTAGAGAGACAGATAGGCAGACTTGAGGGAATTCCAAATTTTAAGTTCAGTCATCAATGGTGAAGCAAAGTAAGAAGGTAGGGTCATGGTGATTGAGTCGATATAGGGTCAGAATCGCAATTCAGGTTCAAATACAATACCAAGGTTGGAGGTATTAAGTTAATACGTAACACTTGGCAAGGATGAGGGATGCAGCTCCTGGCTTTAACTGAAAAGTGATTTGATGTGGAATGAGAGTTCTAATTACTTTCCACAGATTCAGCCAGTCCATCGATTATTTCTAGTTTTTTTTTATCTTAAAAGGCATGGTGGCTTGGAAATGATTCATGTGTCCAGAATCAAAGACAATGGTTTCAGTCTTCCCGGTATTTAAAGAGGTAATCTGTCTAATCCTGGATTGTATACATGCATCGACAAACCAGAGGTAGAAGGATGTATGGAGCAAGGTGGTCGTGAGGTAGAGCTGTGTGCCAACAGTATAAATGTGGAGTTTGAAATGTTTTCAGATGCTGCTGCTGAAGGGCAGCCAGGAATGGATGAACGGGAGACAGTCGAGGGAACAGGGCAGAAGCAGAAAAGGCGAATGCAAGAAGTTTACTGCTTTTAACTGAATATAGAGAAATGGATCCAGATTAGGATAGTGCCATCCAGCTGGACAGCAGAGGAAAGACACAATGGATACCAGAAAATTCATGGACATTAGAGGCAGCACAGGGATCATCAATCATCCATAAGGAAAAATAAATACAAAGGCTGCTGGTTACTTTGAAAGCAGGAAATTAATTTCTTTGTCAAGAGTTTGATTTTGTTCTTTTTAAACCTATGGGTGCTCCTCATCATTCACTGCATTCCTGTCTTTCCTGCTGGCTGCTTCTAATTGTTCAGATTTCTGCCCACTCCATAACCCCACTTGCTGCAGCTCCCCCATGGAGACTACCACCACCCTACTTTATTTATCTCTTTTTGTAATAACCTCACTGCATTCCCATTCACAACCTCCCCACGCCATCCTCTCCCCAAGGTTAACAATTCTGCACATCCCCACTGACCTGAATTCTCCTTTCTCAGCTTGGTCTCCCAGTCCCTTGCATTAAGGGTCTCCAGGTCAAACCCGTCTCTTCTCACTTTCCCACACTGGTTCAATTATCTTTAACCCCGTTTGACTCTAAAGAAATTCAGATCATTTCATGCTGATTTAAAGGAGTAAAGATCAGCTAATTTAACTAGAGGAACTGTAGCATTCCTCCTATAAAGTGTTTCATGGGACTTCAATTAGTAGCGGGAAGACCATTGGGTAGGATTAGAAAGAATGATACGTGGAAAGTCAAATATACAGTTGGACAGTCAGGTTCTTAGAGAAAACTTCATGGAAGTTTAGAGGTATTTAATAAAAGTGTAATAAAAAGAAGAAAATTCCAAACAGCTCAGGTGAAACAAGTATATGTTAAATTATATATTTTTAAAATTCACATTTGATATTAATCCTTAAATGTGTTTGTTATTTGTTGTGAACGTACAAGATGTCTCACTTATAGGTTGCAAGGTTCCACTAGAATGAAATTATTAGTCAAACTACACAACACAAATACACAAGGCTTAAAGCAACAGGAATTTTAATGCAATAAACAAGTGGTTTAAGTTACAGCAGTTTGAAGTATGCTTTTGTTAAAGATATCAGAACTAAAAAGAGAATAAATGTGTGTGGCTACAGCAGTAAAAGTACATGGTTTCATAAAATACTTAATGAATTTCAACCAGCTCCTGCCACCTACTGAATTTCATACCTTTGGATACTTAAACAGTTTAAAATGAAGCATGACTACATATGGTCAACTATTAGAAAGCTATTAACAAACTGTTGCATGTAGTCACATCACTGCACAGATACGCAACAGTAATGCTACCAAAACAATCCACAGAGAAAGGATTCACGGAATGATTCCCCATTTCAGTTTTGTGGAGTTGTTTACTGGGCAATTGGACAGCATATTGAGAAGGATCACATGCTTGATATCTCACTGGGATCAAATAAGTCATTGCAGATCAGTCACTAATATATTTATATAATTCACTTGAGATTTGAAGTAACTTAGGTAATTCAATTTGTTATCTACCTCTCTCAACATTCTAGTCCTTGGACAAACTCATTCAATAAATGTTTTAAAGCCATTTAATCTGTCCCATAAAAAGGTAGAAATGTTTGCTGGAACTTTAGAGCTCAAAGTTCTGAAATGACTCAGTGACACCCAATAAACAGTCCTGATGTTAGCACCACACCACCCATTCATGGTTTAAAGAGTGCAACTATGAGTGAAGTACTGAAAAAAAAACCACTGGAAACAGCACAGGTTGTTCCAGTAAACATACAACCGGTTACAATTGTCAACAACAACATTTGACATTTAAAGGTAATCACTAACCAACCCAAATAAAGATGTAAAAACAGGTGGACTAATCAGAGGTTAGTCTGCATTCAAAACACGAAATACATCAATATAATTGTGCTTCATCCAAGTGACAGATGCTAAATTCAGAAATTTCAAATAATGTAAAAATTAAACTTCAGCTAGATTCTGAATGGAATTCATTCAACACTTTTGGGAACAGTGTATAAAAAGATTGTTAATAATCAGTCATTTACAAATGTTGATGTTTTAGTTTGGAGAGGACTTAATTTTAACATGAAAAAGCACTTCCTTCTGACCCTGGTTCCCAAGTTTGCTTTCTGAGGAAAAATAAATCAGTGGGCACAACTTCAGCTGTACAGTACTCGTGACAAGATGTAACAGGTCTTTCCGAACCAACAGGAGAGTAGAGCAATTGATGAATGGAAACAGTTTCACATGTACTCTCAATATGGAAGTGTAATAACATGGGAGGCACTCGGTTAAATAACGTAAGTGAAATCAAAGGGACAGAAACTCAAGCACATTAAGAAAACAAGTAAATAACTTGGACATTCTTATCTCACATTTTTGCTGCTTGTTAGATTTTCAATGCTTTGCCCTTTAACGCTATTTGCTGGATCAGTTTGTTTTGCCTTATAGCTAGTTTTCTCCTTGTTTCTATCCCTGTCTTCCTGTTTTACCACACTTCTCAACTTAAATCATCTACACTGCTAACTCTACAGACAATGGTACCATTTGATAATACCCACCGCAATAAAACAGAAAAGAGCTACAAAATTCCAAACAACTAATCTCACACCAAAACATTAACATACCATTTATTTGCACACACACAATTGCATATTCCAATCAAAAGCACAACAGTAGTCTGGGATGCAATGCTTCCCCTCCCTTAAGGCAAATGAACTCAGCCATAATGTCCACAATACAAGTAACTTTACAAGTATTCCAAGTAGCACCACCTCCTTGGTCTCCTACAGCCATGGGCAAAAAAAAAATCAGAAAAATCCACAAGTTTAATTTTTAAACAATCCCTCTACTTTCAATCGCCAGTCAATACCTCTAGTTTTGAAAAACAGTGTACTACTTTTCAACTCAATGCATCATCGTTTTGGTTATGCTTAAATGGAACGGTGTTTAATCTCATATTTGTTTTTGCACTGTGCAGCTCTCAAAGAAATATTACTCAAAGACCTTGTATGAAGACTGGAGAGAAGGGATGAAGTGTAGGATACATTTGAAATTAATTGGGAGGACAGTGGAGAACTTTAAATCAATTCCCAGGTTGTCAAGAGTATTTTTTTTAAATCTGTAGTGTGTCACTAACTACAGACAGCAAGGTGAACAAACAATAGCATTCATAGCAGTCAGCAAAGGACAAACTGATTTATTTAAACTGAAATGTAATCCTCTGGAGATTTACATTGAAATATATGTCGGTCCAAACTCTTCCACATTTTGATAGATCGAGCATCTACTTGTCCGTAGTACTGCTGGGTACTTCCTGATCAAGAAAGAAAATTAATGTTACATAGTTACAATCTTTTAAAGTTCCACAATTTCATCATGATTCAAGTCAGGAATGAAGGAACAAGGGGTTTAATCCTGCACATTGCTACAGAATTCAAATCCAGGCAATGTTTGGACTTATACTGTTACTCCTGCGGCTTCTATGCGAAATGATGCCAGTGAAGAAATACTAAATTGAATTTGTAACTGATAGGAACAATATATTTTTCAAAAGCAGACACCAAAAGGGCACAAAACTGACCAGTCATCTGGAGTTATACAACCTTGGAAGTCACTTAGTTGACAACTTTAAATACAAAATTATAAATTAATTTCTGAACGTTCACGCAAATAAAGCAGGTCAAGGAACATGTTAACATTAGACTCAATATCCCTAAATTTGATGGGCATCAGTGCCCTTAAAAGGACAAACATATCTATTTCAAATGCACTTAATGTTGGGTGATACTCTGAACTGATCACTGCAAAATATTCTCAGTGTAATTAACGACAGACTTGTAACCAGAAACACATTATATTGTTCAACTTGTTGTCTTCTGACACAAATAACATTCAGAAATGCTGCACTGCTCGCTGTACTTTCTCCATTAAGCCATAGTGATACTTCAGAGATGATCACAAAAAGCACTTGGAAATGAAAGCAGCTGAGGACGGCAATAAACTAACAGCAGTGCAGTCAAGTCAGTGAGAACTCTTACATGACAAAGGACTAGATACAATTTTCTGTTGCTTTATAATGTAAGCTAAAGAAACTGAAGCTTTGAAGTACACGGGCAGACATTAGCATCACAAGTTTTGTTTCCAAATATTGGGATCATGTGTCACAATATTTGAGCAAAATATAATTAATTGTAACAGCTTTGTGGCTAGTGCCTTCCTCCTCCTCCCTCTGCGAGAAGTCAAAGAACATGGAGTTGAAATTCAAAAGAGAAATAAATCAATCTGGATGCTGCTTTGAGCAACCCTAATAACCTCGTTAAGAATGAAACCTAAATAACTGGGAACAGATGAGCCTTCAATACTTTGTCTAGGGAATCATATATAGTAAGACAGAGGGAAAGCAAGAGGAAATAAAAAATAATGAAAAGATGGAAGAATAAAAACGCAGCACACGTTAAATCAATAGCATGGAAATTCAGTTTCCAACTAAATGTCACCAAACCAGATCAAAAATGAATTTCTGAACGTACAAATCCTTACCCTTTCAGCTCTCCGCTTCCTTATTATCTCTTCCCTGAAGTGTTTGGTGAATATCTTGTGATTGGTACGTCCAAAACCAAGTCCATATATACGCCGGTACTTGGATTCAAATGTATAACCTCTCTTTCGCCCAGATGATGAATAGTCTTTCACAAAATGCTGCAAAAAAACAGAATCAATGTTGGCTTAGCTATAAAAATATTTCTATGCCAATGCAGGAAAAACAATCAGTAATTGTGGAAACTTGCATCAGACAGGGGAATTTAAAAACTGGAAAGTTTCAAGTTATTTTAGTTAGTTCTCAAATGCCAATTCCAAGTTGGTATTCCCAACACGCTGAATGTAATCATCTCAGAGTCACCTACACAGTAAAACAAAACAGCACTCAATTTGGTCTTAGAAGGCAAAAGAAGAAAAAAAGCCCGACTGAAAGGTTATTTAGTCTTTTAAGCCCAATGGTTTCAAAAAAAATCTTATGTTTTGTCCTCTCAATGAACAATTCGATTTATTTAATTGTCCCAGGAGAAAATTCTGTAAATTGTCCCAAAAATAGTCTTCTGAAGATTTTACTAGATTGATTTCAGAGTTTACTAGATTCACTAGATTGATTCTGGAGTTGAGAGGGTTGACTTATGAGGAGAGACTGAGTACACCAAGACTAAACTCATTGGAATTCAGAAGAATGAGAGAGATCTTATAGAAACATAAGATTATGAAAGGAATAGATAAGATAGAAGCAGGGAGGTTGTTTCCACTGGCAGGTGAAACTAGAACTCATGGGCATAGCTTCAAAATAAGGGACAGCAAATTTAGGACTCAGTTGAGGAGGATTTTCTTCATCCAAAGGATTGTGAACCTGTGGACTTCTGTGCCCAGTAAAGCAGTTGAGGCTACCTCATTGAGTGTTTTTAAAGCAAGGATAGATAAATTTTTAAGGATTATGGTGAGCAGGCAGGTAGGTGGAGCTGAGTCCACAAAAAGATCAACCATGATCTTATTGAATAGTAGAGCAGGCTCAAGGAGCCAGATGGCCTACTCCTGCACCTAGTTCTTATGTTCTTACTTTCAATCAATACTAGATAAAATATTGAAACAGATCAAAATTTAACCTCCACACTAAGTATCGAGGGAAGGATGAAATTTCAGAGAGTTGAAGGGACTTGCTAAGAAGACACTGAGGGAGGACAATGCTGGGCCTTCGGTCCAGGCCTGATTAGACAACAGCATCCTGTGGAGCAGTACCCTCAACGGTAGGTCAAGACTGTTCCGACAAATTGTTTCATAGGATTACCATTCAACAAGGTTAAAAAAACCTCAGATACAAGTATTTTCACCAAAAGTATTAAAATTAATTTAGCATCTTTTAAAACAAAACACTGGTTGGTTCTTTGAATATATTGCAATTAGCACGCAAGTGCTTTTCTTTATTGAAGACTTATTGACATTGTTACTGTTTGAGCTCAGATAAAAGGTTCATCTCCAGGAATCAGATTGAGAGAAAAAAATTAATATGGTAGCAAGTTTTGACGACATCTGTAAAAAAAAATGCCATGGGTTACAAGGGTTCAGTAACATTTAAGTAGACTTTGGAAATCTATGGCTGCAAAACAAATAATGGAGCTTCTAATTTAGATCACTAATTCCTCATCAGGTATCTGCTTGATTATAACATTTTGTGCAGGGGCATTCAAGATGCTAGGTGGTTGCAACAAAAGTGACTAAGTGTGGATAAAGTGAATATATGCAGTTGAATATGTGGCACTTGTTTGTAAAGTATCGTCTCCAAATCAGTTCCGACACATCTACCGTAGTATTGCGTTTACTTGAATAACCTCATGTATAATCTGCAGACCTAAATAAAGGTCACATTCAGATCTCCATCCATTGATCAATTAACTTCTAATGTATCACCTATAGTATTTATACTTCTGAACTATGGTCCTAATGCTCATCCAAAGTGAAAATCCTATATATTTAAAGAAACACAAATAAGTCCCAAAAATACATTCGAGCCACTTGCAGCACACTATGCACAAAATATCAGTTCATGTTTATTTTGCCAATCCCAGTTATGCGTAGATAGTAAATTTTACAGCATTGTTTCTTAGACATACACTTTCAATTGTGCCTCGGCACAATTAAATACCTTGATGGGTCTTTGAAAATGTCTAGGCTCCAAGGTCTCTCCTACTTTTCTCTTTGTTGATTCAAACGCCTTTCTAGCAGTCGCCTCCCTGTGCAGCTTTTCCTAGAGGAACATTTTGAAAAATTCTTTCACTTGTCAGAAACTAGATCCATGGAGAGCAGAATGTTACTTCAAATTCCACATACAAACTTTTTCTAATCTCAAACGGATCATTTCTACTATAAAGGAAAACATTTAAGCTTATAAAAGTGATACAACAGTTTTAAAATTGAAAGCACACAAGAGGGTATGTCAGATGCATCAGTTGAAGGTATGTAAACATGAGTGGAAAATGTGGTATTTAGATGCACTCAGACATGCCAGTCCAGCATTTCAGTGACAGAATTGGAATTTGGGAGAAGGGAGTGAGGGTCTTCAAACCCACCATTTTGGACACCAGAAATCAGTTAGTGAAATAATGGTGAATGAACAATTCTTTGTAAATATTTTTTCATGATTAAACCTGCTTAAAGTGTGCTGGTCGACCATTAAAAAGTTTTTTTCCTATCATAATCATTCACAGTGTGCCCTTGTAGACATTATCCACATGCCAAATTACACTGTCATGTGTGTTATAGGTAAAATTTCATACATATGCATTAGTGGATCTCACACCATTGCTTACAATGAACGGAGGTTTCTTTCCCTGGCTTCTGCCTTGATATGCCCTTTATACCTCCTCAGCCATCTAGTCAGCTAATCTCTCTAAATTCACCCAGCAGACAAGTTCTTCACTTGAGATTATGGAAATATTGGGGTGAAAAATAAATAAGTGGAGTTTCCCATATAGATCACTAATCCCTTATCAGGTACTTGCTTGATTATATGATTTTTGTGCCGATGCATACACAAGATGCTCGGTAGAGGCAATATTTTGATCGCTTCTTAAAGATTGCAGGCCCAGTGTGGCATGTTAAAATGAACAAATCTAGTTGAGGGTGTGACATCTGTTTACATTGTCTCCAAATTGGTTGTGATACATCTGCCACAGTAATTGCAAAAGTTAGGCAGTAACAGCAAATAATAATGCCCATATTGTGATGATTCACTTCACCAGCTTTTAATTTTTATAATTCAAAATAAGAGGGTGTGACTACAAGCTGGTTATTTATTTGAACTATTCAAATCTCAAACTTGAACAAATTCTGAACTGCTTAAATCTTTCATAACCCAAAGATCCGATTACTGCCTTGAACCAGCGCTCTAGATACGCTACTTCTCCAATGTCATAAAGTGGGCAAGACCAAAGAGTGAAACATGGCAACAAGAGAATGAATGAATCACACACCTTACTCCCAAACTGAATCAAAACCCCAAAAGATCAAGGGCATTTTATGGGATGAAAACATATCAAATGAATAAATGTTGTAGAAGTGTCCAAAATCTGAAGTTCAATTTTATGATGAGGTGATGCAGCACACATCACGGTGCACGATAATGGGTTCAGATATACTCAAATCTTCCCCTCATGTAAAGCATACAAACTGCTAACTGATAAATCCATTGTAAAGAATCAGCTAACTGTAATTGGCTTTCCTGCTATTCTTACCCGACGCTCCAGAGGTCCAATCGATGGTTCTTTAAGACGTGGATTTCTTGTTGCCTTCACTTGACTAAGTGAATGAGGCTTCATAGGCCTCTCTGACCTGTAACAAAATATCGAATTCTGGGGAGCCAAACCTCATATTAAAGCCTTAGATTCAAGGGCAAGGAATGTGTATAAAGCATGCAGAATATAGAATTACTCATTTAAACTAACAACAGCAGGCTCAGTTTTGAATTATTTACTGAATACTGCATTGGTGGAAAAAATAATATTCAACTCAGATTTTAAATAATTTTAAATGAAATAGTCTTCTTCCCCCATGAGGCTTTTGAGGACGGTCTCAACAGGGATCTTGGGTTCATGTCGCACTATCTGTAACCCCCGTGACTTGCCTGGGTTTGCAAAACCTCACTTACTGTACTGTCTGGAGACAATTCACATCTCTGTAAACTGTGATCAGTGCTCCTTCCACTCACATTGTCAGCCACTTCAGGTCTTTAACAGCAGGTTAGGTGTAAGGATTCGCATTCTAATCAGTAATCTCTAAACTGTCTGTGCTTTATATGCTCTGTCTGAGGCCAGAACTCTCCGTTCACCTGACGAAGAGGGAAGCCTCGAAAGCTTGTGAGTCTATTATCAAATAAATCGGTTGGACTAAAACCTGGTGTTGTCAGACTTTTTACTGTGTTTACGCCAGTCCAACGCCGGCGTACCCACATCATGCTTTTGTATTTGCCAGAGTTTCCTGGCTGAGTGAATACATACCACATACATGGTAAGTGTTAATTTGGAGTTGGGAAAAGAATTCCAACACAGAATCACCTATGTCACACAAGCAAAACATGCATGAATTGTCAAATCTACCTAGATAACAGCAATGCTTAATATTGCTCGCCTGGGGTGAGAAAGAAACAGCTCAAGTTTTTCAATAACAACAGCTCAGTTTAATGAAGATGCATAGTAAGGCAGTGACATGTAGACGCTCTAATTCTTTGTGCACAGTCCCAAATCTCAATTCTATCATCAGGGAGGCACAGAGACCCAAACCACCCAGACACGGCTTTTGTCTATCTCATAGATGTAATTCTAGGGAGCTTTTCCTACAGAAAATTTGTAAATGTTCCCCCTTATGCGAAGGCATGAAGAAAAAAATTCTTACACTGTTTCTCTTCCATACTTGTGTAAATTCTGTTTTTATAAGTGGACAAAGGTTAATTCATCATCCTCCTGGAACATAACACCCTTGAACATTCCAGCCAAGCCAACAGAGAACTAACACCAAACAGCTCTGGGCAAACTCAAAGCTATTGTGACTCATCTCCAATGGTTCTACAATTACCGGCTCACCATATATTTGGTTTTAATAAGGGTCCTTAAACCATCCTAGCACATGGCCGAGACTTGAGCTATTTTTAACTACACAATTTTTAAGATTCTGTCTTAAGTTGCGGTTGAACCTCAGAAAAGAAAACCGGACTCCACATAAGCAGCTTGCCTCTGACCTCCATCTCTTTTAAAGTCAGATATCCAGGAAGAACTCGTATTTTGTCTCCAGATTAAACTAATTCCTGGAAAACAATAATACTTTGCTGCATCTTCAACTGCCTCAATTGAGTTCCTAGGGCAAAGACCAGGAATTCTGCCAGACAAAGCCAGCCGACGCTACCGCATAAACTAATGTTAACACTTTTTCTTCGAAATAACTCAATTTGTGACTTATTTTCCTTTCTTTCTCTGCCTTGAATGCGGGAGTGTGAGTGTGTTATCATCCATCTCTCAGACTTTGAAATGCATCCATAAATCCTGGTTTTATTTCACCTTAAAATAACTTGCTGTTGGTTTATTTTTAATGTTGGACCTCATAAACCAGGGTTTGAGAGGCACACCATGGCGCATTTTAACATGGAAAAGAATACAAAGGGAAACAAACTGAATTAAAAATTAAAACTACCACTGTCATGGGCTGGAGAGGGGAATAGCAATAATAATTCAATTGACATCACCCTCATGTCTGCAACACCTGCTTAAAGTTTTACCACAGGAAACATATTTTAGTTAGTGAAGTGGACTTGCATGTCAGAACTAGCATGAAATCTTAAGCATGGAAGGAATCTAGTATGGATTTTTGATATTCTGAGTGTGGTTAATCTAAGTTACCTGTGAGAAAGAAACCTAGGCTCCACAGTTTGATGGGCATTCTCATACTTGTCCTGTAATCGCTCCTTCCTCCTCCTCTCTATGTCATGACGAAGATCATCTGGATTTACAGCAACCCACGTGCTTGTCTAAGTATTGAGAGAATATTTATAGGTAAAACAAAATCAGCTATTGCAGACTCAAGAAAAACGTAAGCCTTCATTTTACCAAAAGATATTCTGCAAGCTGACCCACACATCCCAATACATTGCTTTTCTTCAAAATCAAGTTAAACTGCACCACAACAGCTTACCTCAACGAATAATAGCTTTTTTGGTGAAACTGCTTCTAACATTTGCATAAATATATAAAAATGTCAAAAGGATACAAGAATATCAGTTCAAGCCTTCTTTACAGATTTGAGAACACAGTACAAGGTAGAGAGAGGGTGTTTTTTGTACCTACTTGCCAATGCTTTACTGTAAGGCTCTGTACCCAGTTGTACTTTGTATCCAATCAGGTACACTGATGACACAGACCTTGCACTTGCCCGAAATGATGGATGCATACACAGATTTCAATTTCTATTTTCACAGCCTAATCTTTCTAACGATAAGGAAGTATTTTATCCGAGTGCAATGGAATTGGAAATTAAATGCTAACACCATTAAGTGAGGTACGTACCTTTCTGCTAATGGGTTTTCTTTCTCGGCTGTGCAAGTCTGCCAATGACATGTCAATCCGTCTTTTTCAGAAGTAAAAAGGAACAAATAAATCATATTCTCAGGGGGTAAAAGGTTTGTTTTATAAATTTGTACTGTTAAAAATGTATATTGCGCAATTACAATACCTGTGTATCTCTGGACCCAATTTTTGCTCTTCTCTTTCTGGACTCTGTGCATTTTGCAACTTTGAAAAGCGATCATGCAATGTTAGATCTGAAGACTTAAAATGGTCTTCTGTAACAAAAATTATGACCACTTATTACCATAGGTCACCTCTCAGTAGGAAAGCAGAAATGTTAATTTTTAAACAAAATTAAGTCAATCAGGCATTTAGACAAATTACTGAGGGGAGATGGTGGCATATTGGTAATGTCACTGGACTAGTTATTGAGACCCCCAGGCTATTCTATGGTGTTCAAATCTACAGATTTTAAGTTAAATTAATAATATAACTAGTAATGACTATGAAGCTCGTCTCATGATCATAGAATCTCAGTGCAGAAAGAGGCCATTCGGTCCATCGAGCCTGCACCAACAACAATCCCACCCAGGCCTTATCCCCATAATCGCATGCATTTACATTTCTAATCTTCCTGATACCAAAGGGAAATTAAGCATGGCCAAATCAACATAACCCACACATCTTCAGACTACAGAAGGAAACTGCAGCATCTGGAGGAAATCCCCACACGGGGAGAAAGTGCAAACTCCACACCTTAGGCCGGAACTGAACCCGAGCCCTGGCGCTGAGAGATGGCAGTGCTAACCACTGTTCCACTATGCCACCGAATAATGGTGATCATGTAACTATCATTATTTGTTGTAAAAACCCATCTGGTCCAGGGAAAGAAACCTGCTGTCCTTACCCGGTCTGGCCTATGTGATTCCAGATCCACAACAATGTGGTTAAGTCATAACTACTCTCTGAAATGGTTAAGGGAAACACTCAGTTCAAGGGCAATTAGGGATGGGCAACAAATGCTGGCCTTGCCAACAGTGCCCACAAGGAAAGAATTTAAAAAAGTTCAAACTTAAATTTCATGATATTATACAATATACTAACATCTCACAATACAATACTTAATTTGCATTATTTTTAATTCTAAGTTTTGCTCTAATATCTAAACCAATACTCTGAATTCATCTATATCAATTAGTTAGGGTCTCAGGGGGAAGTTATTTCAGTGGTCAGACGGCTAGTGTGTGGATTAGCACAGGGCTCTTTCCCCATTCCGGTGGAGGCAGTCTTGGTGCCTTTCTTTTTGTCCCACCCTATTAAAAGCATGGCACTTGCCTTTTGTGTTCTAGCAAATAACTACATATGACTTACCTTTGGTTAGAGAACTCAAAGAGAAGGAGAGAAATATGAGGGCTGAGTGTAACATATCTTGGTTTTCTGGCAATGCAAAGTTATTTGGCAAAATAAGCTACAAGGAGGACACAAGATTCTGCAAGGAAGTTAGACAGGTTAAGTGAGTGGGCATGGTGATAGATGGAATATATTGTTGGGAAATGCCAAATTATCCACTTTGGCAGAAAAAATGGAAGAACAAAGCTTTGTTTTAAAAGGTGAGAAATGTTTAAATATTGCTATGCAATACGATATGAATACACTTGAACACAAATCAGAAAGTTAACATGCATTTGAAGTGAGCAATTAGGAAGGCAAATACTGTGTTTTAAGAAGAAGAAAGTCTTGCTGCTATACAAGGCTTTGGTAGAATAACAACTGGAGTATAGTATACAGTTTTTGTCCCTGCACCTAAGGAAGGTTATATCTGTTTTAAAGAAAGGTTCACAGGATTGATTCCTGGGATGACAGCTTTGTCCTATGAGGAAAGAGTAGGATGGGTCTGTTTTCCCTCAACTCTAAGAATGAGAGATGATTAAAACACAGAAAATTCTTAGTGCTTTACACAGCAAGGCATTATTTCCCCTACTGGGGGCCATCTAAAACTAGGAGGTTACAGCCTCAGATTAAAGGGTCTGCCATTTAAAACTATGATGAGGATGCTTTTCCCCACCCAATGCGTTGCAAAGCTTTGGCATTCTCTACCTTGAGAGCAAATGTTTAATTCTAAAAGAATCAAGGGATGTGGTGCAGCATCATGGCACAGTGGTTAGCACTGTTGTTCATAGTGCCTGGGTTCGATTCCAACCTTGGGTGCCTGCCTGTGGGGTAGAGCTTGCACATTCTCCCCGTGTCTGCATGGGTTTCCTCCTGGTGCTCCAGTTTCCTCCCAGAGTCTTCATGCCTGAAAGGGTGTGTAGGTTAGGGGGATCAACAGGGTAAATATGTTGGGTTATAGGGATAGGGTCTGGGTAAGATGCTCTGTCGGAATTCATGCAGACCCAGTGGCCCTGATGACCTCCTTCTGCAGGGATTCTATGATAGTTTAGAAAAGTGGAATTGAACTGTGACGTTACTGAATGAATAAAATGATTTGGAGCTGTATAACCTACTCTTGTTCAGACTACAGAAGTTTTTATTTAAGACAGCAAAGTGGTAATTGTAAAGTGAAGACACGTACTTCAGACTGTCTGAATTAAGCAACATAACTATCCACCTAATTGCTCATGATAGATAAGAAATATTGAATCATAGAAGTTACTTTTAGATTGCAAACAAACTGCACACATCTACTAGATTACTAAGTTTAGAATTGGGACAAGGGCTATGGGAGAAAAATGGTTAGAGTATTCAGATAGAAATAAACTTCACCAACTGGCTTAGGTGAGGTAGTAACAGCATCAGGTGCAAACATCAGAAATAATGTGGGTTAGATCCACTCACTAACCCAATAAAATAAAGGAAGTCTATCCTCAAAAGTATCACCACTGGCTAACCAGTGAAGACAGAATGGTATATATTACTGAGAATGTACGGCACAGAAACAGATTGTTTGGCCCACCTAGTCCATGCTATCGTTTATGTTCCGTAAGAGCCTCCTTTCTCTCTATTTTGACCTCCCCAAGCATAGTATGCAATTTTAAGGTCAAACAGACTGGGCTTTATTAGGAGCTGGATTAATGCTACAACCCAAACTAATTTCATTTAAGATATTCAACAACCAGAAAAGAAAGTGGTTAGATTTTAAGCCAGATTTCACAATGTATAAATACAAGAAATGCACGTGTTACAATTAACATGGTTTTAAGATAATACTTAAAAATCAGCTATGTCACTGGTAAACGAGCAATACTTTAAATGCAATCATCTCACTACCAGCAGTGCTTCTTGCAACTAAATAAAAAGGATGCCATAATGCATGTCCAACCTTTAATCTGGTGCATCAAAGTGATTATCTCCTGGGCAAATTCTCCTGATGAGATGTTCGGGTTAGCCTTGAATGATGAACCCATATGCTCAAACACATGATGGAACTCATCCCGTTTCTTGCCAACACTAACCAAATCCCGAGACATTAGTCTCTCTGAAGCATGGCTTGATGTAGGCCTGGAGAAATCCCCACATACATTCAAAGAATTCACAACTAGGAATCAGGCATTATGAGCTTTTATCAACAGAATCCATATTATATGTAAATATACATAAATACAAAGCTAACAAACCTTCTAGCTACTGGATATGGTAATTCTAAAGATAAAAAATATTTCACAGACACTTTCTTTTCGGGGATGGGGGCGGGGGGGGCTTTTCTGCTTAAAATACTCATCTCAGTATCTATTAAAGTTTATAATTTCATTTAATTTTAAATGTCATAGCCAAATTGATTTCTTAATTATGGATCCCAACATTAATATTACCCACCAAGAGAAGCTATCTGCATGCCAGAGAGGCTTGCTTCATTTTTGTATCAGTCACTAATTCAGAATTACCTGGACATGGCACAGCTGTAGGAAAACTAATCAGCTATAGTATTCCAGGATGGTTCTGGTCTGGATTAACTCCCAGGGTTGTCTAAAGTTGCCATCTAATTTAAATTGGGTTAGGTTAGAGGGATTAGCGGGTAAATGTGTAGTGATATGGGGTAGGGCCTGGATGGGATTGTGGTCGGTGCAGACTTGATGGGCCGAAGGGCCTTTTTCTGCACTATAGGGTTCTATGATTCTATGATAAATGATGCGAGAGCGGCACCCAGAGGCAGACAGAGTGCTGTCAGGGGAGCAGCCATGAGGTGTTGAAACAAATCTCCATTGGGGTTGAAAATTTGATTTTAAAATATGCTGAGCTATCACTCTGCACTCCTACAATGTAAAACTTCCAGAAAATTAGATCAAACAAAGCTGACATTAGGTTGTGCCAAATATAGAAAGTTATGTAGCTAAAACACATGCCATCCACCCTAAGTGATGCTATCCCTTTTGTCAGATGTATGATAACAAGAACTGCACAAAACACCTGGAAAATACTGAATACCACAATTTTCATTTCTCAACACATCCTCAGCCAAGTATTTTATAAAAAGAATTGTAATTATTGAATTTAAGTCTCTCATTATAGAGAATCAGTTTCAAACTAATTCCCATATCCATTTTTGCCAAAGACTAGTTGTCATTCACATTATATTCTATGGAAGTGGAATGTTCATACCTTAATGACCTGGCTTTGGTTTCCATAAATTCTTCTTGTAAAATAACTCCTGCACCTACTACAGAATTCAATATGACTACACATATATCAAAAGTAATTTGTTAAACATGGAGTTCATGCTTAAAAATAGATTTAGTTGTCAAGTGGTTATCAAAAGGGAAAATCAATTACATTAATTTTAATCAGCTAAGCCATGTGTCAGAAAATAGCACTAATGGTTGAATATTTGAGGCTGAGTAGAAAGAAATTTCACACGAAAAGCCACTTCATGGCTAGAAATCCAAACTCAGGGCCATGAATAAGTTGTGTTGTCCTTTGGGGCAATTTTCAGTAAGTGCAAGCTGGCAATTCTGAAAATGCCTTCATAGGCCTGTAACGTAGTTAACGGCTCAGGAAAATAGAGTTAACAAGTTTGGGGTTATCCATTAATTGCAGTCCATGTAGGTGCCAGCCAACTGGGTACATTGGCAAGATTATCAGACCTTGAACTAATTTTGATTCACGTTGCATCAACATCGTGACGAGCTTGAGATGCAATTTGTGCATGATAGCAGTAGAATTCTTCGAGATTGTCCACTTTATATTTAAGTAATGACTCAATTCGGCAAGCATTAGATAAAACTGAGGGCAGTGTTTTCACCTTGTCCAGAATAGCGCAGAAGACACATCTCATGCTTGCAAGGGTGGCCGATGGAGAGCTGTAAACTAAAACACCTTTTAATGAGCGAGTGACCAATGTCAAGAACTGGCTCGCTAGGGTGGCCACGGATGCAGTGGGCACTAAATTGTTCAAATATTCTGAGATACATCAGTATACAAAGTAATTTCAGAAACGAGGTGTGGCAAGTGTAGCAGATTTGGAAAGCAAAGTTCTCTACTGCTGGGAGTTTCCCCATTTCAAACCTAAGGCTGTTGTAGATCAATTCCGAGAGATTGATTGCCATAATTAGTCTTCAACTCTATTGTTGTTCATTGCGACTCACAGGAAAATAGGTGAACAAAGACAACGTTGAGCTGTTTTGCTTAGCTGTTGATGTATCAACTCATCTTTAATCTTCATCTGAAGAATGTTTTTCTCCATGGGACGTGGGCATTGTTGACAAGCCAGCATTTATTGCCCATCCCTAATTGCCTCTGAAGTGACAGTGAATCGCTTCTTGAATCGCTGCGGTACACCCACAGTGCCGTTAGGCAAGGATTTCCAGAATTTTGACCCAGTGATAGTGAAGGAACAGTGATATATTTCCAAGTCAGGATGCTGTGTATTTGGAGGGGAATTAGGAGGTGGTGGTGTTCCCATGCAGCTGTAGCCCTAATCCTTCTAAGTGACAGAGGTCACCTAGGTTTGGAAGGTGTTGTTGAAAGAGCCTTTGGTGAATTGCTCCAAGACATCTTGTAGATGGTACATACTGTTGCTATGGTGCACCAATATGAACAGAATGAACATTTAGGTTCGTAGATGAGGTCCAACAAGTGGGCAGCTTTATCCTGGATGGTGTTAGTTTGAGGATTGTTCGAGCTGCACTCATCAAGGCAAGTGAAGAGCATACATTCAGATTCCTGACTTGTACTATGTCGAAGTTGGACAGGTTTAGAGAGTTAGCTTAGTTACATGTTGTAGAATTCCCGGCCTCTGGCCTGCTCTTGTAGCCACAGTATTTATACATTGGGTCCAGTTAAGTTTCTGACCACAGAGAGCTCAAGGTGCTGGGAGTTCCATAGTAGCAATGCTGTTGAAAACGCATATGAAGATGTCAAGGAGCGATGCTTTAATTCCCTTGTTTCAATATTCCTTGAAAGATATTCAGTTATACAGGGAATTCTGAAACCTTATTAGACCCAGGGTATTAATCCAGCAGAGCCTAAATGAAACAACAGTCTAACTTCAATTGAAATTTAGCAAAAATAAGCAGTTCAATAATTTTCAAGTCAAAACCAACTTGCATTGTGAAGTACAGAAGTTCATTAATTTATGGCGGTATTACACCATTTTCCATTGACAAATTTCCCTTTCCTCTGGAAACTACATCACGATCAGATGCTCCTTTTTGAAATTTAGCACCTTAGCTTGAAATGGCAGAAGTCAACGTTCTCTGGGCTAACATGTCACTCATAACTTGAAACCTAAGCAAAGAAGGCAACCATCAAGGCAGCATACTGAATGTTGTGATCCGCCATGCGAGCTGTTTACTTCAAATCAGAAGCCTTCTGAACTCTTGAACAGTACTATTCCAGAATGAATCAATTTCATTTAACGAGCACAATGTATTATAAGGCTGCAGCATGAATTCTCAGCTTGATCTTAGATAAAAATTATACAGATTTGCTGAATCCAGGATCCACTGGATATGTTGATATGTTCCAGATGTGATGAAAGTGATAAAATTTATTTTCAAGTTCCATTCTGTGTCCTACTTTTGCTAAAACATTTTTTACGTAGCAAGATGATGCCATTTGTCAAACAGGTTTGCAGACAGATATTGCCCATGCACAGCAAACAAATTCCTGAATAAAACACATGGCAGTAATCCCTTTTAACGGAGGTGTAGTTCATTCATTTTTCTACATCATTTTCATCACGCACAAATCATGTGAAAGTAGGCTGATTGAAGAATAGACCCTTGTATAAAGATTTTCATTGCATGTTTTTTTTTGTAGTCTTCACCTGGACCAGGAATGAGATCCACAATTTATCCAGGACTAGTATATAGCTTTATGTATGTAGCTTGTCCAATTGTTACAGGACAACTGAAAAATTAATTCAGTCAAAATGGTATGGACACGAAGAAAATCAGACCGTAGAACACAATTCAGGCAGTATTCTCCCTCTTTCTTGATTGTAGTTGTACACAATTTCCACTTCTCATACATGATATTCAAATGTCAACAAATTAGTTTTCTGCTTTAAAGAGATTTGCAATAAGAACATTGACAGCGGGTCATCCAGACTCGAAACACTGGCTCTATTCTCGCATCCATAGATGCTGTCAGACCTGCTGACAGTATTTTATGTTTTTGTTGTGTTTAACACTGCCAGCTACAAGTTCGGCACAAGGTCGAAGCAGCTGCCACTTTTCTAAAATAATTTTCCACTTCAGCTTTTCACAATAAAGTTAGTCTTCAATCAACTTTGAAAACCACAAAAAACATCTTGATGCACAAGGCTCTTCATTTAGAATTCATAGTGATTTACGCTCCTTTCTCTAACAGCTTCTGGTATATGGGACTGATCCATCCTCTCTTTCTTCCTTGCCTTTTGATTGTATCATGTAATATACAGAATGGCTAGTATTTAAGAATGCAATTCCTTTGTCAAGTTTCAGAACACGCAGGCTAAGTAGTTAGTATATTTCAAAGTGAGGAATTCTCTCCTTGCTGCTCATTTCCTTCCATCAGGAATGAAAGCATTTTTAGAACTAGGATTAACAGAAGTAAAACATGTGGAGTAAAATCTGGAAATCAAAGTGCCCCTATTATAGAAAGTACTTAAAGTTTCTGGTGCGTCAGAGGAGAGGCTAAAGATCATTTAAGCTGTATGACAATTCAGAACAGGCTGCTTTCTGTAAGGGAAGGGTACTATAACTTAAATCTTTAGATGAATACTAAAAATATGCATGAAATTTCTTTACCCAGCCTCATAGCAAAGAATTAAGGACAATACCTGCACTTGTTCACAGATTTCTTCATATCTAGTTTGATTGTTAGAGACTCCGTTTTCCTTTCGGGTTTACTTTTAGCATCACGTCGCGAAGTTTCCACATGACAAGATCTGTGGCTTGATCGCTTATGAGCATCGTCACGTCGGTCTTTGGAAAACTCAGAGCGCTTTCTTACTTCCTTTCCTCTTTCTGTACGTCCTCTTGTTACTGAAGTTGCAGATCTTGGGCTTACTTCTTTCTTGCTTACATGCTGAAACCTGCTAGGGTAATGCTCAGGAACAGAATATTTTGCTGACCCAACGTGGCGCCCCTCTGTTCTGTCCACATCAGCACCTGACCTCCTACTGTTACCATGAAAACAACTCACCTCTTTATTACTTGAGCTGCTGGTGGTAAACTCTTTCTCTTTGCTTGAATAGCCTTGCTGTCTTCCACTGGAAAATATCTGGTGATGCTCAGAAGAGGCCTGCACCTCAGGATACTTTTGTGGATGTGCAAACCCACTCTTTACCTGCACATACTCTTCATAGCGGTCACTGTTACTATACCGTTCTCTTGGTATATCTTTAACACGCATGCTTTCAGAATCACCGTATGATGCCGTGGGGTAGCTTTTCCTATTATGAGGGAATTTCTCCCCTCTCCATTTTAAATCCCGATCATGTTCTATCACCTCATGCTTTCCGGGTACCCAGCCTCTTCCAGATGCTTCTCTGTACCCTCTGACTTCATCATCCTCAGGATACCTGTGTTGACATAAAGCAGTTTACACTTGCAGCAGAGAGAAGACAGTGAGAATTAAGTTTTGGTAATACTTGAAGTAAGTTTGGGAGCAATGCCTCGAAAGCAGTGTATTTCCCAGGTTACTAGTCTAACCCTTTATCCTTCTGAAAGCCATTCAGTAGGACGCTGAGGAAAAAAAAGTGGTCCTCAGCTTTCAAGCCATCCAATCTGCTCTGAAAATAACATAAGAGCTCATTATTTAAACAGAATGCTCACACTTTCAGATTAGGACAAAGGGCTTTCAACTTTTAAATCCTCAATTCACAAATATGACCATTTTATTTCAGTTGAGGTTTTACATCAAAACACAGCCATTATGGTTCTATTCCAATACCTCTTCTGGTAGGAGCTCCTATCCGGAAGCTCTTCAGCCCGTCTTCCAGGAGAACGCGAAGAACCTGAGCGCCTTTCCTCATGTAAACCGTGACTTCTAAAACCTTCTGAGTCATGCCACTTCTCTGTGGAGCCATAAGTAGTTACCACTGGTTCGTCATAGGAATCCATTTGTGGATCACTTGCGAAGCTCTTGGGCTTTTCACTGTACACTCTACTGTAGGTTGGAACGTCCACATTCTGATGGTAATGCCGATCATCAAGGTCATTGTGCCACTGATCATGCTCATGGTGCCGTTCGCTGTGAGAATGGTGCCGTTGTTCATGCCATTCACTGCTGTCAGATGGCCGTTCATCATGATCATTGTATGGATTATCTTCAAGAAATCTTGAAGGAAGTGGGTAGGTTTCATTTCCTTCTCTTTCTTGTAGGTACAAGTTTCTTCCAGTTGTAGTTGTATATTCTGATTCCACTCTTGCATTTGGGGAAGGATGCCCGTACTCAAAAACCTTATGATGAACGGCGCCATATTGGGCATCCCCCGATCTTGATTCTACATTTACTGTTTCAGTCCATTTCTCTCGTTGATTCCTCCACTGTACAGGTCTTCCTGAGCTTTGACCAAATTCTCTCAGCTCGCCACTATAGGACTGATGCAATGGCCTCTCAACATAGTACTCTTGGCTTCTTCCATAGGTTGGCGAGATTGACCTACAATGTATTTGAAGGAGAAGATGGGACATTTTGGTACAACTGAAATAAAACACAATGTAGCAGCTCATTCCAGTTATAACCTCACTGCTGAAAGATTCATTCTCATTTTTGGATTACACTTTTAATGTAATCAGCATTACAAAATGACAATGATGAGACTGAGGATCAACAATATTAAAGCAAGGCTGCAGTGTTTTATTGGAAACAGGACCATTTGTTCAACAAAATCGATATAATAATTTTAAATAACAGGATCCTGCCCATAGCTGTGCCTGGGCTTGAAGTTCTGGAATTCCCACCATCTCTACACTTCTCTCCTGTTTTAAAACGTACTTTAAAATCTCTCTCTGACCAAGCTTTAGGTCATCTGCCTTACTATTTCTGGTTGTGTCAAATATTGTTTGATAATGCCGTCATGAAATGGCTTGAAACATTTTACTAAATCAAAGACACTATACAAATACAATTTGCAACTTAAGCAAGCGTTTACTAGGAATTAAATTTAATTTAGATATATTAACATGCAATTTGAAATTCTAAATTCAGGTGGCTTTTAGCCATTGATGTTGCACTTGTATTATTTAACTGGAAGACATCACATAAAAATCACTGGAAAAATGTTTAAACACATTCCAATAAATACATTATACGTTGAAGTGCAAATTTACAAAGGAAAGCTGCCCAAACTGGTAATCCTTAGGAACTCTCAGTACGTACAAAGAGAAGTTGTCATGTACTCAAGACAATAGTGACTAGACATTTATAAAATTAATTTGACAAGAAATCGATAAGTCAAGAACAAAGTTGTAAGCAGATATCAAACTCCAAGACTGATGCTTTTGATTGACACCATTCTGACAGATTAAATCCAAGAACATCTCAGCACCACTTTAGGAACAATCAAGAATTTTCCATTGTATTTTAACAATTTCAACACTGAACGACCACGAATAGCATGCAGAGAAACAAGGATACACATAGCTCCTTCTGTAATCGCAATGATTTTCAAGTTTGAGGTTGAACTGAAGATTTTATTTCAGCATCACAATGAGGGGAAGAAACAGCTTCTTTATCATCTCCATAATACGTTTGCTTCACAATGATTTTTGCAGAGTTCCACAGATGCCGACCATGACATCCAAATATTCATTATATAAAGCTGACCTATATTAATGTGTTCAGAAAGTATTCAGGTACAGGAAAGCTTCAAAGCTGAAACACACTGTTCTTTTTCAATTCGTTTTCAGAACATGGACATCACTGGCAAAGCCAGCATTTATTGCCCATCCCTAGTTGATCTCGAGTTGGCCCTCTTGAATAGTTGAAGTACATTTACTGAAGGTGCTCCCACAGTGCTGCGAGATGGGATTATAAGGATATTAGTTCAGTGATGATGAAGGAATGGTAATACACGCATCCAAGTATGGCTAGTTTGTGATTTGAAGACAATACACCTGATGTGCTTGCCCTTCTAAGTAGCTGAGGACAGGGATTCAGGTCTGGTGAATAAACCTTGGCAAGTTACTCCAGTACATTCTGCATCATGCACACACAGTACGTGGTGGTAGGTGGGTTTGGGTGTTTTAGCTTATGAGGTACCGATTAAAGGGACTGCTTTGTCCTGGATGGTGGTGAGTATCTTGTATTATTTTGTTGCAGCTGCACACATCCGAGTGACTGCAGAGTATTCCATTCAGGCCGATAATTCCCTTGATGATGGTGAAGAGGCTTTGAAAAGATAGAGACAAGTCGCTTGGTGTAGAATATCCCAACTTCTTACCTGCTTTGGTAACATGCTATTTGTATGGCCAATTCACAGTTTCTGATGAGGGTGACTCTCAAAATGTTGATGGTGAGGGATTTAGCAACAGCAATATCACAAAGTCATATTTTTAGGCATCCACCAGAGATGGTCATTGCTCATACATCAACCCAAATCGAAATGCTGCATAGGTTTTGCTGTATGTCGATATCTATGGCTTCAACACCAGAGGAATCAATCACTTCATTACCTGAGGAATTTTCAGCTTACAGTCTCGCTGACCTTGTGATAGATGGAAGGTCATTAATGAAGGTGTTCAAGACTGTTGGTCTTAAGATGTGTCTTGAAGAATTCCTGCAGTGATTCTAAGAGGTGTGAAATTACTGATTTTCAACCACCATCATCCTCCTTTCTCGCCTGACATTCACACAAACAGTTCTGCCATGACTTCCTCATTCAATCAGAATGACACACCAATGGCATGCCAGCCAGGATTCTCTCTAACTTGGCATAAAATGGGGATTGAATCTAGGGCCATCCTCATCTGCCTGATTCAGCTCCCTCACTGAGCTAATTCCATTATAAGAAATGGAAACTCAGCTAAGCCATTCAGCACATCAAGCCTGCTCTACCATTCAAAAAGATTACGATTGATCTCATTGTGGACTATCTCCACTTTTCTGCCTGTCCCCCACAACCCCCCTCTGCAGATCAAAAAATCCGTCGAACTCAGCCTTGAATAAATTCAATGAGCTAGCCTCCACTGGTCACTGGGAAGAGAAGTCCAAAGAATAAGAATGTTACAGATGCAATTCTTCCTCATTTCTGACTTATTTTAAAACCATGATCCCCCATTGTGGATGCCCCATGAGGCAAAAACATTCTTATAGAAATCATAGAAACCCTACAGTGCAGAAGGAAGCCATTCGGCCCATCGAGTCTGCACCGACCACAATCCCACTCAGGCCCTACCCCCTTATCCCTACATATTTACCCGCTAGTACCTCTAACCTATGCATCTCAGGACTCTAAGGGGCAATTTTTTTAGCATGGCCAATCAACCTAACCTGCACATCTTTGGGTTGTGGGAGGAAACCAGAGCACCCAGAGAAAACCCACGCAGACACGAAGAGAATGTGCAAGCTCTACACAGAGAGTGATCCAAGCCAGGAATCGAACCCAGGTGCCTGGTACTGTGAAGCAACAGTGCTAACCACTGTGCTATCGTGCCATCCCTGTGGGGGGTGGGGAAAGGTGCAAGAGAAGAGGTTTCTGTTGAACCCTTGCAATTTTAATGCTGCACATTGTACACACGCTGGTACACACACTTCAGGAGGTCTGTGGTTCAGATAAGATAGGGTGTATCCAGGACTGCCACGCCAGCAGATACTCCTCCATCTGCAAACTCCATGCTCTTTGTGCGAAGCAGGTGGCCAGGACTTTCATTCATGACCAATTTCCGTCACTTCCTGATGTAGACTTCAAACACTCCCAACTCAACTACACATTCTGACAATTTCAGAGCTGATCTGGGTGCCGTAAGTAATTCTGCACTGCCAGTGGTTTGATCCTGTCCATCAGGACACACTCTCTCAACATCTAGTCTGTCAAGCTCTCTCATATTCGTATATGTTTCAATAAAACCACCTCAGTCTTCTAAACTCAATGAGCTTAATCTGCTCAATCTTTCCTCATTAGGCAAGTCCTTCATCCCAGGACATGTAGGGTGACATGGAGCACAGTGACTAGTACTGCTGCTTCACAGCTCCAGGGATCTGGGTTTGATTCCCAGCTTGGGTCACTGTCTGTGTGGAGTTTGCATATTCTCCCCGTGTCTGCGTGGGTTTCCTCCCACAGTGCAAAGATAAGCTGGTTAGGTTGATTGGCCATGCTAAAATTGCCCCTTAGTGTCTTGTGATGCGTAGATTAGAGGGATTAACAGGCAAATGTGTAAGGATATAGAGGTAGGGCTGGGTGGGATTGTGGTCGGTGCAGAATTGATGGGCCAAATGACCTCTGTGCACTGTAGGGTTTCTATGATTCTATGACAGTCAAGTGAACCTTCTCTCAAATGCTTCGTGTGCAAGTTTATCCTATCTTGAAAAAGAAGAACAACTGTACAGAGCACTCCAAATACAGTTGCAACAAAACATCCCTATTTTTGCAGTCCAACCCCAATGCAAATAAAGGCCATTTGCGGTCCTAATTAATTGCTATAACTGTACAGTAACTTTGTGACTCATACACGGATCTAGATCTCTCTGTACCAAATTCTACAGTCCACCTCTTTAAATATTCTGCTTTTCCATTCTTCTGGCCAAAGTGGACCATCTGATTTTTCCACATTAACTCTGTTTACACTTACCACTACTTCAGAAGAGCGGAGAGCATAATCAAGGATCCCACGCAATCCAGACATGCTTCCTTCCACCGTGAAAAAGATACAAAAGTCTGAGATCCAACCGACAAGAACAGCTTCTTCCCTGCTGCCACCAGAAATTTGAACAGACCTACCATATATTAAGCTGGGCTTTATCTACATGTGACTGCAACACTATATTCTGAACCCTCTGTTTTCCTTCTACCCTATCCTGTCTAAGAATGATATGTTTTGTCTTATAGTGCACAAGAAATAATATTTTTCGCTGTTTCCCAATACATGTGACAATAATAAATAAAATCATCAACTAACCTTTGGCATATTCATTATACCTTTCCATTGTATCCTCTGAACAACTTGTTTTCCTGCCTAGCTTTGGATGCTCTGGCTACAATACATACAGTCAGCCTCTTTATCCATGTCATTAACATGGATCGTAAACTTATGAGGACCCTGTGACTTTTCACTAGCTAGTTTGTCGACTTGAAAATGATGGCTCATTTATCTTGACTTCATTTCCTGTTAGTTGACTCCGTTTCCTGTTAGTTGCGACCAATCAGGCTCCAGCTACCTTAGATCCTGAACCTTCATAACATTGTAGATATTCGGGAATACATATTTTTCTTCTGCAAATAAACAAATTTATTTAGTGACTTTGATTCAAAAATCTAAGGGGTGCCATTTGTGATTCTGTGAAGTCCAATGGAAATTCATTGTGCACAGTTCCATTTTAATACATTTATTAAATGTCAATGTAATCTTAGTTGTGATTGCGTAAATTTGTCTTTTCTGTTCATTTTTATTTCATTCCCATCGTTCTTTGTAAGCCCACTTTTAAACTGTGCTGACTGTAAGTTGTCAGCTTCTATAGTCCATTTTATTTATCTCATCTAACCAAGTCTGATCCAGTTTGTTTCTTTCAATGTGGCATTGACTAATTAATTTCCCGAATTCCATACCACAGTTCATTATATTTCTTTCAATCCATAATTTGTTAAATCCAATTCACTCCGAGCTTACAGAATTATGTATAAAGTCCATGTGAAGGTCATTCTTACTGGTCTCTCATAATAATGGACAGTTTTATGATTTTAAACCTTAAACACACCACTACAAATTCTGTACCCTCGTCACAAACACAGAACTTCCAGTGCTTGGCAGCATGAATCAATGGCTGTAACAGTACATTGAACATTACGTATGAAACATTTGTATTGTTCTTGCATGAAGCACCTTCTGGCTCACCACAAGACAAACCAGAGATTTACTACATTGCATAAGAATTCTACAGTTAATGCACTAGCATGATGCAAACCAAATAGTACTGATGTATTACATATACTACCATATTCCTAAGCACGAGGTTAAGTTTGATCTCCAATGAGAGGATGACTATTTTCATCATGGGGTAGACAATTTTTTTCCCCATATTGTCAGGAGCATAGAAAACAATGAAAAGTTACCGTAACGATCAAACTGTTTGACTGAAACATAGATCATCAGGTGGAAGTGATTTGTGTGCAGCACATGCTTGGAGATGTGAAGATAAGCAATTAAAATATTGTCTCAGAACTTCATTATGGAAACCCTATAAACCAATGCATAAAATGGCTCCAGCTTACTTATTTCAGTCAAAGCATTTGGGAGTGGAAACCAATTAGAAACAAGTCACTGAATGTGAAATACATCTGGATGGACTTCCTCACATTTCTGCAAGTTGCCACCATTACCACTCTCTATTGCAGCTGTGATGTGGAGTTCCGGTGTTGGACTGAGGTAGGCACAGTAAGTAGCCTCAGAACACCAGGTTAAAGTCCAACAGGTTTATTTGGTAGCACAAGCTTTTGGAACATTGCCACTTCATCAGGTGAGTGAAGAGTTCAGTTCACAACAGGGCATATATAGACACAAACTCAATTACAAGATAATGGTTGGAGTGTGAGTCTTAACAGGTAATCAAGTCTTTACAGTTGCAGACAATATGAGGGGAGAGGGTTAAGCACAGGTAAAAGTTGTGAATTGTCTCCAGCTAGGACAGTTAGTGAGATTTTGCAAAACCAGGCAAGTCGTGGGGGTTACAGACAGCGTGTGTGACGTGAACTCAAGATCCCAGTTGAGGGTACCCTCACGTGTGCGGAACTTGGTTATCAGTTTCCGCTCAGCGATTCTGCGTTGTCGTGTGTCGTGAAGGCCGCCTTGGAGAATGCTTATCCAAAGATCAGAGCCTAAATGCCCTTGACTGCTGAAGTGTTCCCTGACAGGAAGAGAGCACTCCTGCTGGTGATTGTTAAACAGTGTCCATTCACCCACTATCGTAGCGTATGCATGGTCTCGCCAATGTACCAATGCTCAGGACATCCTTTTCTGCAGCGTATCAAGTAGACAATGTTGGCCCAGTCACAAGTGTATGTACCGTGCACCTGGTGGATGGTACGTGAGATGATGGCATCCGTGTCGATGATCCGACATGTCTTGCAGAAGCTGCTGTGGCAGCATGTGCGGGTCATGGTCACTGTTCTCCTGAAGGCTGGGTAGTTCGCTGCGTACAACGGTCTGTTTGAAGTTGCGCGGTTGTTTGAAGGCAAGTAATGGATATGTGGGGATGGCTTCAGCAAGATGTTCATCTTCATCGATGACATGACATCTTCTTCTCCGGAGCCTTCAACGTGTCATCAATGAAGACGAACATCTCGCCAAAGCCATCCCCACACATCCACTACTTGCCTTCAAACAACCACACAATCTCAGACCACTATATGCAGCAAACTACTCAGCCTTCAGGAGAACAGTGACTACGACACCACACAACCCTGCCAGAGCAACCTCTAAGACGTGCTGGATCATCAACATGGATGCCATCATCTCACATATCATCCACCAGGTACACAGCACATACCCTTGTGACTCGGCCAACACTGTCTACCTGATGCACTGTAGGAAAGAATGTCCTGAGGCATGGTACCTTGGCAAGACCATGTATACGACAACAGATGAATGGGCACCATTCAGCAATCACCAGGTAGGACTGTTCCTTTCCTGTCAGGGTACACTTCAGCAGTCAAGGGTGCGCGGTGTGCCTCAGGGATCTGTGCTGAGTCCACTGTTATTTGTCATTTATATTAATGATTTGGGTGAGAATATAGGAGGCATGGTTAGTAAGTTTGCAAATGACACTAGCTTTCTCCATCCGAGGAAAAAGGCTATCACTATCCACCCTATCTAAACCTCTAATCATCTTTTATGTTTCAATAAGATCCCCTCTTAGCCACCTTCTTTCTAGCGAAAACAACCCCAAATCCCTCAGTCTCTCCTCATAGGACCTCCCCTCCATACCAGGCAACATCCTGGTAAACCTCCTCTGCACCCTCTCCAAAGCCTCCACATCCTTCCTGTAATGTGGGGACCAGAACTGCACACAGTACTCCAAGTGTTCATTGCTCCTTGAAAGTGGAGTCACAGATGGACAGAGTGGTGAAGAAGGCATTCGGCATGCTTGGTTTCATCGGTCAGAACATTGAATACAGGAGTTGCAATGTCTTGTTGAAGTTGTACAAGACATTGGTAAGGCCACATTTGGAATACTGTGTGCATTTCTGGTCACCCTATTATAGAACAGACATTATTAAAGTAGAAAGCGTGCAGAAAAGATTTACTAGGATGTTACCGGGACTTGAAGGTTTGAGTTATAAGGAGAGGCTGGATAGACTGGGGGTTCTTTCTCTGGAGCGTGGAAGGCTGAGGGATGATCTTATAGAGGTCTATAAAATAATGAGGGGCATAGATCAGCTAGATAGTCAATATCTTTTCCCAAAGGTACGGAAGTCTAACGCTGGAGGGCCTAGGTTTAAAGTAAGAGGGGAGAGATATGAAAGTGTCCAGAAGGGGCCATTTTTTTCACACAGAGGATGGTGAGTGTCTGGAACAAGCTGCCAGGTAGTAGTAGTAGAGGCAGGTAGAATTTTGTCTTTTAAAAAGCATTTCAATAGTTACATGGATATGATAGGTATAGAGGGATATGGGCCAAATGTGGGCAATTGGGATTAGCTTAGGAGTTTTAAAAAGGGCAGCATGGTCAAGTTAGGCCAAAGGGCCTGTTTCCATGCAGTAAACCTCTATGACTCAATGGGCATTCAGCCTCTGATCTTCGGGTAAGCATTCTCCAAGGCAGCCTTCACGACACACAACAACGCAGAATCGCTGAGCAGAAACTGATAGCCAAGTTCCGCATACATGGGGACAGCTTCAACCGGAACCTTGGATTCATGTCATACTATCTGTGATCCCCACAACTTGCCTGGGTTTGCAAAATCTCACGAACTGTCCTGGCTGGAGACAATTCACACCTCTTTAACCTGTGCTTAACCCTCTCTCCACTCACACTGTCTGCATGTGTAAAGACTTGATTACCTGTTAAGACTTGCATTCCAACCATTATCTTGTAATTGAGTTTGTGTCTATTGTGTCTGGTCGCCTCATTACAGGAAGGATGTGGAAGCCATTGAAAGGGTGCACAGGAGATTTCCAAGGACGTTGCTAGGATTGGGTGGTATGCCTTACAAGGACAGGTTGAGAGAGCTTGGTCTTTTCTCCTTGGAGAGACGAAGGATGAGAGGTGACCTGACAAAGGTGTATAAGATGTTGAGAGGTATTGATCGGGTGGATTCTCAGAGGCTTTTTCCCAGGGCTGAAACGGCTGCCACAAGAGGACACACGTTTAGGGTGCTGGGGAGTAGGTACAGAGGAGATGTCAGGGGTAAGTTTTTCACTCAGAGGGTGGTGGGTGCGTGGAACTGGCTGCCGGCAGTCGTGGTGGAGGCAGTGGATTCAATAGGGTCTTTTAAGAGGCTTCTGGATGAGTACATGGGACCTAGTAGGATTGAGGGTTATAAGTAAGCCTAGTAGGTGGGGTATGTTCGGCATAACTTGTGAGCCGAAGGGCCTGTTTGTCTGTAGTTTTTCTATGTTCTATATACCCTGTTTGTGAACCGAACTCTTCACTCACCTGATGAAGGGGCAACGCTCCAAAAGCTCATGCTACCAAATAAACCTGTTGGACTTTAACCTGGTGATATGAGATGATTTACTGTACTTTCTATTGTACGGCAGTTGCATGCTCCAACAATCTGTGTGAAGACATTTTTTTCTTCAGTGTTAATTTTTAGCTGAAAAGTCAAAGTTATTGCTTTTATAACTCCTCAAGCAACCCATAACCTAATAAATCTCCTCTTGGGTTTCCCTGCTCGAATGGATGCAGCTCCATTATCTCAAGTCCCTCCTCCACAGTATTAACTTAGGACTTTACATTTTAACATTTTGCAATGAAGGACCACTGCTGTGCACACCACCTTGGCCCATACTTTGTACAAATGATCACTGCTTAACTTTTAATATCTATAAATTTATAAAACTCAAATCATTACAAAAGCAGGATCCTGGAAATCTAAGAACAGAAATGTGGAAAGTGGGTCAAATTCAATTAAGGGTACTGTGAACCATAATTAGGAAAATGGAAGATATATCGGAAGCACTCATTTGGAAAGTTGCATCATCTAAACAGAAGCAATAGCGAAGGAGAAAGTGGGATGGTGTTCTTATATAGGAATCACAGTGCAAGGAAGTCTAGTCTGAATAGCTGTATCAGACTATAAGACAGGAGCAGAATTAGGCCACTCGGCCCATCAAGTCTGCTCTGACATTCAATCATGGCTGATATTTTTCTCATCCTTATCCTGCCTTTTCCCCATAACCCCAGATCCCCTTAATAATCAAGAACTATCTATCTCTATCTTAAAGACACTCAATGACCTGGCCTCCACAGCCTTCTGTGGCAAAGAGTTCCACAGATTCAACACTCTCTGGCTGAAGAAATCCCTCCTCATCTGTTTTAAAGGGTTATCCCTTTAGCCTGAGGTTGTGCCCTCTGGTTCTAGTTTTTCCTAACAGTGGAAACCACCTCTCCACATCCACTCTACCCAGGCCTCGTAGTATCCTGTAAGTTTGAATAAGATCCCCCCCTCGTCCTTCTAAACCCCAATGAGTGCAGAGTCCTCAACCATTTCTCGTACAAACATACAGGTATCATTCTTGTGAACCTTCTCTGAACCCTTTCCAAGGCCTGCACATCTTTCCTTAGATGTGGGGCCCAAAACTGCTCACAATACTCCAAATGGGGTCTGAACAGAGCCTTATACAGCCTCAGAAGTACATCCCTGCTCTTGTAGTCTAGCCTCTCGACATGACTGTTAACATTGCATTTGCCTTCCTAACTGCCAACTGAACCGGCACGTTAACCTTCAGGGTATCTTGAACAAGAATTCCTAAGTCCCTTTGTGTTTCTGATTTCGTAGGCATTCTCCCATTTAGAAAATAGTCATTGCCTCCATTCCTTCTTCCAAAATGCAAAATCTCACACTTTTCCACATTGTATTCCATCTGCCACTTCTTTGCCCACTCTCCTAATTTGTCCAAGTCCTTCTGCAGCCCCCGCTACCTCAATACTACCTGTCCCTCTACAGATAGTCTTACAAAGATTATCATTTGATCGCCTAGCCCCATAGAGAAAGAGAAGTCAGTGATGGCAAGAGTTAGAGACAGACCATGAAAAGATGAGAAAGGGCAGAAATTAGAAGTGAAGTTGATAGAAGTTTTCCAATTCAAGGTGAGAGCAGGAAACAGCATTCAATAATAATCTACCCATAAAGAAAAACAGAGGAAAGAGCCAACTAGGACTGGAAAAAAAAATCATGTATCTCACAAAAAGAGGCAGGCATTGCCAGGATCCATAGAAACACCTTTCATTTGGAGGGAGTGAAGTGATTGAAAGAGGAAGTAGTTCAAAGAAAGAATAAATTCAGCCAGGTGGAGGGTGGTGGCAAATAGGACCAAGGAAGAAATTAGACAATTCTTGTTGGAGATGGAGCTGTAGAGAGATTGGAAAGCCATGCTGAAGAGATGATTAGGACCAGGAAACTGAAAACAGTGGGCATAAAACAACCATGGATGCAGCCTGAGAAAGAATGGACAAGGGAAAAACAATTGAGTAGAAATAGGAAGAAATCAGTTCAATGGGGTAAGGACAAGCTAAAACAACGGGTCAACCATGACAGTCCTGCGTGTGGATCTTGGGATGGAAGTAGAAGCGGTTAACTGGGGTTGGGGAACTAGGAGGTCAGAAGATCTCCAGATGAGGAAATCACTGATGATCCAGGAAACAACTTGATGGTAGAGTCGTAATTCAGGAGAGGTAGGAAGAAGCACTGGAGAGCTGGCATTCAGCGTCAGCTAGGTTGGAAGTCAATTTGCCAGAAAATAATGGTATCACCCTTGTCAGTTGCATTGATAACTAGGTTAGTGTTGAACCTGAGACAGCAAGTTCAGAGACTGAGGGAAGCAGTGAAATTGAATCACAGCTCAACCCAGACTTATCAAATATAGACTCATGGCATTACCCGCGCTTGAAGGCGGCTGCATGTAATTAAACTTACCACTTTTATTTCAATAATTCTTTTCTTCTGGCCAACGAAATGGGGTGGGTATGCCGGCGTTGGACTGGCGTAAACACAGTAAAAAGTCTGACAACACCAGGTTTTAGTCCAACCTATTTATTTGATAATATACTCACAAGCTTGTGAGTATATTATCAAATAAATAGGTTGGACTAAAACCTGGTGTTGTCAGACTTTTTACAACGAAATGGGTGCAGAGATCAAGGACGACCAATGTCATACCAAGGTTTAAATTAATTGAGGTGTTTGTATTAAGGGGATAAAGCTGAGTCCTTTGCTAAAGTCAGATCATTCAGGGTCAGAAAGAGGAAGGTTGGAGGGTATCAAGAATACAGAGGCACACTTGAGAAGGGATGGGGTCAGTGGGAACTGTAGGGGGAAGAAAGATCTGGAGGAGCACTACTAGAGCAGTTGCAGCATATGATCCTTAATGCCTGAAAGGAAAAGAAAATGATATTTTGTTAAGCTGTCAGACGAGAAAGGGAGAAGTGTAACTGTGGAGCAGGGCAAATGTGAAATAGAATGAATTGATGCCACTGAATAGAGATCAAGTACGTTCACACGGCAGTGCATGGCGTTCAGTGTGGATCTCAGGATGCAGCAGTTCAAGGAACTTTGAATGCTTGGGAGATATTTGTAATTGTGGGCAGGATTTTAATGGAAAATTACTTTATGGTTTTTTTATGCCTACACGCAGACTAAGAGGCAATTACCTCTAAAGCTTTCTAATCATCCACACTTTTCACCGTCTTTCCAATGGATGCACACTTCACTTTTTCCTTCCAAAATGATTTAGCGCACATTTTAGTCAGCCATCTGTTTCATTAGCCTATTCCTTTTACAAGCTTCAATGCTACTTGCCATGCCTCTTCTCTTTGCATCATCAGCAAAGTTTGAAGCTGGACACTGGAAACACAAGTCCAAACCATCCATACTCATCAAGAGAACTACATCTTGCCCTAAGCCTTGGATATCACACTTCTTCCATTACCTCAAGACCATCTTCCCTATGATTACCAACCTTATTTTTCACATTGTGAAATTTTCCTTTATACTTGAACGCTTGCAACAAGAATATCTTACAGAATGCCATCTAAAGATCCACATAGATCACATCAACCTCATTTCTATCTGGATTCTTCTAAAAGCTCCTCAATTTTTCGACCAGGAATTGCCTTTTAATAAATCTGGGCTGTCTATCCTTGAATAATCTACACATCCATTTGATTTTGAAGATGAATTCTAAGACTTTGCTGAGTCAATGACATCACTGCCCTGTTAACCAGTATTAAGATTCTTCAAAAAGTTAATACTGAATGCAAGCATATGAACATACAAATTAGGAATAGGTCATTTGGTTCCTCGAGCCTGCACTGCCAACCAATAAGGTAATGGTCCAACTGACAATCTATTATACACAGCTAGCTAGCGAAGACAAGACTGTAAATCCTAGATCAAACTAGGGTTCTACTGATGTGATGAAAAGCCATTTTCTTTCCAGGAGTTGTGACAAGAATTATGACAGTCTCAGTCCATGTTTGAGTGGGTCATAAACTACCCAGAATTGAGGAAATGTCGTATTCATACAGCCAGTGCCTGTAATGCACTGCTCTCTAACAAGCAATTTTCTATTGAAACACATTGTTGGGGTAGAGTTATTATCACTGAAACCAATTTGAGCTGGAGGCTGAGAAGAGCGGTGTGGGCTTGGAATGTTAATTCTATTTGCTCTCCACAGATGCCCCCAGGCCTGCTGAGTTTATCAGCATTTTCTGTTTTTATAAGAGCTATGGACGCTTAGCGTTGACACCAAGCCCAAAACCACTCCTGTTCCCAGCAATGATAACATTCACACCAGAGATGAGGATGAAAGGGCCAAGTGTAATGCAGCCAGAAAGGAAGTTGTGAGGGGGACATAAACACTCTGCAAAGGGATGTGCACAGGTTAACTAAGTGGACAAAACTACGTAGGAAATTGAGATATTACCCACTTTGGCAAGTAGGAAGCAGATTATTTAAAATAGAAGAGATTGCAGTATGTGGCAACATAGGAGTCCATTTGGTCCATTGAGTCTGCATCTGATAGAGCATCCTACCCAGGCCCTAACCCTGCGACACTGCTAATCCACCCAACCTACACGCTGGGCAGGCTTGGGTTGGTTTTCATTGCAGCAGCGACTGAGGGGCGACCTGATTGAGGTGTACAAGATTATGAGGGACATGGACAGAATGGATAAGGAACAACTGCTCTCCTTAGTTAAGGGGACAAGGTAAGGCCAGGAGGTTTAGGGGAAAGTGAGAAAAAAAACTTTATTTACCCAGAGGGTAGTGACAGCCTGGAATGCACTGCCTAGGAGGATGGTAGAGGTGCGTTACCTCACATCCTTTAAAAAGTACTTGATGAGCACTTGGCACATCACAACAATCAGGGCTTTGGGCCAAGTGCTGGCAGGTGGGAATCAAATGCGTCAGTGCAGGCTTGATAGGACGAAGGGCCTCTTCTGCACTGTATAATCCTATCTTTGGACACTAAGAGGCAATTTAGCATGGCTAATCCACTAAATCTACACATCTTTGGACTGTGGGATGAAACCAGAGCACAAGGAGGAAATCCATAGACACAGGAACATGCAAACTCCATACAGTCAAAGTCGAAATCAAACCCGGGTAGAGAATCTGGTGAATTGGTGCAATTAAACGTAATCTCTCCCTCAATGTCAACAAAACGAAAGAGATAGTCATTAACTTCAAGAAGCCTAGTGGATAACATTCCCCTGTCTATATCAATGGGGACAAAGTAGAAATGGCCGCAAGCTTCAAGTTTTTAGGCGTCCAGATCACCAACAACTTGTCCTGGTCTCCCACTATAGTTAAGAAAGCCCACGAACCTACTTTCTCAGAAGACTAAAGAAATTTGGTATGTCTGCTATGACTGTCAACAACTTTTACAGATGCACCATAGAAAGTATCCTTTCTGGTTGTATCACAGCTTGGTATGGCTCCTGCTCTGCCCAAGACCACAAGAAACTACAAAGGGTCTGAATGAAGCCAGTCCATCATGCAAACCAGCCATTGACTCTGTCTACACTTCCTGCTGCCTCAGAAAAGCAGCCAACATAATTAAGGACCCTCCGCACCCAGGACGTACACTCTTCCACTGCTTCCATCGGGAAAAAGATACAAAAGTCTGAGTCACGTATCAACCGACTCAAGAACAGCTTCTTCCCTGCTGCCAGACTTTTGAACAGACCTACTTCACATTAAGTTGATCTTTCTCTATACTCTAGCTATGACTGTAACACTACATTCTGCATTCTCCCTTTTCATTCTCTATGAACAGTATGCATTGTTTGTATAGCTTGCAAAAAACAATACTTTTCACTGCATACTTGTGACAATAATAAATCAAAAAACCTTTGGGTCTCTGGTGCTGTGAGGCAGCAATGCTAACCACGGTGTACATGAGAAGTTAGCACACAGCAAGTAATTACAAAGGCAAATGGAATGTTGCAAGGGGCAGGCGTGAAACACAAAAGTTGGGGAAGTCTTGTTACAACTGGACAAGTGAAACCAACCCTAGAGCACAGCGTACAGTTTTGCTCTTTGGAGAGGTATACTTGGATTGAAAGCAACTGGCAGGAGGTTCACTGAGCTGATTCCCAAGATGAAAGGTTGTCCTATGGGAAAGGTTTGAGCAGATTATGCCTATACTCATTGGAGTTAGGAAGGCAGAGAGGTGATCTGATTAAAATACAAAGGATTCTGAGGGAGCTTGATGTGGTAGATGCTGACAGCATTCTCTCAGATTTCCCCTTGTGGGGAAATCTAGAATTAGGGTGAACAGTTTAAAAATAAGCTGGTCCCCATTTAAGACAGAGGAGGAGGAGGAGGAATTTCTACTCAGAATTATTACATCCTTTGGAATTCTCTTCTCCAGAGAGCAGTGGAGGCGGGGTCACTGAATATGGCAAATGGAATTTAATGTTGGCAAGTGTGAGGTGGTCCACTTTGGTAGGAAGAATGGTAGGAAGGACTATTACTTACATGGCGAAAAACTGCAGCAGGCGACGGTGCAGAGGGACCTCGGGGTCCTTGTGCATGAGTCGCAAAAACCCAGCCTGCAGGTGCAGCAGGTGGTCAGGAAGGCGAATGGGATGCTGGCCTTCATAGCGAGGGGGATTGAATATAAAAGTAGGGAGGTCTTGCTGCAGCTGTATAGGGCATTGGTGAGGCCGCAGCTGGAGTACTGTGTGCAGTTTTGGGCGCCGCACCTGCGCAAGGATATTTTGGCCTTGGAGGGAGTGCAGAGGAGGTTTACTAGGCTGATACCGGAGTTGAGGGGGTTGAGCTATGAGGAGAGGCTGAATAAACTAGGCTTGTACTCGTTAGAGTTTAGAAGAATGAGGGGAGATCTCATTGAGACGTATAAGATGATGAATGGGATGGATAGGATAGAGGTGGAGAGACTCTTCCCGCTCAAAAAAGACAGTAGGACTAGGGGGCACAGCCTCAAGATAAAGGGGAAGCGGTTTAGAACGGAGTTGAGGAGGAACTTCTTCACTCAAAGGGTGGTGAATCTCTGGAATTCTCTGCCCGTTGAAGTGGTGGAAGCTGCCTCGCTAAATATTTTTAAGAAGCGGGTTGATGGGTTCTTGATAAGAGAGGGGATTAAGGGTTATGGGGAGAGGGCGGGAAAGTGGAACTGAGCCACGACAGATCAGCCATGATCTTATTGAATGGTGGGGCAGGCTCGAAGGGATAGATGGCCTACTCCTGCTCCTATTTCTTATGTTCTTACATTGAGTCAGGCAGATTTATGATCTACTAGGGAATCAAGGGTTATGGGGATGGGACAGGACATGCACACACATGCAGAAAAGTGGAGTTAAGACAACAATCAGACCAGTCCAATGATTGAACAGGCTTGATGTGTGGAAATTAAGTTATGACAAACAACTCTGTTAAGTAGTGGAAAATGATTATTAGCCTACTAGGCCTTCACTGAGGCAGCGCTTACGTACTCAGGATAAGAGACTAACCTAAACTTGTGTCAATTTCATAAACACTGCATTCCAGGTTAGGACATAGGATGAAAATAAAGACAAGTTACTACTACAATTACCAAATAACAAGATATGTTGACATAATTACATTATTGAAGGAGACGGTTTTCTATTGGCTAAGAGCAAAAGGCGATGCTATGATTGGTGGACTAAGTATGCAAATGATGAATTTAATAGTTGCTCGTTTCTCATTTGCTGTAATTAACTATAACTGCGAAGTATGTGTCTGTTCTTGTTAGCAATTTAATAAAAAGCTTAAAAGATTTAATACTCATTATTTGGGTTAATCATAAGAACATAAGAAATAAGAGCAGGAGTAGGCCATCTAGCCCTTCGAGCCTGCCCCGCCATTCAACAAGATCATGGCTGATCTGTCGCGGCTCAGTTCCACCTTCCCGCCCTCTCCCCATAACCCTTAATCCCCTCTCTTATCAAAAACCCATCAACCCGCGTCTTAAAAATATTTAGCGAGGCAGCCTCCACCACTTCAACGGGCAGAGAATTCCAGAGATTCACCACCCTTTGAGTGAAGAAGTTCCTCCTCAACTCCGTTCTAAACCGCCCCCTAGTTTATTTTTATTATTATTATTATTATTAGGAGGCTGTGCCCCCTAGTCCTACTGTCTTTTTTGAGCGGGAAGAGTCTCTCCACCTCTATCCTATCCATCCCATTCATCATCTTATACGTTTATAATTTATAATCCACAACGGATAGGCTAAATGGACTACTCCTGCTCCTATTCCTTGAGATCCTCACCCTGATACGTTGGGCAGCAAATATCTTAGTTGTACCAATTGAAATCTGTTGTTTGAATATAGCTTCACGTGGCTACATTGAGGGAGATTACTAGATCAGGGCTTCCCAAACTGTGGGTCATGACAATTAATGTGGTGCAAGATGTGCATCTGGGGTCTCAAGCGTGCTGCATGAAGCTCAGACTGAGTGCTAACAGCTGCAAGGTCCCTCCAAATCCTTAGTCTTGTTTTCCTATTGTGGGCATAAGACAGATCTACGAAGTCTAATTCCTGCAGCAAAAAGATGCTATACCCTGTTGTTTAAACATTTTCCACCACATAGCCCCACCAACACTGCAATGGAATCAGCCAAGCCTCTCAGAGAAACTAGACTTTACTGAAAGCATATCATTCCCACATCACTAGGGAAACAATCGCCCTCAGTAGGATTCCATGACGATAAATTTGCACAATGCTTAAATTATGAAGGTGGCCAGCAACCAGGGTAAAAACTTGCGTCCAAACAATGAAAGATGATTCACCAACACATAGCAAGCACAGTCAGATCAAATGCTCGTTAGATGGGTCACATAACTCGATTGAGAGTTCACTAGCTTCAAATAATGAACCTCATCCATATATTTGCAAGGTACAGTACCAAGTGCCAACCAGTTTGTTCTTCTCAAGAATAGTAACCTGGAGAAGTAGCTTTGTAGAAGTCGGATCAAAACAAAAATCAATTCCTCCTGATTAGCCAATAAAAATAACATGTTAAGACAAAAACATGTGATACACCATATCATCCCACAGCTTCACTCTAGACAGCAAACAGCTCCGTTTGCAGGTTCACCTATTTCCAGAGTTCAGAAGTATTCTACACAAATTATAATTCTTCAGAGATCCAAAATGACACATGGTGATGTTAAGGAACAGCCTCTGGATCTAGCAAAAATCCTACAGAAATTCAATCAAGTGGCAGAAGAAACACAAGGTGCTGTTTAAGATTTTTATTTATGATAAACAAGAAACATGAAATATAGCTAAAGGATCTACCCTTGGAATCTTCCTCTTTTAGAAACTGTCCCTTGGTAATATCATCCAGGCGTGAAATCAGCTTTCACATATGCTTACAATACCTAGTTATACCTATCCCAGTTTACATCTCATGACCTGCATCCCCAGTGTCTCCAGCTTGCAACACTGATGTTCATAAAAAGTGGGAAGTTGGACAAAATTTGTTCAATTCAAAAGTTAAATGACTGAAGTCATAACTTGGCAGGTGAAACTTAGAGGCATAAAGTATTTTATCTTGGTAGAAAGAATAAGAGATTATATACTGAAAGCATATATAATTGAAGGTGGCAGGACAGGTTGACAGATCGGTTGAAGCTACAGTATCCCGAGCTTTAATAATGGGGGTACAGAGTACAAAAACAAGGACGTTAAATGTGTACAGAACACTGATTTCGCCTCAATTGGAGTTCACATGCAGTTCTGGTCATCACACTTCAGGTAAGAGATGAAGACATTGGAGAGGGGTGCAAAAGCAATTCTCAAGAATGGTTCCAGGGATGAGAAGTCTGGGCAGGGGAGATAGAAAGTAACTGTTCGCACCATTGAAAGAATTGAGAATCAGAAAACAGATTTAAGAAAATTGGTAAAAGAAGCAATGTAGACATGAGAAGAAACTTTTTCACACAGCGATTGGTTAGGATCTGTACTACCTGACAATGCGGTACAGGAAAATTCAAGACAGGCATTCAAGAGAGAATTGGATTATTATCTGAAAAGGTTGAATGTGCAGGGTTATGGAGAAAAGGCAAGGGAGAGGCACAAGTTGAATTGCTCCTTCACAAAGCCAGCACTGACAAAACAGGCTGAATGACCTCTATCTATGCTATAACCACCTGTGATTGTTATCTTCGGCCCTTCACAGACTTCATTCCGTTCGCCACAGATTCCAAATACTGCCTCAAATTAAACTAGGCAGAGTGCCTATAACGTCACTGCCCGACTCAATCTGAAGCTAAGCTTCCAACTGCATCATCTGGACTTATTTATATCTTTGTAACTTTATCCACCTGTCCTTCCTATTGCTGAAGCTCATCAGGTTCTGTCATTCCAATACTCTGACAGCCTTCTACGATCTATCATCCCACATCAATTCCCTGTGATCCATCATCCCACACCCTGTTGACAACATTTGGTGCCTTAAATTTCAGTTTAAATCACAAGGTTTAAAACTTTTTCAAACAACTCCATCCTTAAACTCTTCCATGAACTATATTTCTCTTACTCTGGTTAATTTTGCACCATATTTCCCTCACCATGCTGTTGGCTGAACACTTCAATTCCAACCTTGCTCGTTTCCATTAAGACCAGCTTTAAGTCCTGCCTCTTCCCATCAGGCTTTGCCATATCATTCCTCAGACCAGCAATTGCTTTGATTCTGCCTCTGGGAACCATGCTGCTGTAGCGAAGAAACTAGGTTTACCTTTAACTATTCTGAAAAACAACTATTTGAATACACAATACAAAATAAAGTGATTGAGAATTACAAGATGAGTTTCTTCACAAGTTTTTCATCTGAATCTAACATGTGCAATATCACAAATTTCTACTCATGAATGTAGATGGGTGGCATGGTAGCACAGTGGTTAGCACTGCTGATTCTCAGCACCAGGGACCCGAGCTCAATTCCCAGTTTAGGTCACTGTCTGTGTGGAGTTTGCATGTTCTTCCTGTATCTGCTTGGGTTTCCTCCCACATTCTGAAAGACATGCTGGTTAAGTGCACTGACCTGAACAGGTGCTGGACTGTGGCGACTAGGGGAATTTCACAGTAATTTCACAGCAGTGTTAATGGAAGCCTTACTTATAACTAAAACTTTTACTTGAAAAGCAAAATACACGCAAATCTCATGGTATAAGCATTAAAATAAAACAGAGATCACCTGTATCAAAACCGTGTGTAACTGGTATATTTAGCAATCAGATTGGCTGTTGGTTAGCCAGATGACTAGACAGCTGGTTTGTGATGCAAAGCGACACCAGTGGGTTCAGTCCCTGTACTGGCTGAGATTACTCATGAAGGCCCCGCCTTCTCAACCTTGCTCCTCACCTGAAGTGTGGTGATCCTCAGGTTAAATCAACACCAGTCAGCTCTCCCCCTCAAAAGGGGAGAGCAGTCTATGGTCACCTGGCCTCTTTTAGGTCAAACCAAATAAACAAACTCAAGTTAAACCAGGTCTAAGTAAAAAGGGGCAGCTCCCCAAAAGGAGGGGGAACAGCCTGAACAAAATCAAAGTAGAAAGGAAACTTGAAACATCAAATTATAATGTGATTATTAGGGTCAATAATGCATCCCAGCCCCTGCCCGATGGGCATCAACTGCGCCCGTGGACATCGCATGCTCCCTCTCCAGGGACACCTGGCTGTGAACGAAACCGCGGCAGAGAGGCAGATAGCCAGCCCTCCCGATTGCCTGCTGCCTGGACATGTAAATGGTCACTATTGTGACTTTGGAACAGTTTCTACAGAACTGCAAGGTGAACAGTGTTACACAGATGTAAGTCAACTGTTCAATCTACATTCACAAACTGTTGCCTCAGACTGGCTTATTTACGAGTTATCTGAGCTACTGAATTAGAGGCAATTGCAATCAAACTGTGCTACAATAAAGTACAAATACTCAAGAGCTAATATTCTTCACAACCCTTCTCTCAATGAGTATCCTTTACACAACCTCAAAATATTTTATCCACAATTTCAGACATCTCACCAAACCATCCAATCATTACAGGCATGTAAAATTGTCACTTTTCATACAACAACACGATGCCTCAAAGCAGAACTGTAAACGTAATCTCTTTCAAAAAAGATCTACTCTCATTTGGAAGTAGCTTCACACCAGATACTAGCTCCAAAATAACCAAAATTCTTCATATATTCATCAAATTTTCAGACATTATTTCACAGAACTGTCTTTGACTTACAATGCAACTCACCAGTGGATTTTCCTGCATCTAACTCATTAGAACTGTTGTGCCAAAGATTTTCCAAAGCTAAACTCCATGCTTAGGTAACCAGCTTTGTAAGTCCTCTTAAGGGATTAGAGTTTAATGGACACCTTTGCAAAGCGTAGGATTTGCTTACCTATGCTTCCAGCGTGGGGATCTCGATCTTGATCGAACCATTTTGCCAGGTAATTAGTAACCCTCTGAGCTGTGGATATGAAAAATATATGTATACACATCACAACATTTTACATCACTGAGAACATTTCATATCCCTCACACAATTCTGTCAATAAAGAGAGTACAGGAATTCAGTGCAAGTTCAGAAAGTGAGCTGCAGTGGTGGTGGCAGCAATTGCTGGGGACTTTAAAGCCAAGAACAGGGAGAGGAACAGAACCTAGTGAAAAGGACGATTGCAGCAAGGGCAACGAGTCAGGGCAAAACAAACGGGCAGCTGAACATTCGGGGTGGGGGGGGGAGAAAAGGGGGAACAGTCTCGGGGGAAGGAAGGCTGAGATGGGACCTTATTGAAATGTACAAAATTATGAGGGACCTATAAAGGGTAGAAAGAAAGTTTGCCCTTAGTGGAGGGATCAATAATCAGAAGGCACAGATTTAAGGTAATGTGCTGGAAATTTAAAGGGGAGCTGAGGTAAAACCCTTTCACCCAGAGATTGTAAAGAATCTGTAACTCATCGCCTGCAAGGGTGGCAGAGGCGTAAACCCTCACAACATGCAAGTATATAGAAGAACACTTGAAACGCCACAGCATACAAGGCTACAAACCAAGTGCTGGAAAATGGAATTAGAACGTATAGATTCTTGATGTCCATCACACGCAGGATGGGCCCAAAGGGCCCCAGGTAGAAGCGGGGCCCGGAAGTGGGCGGTTCCCGGTTGGAGGGGGCAGTTCCAATCCCGCGCGTGCGCTCGGCTTGGTCGGGGGAGGGGGTCTCGAGCGGTGGCGCAAGCCCAGTGAGCAGACGAGCCTTGCTGAGAGCCAGGTTTAACGGTTGGGACTGAAGCGATTTGAAATGAGACTAGGACCTCCCCCTCGCGGCGGGAGCAAACCTCGCCACCCATTCAATTATAATCAACAAATCTGAAACTTACTGAGAGCTGTGAGACGCTATGATTCACAGCGTCTCCGGAAACTCTCCTCCTCTGGAGATACGCCTGTCCCGACAGTCCGTTACCCTCCGCCTCCTTGCCGGCCGCTCGACTCCACGGAACCTGCGCCCGAACAAAGCGCTAACCTCTGACCTTCGTGCGACGACAACTTCCGCCGAGCCGTCGTCACCCCGCCCCCAGCCGGGCGCAGTGTTCGGCGGCGCAAGCGCAGTATTGCCAAAGGCGCACAGCCAGTGTTGCAACCAGAATTGTTACAGTCTATTGTCTTCCACTTTCTCTCTGAACGAGCCTTGCACCTCTATTGCCATCGCACTCCTTTTCCCCAGAACACTGCAAATTGACTATTTACAAATAATCATAATTCCCTTTTGAATACTTTGATTGAACCTGCGTCCAACCCATTCTCAAGCAGAGAATTAACCATTCATTGTGTGAAAGAGTTCACTTCTTCTGCCAATTACTTTAGCTGATCGAGCTCTGATGAAGGGTCATCCTGGCTCGGAACGTTAACTCTATTTTCCCTCCACAGATGCTGTCAGACCTGCTGAGATTTTCCAGTATTTTCAGTTTTTGTAGCTCAGTGTCTTCTCATTCACAAGCGGCACCAGTGTCTCCCTATCTATTCTGTCTGATTTTCAATGCCTCACAAAGTTTTACAGCACTGACGGAGGCCCATCGCGTCAGAACTGGCCATCAAGCACGTACCCTAATCCCACTGTCTAGCACCTGGTCCATAGCTTTGCATGAAATGTACTCGTCTAAATGTTTCTTAAATGTGAGGGTTCCCACTTTTACCACCCTTTCTGGCAGCGAGTTTCCCATCACTCTCTGGGTGAAAAAAATTTTCGTCAAATCCCCTCTAAATCCCAAGCCCCTGACAAATTTATAGCCCCTGGTTATTGTCCCCTCTTTTATAGGGAAAAGTTCACTCCTATTCTCCTTACCTATGCTGTATACCTCAATCTTGATCCTCTCAGCTTTCTCTGTTCTAAGGAAAACAACCTCAGCTTAACCAGCCTCTCCTCATACCTGAAACACTCCATCCCAGGCAACATCCTGATGAATGTCCTTTGCACTTTTTCTAGTACAATCACATCCTTCCTACAGTTTGGCAGCAACACTACACACACTAGCAGTGGCATCATGAGCATTTTATATAGCTCTATCATAACTTCTCTGCTCTTGTATTCTGTGTCTTGGCTAACAAAGGCAAGTATTCCCTTTGCCTTCAGGATGGTTAAACTTATCTTCCTGTCCTGCTGCCTTCAGGTATCTTTGGACTTGCACCCGAGATGCTATTGGTTCTATGTACTTCCTAACATTCATTGTGTGTTTTCTTGCCTTGTTAGTCCACCCAAGGTGCATCACCTCACGTTTTTCAAGGTTAAATTCCATTTGCCACTGTTCTGGCCATTTGGCCAGCCTGTCAATATCATCCTGTAATCTAAGGACTTTCTCCTCACTATATACTGTTATGACGCAGGGGTGATTTTTCACTCTACGTGATTTTGAAAACATTCAAAGGGATAGCTTGCCTCATAATCGTATACAAATTGCGTGAGGTGGTAGAAAGCTACTGGTAAACTAAAGCAGGATCTGACACTTTCTATCATGAACAATTAACCGGTCTTTATTTAAAAACTGGTGACAGCCTTATTGAAGCAATTAACGGAATTAACTCCCCAGTAGAATTCTGTTTGAATATTACAAGTCTCATTCGGGAATAATGAAGTAAATTCTTATAGAATATTGTCACTCTCAGATAATACAATAGGCATGTGTTGGAAGTATGAACTTTCCTCGATGCTTCTGCCTGGAACACTTTCTGAGTTGGTATCTCTTTCTCTTTAAATAGTGATTTTCAGAAAATATATATATATATTAAACCAAAGGATACTATATGAGAGCCTTGCCTCTCCGTCCTTCTGACTAAAATGGTGGCAAACTTGCTGTAACAGTTATTTCCCCATGAACAGGTTTAAATACCTGGAATCATCTCACAGTATTTCTGCAATCTGAGGGGCTTAACACTGTCAATAAATCTCACATGTGAATTCCGTTTGTCCTGTGTCTCTGCATACTTGCTTTAAACTCATTGGTTCAATTCAAAAGCCTGTTTTGCTGTGTTGGAACCCTGACTGCTGTTTTGGATACAAATGTTGCAAGCCTGCAGCTGCAGTTTAAAATCTATAGAAAGACACATGATTTTTAAAGAGAGAATGCTATATGATTTCTTCTTTTGGTTTCAGCATTTCTTTTCAATATTTACATTTGTCAAACACCACATTTTTAACCTTATATATGCAACTTCATAACAATACCACACCACGAACTTTTGTGTAATCTGCAAATTTACTGATCATAGCCCCACATTCCTGTCAAGGTCGTTAATGTACACTGGACTACAGTGTACACAGTAAGGGATCCAGCACTGATCCCTGAGATACACCACTTCCATCACAAAAACAACTTTCGATTGTCACCCTCTGCCTTCTGCCACTAAGCAAATTTTGGATCTAATTTACCAATTGTCCTGGATCCCGTGGGATCTTACTTCTTGATAAGTCTCCCATGGGGGACATTGTCAAAAGCCTTACTGAAGTCCATATAGACTACATCAACTGCACTGCCCTCAACTACACATCTAGCCTCCTCCTCAAAATATTCAATCAAATTTGTTAGACATGAACTCCACCCCTGGCAAAACCACTCCCACTACTGTAAAATATCCACTCAGCTTTCTTTTCACTAAGGAAAACAATTTCTCCAATCTATCTTCATAACTGAGGATCCTCATTCCTGGAACCATTCTCATGAATCATTTCTGCACCCTCTGTAAAGCCACTATATCTTTCCTAAAATGTGCCCAGAGCTAGGCTCAGTACTCAAGCCAAGATCAAACTAGTATCTTGTACAACTTCAACATAAACTCTTGTACTCTAATCCCCTATTAATAAAGCCTAGGATACTGTGTGCTTTCCTAACTGCTCTCTCAACCTTTAGTGTCTTATGCACATTTACAACCAAGTCCCTCTGCTCCTTCACTCCTTTTAGAGTAAAACCCTTCATACAGTGTTTCTGTATTCTTCCTACCAAAATGTATCATTTCATGGTTAGCACTGCTGCCTCACAGTGCCAGGGAACCAGGTTCAATTCCTGGCTTGGGCCACTAATAAATCAACTTTAGACTTTCACTTTTCTTTGCATTGAACCTCACTGCCTCCTATCTACCCACTCCACTAACTTGTCTATGTCCTTTTAACATAAGAACATAAGAACATAAGAAATAGGAGCAGGAGTAGGCCATCTAGCCCTTTGAGCCTGCCCCGCCATTCAATAAGATCATGGCTGATCTGTCGTGGCTCAGTTCCACATTCCCACCCTCTCCCCATAACCCTTAATCCCCTCTCTTATCAAAAACCCATCAACCCGCATCTTAAAAATATTTAGCGAGGCAGCCTCCACCACTTCAACGGGCAGAGAATTCCAGAGATTCACCACCCTTTGAGTGAAGAAGTTCCTCCTCAACTCCGTTCTAAACCGCCTCCCCTTTATCTTGAGGCTGTGCCCCCTAGTCCTACTGACTTTTTTGAGCGGGAAGAGTCTCTCCACCTCTATCCTATCCATCCCTTTCATCATCTTATATGTCTCAATGAGATCTCCCCTCATTCTTCTAAACTCTAACGAGTACAAGCCTAGTTTATTCAGCCTCTCCTCATAGCTCAACCCCCTCAACTCCGGTATCAGCCTAGTAAACCTCCTCTGCACTCCCTCCAAGGCCAAAATATCCTTGTGTAAGTGCGGCGACCAAAACTGCACACAGTACTCCAGCTGCGGCCTCACCAATGCCCTATACAGCTGCAGCAAGACCTCCCTACTTTTATATTCAATCCCCCTCGCTATGAAGGCCAGCATCCCATTCGCCTTCCTGACCACCTGCTGCACCTGCAGGCTGGGTTTTTGCGACTCATGCACAAGGACCCCGAGGTCCCTCTGCACCGTCGCCTGCTGCAGTTTTTCGCCACGTAAGTAATAGTCCTTCCTACCATTCTTCCTACCAAAGTGGACCACCTCGCACTTGCCAACATTAAATTCCATTTGCCATTTCCTGGCCCATTCGCCCAGCCTATCTAGATCCTTCTGTAGACTCTCCACACCCTCCGCACAATTTGCCGTTCCCCCAATCTTGGTGTCATCAGCAAATTTCGACACCCTACACTCGGTTCCCTCCTCCAGATCATCTATATAAATGGTAAAAAGCTGAGGCGTTGTCCTCCTGAAAATTTTCAACGCTTCCAAGCTTTACATGGTCTGCAAATTTGGAATTACTCCCTGTACATCGAGGTCTGGATCAGTGTTTCCCAACCACAGTGCCGCAGCACACTGGTGTGCCAAGAGAAGCTTATAAGGGTCCTGCGCGCCACAGGTGCCTGAGAGATTAAGAAAAAAATCCAGGACTGAGACCTGGGACAGTGGCGCTGAGAAGGGCAGGGGGAGGGAGAACTAGGAGTGCAGCAGACCTGGAGCGGGAGTGTGGCAGTTCAAAGGGTCCAAATCCTGGTTCAGCTAAACAACCCTTGAGGTTGGTTTAGGCCCCGAGTGCCTGATGTTAGAACTTTAGGCAAGATTAGGGCCAGTTACAGACAGCAGGGGGAAGTTGTGTGTGGAACCGGAGGAGATTGGAGAAGTATTGAACCAATATTTCTCTTCGGTGTTCACGCAGGGGGACATGAATATAGCTGAGGAGGACATTGGGTTGCAGGGGTGTAAAATAGACAGTATTACGGTTGATAAAGGGGATGTGCTGGAAATTCTTGAGGGGCTGAAAATAGATAATTCCCCTGGTCCGGATGGGATCTACCCTAGGATTCTCTGGGAGGCTAGAGAGGTGATTGCAGAGCCTCTGGCTCAGATCTTCAGGTCGTCATTGGTCTCTGGTGTAGTCCCGGAGGATTGGAGGATAGCGAATGTTGTCCCATTGTTTAAGAAGGGGAACAGAGACTTTGCCGGGAATTATAGACCGGTGAGTCTTACTTCTGTTGTGGGCAAGGTTTTAGAAAAAATTATTAGGGATAGGATTTATAGTTATTTGGAGTGTAATGAATTGATTAGAAATAGTCAGCATGGTTTTGTAGCGGGTAGGTCGTGCCTTACTAACCTTATTGAGTTTTTTGAGAAGGTGACCAAAGAGGTGGATGGGGGCAAGGCAGTTGACGTGGTATACATGGATTTTAGTAAGGCGTTCGATAAGGTTCACCATGGTAGGCTTCTGCAGAAAATGCAGATGTATGGGATTGTGGGTAATCTAGGAAGTTGGATCAGGAAAACTGTACACTACTCTAGTGCGGCCGCACTTGGAGTACTGTGTGCAGTTCTGGTCCCCGCATTACAAGAAGGATGTGGAGGCGTTGGAGAGGGTGCAGAGGAGGTTTACTAGGATGTTGCCTGGTATGGTGGGGAGGTCCTATGAGGAGAGACTGAGGGATTTAGGGTTGTTTTCGTTGGAAAGAAGGCGGCTAAGAGGGGATCTTATTGAAACATATAAGATGATTAGAGGTTTAGATAGGGTGGATAGTGATAGCCTTTTTCCTCGGATGGAGAAAGCTAGCACGAGGGGGCATGGCTTTAAATTAAGGGGGGGTAGCTACAGGACGGATGTCAGGGGTAGGTTCTTTACCCAGCGGGTGGTGAGGGATTGGAATGCCCTGCCTGCTGCAGTTGTAAATGCGTCTAGTTTGGGGGCGTTTAAGAGATCTCTGGATAGGTTTATGGACGAAAAGGGATTGGTATAGGCTAGTGGGTCATTGTTTTTGTAACTGGTCGGCGCAACATCGTGGGCCGAAGGGCCTGTTCTGCGCTGTAATGTTCTATGTTCTATGTTCTATGTTCTAAATCAAGGGCTCAGTTCTCCCACCCCATCATGCTGCGGAAGAATCTCGTAACCAGGTGGGATTCATGCATGCATTCTCACCGTGAGGATATCTCCCAGCGCCCGATTTCTGACACAGTCAGACCTGCGCTGGAAACTGGTGGGAAGACAGGTAAGTGATTTTAATCCGTTTTAATATAATTTAAGTGTAATTAGCGGACCCAGGACTGAATTCTCCAGGCCCACTAGCATCTCCCATCCCGCCAGTGTTTCATTGTAGCGGGGATTACATTAGTTCCTCACTAACAGAACAAGCAGCCTTACCCTGCTAGAGTGAAGGACGGATGGTGGGGGTGGGTGGTTTGGGGAGGGGGGGGGTGTTGTGCCCCCTGGGCTTGGGCACCCTGGCAGTGCCGCCTATACCCGCAGCACTGCCCAAGGGGCAAAGTGCCCATGCCTATCAGGCATCTGGCAATGTCAAGGGGACAGAGCCTAGTGGGTCAGAACTGTGAGATGGGGGACTGGAGATCGGGACCGTCTGGGATGGGGACGGGGGGGGTCGAGGTTGGCCCAGGAATGATCGGGGGGGGGGGGACGCAATCGGGCCGTGGAGAGATTGGGGCAGCCGCACTGCTGGGATCTTGGGCTGGCCTGCAATTGAGCTGGCCAATGGGAATAGGACCCCCCCCGCCGAAATCTAATAATATTCACACTGTTGGCCTCTGCATTGCACAGTGTGGGAGATTCTAGTGTGAATGCCCACTGAGAAGTCTAGCATGAATGACTCCAGTTTTCCTGCAAAATAGACAGTCAGAATTTTTTTGGGAGAATTCCAGCCCAAATCCTGGAGCCATAGCATTGGCGACATGGAGATGAGAATCCCCAATATACTGGAACATGAAACGCTCGATGAAGCAATCCAACAGTCCACTGGCTGGTTACCTTTACAGGCCAGAGAATGCCAGGATGTTTTATTTGTTCTCTTATTGCACCTGGGTATTTAGAGAAGAAAAGAGCATTAAGTGCTATTGCCACCAATCTACTTTGCTAGACAGCTGGAAAGTTATGCCCCATTTAATATTAGATGAAAAGCAATAAAAAAGTTTCCTTGTAAATGTTTTGAGTTGAGTTCCATGTCCAATACTAAACGTAATAACTCTAATTACTGTCCCATTGAGATTAGCAAGCTCTGTGCAGAATGAGACTGACACCTTGCTGGCTTGTTTTGGTCCATTTCCACATTGGGCAATACCTTTCCAACTCACCAATGTGACACTGCACAAAAGCTCATAGGTAACTGCATTCATCAGATTTCTAATATTATAATTGTATTTTAGTGTCTAAATACATTTTACACGTACCTGAAAGCTCACTAATCCCAGTGACGTGAAGTACAGTGACAGTGTATTTATTGATTAGCTGTTTTATACACCCAAAGGTATGGACTGGATCACATAGCATTACCCTAAATATTTGACCTATTTTGTTTTGATTGAATATGATTTGTTCTGCCCAAGTCCACCTGGCTATTTGGACTCCATGAGCTTCATCCTAAAAGGAGGTTGCTGTAGAGATGCATTGGTGGTTATCTTTAAAAGATATGGATTTTAGAAAGGTTCCTGCAGTCTGGAAAGTGGCAAACTAGTACCACTTAAGAGGGCAAGGAGAGAGAAAACAGAGAACAATAAACCTGATAGTTTGATATCACCAGTGGGGAAAATGTTGGAATCTATCATAAAAGGTGTGATAATGGACGCTTAGAAAATAATGATATGATTGGTCAGAGTCAACATGGATTTATGAAAGGAAAATCATGTTTGACAAACCACTGGGAGTTTTTGACTATATTAGTTGTAGCATCAATTACAGAGAACCAATGGGTGCAGTGAGTATGGATTTTCAATAAGCTTTGGGCAAGGTCCCACACAGGAAGTTATTAAACAAATTAGAGTGCATGGGATTGGGATAATACATTAGGATGGATTGAGAATGGGTTAACGGACAGAAAACAGAGTAGGAATAAATGGGCCATTCTCATGATGCAGGCTAGATAGGATACTGCAAGGAGCTACAACTGTTTACAATCTATGCCCACTTGATTGGCACCACTTCCACAAACATCCATTCCTCCACACTGATGCTCAGTAGCAGCAGGGTGAACTATCTACAAGGTGCACTGCAGCAATGCCAAAGATCTTTAGACAGCACCTTCCAAGCTCAGAACCAATTCCATATAGAAGGACAAGGGCAGCAGATACATGGGATCGCCACCTCCTGCAACTTCCCCTCCAAGCCATTCACCATCGTGACTTGGAAACATATTGCCGTTCCTTCACAGTTGCTGGGTCAAAATTCTGGAATTTCCTCCCTAATGGCATTGTGGGTCAACCCACAGTACATGGACTACAGCAATTCAAAAAGGTAGCTCACCACCGCCTCCTTGAGGGCAGCTAGGGATGGGCAAGCCAGCAATGCCTATGTCCCACGAATGAAGAAGAAAAATGATTAGGACGTGCAGACCAAATGTAATATTTCCAAATTTGCCACTGAATATGAGTGACAATGTGAGGAGGATGCAAGGATGATTCAAGGGGCACGGGACAGGCTAAGTGTATGGGCAAGAACAGGGCAGGTGGAATATAACGTGAATAAAAGTTATCCACTTTAGCAGAAAAAGACAGAAAGGCAGGATATTTCTGAAATGGTGATGTCCAAGGTGACCTGGGTGTCCTTGTTCATGAGTCACTGAAAGCTAACATGCAAGTGCAGAAAGCAGATAGGAAGGCAAATGGTCTGTTGACCTTCATCACAAGGGGATTTGAGTATAGGAGTAAAGATATCTTACTGCATAGAGCGTACTGTATAGAGCCTTGGAGTCACACTTAAAGCATTGTATACTGATTTTGGTCTCCTTAACAAAGGAAGGATATACTTCCGATAGAGAGAGTGCAACAGAGGTTCACCAAACTAATCCTTGGGGCAGCAGGATTATCTTATGGGGAGACATTGAGGAAACTGGACCTGTATTCTCTAGAGTTTTGAAGAATGAGAGGTGATCTCATTAAAGCTTACAAAATTCTCACTGGGTATGATACAGTAGATGTGGATAGGATGTTTTCCCTTGCTAGTGAGTCTAGTACCAGGAAATAGAGTCTCAGAATAAGGGACAAGCCATTTAAGACTGAGATGAGGAGCAATTTCTTCATTCAGAGGGTGGTGAATCTCTGGAGTTTTCTGCCTCAGAAACTCAATCACCAAATATGTTGAAGATTGAAATTGTTAATATCTGGAGACTAATGACATCAAGGGAGATGGAGATAGTGGGGAAAATGGCTAGAGATAAATGATCAGTTTGAATGACTGGCTTGATGGGCATTGTAAAAAGTCTGACAACACCAGGTTTTAGTCCAACCGATTTATTATATATATATATGGTTGGACTAAACCCTGGTGTTGTCAGACTTTTTACTGTGTTTACGCCAGTCCAACGCCGGCACACCCACATCATGACTACTATTGATGGGCATTTACAGACTGAAAGCAGAAGTAAATTAGAACTTTGCCTAACCTAGTTTCACAATGTTCAGAAACAAGTGCATCACAGAGGAGTTACTGCATGGTTATCCAGAAATTCTGGTTTGCGCCCTACTGTCAGCGTAAAGGTTGATGGTCTTGTCAAATTCCACAAGGCTGCTAAATCACCTTTGCAGGCACCATCCAAACACATAAGAACATAAGAACATAAGAAATAGGAGCAGGAGTAGGCCATCTGGCCCTTCGAGCCTGCCCCGCCATTCAATAAGATCATGGCTGATCTGTCGTGGCTCAGTTCCACTTTCCCGCCCTCTCCCCATAACCCTTAATCCCCTCTCTTATCAAAAACCCATCAACCCGCTTCTTAAAAATATTTAGCGAGGCAGCCTCCACCACTTCAACGGGCAGAGAATTCCAGAGATTCACCACCCTTTGAGTGAAGAAGTTCCTCCTCAACTCCGTTCTGAACCGCCCCCCCTTTATCTTGAGGCTGTGCCCCCTAGTCCTACTGTCTTTTTTGAGCGGGAAGAGTCTTTCCACCTCTATCCTATCCATCCCATTCATCATCTTATACGTCTCAATGAGATCTCCCCTCATTCTTCTAAACTCTAACGAGTACAAGCCTAGTTTATTCAGCCTCTCCTCATAGCTCAACCCCCTCAACTCCGGTATCAGCCTAGTAAACCTCCTCTGCACTCCCTCCAAGGCCAAAATATCCTTGCGCAGGTGCGGCGCCCAAAACTGCACACAGTACTCCAGCTGCGGCCTCACCAATGCCCTATACAGCTGCAGCAAGACCTCCCTACTTTTATATTCAATCCCCCTCGCTATGAAGGCCAGCATCCCATTCGCCTTCCTGACCACCTGCTGCACCTGCAGGCTGGGTTTTTGCGACTCATGCACAAGGACCCCGAGGTCCCTCTGCACCACACATGTCTTCCATCATCTAGGACAAGGGCATCAGATGTATGGGAACACAAAGAAAGATTGTGGAGGTTATTGGAGGCCAGATTTCTCAGCCTCAGGGCATTAGTCTGAGACACTCCTGCATTGTCGTAGGCCCAACCATCTTCAGCTACTGCATCAATGACCTGCCTCCCGTCACAAGGTCAGAAGTGGGGGTGTTCACTGATGACTGCACAAAGTTGTCATTTATGATTCCTCAGACACTGAAGTAGTCCAAATGAATACAGGAGTTTGGACATCTTATTGAAGTTGTACAAGCCATTGGTAATGCCACACTTGGAATACTGTGTACAGTTCTGGTCCCCCTATTATAGAAAGGATATTATTAAACTAGAAAGAGTGCAGAAAAGATTTACTAGGATGCTACCGGGGACTTGATGGTTTGAGTTATAAGGAGAGGATGGATAGACTGGGACTTTTTTCTCTGGAGCGTAGGAGGCTGAGGGGTGATCTTATAGAGATCTACGAAATAATGAGGAGAACAGATCAGCTAGATAGTCAATATCTTTTCTCAAAGGTGGGGCAGTCTAAAACTAGAGGGGATAGGTTTAAAATGAGAGGGGAGAAATACAAAAGTGTCCAGAGAGGCAATTTTCTCACACAGTGGGTGGTGAGTGGTCTGGAACAAGCTGCCAGAGGTAGTAGTGGAGGTGGTACAATTTTATCTTTAAAAAGCATTTAGGCAGTTACATGGGTAAGATGGATATAGAGAGATATGGGGCAAATGCAGGCCATTGGAACTAATTTTGGGGTTTGAAAAAAAAGGGCGGCATGGACAAGTTGGGCCAAGAGGCCTGTTTCCAGGCTGTAAACCTCTATAACTCTCTAAGTCCACAGCCACCAAAAATGTGTGGTTAATTGGCCATGCTAAAATACTCCTTAGTGTCAGGGGGATTAGCAGGGTGAATATGTGGGTTTACAGGGATAGAACCTAGGTGGGATTATTATCGGTGCAGACTCAATGGGCTGAATGGCCTCCTTCTGCACTGTAGGTATTCTACGATTCACCAGACCATATCCAACAAGGAAAAAAATCTAACCATCACCCCCTTGGCACAGTATTACCATTACTGAATCATTCACAATATATTGGAAAGTTACTCTTGACCAGAAACTATACTGGACTAGCCATGTAAATACTGTGGCTACCAGAACAGCTCAGAGGCTGGGGGTCTATGGTTAGTAACTCAACTCCTGACTCCCTAAAGCCTGTCCACCATCTACGATACATGAGTCAGGAGTGTGATTGAATACTCTCCACTTGCCAGGATGGGTGCAGTTCCAACAACACTCAAGAAGCACAACTCCATCTAGGACAAAGCAGCCACTTGATTAACATCTCCTCTATTATCATCGACAAATAGTTGGAGACACAACTACCATCTACAAGATGTACTGCAGGAACTCACCAAGGTTCCTTCGACAGCACATTCCAAACCCACAACCCCTTACCGTCTAAAAGAATGAAGGGAGCAGATGCAAGTGACACCAGAAGTTCCTGTTCAAGCCACACAGCTGGCTTGGAACTATATCATAGTTGGTTCACTGTCACTAGGTCACAAATCTGGAACCCCCTCCCTAATAATACTCATGGACTGCAATGGATCAGAAAAGCAGATCACCACCACCTTCAAGGGCAATTAGGCTGGGTAAAAATACTGGCCTCGCCAACAACATTCACATCCCATAACTGAATATAGCATCTTCATCTCCAAGTCACACACCTTTCCAAACTTGGATGTATATTGCCATTGTGAGTTTAGTTCCAATGGCACTGGATTTACCTACACAACACGGAATGTTTCAAAAATCACTGTCTCTTTATTGGGCAACTAGGATTGGCCAGTAAATGCTGACATTTGAAAAGAACCTGTTAAAAGTGGCAATGTAGAAATTCTATGTTCTGCCTTAACCATTGTTCTAAAAATCACATTCAATGGAATATCAACCCAAGGGGTTGGAACTATGGAGGATTCTCTCTTCCTTTAGCCCCCATCTTTCTTTGATGCAATGAGTCCTCACTTTAAAGATTTAAAGATAAATAAATCCATTAGCCATGGCTTACCCTTTTTTTTAAAGAGCGACGATTTCAACAACGCAAGTGGCACAGTTGGGAAACGTTTGAAATAAAAATTTATTGATGCATTACACACATGCTGTGCATGATGACAGGAGTATTTAGCACATCAGCAACTACATAACAAGCTATTATACATTTGTGTCATTGTTCAGCAAAAGTGGTACATGTGGCATCTTGAAATGCGGTCATTTGTACAGACTCTATTGTGGCATGCAAACCTCACGGTGTTAACAATCCATGGACAGAATGGATCGATTTAGTGCATTGAAGCAAGAGACGTGTGTGTGTGTGTGTGTGTGTGTGTGTGTGTGTGTATGTGTGTGTGTGTAATTAGCAATAGTTCAGTAGTTAGGCATTGTCCTAATAATCACTGAAATGCTGGTTATTCTACCCTATAGAAGCCGATACGCAGCGGTTTCAAGAGAGGTTAAGCCAGCGGTGCAGATTTGGCCAAATTCACATTTACTATTTCCCTAAAGATATGTATTGCTTTTCTTGGCTTCCGAGAATTTTTCAGCAATAGGTAGCCAACACAATTTTCTGGAGAATTTTTTTTCCAATGAACCTTGGAAGTCAGTAGTTTGCACAGGTAGGCCTGCCCTAAGCAAACCTTTCCTCAAGGCCCCTACACCCAGTACTACCAAGCCAGACCTCCATTCTGCTCAAATATTCCTCCTTCTTTGTACTCTGTACCTCACCTGCCAGTGTTGGCTTTGTGTTTCATCATTTTGCTTTCATTCTCAAACTCCTGTGGACCATCTACTCTGGTTTCCTTGCCTAATGTTCACTATCTACAATTATCATTGGGTAGTTTTTTGTGGCAAAAAAGCAAACATTAGAAAAGAACTGAATGGAGCTTGCCATCACCAAAAGGAGGGGCCGTTAGTCTGTCTGAGTTCAACACACAGATACAACCTCCACAGGGGAAATAGGGCTGAGGAAGGTGAGGTATTTACTTTAACAAAAGGTTCGACCTAAGGTCACTAACTCTTCTTGCACAGGGATCCCTACTGGTGGCATCTGTTGACTTGTTCAGTCACAATCTTTTTTCCCTATCTCCCACATTTTTATACCTAAAAAATGAGGAGAGTTCAAAGAAAATGAAGAGTAACTGCAATATTTTTCATGTCCCTATGATTTTTCTCCTGGTCTAGTCTCACCACTGTTTCCAAGAGATCAATTTTCAATTCCTGGAATTGAATCTTTAATTCAATTTGGTAACCCAATCTAGATCTACAAATATGTTGCTTTTTTTTTGGGAATAAGTCACAGGATTAACATCAAACCTACAAAATCAATTATAGTGTATGGTGTATTTTAACTATACTATCATTATCTTTATGGTTACAAAGCACAGAGGGTGCCTGTTCCTCAAAAGTGCTCGATACAAACTAGACTCTTCCTCAGTGACCCTGCTAACTACTTCTGAGCATAATGCTTAAGGTAATGAAAGCACCTTCAAAGGTGTCCTTTTCACATTTCTTTTATATTTGATTGTACGATTTGAAGAAAGATTTGCCTTTGTTGGAATCTCAGTGCAGCTGTGAGATGCAAGTGAGAATTGCCAAAAGATCAAAGCAGTTGTGAAATTATTTCCAATCTGTGCTGTTATTATTTTCCAGCAATACATATATTACTTCAGTCTATAGATTGTATCTGGTCTTGCTTTCAAAACCTGAGCAAAACTTGGCACTAAAGAATAACATGTATTGAAGAGCTAAAAAGCAGTTTGCTTTTGAAAAGAAATCGCCGCTTACAATCTTGGATCCTGAATCGCTTTTCAATCATGATATACATCCATTCAGTACACGGACTCTGAGTGTGTAGCCAGCTACTCTTCCAGCCTTTTACTGCAGGCTTGTAAGTCTGATTTCTCACCAGTGGACAACTCAATTTTTCAAAAAGAAACTTTCTAGGTGATAAATTGAAGGCAAAATATGCTTTGTTTTTTCACGAATGTCGTGCTTTCATGAGAGGCGTAATATTGTGTTGCTTTAAGGACATTTAAAGTAGCAGTAAACCAAATATAACACTGCATCTGGATACTTAATACTAATGTAGCAACTGAAGATGAGAAGGTTTGCGCAAATCCATTTTACCATTAAAAAATCAAAAAAGGTTCTCGTACTTGGCTGCAGAAAAAGTTCATTATAAAAAGCTATAATTAAATATGGTGCAATAAAGCTTTGAGAATCATAATAAAACAGTTTTAACATCTACTCCAAAATTAACATTCAGTAACCACATAAGAATACCTGAGTTTTCTAAAACATGTTACAATGTCCCTTAATCCATACTGTGCCTTACTGCCAGATCCATTCAAACTGCAATTAAACAATCACGTCTTTGGGGAAATTCACTCACTGGTTTCAATATAAGGCTTTTTTTTGTGAAGAAAAAATAGGAGAAGCTGGCAAAAGCAAAGTCATTATCATTGAGACTCATGTCTATCTTAAAATGTGGGTAGCATTTCATCAGACTGATAGAGGGATCGTTAAAAATTGTTATCACAGTAAAGATGAGCTTTTACTGCAGTAATTTAATTGCAGGATGAATGACGCTCAAGGCTGTTGCTCTAACTGACCACTCTGACCAGCGACAACATTTACAGAATCATATTTGTAAAAAGAAATATCTGCATTTAATACGGATGATTTGAACTGTTGCATGAAGGATCACTGTTAGTTTTTCCAGCATGTCCATGAAGGCTACATGAATCTTTTCAAGGTAACACACAAGTCTTCAGAGTCAGAGTGATGTTGGACTGAAGCAAGTCTTTCGCACCCCTGTCCTACTTGTTCAAAGCTCTAGAAAAGGGACAAAAACAACTTGTCAGCTTTGAGGGTTCAGGGAACATTTCTGCACCAGTATGTTAAAAAAAAGTGGTCATCTTTTTCTGAAGAAGTGAATGAAACAATGTTCTTTGCTATGCCTTCTTCGAAATCCTCAGCCAACATTCAAATTCCAGGAAAAGGCAAGGGCAGGGTTTTCCAGTCCTGCCGGGAAATTCCCCCCCTCCCCAAAGTCAACAGACCTTTCATTGGTTTGTCAAATTATCCACCCCGCCCATGACGATTCCTGCAGTGGACAGGGCTGGAAAACTCCATTAACAGGAACAGAAATAGTCCATTCAACTCCTCGAGCCGGTTCCACTGTTCACTCAGTCTGGGCTGGTCTACTTCTCAACCCTGTGCACCCAGCTTCGTCCCACATCCCTCACAACATAAATCCACTTGCTCCTGGTCTTGAAACGCAACCCACGCCTCCCCCCCCTTCTTCTTCTACAGCTTCTATTTATTAGTGTCACATTAACACTGCAATGAAGTTAGGGTGAAAATTCCAGTGTCTGTTCAGGAACATTGAGGGAGAATTTAGCACAGTCAATGCACCCAACCAACATATCTTTTGGAGGAAAACCCGAAAGAGCTTCACTAATCAGTATGTGAGTAAGTGCACCCTGAATTCACTTCTAAACAGTTAATTAAAAGAATATGTCCCGCCGCCTCCCTCCTTTCTGGATTTCCCAAAGGAAACCATTTCTCTATGACTAGCTCATTGGTTCCGTTTTAACACAATTCCATGTGCAACCAGTGACAGTACCATAAGAACATAAAGAACGTGAGAAATAGGAGCAGGAGTAGGCCATCTAGCCCTTCGAGCCTGCCCCGCCATTCAATAAGATCATGGCTGATCTGAAGTGGCTCAGTTCCACTTTCCCGCTTTCACCCCATAACCCTTAATCTCCTTGCCTACCAAAAACCTATCTACCCGCGTCTTAAATATATTTAGCGAGGTAGCCTCCACCACTTCAACGGGCAGAGAATTCCAGAGATTCACCACCCTTTGAGTGAAGAAGTTCCTCCTCAACTCTGTTCTAAACTGCCCCCCGCTTATCTTGAGGCTGTGCCCTCTAATCCTGCTGTCCTTTCTGAGCAGGAAGAACCCCTCCACCTCTACCCTATCCATCCCTTTCATCATCTTATATGTCTCAATGAGATCTCCCCTCATCCTTCTAAACTCTAATGAGTACAAGCCTAGTTTATTCAGCCTCTCCTCATAGCTCAACCCCCTCAACTCCAGTATCAGCTTAGTGAACCTCCTCTGCACTCCCTCCGAGGCCAAAATATCCTTGCGCAGGTGCGGCGCCCAAAACTGCACACAGTACTCCAGCTGCGGCCTCACCAGTGCCTTGTACAGTTGCAAAAAGGACAAAGAATCTCACAATCAAAGAAACATCAAAAGGACACAGTTAATCCGAGGAATGGGTGGATGTACGGCAGGTGAGAAATAAAAATGGGAAGGTCTGAAACTCAACATCTTCACTTCAAACACAGAGTAGGCAGTGAGGTGGAAGGGGGGGGGGGCAATCCACTCTCAGAGGAACATAGGAAATAGGAGCAGGAGGAGGCCATTTGGCCCTACAAGCCCACTCTGCCATTCAGTAGGATCATGACTGATCATCTAACTCAAAAGCCTGACCTCGCCTTCCCCCCAGCCCTTCACCCAAAGAGTTATATCCAAATCCTCCTTGATGATGGTGCGGCCTCAGATACAGGATTTTAGCTCAGCTAGCTGGTCGGCTGGTTTGTGATGCGGAGTGAGGCCAACAGCGCAGGTTCAATTCCCGTACCGGCTGAGGTTACTCATGGCTTTCTCAACCTTGCCCCTTGCCTGAGGTGTGGTGATCCTCAGGTTAAATCACCACCAGTCAACTCTCCACTCAAAGGTCATCTGAAACTACAGCAACTTTACTTTTTACCTGATAACCAACGTCATCGTGTTTCCTTGGCTGTGGGTAATCTGACAGATGACAGGCAGACAGACAGAGGGCACCCCTTCGGTTAACCGTCTTTACAGCACAGCCTGTGGGTCAGAAGGAGAAGGAATCTTTCCACCCTCTCCTCCCCCACTCCCCAATAAATGGCTTCTTACAGACCCCACAATCAGCCGACCCAATGCCATCTCCCCCTCTCAACTTCTGCAATCTCTCTCTAGGTCCTGGCCTTCCTCCAGAAGAACAGATTGGTGCTCTGATCTTCAAGTATGGCAGCAGCAGGTAAAGCAAGCTTTTAACTGATTATATCCACATCTTAAAGTGCAGTGGACATACAGGCCAGAGTCAGAGAGATTGACACATTCTCCAGTCATAGAGTCATTGAGGTTTATAGCATGGAATCAGGCCCTTCAGCCCAATTTGTCCATGCCACCCCTTTTTTTAAAACCCCTAAACTAATCCCAATTGCCCACATTTGGCCCATATCCCTCTGAACCCATCATACCCATGTAACTATCTAAATGCTTTTTTAAAAGATAAAATTGTACCTGCCTCTACTACTACCTCTGGCAGCTTGTTCCAGACACTCACCCTCTGTGTGAAAAAATTGCCCCTCTGGACACTTTTGTATCTCTCCTTAAACCTACGCCCTCTAGTTTTAGACTCCCCTACCTTTGGGAAAAGATATTGACTACCTTGTCTATGCCCCTCATTAATTTATAGGCCTCTATAAGATCACCCATCAGCCTCCAACGCTCCAGAGAAAAAAGCCCCAGTCTACTCAGTTTCTCCTTATAACTCAATCCATCAAGTCCCAGTAGCTCCTAGTAAATCTTTTCTGCACTCTTTCTAGTTTAATAGTATACTTTCTATAATAGGGTGACCAGAACTGCACACTGTATTCCAAGTGTGGCCTGACCAATGTCTTGTACAACTTCAACAAGACGTCCCAGCTCCTGTATTCAATGTTCTGACCGATGAAACCAAGCATGCTGAATGCCTTCTTCACTACCCTGTCCACCTGTGACTCCACTTTCAAGGAGCTATGAACATGTATCCCTAGATCTCTTTGTTCTGTAACTCTCCCCAGTGCCCTACCATTAACTGAGTAAGTCCTGCCCTGGTTCAATCTACCAAAATGCATCACCTCACATTTGTCTAAATTAAACTCCATCTGCCATTCATCAGCCCACTGGCCTAATTGATCAAGATCCTGCTGCAATTGGAGATACCCTTCCTCACTATCCACTATGCCACCAATCTTGGTGTCATCTGCAAACTTACTAACGATGCCCCCTATATTCTCATCCAAATCATTAATATAAATGACAATATAATAGTATGAACAGTGGACCCAGCACTGATCCCTGGGGCACACCGCTAGTCACAGGTCTCCAATTTGAAAAATAACTCTCTACAACCAACTTCTGGCTTCTATCAAGAAGCCAATTTTGTATCCATTTAGATACCTCACCCTGGATCCCATGAGATTTAACTTTATGCAACAACCTACCATGCGGTACCTTGTCAAAGGCCTTGCTAAAGTCCATGTAGACAACATCAACTGCACTGCCCTCTTGGTTATCCCTTCAAAAAAACTCAATTAACTCATGAACAGTTATTGAAATGCAAAAAATTGTTTGTTACATAATTATATATTTTAAAAAGGTTATAGGTTGCTTTAAGAGCTGATCACATGATTTGATGGTGATATCATTAGGGTGTGTGCTCAGTTTTACATTCAGTTTTGATTCTGTGCGGAGCAGAGAACATCTCTTCAATAAAACTGGCTGTGTGGTAGTTTAATCTGTGTGTGAAAACTACATCTTTTTCTTACTGTTAAAACCCACAACCCCTAATATAGTTAAGACGTTACAAGTCCTTTGAACATTCTGGTCCCCAAACCAGCTTCGATAAGCAAGGGATGGAATGCCCAGTGCTGAAACTGTATCCCTTGGCATGGACTGAAGACAAACCTTTAGGTCCATCATCAGATTACAGAATTGCATCCATTTAAAGTAGACCTGTCACTTCCCCGACACTGCTCACCTTGCCCCCCAATGCTGCTCACCAACACCCTCCCTTCCCCCACCCCCACTGCTGCACACAGCTCACTCCCCCATGTGTGTGTACATAACAATGTTCTCTAATATCTCTAAGTGAAGTTATGTGACAAAATTCTATTAAACCCAAGTTAATCCTCTTCCATGGGCTGTAGAATGAACTAAGATAAATAGATTACAGAGCAACTTAACACACAGTGACCAGATTGAGTCATTTTATGACTTGCTGGTCTGATTTACCTGCTGATGTTTGTATATGGGTTTCCTCAACAGATTTAGTCAGCGATGTGATCAGAGGATTCTCCGTCGAGGTGCACCGTCCTTCAATCAAGTTCTTGTTACAGTCATCCAAGCTCATCTTGTCCTGGGATATCTTGCCGAAGGTTGAATGAACTGTCAGGTCAATGAGATCGTCAACAGCCTGAGCGTCACTCAACCCGTTTTGTTCCTTCTGCAGCTCAACCATATGGCTCACTTCATTGAGTGGTGAGAACTCCGGGATAGAGATACCATCATCCTTTGACATAGGGCTAGAAACGAAGCACCACAACACAGAATGAATCGGGAAGCCCACATTTACAAGTCAACATCATCGTCTCGATCTTCATTCGCGACAAGGGCGAGTAAGGGTGACAATGTTACAAATGCAGATCCCTTTAAAAGTAAACCCATTCCTGCTTCCGAGTGAATCAAAAGTAGTTTCCACTTCCTGAAGCTTGTACTTTTGAGGTGGGTCTACCCTGATTTGGCAACTGGCTTCTGGAAAGGAGAGGATCCAGCAGACAGAAGAGGGGAAACTGGTATTTGAACTGAAACATGGGGCGGGATTCTCTGGCCTCTCCACAGTGTGTTTCTATCAGCAGGAGGTGGCGTGCTGTGTTCACCCTATGTCGCTGGTAAACCTGGGGCAGGGTTGTGCCGCCAGTGGGACTGGAAGATCCCGCCGGCATGAACAGCCAGAGTACTCTAGCCGTAATATCACAATAAAACAATTGTGAACTGTCAGAATGTCGACTGCTACCTAATTCAATCAATGGGTATTGACCTATCAAATAACAGAACATAAAGTTATGGCACAGCGGCTATTGTTTGTATAAAATTCCTTCCATCTCCAAAATGCTACAATTTTAAATAAGATAATGTCACCATTTGCGTAAAGGAGGACCCTATTCATTCTGAATGTTTCTGTACACTCACAGGACCTAATTTCAAGCTTATTGGCTGAAAACCTACCACCTCCCAGAACGGAGATTCCCAGAACAGAAACCTCTGTTGGCCTCGGGCTGGATTTTAATGATCTCGCCCAAGTGAGGGCATCAAATCCTGCCCATTGTGTCTGCCAAACAGGTATTGCAGATTTTTCCACCAATTCGTACGCTAAACAATTTTCATCCATGGGTTTTTACTGATAGAGAAAGCTTTCGTTTGTGGAACAATTACGACTGCTGGGAGATCCAAAAGGTCACAGAGTGACACTTTGGAGCTGTGATCAGTGTGGCAATGTAGGGAAATACGGCAGCTCGCGTACACACAGCAAACTCCCACAAACGGCAAGCATACCCAGATCATCTGTTTCTGGTTGGATTCAGAGACAAGTGTTGGCTGGGCAACGGGAGAGAAGAGTGCTCAATGTAGCTATGTGATTGTCAATATATACTGCAGCTCCAGTCTCAAATATGTACAGCAGTCTCAGCAATACTTTATAGATACCTGAGCTTAATGTCTCAACTCTGCTGAGAAAAAGCACAAACATTTACAACGTGATCCACCGTCTTTTAGAACAGCCAGCAGGGACAAGTGGATTGGTGTCTGTCTCTGCGCTGCTCTTGTGTACTAATCAGTAACTTACTGTGAAATATTAACAAGCGGTTTCTGTGGACCATTTAAAGCAATTGCTCCAAATCTTATGGAGTGGAAGGTCATGGAGACATATTCGGAAGGCAGGGGGTAATGTGCAGTCTCCATTTTAACGCGCCCCTCACATTCCACCTCCCCCTGACAGTCAGACAAGGAAAGTTAAAATTTAGGGCCTGCTGTATAGACTAATAAAATAAGGAGAGCTGACTGGTGGTGCTTTTAACCCCAGGATTATTGTACTTCAGGCGAGAGGCAAAGTTGAGAATGAATAACTTTAGCCGGTTTGGGAACTGAACCAGTTTGGGAACTAACATCAGAAGTGATGTTAGGGGTAAGTTTTTCACTCAGAGGGTGGTGAGTGAATGGAATCGGCTGCCGTCAGTGGTGGTGGAGGCGAACTCGCTGGGGTCTTTTAAAAGACTTCTGGATGAGTATATGGGGTTTAATGAGATTGAGGGTTATAGATAGGTCTGTAGGTTGGTAGGTGATGTGATCGGCGCAACTTGTGGGCCGAAGGGCCTGTTTGTGCTGTAGTGTTCTATGTTCTATAACCCACGCTCTGTATCACTAACCTGCCGTCCAGCCGACAGAACTAAATTAGCTTGACTGATCTACATTCTTCCCTCACGTGCTTTCTGCTTCAACCTCCCTGTGTTATAAAATTCCCCTTTGCTCTGTATTCTAATAGCTTTCTCCTAATCGCTCCCTCTCAGCAACAGTTTAATTGACAATCTCTGGTCACCCTAGATGATTCACAGCCAGAGAAAACAGACTTCCTGTAGCCACTCCATTAAAACCCTTCCCTATAAATAGTCTCATCAAACTTCCTCAACACCTTGCCTGTTGCAGTTCCAATAGTCCCAATATCTCATCTACCTCCTCTTTCCTAGCATTCTCACCTCTATGTCTAAAGAGGCAATGCTCCTGCTTATACCTACATGCACATTCAGTAAATAATGTATTTGCTACCCTAGATCTTTCTGTTTCACTATCATGACTCTGTAGCAGCAGAGATAGGGCCATAAAAGGGTCTTTACTCAGAGGGTAGTAAGGGTGTGGAATGCCCTGCCTTCAGCAGTTGTGGACTCGCCAACTTTAAGGGTGTTCAAATGGTCAGTGGATAGGCATATGGATAACATTGGAATAGTTTAGGTTAGAGGGTCATTAGATTGGTTCCACTGGTCGGCGCAACATCGAGGGCCGAAGGGCCTGTACTGCGCTGTAATGTTCTACGTTCTAAAATGTGGCAAGATTTTCAGAAGCCTTCAGGGAGACCACAAAACCCACCAATGAGGAGGGGGGGGAGGCTGGAGGCAACATCTGAAGGGGGTGGGGGGGGGAGGCTGTAATGTTCCACCCAAGCAAGATGGCCACCGATACTCAGCTGTGCATCCATGTTGGTACATACACGGGCTGAGATCCAATCACGTCATTACACTGAGTCCAGCTTGTCTGAGGGGTTTTATATTCTTGTGGCAATATTTTTCAGTAACAACTTTTTTTAATGTATTAACTCATGACTAGGGTTGTCAACACTGATTGATCCTTGCATATTTGGGCATTACAGCATGCGTTGCAGTTTTCAAATGTTATTTTGTTCACTTTAACAGACTTGACAACTGCTCGCAGGGAGACAAGGTAACAAATTGCATTCGGAGGTGGCCAAAGCTCAGGGTGGTCTTGACGAACCAAGCAATATATAATTGTGACACAATATGCCACCCTGGGTGAGACAGTGAGGTAACGGCACTGCAATCTCGTAATCCAGAGATCTGTGGAACCGGGGTTAAAATTTCACCACAGCAGCTGGTGGAATTTAAATTCAATTAATACATCTTTGAGGTGGCCATGAAATTGTCATCAATTGTCAAAAATCCATCTGGTTCACTAATGTCCTTTAGGGAAGAAAATCTGCCATCTTTACCTGATCTGGCCTACATGTTACTCCAGATCCACAGAAATGTGGTTGAATCTTAAATGCCTGTTGAAATGGCCTAGCAAGACACTCAGTTCAAGGGCAATTAGGGATGGGCAATGATTGTTGGCCTTGTCCTTTAAATTGTTTGTTGATCTGTGATACGTCAACTTTAATAATTATATACGGAATGTAGTTGTTTTGCATTTGCTGAGATTGTGTTCAACTTACAGCTGTTCAAATGGGTTCAGGTTGGAAAATAGTTTGGGGAACACTGCCCCATCTAATCAGTGAACGTGAAACTTTTTTTCCCAGTCAGCCGTGATCAATCGATCCATCAGGGAATCGAGAATATTGAACTCCAACCTCAGAGTCAGGAGATTGCAGGTTTGGAGTCCCACCCCCGTGGCACAACCACAATAATCCTGACTAATACTCAGTTCAAAGAGCTGGGGATTTCTCCCCATGACAGGGCCAACAATTGGGAAGGCAGTGGCATAATGGTATTGTCACTGGACTCGTAATCCAGAGATTCAGCGGAACGCTCTGGAGACCTGGGTTCAAATCCCATCATGGCAAATGGTGAAATTTGAATTCAATAGAAATCTAAAATTAAAGGTCTAATGATGATTAAGAAATCATTGTCGGTAGTTGTAAAAACCCATCTGGTTCCTTCCTTTCGGGAAGGAAATCTGCCATCCTTACCTGGTCAGGCCTATATGTGATTCCAGATCCACAGCAACGCGGTTGACTCTTAAATTATCCTCTGAAATGGCCTAACCAGACATTCAAGGGCAATTAGAGATGGGCAATAAATGTTAGCCCAGAATTCTTCAACAAGCAAAACAGATGATTTAGCCATTGCCACATTGCTGTCTGTGGGATTATGCTGTGTCCAAGTGCCTGCCACGTTTCAGTGACTGCATTTCAAGAATACATCATTAGTTGTAAAGCAGTTTGGGATCATAAAGGCGCTAAATGAATACAATTTATTTCTTTATGAGGCTGAAAACATAATGTCAATTCCCACATGAATGGTGAGGGCACTCATAGTATCCCTACAGTGAAGGAGGAGGTCACTCGGCCCATCACCTGCACCAACAACAATCCCACCCTATCCCTGTGACCTCACATATTTACCATGATAATCTCCCCCCCAAACCTAGGGTCAATTTAGCATGGCCAATCAACCTAACCTGCACATCTTTGGGCTGTGGGAGGAAACTGGAGCACCCAGGGGAAACTCATACAGACACGGGGAGAATGTACAAACTCCACACAGACAGTGAAGGACGGCAAATTTAGTTCCTTAAAGGGCATTAGTGAACCAGATGGATTTTTACAATATTTCATGATAGTCACACTCACTATTACCAAAACTTTATATTCCACATTTTTATGAATTTCATTTAAATTTTTCCAGCTACCATGGGATTTGAACACTGTGTCCCCAGGATATTGGCCTGGCCACTGGGTTACTAGTTTAGTGGCATTATCGATATGACAGCATTTTGGTGAAGATTGAAGCCATTATCTTCAGTCAATCACAGCAGTTCCAAGCCCCTCCCCCTGCGTGACGCCCCATCCCTCCCCCTGGCAGACTCCCAATCCTTCCCCCTGCCTGATGCCCCATCCCTGTCCCGGCTGAAATCCCGTCCCTCCCCTTGGCCGATCCCCTGTCCCCCCTCCGCCTGATGCTCCATCCCTCCCCCTGCCCAACGCTCCGTCTCTAACCCTGCCTGATCCCCTGTCCCTCCCCCTCCTTGCCTGACCCCCTGTTCCTCACCCTCCCTGCCTGACGCCTTGTCCCTCCCTCCCGCTTGACGCTCCTTCCCCCCCCCCGCCTAATGCTTTGTCCCCCCCCCCCACCTATCTGACACTCCATTCCCCCTCCCTGCCGATGCTTCGTCTCACACCTTGCCCAATCCCCTGCCCCTCCCCTTCCTGCCTGATGCTCTGCCCCTCCCCTTCCTGCCCAATCCCCTGCCCCTCCCCTTCCTGCCTGATGCTCTGCCCCTCCCCTTCCTGCCTGACGCCTCATCCCCACTCCCCCCCACCGCCTGACTCTCCGTTCTTGCCCCCTGCCTGACGCTCCTTCCCCCTCCAAGCCTGAGACTGACCTACACCATTTGCAACTTTGACGTTCCAAGGTTGACTCTGAGTTGAGCTTTTGACCGTATTTCCACTATTACTAAGACCGCCTATTTCCCCTTCCATGACACTGTCAAACTCCTCCTCGGTCTTATCTCTTTTGCTGTTGAAACCTTCAACTTTCCTTTATTCCCTCTAGATTTGACTATTCAAACTCACTCTTGGCTGGACTCCTGTTCAACCCTCCATAATTTGGACGTCACCTGATTTGTGCTGAATATCCTAACTTGTATCACACGTCATCAGCCATCAACCATGTGTTCACTGGCGTACGCTGCGCTCCCCCCCTCTTAAACAGTATAAAAGTCCGTCACATTTTTCCTTGGCTTTAAAATCATAGAATCCCTCTAGAGTAGAAAGAGGCCATTTGGCCCATTAAGTCTACACCAACAACAATCCCATTCAGGCCCTCTCTCCGTAGCCTCACATATTTTACCCTGGTAATCTCCCTGACGCTAGGGCAATTTGGCATGACCAATCTACCTAACCTTTGGAGTGTGGGAGGAACCTGGGTCGCTGGTGCTGAGAAACAACAGGGCTGAACTCTGCGCCATCGTGTCACTTTGAAGACTCGCATAGACTCAAAATGTCTGAATAAATGTTCCAGTCCCGCTCGCCGTGAAAATCATTTGGGGCCAGATGGAAAATCTGGCAGGTCATTTAAAGTCTGTGGACCTTGGATGGAAATTTCCAGTCTTGAAATGGGAGAGACCAGAGAATCCCACCGCTTAACTCTGTTTTCTCTCTCTCCACAGATCCACTGGTCTTTTCCAGCGTTTTCTGATTTTAGCTCAACCTCACTATTAGCCAAACACTCTACAAGCTAAGCCTGCCACATTAAATTGCTTGCCCTATTTTGTACAGCACCCACCTGCAGTTTACAGCATATTCCCCAGCATAACATTGAGGAAAAGTCTCCAGGATTACACAGGTTAAAATTCAGGTACTGCTGGTTTGGTCACAATCTTTGCCAGTGATTTGGAGATGCCAGCATTGGACTGGGGCAAACACAGTAAGAACTCTCTCAATACCAGGTTAAAGTCCAACAGCTTTATTTAGTAACAAAAGCCACTCGCTTTCAGAGCACTTGCTGCCCCTTCGTCAGGTGAATGGGAGTTCTATTCACAAACAGGGCACATAAAGACACAAACTCAATTTACAAAGTAATGATTGGAATGCGAGTGCAGACGCTACGACAACAGATGAATGAACACCGCTCGATAATAACCAGGCAAGACTGTTCTCTTCCTGTTGGGGAACACTTCAGAGATCATGGGCATTCGACCTCTGATCTTCGGGTAAGCGTTCTCCAAGGCAGCCTTCACGATACACGACAGCGCAGAGCAGAGACTGACAGCCAAGTTCCACGCACGTGAGGACGGCCTCAACCGGGATCTTGGGTTCACGTCACACTATCTGTAACCCCCATAACTTGCCCGGACTTGCAAAATCTCACTAACTGTTCTGTCCGGAAACAATACACATCTCTTTAACCTGCGCTTAACGCTCTCTCCGCTCACATTGTCTGTACCTTTAAGACTTGATTAGCTGTAAAGAATCGCATTCCAATCATTATTTATTCGGAGAAAGGTAGTGGCTTTTGCTACCAAATAAACCTGTTGGACTTTAACCTGGAGTTGTGAGACTTCTTACACAATCCTTGCAACAGTTCCTTTCAGGATATAAGGACGGGCATTGACAATCCACCTTACCTCACATCCATTGACTGCGGCTCATCTGTTGACTCATCCACACTGTTGGGCTGCTCATCCGCATTATCCACTGGTTCAGCTCCAGTGACTACATCCAGCTCTGGCATAGTCTCAGCCACGGCCAATGGGCACTGGGCCTCCTCTGGCTGCTTTTCCTCCACACTGACCGATCCCTTGTCGATCTCCACTGGAACGTAACAGATCTGAGTTTATATATATGTCCCTGAACTCGTTTCCACTCATTATAAAATGATGCAACTGCTGATTCATAAGCACAAAAGGAATAGCAACAGGAGAAGGCCATTCAGTACTTTGAACCCACCCCACCACTCAATGAGATCATGGCTGATCTTCTACTTCAATACAATTTTCCTGCACTAACCCCATATCCCTACACATCAATGTTCTCATAGTAAACCAAGAAAGAAAGATCCAAGTGTTATCATTTTATAAATGATGGAGACGCATTAGCTACTCAGGTCATCTGCAAACCATAGAACTCTCAGCTAAATAATAAGGCAACTATTGGCGGGAGCAAAGTTAAATTTCACTGTCCTGGGGTGTAGAGATTCACGCAGTGGGAATGCACGTCAGGAACTGGGCGTGGTGATCAGTCTACCTCTTATTAGTCTCAGATTCGGAGTTGCACAAAGCTCGAGATTAGGAGCGCTCACCCTGTCCCCTTCAACAAGGAATGGTGGACGAGCCAATGTGTGGGAGCCAACGATTTGAGTACGCCTGACGAAGGGTCATTCAGACTGGAAACGTTGGCTCCATTCTCTGTCAGGCCTGCTGAGATTTTCCAGCACTTTCTGTTTTTATTTCCGATTCCAGCGTCCGCAGTATTTTGCCTTAGTTTGAGTTCCTCACTTCACACACCACCAGGATGGCCAGTTCCCATCTGTGCCCACAGTAAGCCAATGTTTCATTTACTTTCCTTTAATGTGTTAGTCCCTTTTTAACCATGAAAACTGTTCTTTATTTCGTTTATACTAATGAATGCAGACTGGTCTTTTCCCCAGGTTTGGGGTGTCCAAAACTAGAGGGTGGCACTATGACTAACATTGCTGCCCCACAGCGCCAGGGACCGGGGTTCCGCTCCAGCTGCGGGTGACTATCTGTGTGGAGATTGCACATTCTCCACGTGTCTGCATGGGTTTTCTCTGGATGCTCCTGTTTCCTCCCACGTCCAAAGACATACAGGTTAGGTTGACTGGCCATGGTAAATTGCTCCTTAATGCCAGAGGGACTAGCTAGGGTAAATAGGTAAGATTACAGGGATAGGGCCTGGGTGGGATTGTGCAGATTCGATGTCTGAATGGGCTCCTTCTGTACTGTAGGGGTTCTATGAATAGAGGGCATAGGTTGAAGGTGAGAGGGGAAAGATTTAAAAGGGACCTGAGGGGTAACTTCACAAGGATGATGGTGCGTATATGGAATGGGCAGCCGGAGAAAGTAGTTGAGGCAGACACAATAGCAACATTTAAAAAGTATTTGGATAGGTACATGGATGGGAAGGGGTGAGAGGTATATGGACCAAACGTGGGCAACTGGAACTTGCTGGGAGGGCACCATGATCAGCATGGACCAGCTGGGCTTGTTTCCTTACTCTGAGACTCTTTGACGGTATATGGTAGGATTGCACATTCTCTGGGCAAAAAAATGCTCCAGATATTAAGCCAGTGGCAAGCAACATGACTGAAACTGTAAACTGGCTTCAGAATCGGAATCCGAGCGCTGATGCGGACTGCGAGAATAAATCCCCACTCTATCACTGCAGGACTGGGAGACTGAAATACCTCACAGTTCACTGTGTGTGGTATAACTGCTATTGTAATCAGGCTGATCAACAGCAGAAAGAGACATGAAAATAAAGCTCCTGAAATACTAACCACAACTCTAAGAGCGCGACAAACTGAAGCACGCTGATTACTGCTTATTAGTTTTCTGATCTTGATATGGGGAAGTAATAAATATCAAATGTATTCTTATAATCCTGTTGTCCAACAGACTGGTTCCTACAATTTGTGCTGTTATGCCTCCACACAACATAAGAAATAGGAGCAGGAGTAGGCCATCTAGCCCTTCGAGCCTGCCCCGCCATTCAATAAAGATCACGGCTGATCTGAAGTGGATCAGTTCCACTTTCCCACCTGCTCCCCACAACCCTTAATTCCCCTGTCTATCAGAAACCTATCTACCCATGACTTAAATATGTCCAACGAGGTAGCCTCCATCACTTCAATGGGCAGAGAATTCCACAGATTCACCACCCTCTGAGTGAAAAAGTTCCCCCCCAACTCTGTTCTAAACTGCCCCCCCTCCCCTTATTTTGAGGCTGTGCCCCCTAGTTCTGGACAACGAGCAAGGCAACAAAATAAAAACAGAAAACATTGCAAATACTCAGCAAGGCCGACACGATGAGTTAATGGGCTGAATGTTCCCGCCACTGCCGCAACCCTGATTCTGGGGCATTGAGCGAGATCGGGACTTGTGTAGAGTTTGAGAATGGATCAGGGGGCCAATTCGATGCTGGAATTTGGAAATTTCTTTCTGGTTCCAGTTCCAAACGAAGATCAACAAGGCCAGGAAAATTCAGGCCAGCGTTTCAAGTCAATGAGCAAGAATTTTACGAGATTGATTCTAAGTGTCCAGCTTGTGTGAAAATGGGACAATTCCGTTTACTGGCTGAGTTTTCATAGAGAATCTTATGCGCTTAGTCACTGAAAAAAAAAGGTCTAGACTATTTCTAACTGCTGCAGGCAGGCTGGGTTTAATTTGCCAGCTAGCTTGTAGAAGGAGCTACTGTCCACGTGCAGGCCTCGGATTCTGCACATGCTCAATAGCAACTGCAGGGGTCTGGCAGACAGAGAGAGAGAGCTGTCGAGCCCCTGCTATTGCAGCCAGCTCCACTCCCACCCCCACTCCAGCAATCGTAGGGGCCCGCGGTCGATCGCAAGCCCCTTAACGCGTGGATGTCAATGGGTAGAATGAGCTGGTAAAATTTCACCCAAAGATCTTTTGTCCTGCGGAAAGGTCAGCTTCCCAAATTGTCAACTCGGCATCTCTTTCCACAGACACTTAGAACATAGAACATAGAACATAACAGCGCAGAACAGGCCCTTCGGCCCACGATGTTGCGCCGACCAATTAAAAAAGCAATGACCCTCTAACATAAACCAATCCCTTTCCATCCATAAACCTATCCACGGATCTCTTAAACGCCCCCAAACTAGGCGCATCTACAACTGCAGCAGGCAGGGCATTCCAATCCCTCACCACCCTCTGGGTAAAGAACCTACCCCTGACATCCGTCCTATAACTACCCCCCCTTAATTTAAAGCCATGCCCCCTCGTGCTAGCTTTCTCCATCCGAGGAAAAAGGCTATCACTGTCCACCCTATCTAAACCTCTAATCATCTTATATGTTTCAATAAGGTCCCCTCTTAGCCGCCTTCTTTCTGGCGAAAACAACCCCAAATCCCTCAGCCTCTCCTCATAGGACCTCCCCTCCATACCAGGCAACATCCTGGTAAACCTCCTCTGCACCCTCTCCAATGCCTCCACATCCTTCCTATAATGTGGGGACCAGAACTGCACACAATACTCCAAGTGCGGGCGCACCAGAGTTTTGTAAGTTGCAACATGACGTTGTGGCTCCTAAATTCAATCCCCCTACCAATAAACGCCAAGACACCGTATGCCTTCCTAACTACCTTATCTACTTGCTGAGTATTTATAGGGTTTCTTTTGTTCTCTTTTGATTTCAGCGTTCCAACATTTTACTTGCGAATAAGGTAATGTGCTGCATTTAGAGATAGATCTTCCCTACATAACTCAAATAGCCACAACTCAAAGTAACCCAAGTCGGGCTACACTACAGTGTCCTTAGCGAAGCAAACTGCACGCTCATTTTGGAAAATGTCACTTCTGACTGCAGCTGATGAGGCATTTGGTTGTTTCAACTTTTACTCCAGAGTTAGTTGTGCAAACATGTTCTTTATCATGCTTTCAATGAGAATGATCGCAATGGTAAGATGCGCAAACAACAAGGAGAACAGACCTTCTTTCACAGTTGCTGTGCTTTGGAGCTCCTTTTCCCCATTCGTGGTGGACTCAACTTCTGCTTTTACCTCTTCTTTCTGAAAAATGGATAGAAAGCAGACCAATCAGAACTTTGAAAGAAGAAGGAAAATAATCAACTCGCATTTTCGTAACGCCTTTCACAATTTCAGGAATTCTCAGAGCGCTTTGCAGGCAGTGAGGTACGTTTGAAACCTAGTCACTGTTGTACTGCGGGAATTCATGCAGGGAAAGCTCCCACAAATGGCACTGACGTCATGAGCAGAAACGCTGGCTGGAACTTTCCAGCTCTCCTGCGGAGATGAGCTCACCATTGGTCACTGGCGGGACCTTCCAGTCCCTCCAAAGTCAAAAGCAATTTGCGTGGCTCACCCAGTCTGCCACCGGAGGACCCAGTAGCAGGGTGGTCAACTTCACTGCGACTGGAAGCATGGCCAATCCATCTAACTTACACATCTTTTGACACTAAGGGGCAATTTACCATGGCCAGTCCACCTAACCTGCACATCTTTGGACATTAAGAAGCAATTTAGCACGGCCAATCTGCCTAACCTGCACATCTTTGGACACTAAGGGGCAATTTACCATGGCCAATCTACCTAACCCACACATCTTTGGACATGTTGTTCTTTGTTCTTTATTAAGAAGCAATTTAGCACGGCCAGTCCACCTAACCTGCATATCTCCAGCTATCCTGCATATCTTTTGACTGATTACTGAATTTGGGCTGTTGTCTGATTCTGGACATATATATATATATAACCTCAGCATGTGTGCAGGGAGAGTGGGGAAATCAAGGCAGTTCAATTTGACCCCCCCCCGTCCCATCTGTAACAGACAGTATGAGATTGCTATGCTTACCTTGGTTTCTCCAGCATCACTTCGTCTGGTTCTTTTCATAATCTCTTCTATTCTCTACAACAAAAAAATTGGCAAGAGGAGACGGTCATATTTTTCTTTGAACTAAACCTTGTCTCCCTGATGTGCGTCCACCCGCCCATCCATCCTAACCTTCTTCCTCTCCATCCGCTCCCGTTCAATCTGCTGAATGACCAGTTCCCGTTCCAGTCTCTGGCGTTCAGCGGCCTCACGAGCCTTGGTTTCAGCTTCTTCACGCTGCGCAGGGAGAAACACAGGACACAGCTGTAAGGAAACAACCTCGAAACTGAGCCAATTTCACCCTCGCCCAAATACAATTCTAATCACACAAATCACAGAAAGAAAATATTGTTCCTTAAGAGGCTGAGCTTGACGTTGGGAAGATCCTATGGTGCAGTGGGTAGTGTTCTGAGCCAGAAGCTCTGACCTCTTTTAGGTAATATAACCACAGGATTCGATGGCCAAGGAAGGTGTGTTCATAACTCGGTCTAACAGGTTGTAAATCAACAAAGAACATAAGAACATAAGAAATAGGAGCAGGAGTAGGCCATCTGGCCCTTCGAGCCTGCCCCGCCATTCAATAAGATCATGGCTGATCTGTCGTGGCTCAGTTCCACTTTCCCGCCCTCTCCCCATAACCCTTAATCCCCTCTCTTATCAAAAACCCATCAACCCGCGTCTTAAAAATATTTAGCGAGGCAGCCTCCACCACTTCAACGGGCAGAGAATTCCAGAGATTCACCACCCTTTGAGTGAAGAAGTTCCTCCTCAACTCCGTTCTAAACCGCCCCCCCTTTATCTTGAGGCTGTGCCCCCTAGTCCTACTGTCCTTTCTGAGCGGGAAGAACCTCTCCACCTCTATCCTATCCATCCCATTCATCATCTTGTACATCTCAATGAGATCTCCCCTCATCCTTCTAAACTCTAACAAGTACAAGCCTAGTTTATTCAGCCTCTCCTCATAGCTCAACCCCCTCAACTCCGGTATCAGCCTAGTAAACCTCCTCTGCACTCCCTCCAATGCCAAAATATCCTTGCGCAAGTACGGCGACCAAAACTGCACACAGTACTCCAGCTGCAGCCTCACCAGTGCCCTGTACAGTTGCAGCAAGACCTCCCTACTTTTATATTCAATCCCCCTCGCTATGAAGGCCAGCATCCCATTCACCTTCCTGACCACCTGCTGCACCTGCAGGCTGGGTTTTTGTGACTCATGCACAAGGACCCCCAGGTCCCTCTGCACCATAGCATGCTGCAGCTTTTCGCCATGTAAGTAGTAGTCCTTCCTACCATTATTCCTACCAAAGTGGACAACCTCACACTTGCCAAACATTTTGCCAAATAGAATCATGGACCAATCCAATGGATTTCCATGGTCACCCTCTTATGACTGAAGAGGGTTCATCTCTAATCAAACAATACATCAGTCTAAACACCTTCAACATACAGGACGATGCTATCCGACTCTCAAAGCACTGTCCACCTTTAGTAACTATGAAAAGGTAATCCTGCAGTCAATGAGGTTTACCTGGTTGGATCCAAGTTAGTATCCCATTCTCTGGAATTGATTCTGTAAACCTGGCTATAGTCAACAAGCAAGATTCGCCAGATCTGAAATGTGTCATTACGTGGACTGGGTAGATGCAGAGTAAAATTTCCCCAAGTTGGGGAATCTAGAACATGGGGATCACAGTCTCAGGATGTGGGGCCAATCACTTAGCACTGGGATGAAGAGAAATTTCTTCACTCAAAGGATTACGAATCTTTAGAAATCTCTACCCCAGAGGACTGGGGATGCTCCATTATTGACTCTATTTAAGACAAAGCGAACAGATCTTTGGATACTGAGGAAATTAAGGGACATGTGGATAGTGTGGCAATGTGGAGTTGAGGTAGAAAATCAGTATTGAATGTTGGAATAGGGGCAAATGCCCGAATGACCTACTTTTGATGTTCTTCTGTATAAATACTTTTACAGAAAGGAGACTGGCTGAAGCAGCGAGTTAGAATTTTACATGGGTTTAACAGATTAAATTATATGGATAGATTGCCTGAACTTGGCTTCTATTTTGTTGAGTTTAGAAGATGACTTAATTGAGGTGGTTTGAATTTCTAACAGAGATTAAGTTTCTAATTGGGGCGGCACGGTGGCACAGTGGTTAGCACTGCTGCCTCACAGCGCCAGGGACTCGGGTTCGATTCCTGGCTTGGGTCACTGTCTGTGTGGAGTTTGCACATTCTCCCCGTGTCTGCGTGGGTTTCCTCCGGGTGCTCCGGTTTCTTCCCACAGTCCAAAGGTGTGTGGGTTAGGTTGATTGGCCAGGCTAAATTGATCCTAGAGTCAGGAGGATTAGTGGGATAAATACGTGGGGATACGGGAATAGGGCTGGTTGGGATTGTGGTTGGTGCAGACTCGATGGGCCAAATGGCCTCCTTCTGCACTGTAGGGACTCTATGATTCTTCTGAACTCCAGCGAATATAATCCTATTCAATCTCTCCTCATATGTCAGACCCACCATCCCAGGAATCAGTCTGATAAACCTTACTCCACTCCCTCTACAGCAAGAACATCCCTCCTCCAATGAGGAGACCAAAACTGCTTACAATACTCCAGGTATGGTCTCATCAAAGTCCTATACAAATGCAGCAAGATGTCCCTGCTCCTGTACTCAAATCCTCTCACTGTGAAGGCCATTTGCCTTTTTTTGCTGCCTGCTGCACCTAATGTTTACCTTCAGTGACTGGCGTACAAGGATACCCAGGTCTCACTGCACATTCCTCTCTCCTAATAAATGGCAACTCAACTCGTAATCTTCGAGTACACCGTCAACGACTGTTGGACGAAGACACCCAGCTTTTGTTGCACACTGCCCTGTTATTTGTAGCCATCCATTTAATAACAAGATGAAATGCCTGAATGAGGATTACTGTGCATGTATGTGACTGTGCAGAGTGTGGACAATAAGGCCGATGAGTTGCAGACACAGATAGCCACATGGAAACACGATGTTGTTGTGAAAACGGAGAACTGGGTCAAGAACTGGGTATTATATATTCCTGGGTATCAAAGATGTTCAGGAAAGATAGGGAAGGAAAGAAAGGAGGAGGGGTTGGAGTATTGATTAAGGAGAACATTACAGTACTGAAGAGGGATTCCCGTCCCCAGAGGTCGAGAGCAGAATCTATTTAGCTGGAGCTAAGAAACAATGGCAAAACCATCCCATCGCCTGGTGTAATCAATGGGCCACGAATTCATGGGAAAGATTTTAGGGATAAATTTGCAAGTAAATTACAGAGCGACGCTGGAATTATGAAGTAGTTATAATCAGGAACTTTCATTTCCCAAATAAAGATTGGGATAGTATTTGCATAAAAGACAGAGCAGGGAAAGAGTTTCTCAAGTTTGTTCAGAATATTCTGCAGCAGGATGAAGAAGGAGACACTGCTAGACCTGGTTCCTGGGAATGAGGTGTTCCAAATGGATCAAGCGTCTGTTGAAGAAGATTTAGAGAACAGTGACCATTGTGTCATGAGGGTTAGATTGGATATGAAAAAAGACAAGGGACAATCCAGAATGCAAAGAATTAACTGGGGGAGGACCAAATTGACAAGCAAAACTCAAATGGAGTAATAGACTATCTTTAAAGGGGAGACAATTCAGGAAGGGACAGTTCAAGAACAGATAGTTCAGATAGAGTTCCACGAGGGGAACATTTTTCACACCTTTCCGCCTGCAAACCTCAGGGAAATGGTGAGGTCAGATGAAACCTAGAAACAAAGAACAGTACAGCAAAGTACAGGCCCTTCGGCCCTCAATGTTGTGCCAAGCTATGTCCGAACCCAAGCTGTCCCACGCTCTATCATTCTGGTAAATGAGATGAGATCATCTGCATTTCATTTGATGGCGGGACAAGTAATTCTAGAAAAACAAATTCTCTTGATGGTGGTGTGGGACGAACACTGCTGGCGTCTTGTTTGCGGGACTGCTTCATCAGAGACTTTGTCTATCCAGCTGATACCACGGATGCTTTATAAACACTGGAGGAGGAAGCTAATGAGTCTTTTCTCTTGGTAGGTGTGAGTTGTCCAGGCTTCACTGCCATAGAGCAACATGCCAAAGATACTGGCCTTGTAAGTTAAACCCATTGTTCTGTTGGTCAGTTTGGTGGCTTTTCCATACCTATTTTGTTAGTTGGCCAAAGTTGGTGGTTCCCTTCCCAATGGATGCACTCAGCTCTTTGTCAAGAGAAAATCTGTGTGTCACCCCAGATCCAAGGTCACAGAGTTTGGTGGCTGCTTCCGGGGATGTGTGAGCTCCAAAGGCTCACAGATCATCTATCCTAGATCTACTATCGCATTCCCCCCTCACCATCAGCATCAATAAAACTACAGTTATGTCAGAAGATGTTGTGCCTCCACCTCTGAGAAGGAAAGGGAGGACAAACAAATGCAGAGTTCCCTGGATGATGAAAGAGATAGAGAGAACAATAAGTGGGATGCAAAAGAATTTGGTCCTTGGGGCCCAGATATTTCCAGTCGATATTAACAACTTGGATACAGGGATAGAAGACTCTGTACCCAGATTTGCAGAAGACACAGAAATAGACGGACAGTAAGTTGCAATGAAGAAATAGGAATCTTATAAATGGATACAGAGAAGTTAGGAGAGTGGACCAAAAGATGGCAAAGCGGATTTAATGTGGATAAATGTGAAATCATGTATTTTGATCGGAAAAACGGGAAGGCCACTTATTATCTAACCGGGGAGAGACTTCACGGTGCAGAGGGATCTGGGTGTCCTTGTTCATGAGTCACAGAAAAGTAGTATGCAGGTACAGCAGATAATAAAGAATGTGAATGGAATGTTGGCATTTATGGCTAAAGGAATAGAATATAAAGGGAAGGAAGTATTGTTGCAACAATACAAGGCGTTACTGAGATCACACCTGAAGTATTGTGCACAGTTTTTGTCCCCTTATTTAAGGAAAGATATAGTGGCACTGGAGGAAGTTCAGAGGAGGTTCACTAGATTGATTCCAGAGATGGGGTGGCACGGTGGCACAGTGGTTAGCACTGCTGCCTCACAGCACCAGGGACCCAGGTTCGATTCCAGCCTCAGGGGTGACTGTCTGTGTGGAGTTTGCACATTCTCCCTGTGTCTGCGTGTGTTTCCTCCAGGTGATCGGTTTCCCCCCAAAGTCCAAAGGTATACGGGTTAGGTGCATTGGCCATGCTAAATTACCCCTAGTGTCAGGGGGACTGGCAGGGTAAATGTGTGGGGTTGCGGGAATAGGGCCTGGATGGGATTGTGGTCAGTGCAGAGTTGATGGGCCAAATGGACTCCTTCTGCACTGTAGGATTCTATGAAGATGAGGGATTTTCCGTATTGAGAGAGATTGAACAGTTTAGGCCTTCAGTCTCTGAAATTTAGAAGAATGAGGGGAGATCAAATTGAGGTAAGATGATAAAAGGTATGGATAAAGTAGATGTGGAGCGGATGCTTCCTCTGTGGGGCACTGTAGGACGAGAGGTCATAGTCTGAGAATAGGGATAGGAAATTTAACATAGAGCTGAGGAGAAACTACTTCTCCCAAAGGGTTGTGAATCTGTGGAATTCACCACCCCAGAGTGCGGTGGATGCTGGGACAGTGAGTAAATTTAAGGAGGAGTTAGACAGATTTTTAATTGGTGATGAGTTGAAGGCTTATGGGGAGAAGGCAGGAAAATGGGGATGAGGAGCATATCAGCTGTGATCGAATGGCAGAGCGGACTCGATGGGCCGAATGGCCTAATTCTGTTTCTATATTTTACGAGCTTATGAAGTAGAAAAAGCACACAGATGACATTTGTCAGGTGGATAATACAATTGAGAACCTAGCTGAATGTAAGACCATAAGAAATAGGAACAGCAGTAGGCCATTCAGCCCTTCAGCCTGCCCCACCATTTAATAAAATCATGGCTGATCTAACACTCATTTAGAACATAGAACACTACAGCACAAACAGGCCCTTCGGCCCACAAGTTGCGCCGATCACTTCCATACCTACCAAGCCATAGAACTATCTGTAACTCCCAATCCCATTAAATCCCATGTACTCATCCAGAAGTCTCTCAAAAGACCCCAGCGAGTTCGCCTCTACCACCACCGACAGCAGCCGATTCCACTCACTCACCACCCTCTGAGTGAAAAACTTTCCACTTTCGTGTCTTCACTCTGTAACCCTTAATTCACTTACCGATAAGAATTGATCTCAGCCTTGAGGAATGTTCAAAAACCCAACCTTCACAGCCTCCTGGAGTAAGAATTTTAAAGATTCACCACTCTTTGAGAGAAGAAATTCTTCCTCAAATCTGTCTTAAATGAGCACCTCCTTATTCTGCGACTATGTCCTCTGACCCTACACTCTGGCATGGTGGCACAGTGGTTAGCACTGCTGCCTCACAGCGCAAGGAAGCTGGGTTCAATTCCGGCCTTGGGTGACTGTCTGTGTGGAGTTTGCACATTCTCCCCATATCTATGTGGGTTTTCTCCCACAGGCCTAGGATGTGTAGGTTTGGTGGATTAACCATGCTAAATTGCCCCTTAGGGAGATGGTTTAAAGCCTGATTGGGATTGTTGTTAGTTCAGGTTTGAGGGGACCAAACACCTCTCCCTGCATTGTAGGGATTCAATGATTAGGAACATCCTCCCAACATTTACCCTAGCTCCAAGGATCTTATTTTTCAATGATATCGCTTCTCATTCTTCTGAACTCCAGGGAGTACAAACTCAACCTGTTTAATCTTTCCTCATGTAGCAGTCTCTCCATACCTGGGATCATCCTAGTAAACCTCCTCTGTATGGCCTCCAACAATAATATAGAGTATGGAAAGTTCACAGGGAAAGTGAAGTAAGAGAGGCAAAGAGAGATGAAAAGAGACTGGCGGGTAAAACAGAAGGGAATCCAAAAGTCTTCTGCAGGCGTAACTAGTCAAAGGCGAGTAAAATTCGGACTAAAAGGGATTTACACATGGAGGCCAGGGTCAGGGCTGAGGTACTAAATGAATACTTTGCATCTATCTTTACCAAATATTATCTTTACCAAAGCTCGCTGTCAGGGCAGGATATCTGATAGAGGTAAAAGTGGGAAAGGTCTTGGGAAGGGCGGTGCCAAACAGCACCGGAAAGTTCTCCGCGATAATATTCAGGGAATAACTAAACCTGCCATCTGTCGGCTCGCTCAGTGTGGGGGCGTTAAGCGCACTTCAGCCCTCATCTATGAAGAAAACCTCAGAGTCCTGAAGATTTTCTTGGCGAACGATCATTCGGAACTCGGTTACCTACAGCGAACACTCCAGACGCAAGGCCCGTTACTGCCATGGATGTTGTGTCTGCCCTGAAACGCCAAGGACGAACCCTCTACGGTTTTGGTGGTTGAAAACTTAAGGGAAAATATTTCACTGGAAATGCTCTTTTAAGAGCCATGAGGGAAAAAAAAAGGAAGAAAATGCTGCCCAGGTCGTGGTGGAAGAGGAAGTATTCGAGACACAATGAGTTAAAAATTGAGAAGGACGATGTATTAGAGAGACTGCCTGTACTTCAATCTCCAGGACTGGATGAAATGTGTACATCTGAAGGAAGTAAGAGTAGAAATTGTGGGGTGGTATTGACCATAATTTTTCAGTCTTCCATACAGAATTGCAAATATTCCAGCTTTGTTTAAGAAAAGGTGTTAGGATAAACTCAGCAATCGCAGTTTAATCTCAGCGATGGGGAAAGCTTTTAGAAATAATGATTTTGGGTAAAATATTTGAGCTGACGGAAACCAGGTTTAGTTATTCCCTGAATATTATCGCGGAGAACTTTCCGGTGCCGTTTGGCACTGCCCTTCCCAAGACCTTTCCCACCTTTACCTCTACCAGACATCCCGCCCTGACAGCGAGCTTAATACTTGGTAAAGATAGATGCAAAGTATTCATTTAGTACCTCAGCCCTGCCCCTTGTCTCCATGTGTAAATCCCTCTTAGCCCGAATTTTACTCACCTTTGACTAGTTACGCCTGCAGAAGACTTTTGGATTCCCTTCTGTTTTATCTGCCAGTCTCTTTTCATCTCTCTTTGCCTCTCTTATTTCACTTTCCCTGTGAACTTTCCATCTCTATATTATCGTTGAGTTAATTAAGGAAAAGCACCATGGATTTTTAAAGGACAGATTGTATTTAACTAACTTGCTGGGGTTGATGAGGTAACAGAACAAGTCGGGATTCTACGACAATGGAGCTTTTTGTGATATCAAACTCTGATAAGATTCTAGGTTCAACTCCCTGGGTTAATCTTCCTCAAAATTACATGTTCCAAACCTCAAAATTCACAGGTAACATCCCACTGATTATTAAGTTGTTGTACTGCAAGATGAAAGTGCTCACCTAACCGTTGCCAGGATTAATGCAGCAGAGGTGGCAAGGTGGTATTGTCAGTGGACTAACAATCCAGAGACCCACAGTTATGCTCTGGGTTCGAATCCCACCAAGGCAGACGGTGACATATGAATTCAGTAAAGATCAGGAATTAAAAGTCCTTGAAACCATTGGTGTAAAAACCCAATCCATTTCACTAATGCCCTTTAGGGGAGGAAATCTGCTGTCTTTGCCTGGTCTCTGGTTGACTCTCCACTGCTCTCTGAAATGGCCTGACAAGCCACTCAGTTCAAGGGCAACTAGGGATGGGTAGCACATATTGGCCCAGCCAGCGAAACCCTCATCTCATAAATGAATGAAAAAAAACAAATTTCCCATTATCATAACAGAACCTTAGGAAGGACGACATTCATAAATGTTGGAAAAAGCATCACTTCACACCACCAACCTGCTGTTCCAGTCTAGCCAAGAGTTCTTTCTCCTGCTGTTCTCTGAGGATTCTCTCCTCCTCCGCCTTCCTCTGGCGTTCCAGCTCCTGTTCCAGCTCCTGCTGTCTCCGCTCTTCTTCAAGCCGGCGGGCCTCTTCTTCGCGACGTGCTTTCTCCTCAGCCTCCTTTCTTTGTAACTCCTCCCTCAGTTTCCTTCAACAAGCCAAGCAGATAAACTCAAGAGCCATCATCAGCACCTTCCCTCGCAGCAACTGAGTACAAACAAATGCCTCAGATGATAAAGGTGAGGCCAGAGACCAGGCTACCTGACAAAAATGGTCAACGGCCTTGGGCAGACAAGGGAGGGGAAGCGATCCTCATTTGAGAAAACGCCTTCAGAAAGTGAACACAGTAACTCTGGAGTAATCCTACTGTATCTTATTGCTTAAGCTGCTAATGGAATGTGTGTGGACAATCGCAAATACAATCCCTCTGTGGCATGGAGTCTTTTAGCTTTGGTCTGCTTTTGTGAGGAAGGGTGTTCTTGCTCTCGAGGGAGTGTAACGAAGGTTTACCTGGCTGATTCCAGGGATGGTGGGACTGATACATGAGGAGGGATTGACTAGGTTAGGATTATTTTCACTGGAGTTCAGATGAATGAGGGGGGGGATCCCATAGACACTTACAAAATTCTAACAGGTCTAAACAGGATAGATGCAGGGAAGATATTCCTGATGGTGAGGAGCCCAGAATCAGAGTCACAGTCTGAGGATTCGGGGTAGACCATTTAGGATGGAGTTGAGGAGATATTTCTTCACCCAAAGCGTGGTGAGCCTTTGGAATTCATTACCACAGGGAGTAGTTGAAGCTCGAAGGGCCAAATGGCCTCCACCTGAGCCTATGTTTCTACGAGTCGCAGTCACATGAAGACAAATGACGTTGTGTAACAGGATTTTCACAGTAACTTCAATGCAGTGTTAATGTAAGCCTACTTGTGACACTAATAAATAAAGCTTAAGCTTTGGTCACTTACTGTTTCAAACTTGGTTTGAGGAAAATAATGCCCGTTGTGAAATATTTATCAGTTAATTGAATTGAGAAATTTTCGATTGTTCTGCTCTTTATTTTGTTTCAAGTCTGTGTTGTCGGACAGAAACCGAGAGCAGTATTCTGGGTCAAAGTCCCTGTATGGGGATCACATGGGATTCCTGACCCCACACTATCAGGAGCAGAGGGGGGATGAGACTGAGGGGGGACTGTGAGAGAGGGGGGGGCTGTGAGAGAGGGGGGGCTGTGAGAGAGGGGGGGCTGTGAGAGAGGGGGGGCTGTGAGAGAGGGGGGGCTGTGAGAGAGGGGGGGCTGTGAGAGAGGGGGGGCTGTGAGGGGGGGGGGCTGTGAGAGAGGGGGGGGGCTGTGAGAGAGGGGGGGGGCTGTGAGAGAGGGGGGGGCTGTGAGAGAGGGGGGGCTGTGAGAGACGGGGGGCTGTGAGAGAGGGGGGGCTGTGAGAGAGGGGGGGCTGTGAGAGAGGGGGGGCTGTGAGAGAGGGGGGGCTGTGAGAGAGGGGGGGCTGTGAGAGAGGGGGGGCTGTGAGAGGGGGGCTGTGAGAGGGGGGGCTGTGAGGGGGGGGGGACTGTGAGGGGGGGGGCTGTGAGAGGGGGGGGAGCTGTGAGCGGGGGGGCTGTGAGAGAGGGGGGGCTGTGAGAGAGGGGGGGGCTGTGAGGGGGTGGCTGTGAGGGGGGTGGCTGTGAGGGGGGGGGCTGTGAGAGAGGGGGGGCTGTGAGAGAGGGGGGGCTGTGAGAGAGGGGGGGCTGTGAGAGAGGGGGGGCTGTGAGAGAGGGGGGGCTGTGAGAGAGGGGGGGGCTGTGAGAGAGGGGGGGGCTGTGAGGGGGTGGCTGTGAGGGGGGGGGCTGTGAGGGGGGGGGCTGTGAGAGAGGGGGGGCTGTGAGAGAGGGGGGCTGTGAGAGAGGGGGGGCTGTGAGAGAGGGGGGGCTGTGAGAGAGGGGGGGCTGTGAGAGAGGGGGGGCTGTGAGAGAGGGGGGGCTGTGAGAGAGGGGGGGCTGTGAGAGAGGGGGGGGCTGTGAGAGAGGGGGGGGCTGTGAGAGAGGGGGGGGCTGTGAGAGAGGGGGGGGCTGTGAGAGAGGGGGGCTGTGAGGAGGGGGGCTGTGAGGGGGGGGGCTGTGAGGGGGGGGGCTGTGAGAGAGGGGGGGCTGTGAGAGAGGGGGGCTGTGAGGGGGGGGGCTGTGAGAGAGGGGGGGCTGTGAGAGAGGGGGGGCTGTGAGAGAGGGGGGGCTGTGAGAGGGGGGGGGCTGTGAGAGAGTGGGGGGCGCTGTGAGAGAGGGGGAGCTGTGAGGGGGGGGGCTGTGAGAGAGGGGGGGCTGTGAGAGAGTGGGGGGCGCTGTGAGAGAGGGGGGAGCTGTGAGGGGGGGGCTGTGAGAGAGAGGGGGGGCTGTGAGAGAGGGGGGGGGCTGTGAGAGAGGGGGGGGGCTGTGAGAGGGGGGGGGGGCTGTGTGAGAGGGGGGGGGCTGTGAGAGAGGGGGGGGCGCTGTGAGAGAGGGGGAGCTGTGAGGGGGGGGGCTGTGAGAGAGGGGGGGCTGTGAGAGAGTGGGGGGCGCTGTGAGAGAGGGGGGAGCTGTGAGGGGGGGGCTGTGAGAGAGAGGGGGGGCTGTGAGAGAGGGGGGGGGCTGTGAGAGAGGGGGGGGGCTGTGAGAGGGGGGGGGGCTGTGTGAGAGGGGGGGGGCTGTGAGAGAGGGGGGGGGCTGTGAGAGAGGGGGGGGGCTGTGAGAGAGGGGGGGGGCTGTGAGAGAGGGGGGGGGCTGTGAGAGAGGGGGGGGGCTGTGAGAGAGGGGGGGGCTGTGAGAGAGGGGGGGCTGTGAGAGAGGGGGGGGCTGTGAGAGAGGGGGGGGCTGTGAGAGAGGGGGGGGCTGTGAGAGAGGGGGGGGCTGTGAGAGAGGGGGGGCTGTGAGAGAGGGGGGGGCTGTGAGAGAGGGGGGGCTGTGAGAGAGGGGGGGGCTGTGAGAGAGGGGGGGGCTGTGAGAGAGGGGGGGGCTGTGAGAGAGGGGGGGGCTGTGAGAGAGGGGGGGGCTGTGAGAGAGGGGGGGGCTGTGAGAGAGGGGGGGGCTGTGAGAGAGGGGGGGGCTGTGAGAGAGGGGGGGGCTGTGAGAGAGGGGGGGCTGTGAGAGAGGGGGGGGCTGTGAGAGGGGGGGGGCTGTGAGAGAGGGGGGGCTGTGAGAGAGGGGGGGGCTGTGAGAGAGGGGGGGGCTGTGAGAGAGGGGGGGGACTGTGAGAGAGGGGGGGGCTGTGAGGGGGGGGCTGTGAGAGAGGGGGGGCTGTGAGAGAGGGGGGGGCTGTGAGAGAGGGGGGTCTGTGAGAGAGGGGGGGAGCTGTGAGAGAGAGGGGGGGGCTGTGAGAGAGGGGGGGGCTGTGAGAGAGGGGGGGGGGCTGTGAGAGAGGGGGGGGCTGTGAGACAGAGATGAGAAGAGAGAGAGCGGGAGAGGGAAAGCACCTGGGGCCATTTTACTGTATTACTCCCAGAAATATAAATATTGTTAAAAACAGAGAGCAAAGAATCAGGATAGAATGGATAAATCCACTTGCTGGACATTACAGATGGGAAGGAGCGAAGCCATGGAGGGATGTGAAAAGATGGATGAGAATTTTGAAATCTGACTTTTTAAATGCAGCACATTACCTTTCAGCTTCCTCCTGCTCCAGCCTCTCCTTCTCCTCAATCTCCTTCTGCAGGCGTGCAAGTCTTCGTCTTTCTGCTAGAAGTTTTGCTGCTTCCTCTGGGTTAGTTGTTCCTGCCATTGTCTTAGTGCTGGATGTGTCTGATAGAGAAATGTGGAGAGGTGTGTCAGCATGCACACACATGCGCACATCTGCACGTACATATACATCCACACAGACACATAGACACACACAAAATACACACACAGACATATGTGTGTGTGTGCATGCACACAAATACACACATGCTCAGACACACGTGCACGCATAGATGTGCACATATGCAGACATGCACACAAATCCACACATGCACGGACACATATATGCATACATGCAGATGTACGCATATGCGCACCTGTGCTTCTGTGTATGCATACATGCAGATGTATGCACACGCATACACAGAAGCACAGGTGCACATAAACACACATGTGCATGCACATACGCACATGCACATAGAAATACACACCCATACACACACACAGACATGCATGAATGCATGCAGGCACATACATGTAGATGCACTCACACATGCACACACAAACGCACAGACACACACAGATTCCCATTTCTAAATGCCCTCCATTCTAGAGGCCTTTAAGAATCAGTTTAACAGTGGGTTTCCTCCGGGTGCTCCAGTTTCCTCCCACAGTCTGAAAGACATGCGCCACAGTGAGGCCACAAAGGGAATTTCACAGTAACTTCATTGCAGCGTTAACGTAAGCCTTACTTGTGACGAAGAAGTAAACTTTATTTTAGCTATTATCTCTGTATGTGGGCTGTGCCAAGTTTGTGTTTGACAATGTTCCTGCCCTGGGATCTTTTACTGCATTAAGGGTGCTATATAAATGCAAGTTGTTGTAATCACCTTCACCCACAACTGCTTTCTTCCTTTCATGTTCTTTGACCGGGGTTGTGGCTGGAGTCTCCCGCTCTGCTACCTCTGGTGATTTAATGTCACCTCCTGCAGCCTCCTCCGATTTCTGCCGTGCCGGCTCCCCCTGCTCTCTGTTCTTTTTTTTACTCCCGGCACTTCCTGCGATGTTATTAGAAGATGGTCGTCTTCTCATGGGGGAGGACTTGCCGCTGGAAGTGGGAGATGTTGGGAATTCTTTGCCTGAGCTGGGAGAACGGGTTCGAATCTTTGAACTGGCCCTGAAGAATGATAAACAAAAAGTCCACACAGCTTTAAACATACGGAATATATTTTGACAAACGGTTCTGTCCTTACTATTTTATCCATTTATGAAATATTTTACAAAATGTAAAATTTAGCACGTAATTTTCAGTTCGATATGAGCCTACATCTCCAGAAATTATGTTGTTTTTGAAAAATTGGAAGGCCATTAAATTATTTTGAACATGCCCTGAGTTTTATTTTAAAGGCTCCACATTCACTACTTTCACTGTAAGCTGCTTTTTTTAAAGAAATCACATGACTTCTGCTCTATGACCAGCAAGACACCTAGTGGGATAAGACTTGTCTTGTTTACTTGAGTTAACATCAAAAAAACTGCTGTTGTCTGGCCTTAGACTCCTGCTGATTAGCTAAAAACACTTGGCCTGGGAGAAGTTCTGTCTGAACACCTTATTTTACCCTCAGTGTGTTTCTTGGGAGCAAGGAATGAAAGAAAGACGACTGCTTCCCATATTGCCTGTAGAGCAGAGTGGAGTGTTCCCCTCCAGCCAGAATATTCTCAGCATAAATTGTCTGTATAGCAAGCCAACAAAGATGCAACAAGTGAGAGTTAACAAGATACCAAAGATCAATCTGAAAGAACTTCCAGTGTAACCAGCACTCTGTCAGATCAACCGTGTCAAGACCTTTTCAAACTTTATCCTTTTTATAATGTCCCCTTACGCCAGTCTCTGCTGAGATCTTATTTGTATTCATGAAAGCTATATTAGATTTTATTTTCATCTTCATGTGATTACTGAGCTGTTCCCATGGTAGATTGTTATACAATTGAATTCCATTTCAAGCCTGAAAGTAACATACTCTAATCACAGATAATTCTTAAGCTTAAACTTAAAAAAAGTCATCTACATAGGTATGAGAGGATAACTGGCCATGGTCAATCAGAGAAATAGATTGAAGCTATAGATGTAAATAAATAGTGGGAGACATTTAAAGAAGAATTCAAAATGTTGAACAAAAATACATCCCACTGAAGAATAAGGACTCAGCAGGTTGACCCATATCTCACTCAGGAAGTTAAGGATAGTATTAGATTATAATGTTTTATAAAGGCTTATAATGTTACAAAGAATTGTAGCAAGTCTGAGGATTGGACATGTTCTAGAAAGCAAAGGGTCACCAAAACGTTGATAACAGAATGAAAGCAAACCAGCCAGGAATATAAAAACAGACTTAAAGAACTTTTGCTTGTACATAAAAAGGAAGAGAGTAGCTAAAGTAAATATTAGTCCCTTAGAAGCAGAGACAGAAGAAATTAGCATGGAGAATGAAGAAATGATGGAGATGTTGAACACATATTTTGTGTCTGTCTTCACAGTGGAAGACACAAATTACATGTCAGAAACAGAATGTCACACCGGGGATAATGAAAGCAGGGAAATTAAGATCAGCGGAGAAAAGGTATTAGAGAAACATAAGAGAACATATTAAAGAAACATAAAATCAGTCACAAACATTCTGAATGGTGAAACAAGCTCTATAAGCTGAATGGTCTGCTCCTGCTCCTCTCTCATGTTCAAATCCATAAACTACTGACTTGGAATGCTACTGCTGAACCATGTCACATTGTGATCACAGGCTGAGAAACATTGTGACTCACTTCACTGCAGGCGAAGATGACCTTTTGGACATGTTTGCTGGAGATTGAGATCTTCGGAGTGTCGACGTCACACTTGACACAGGCCCAGGAGATGCCTGCCTCTTTTCTTTTTTCACTTTCTCTGTCTGAGAGGAAAAGTTTTTGTTTATACATAGAATCCCAAATGTGTTAAACCATGAGCAAAACCCCAAATACAAGGTTGAACATGTACACACTGCAGTCATTTACTGAAACTTAGTCCAAAAGTTCAAACGTGGATTTAGATTTGGACCACGGCAGAGAATCTGCTGGGAATTTCAAACACTTTCACTCCAATTGTCTTACTCTTGGCATAAGTTTAAAAATATGTTTTGTTCTGGTGATGAATTGAGAATTAGAATCAAAGCAAGGGTCATGAGTGAAGAGGGATTTACAGTGTTGAAATGGCGATGTGGGCTTGTTGGGCCAAAGGGCCTGTTTCCCGTGCTGGGTTGTTCTTTGTTCAGACTAGAAATTTGATTAAGGAAAGGTATGTTATGTTTCACACCTTGGAGATACACAGAGATGACACACAAGGTTTCGACGGCTGCACAGAGGTCTATTTACAATTCTTCTAAAGCGTCTGCTCTCTCACACTCACCAGCTTCTGAGTTCAGTTTCTCTTTCACAGCAACCATGCCTAAATTTTCAAAATACTGCTGCTTCCATTACTTTTGGATTCTGGGGAAAACAATTAACTGCTTCTAAATGAAAAGAATTATGTACCTAAACGCAGTTATCAATAAACATGAGAATGGAGTCATCCCGTCTTCAAACTGGATTGACCACTGCACAGAAACAATATCAGGATACGGGCCAATCTTACCTGGTACTGGGACATGGGGCAATGAGAACATGTGTAGATCATGTGTGAGATACCGGTCAAAGAACAAGCAATTATTGATTTAATTCAGCCCCTTGATCAAAGTGTCAGCTTTTATATTTCCGTTTTAACTGACCATTTGCAACACAGGCTACTGAAAACCCATTGCGCAGCAACAATACAAAAGCAAAGTCCTGCAGAAATCTGATAAACGGGAAATGCTAGAAATATTCAGCAGCTCTGGCAGAATCTGTGGAGAGAGAAACAGAATTCAGGTTTCAGGTCCATGTGAGCGCTTCTGCATTATCTGCTTTTAATAATGTAGTAGCGATCTCCTTCCACTCGATGGTACAATTATAAAGTCAGGAATAGAATTTGTGGATGGTTTGGGGGTGCTGAAAATCCTGGTGTGCCAATCTCAGGACACCATTCCCAGCGCTGGCCATTTTGGGAGAGGAGGGTTTGCAGCCTGGAAAAGCCACTTACCCCCCCCATCGGGTAGACAAGAAATCGGCTCTGTTGACCTCCTGTTAAAGATAAACCACGGAGGTGGCATGCAAAGTTCCAATTGTTCTTCAGTTTGCCAATGTGACAGGGGGGCAAATCAAATGCCTGGAGGCAGGCGCCCAGTGGCAGGTTCAGATGCCAAAGCTGCCAACAGGCCTACAGGCCCATCCTACCTACCTGGGTGCCAAAGCCATCCCCCATATAGTGGCATATAGTTGTATTTTTTCCTGTATTAATTAGTAAGTGCCTGAGAGACACCTTCTTGTTGCAATGTCTTCCCAGTCATTTATCTTGCTCTACAGTTGATTTCTACTCTGAAGTTGGAAGGTAGAAATTTCTGGAATGCCACCGGTGCCATGTGCTAGAGAGAGTCGGATTAGGAAGATTAAGCAGATGAATGCGTGACTTGGGAGCTGGTGCAGGGGACAGGGATTTAGATTTGTGGATCATTGGGATCTCCTTTGGGAAGGAGTGTCCTGTTTGAGAGGGATGGTTTACAACTGAACTGGAGGTGGACCAATATCCTGGGGGGGGGGGTAGATTTGCTAGAGACACTCGGGAGGGTTTAAACTAGCTTGGCGGGGGGGGAGGTTGGGACCCAAAGCAGTCGGGAGACAGAAGAGAAGGTTGAGGACAGCACGGAAGTTAAAGAAAGCACATTAAATAGTAAAGGCAGTGGTACTAGACAGGTCAAACAAGAGGAGGGCAGACAGCAAGGTAAGTCTAAATTAAACTGCAGTTATTTCAATGCTTGAGGCCTGACAGGCAAGGCAGATGAACACAGGGACTGGGATTATATAGCGATTACTGAAACATGGCTAAGGGAGGGACAGGACTGGCAGCTCCATGTTCCAGGGTACAGATGTTATAGGAAGGTTCCGTTTTTGATTAGGGAGAATAACCCAGCAGTACCGAGAGGGGATATTTCTGAGGATTCACCCCCTGAATTTATATGGGTAGAAGTAAAACTAAAAAGGGGGAGGTCACTTTAATAAGACTGTGAAAGGCATTTCGAGGGCAATCTGCCTACTGAGGTAATCTGGGCTGAAGTTAGAAATAGGAAAGGATCAGTCACATTGTTAGGAGTTTTCTATAGGCCCCCAAATAGTAATAGTGATGTAGAAGAGGAAATGGCAAAGCAGATTATGGATCGGTGTGGAGGTCACAGGGTAGTTATCATGGGTGATTTTAACTTTCCAAATATTGATTGGAACCTTTATAGCTCGAATAGTTCAGATGGGACACTTTTTGTACAGTGTGCGCAGGAGAGTTTCCTGACACAATATGTGGATAAGCCAACAAGAGGTGGGGCCACATTGGACTTGGTACTGGGTAATGAACCGGACCAAGTGTTAGATTTGTTTGTGGGAGAGCACTTTGGAGATAGGGACCACAATTCGGTGTCCTTCATTATTGCAATGGAGAAGGATAGGGTCACACGACAGGGCAAGGTTTATAATTGGGGCAGGGGTAATTATGATGCAATTAGGCAAGAATTAGGGAGCGTAAGATGGGAGCAGAAACTGTCAGGTTTTGGGCACAAATGAAAAGTGAAGCTTTTTCAAGGAACAAATACTGCGTGTCCTTGAGAGATATGTCCCTGACAAGCAGGGAGGAAATGGCTGAGTGAGGGAACCATAGTTCACAAAGGTAGTTGAATGCCTTGTTAAAAAGAAAAAGTGTATGTAAGGATGAAAAAAACAAGGTTGAGTTGGGTCGCTTGAGTGTTACAAGGTAGCTAGGAATCAGTTAAAGAAAGTGCTTAGGAGAGCTCGGAGGGGGCATGAGAAGTCCTTGGCGGGTCGGATAAAAGAAAACCCCAAGGCTTTTTACTCTTACGTGAGAAATAAAGGAATGACCAGGGTGAGGTTAGGGCCAGTCAAGGATAGTAGTGGGAACTTGTGCATGGAGTCAGAAGAGATAGGTGAGGCGCTGAATGAATACTTCTCTTCGGTGTTCACGATGGAGAGAGGCCATGTTTTTGAGGATGAGTGTGTGATACAGGCTGATTGGATGGAGGAGGTAGATGTTCTGAGGGAAGGTGAATTAGCAATTTTGAAAAACCTGAAGGTGGATAAGTCCCCTGGGCCAGATGGGATACATCCTAGGATACTTTGGGAGGCAAGGGATGAGACTGCAGAGCCTTTAGCTTTGATCTTTGGGTCCTTACTGTTATTGGTGAGACCACATTTGGAATATTGTGTTCAGTTCTGGTCATCTCACTGTCCTCATGGGGATAGTGCCAGAGGACTGCTGAGTGGCAAATGTTGTTCCTCTCTTCAAGAAAGGAAATAGGAATGACCCTGGTAATTATAGGCCAGTTAGTCTTACTTCGGTGGTCGGTAAGTTAATGGAAAGGGTCCTGAGAGATAGGATTTATGATCATTTGGAAAGATGCAGTTTAATTCAGGATAATCAGCACGGTTTTGTGAGGGGTAAGTCCTGCCTCACAAATTTGATTGAATTCTTTGAGGAGGTAACTAAGTGTGCAGATGAAGGTAGAGCAGTTGATGTCGTATACATGGATTTTAGTAAGGCGTTTGATAAGGTTCCCCATGGTAGGCTGATGAAGAAGATAAGGAGGTGTGGGACAGAAGGAAATTTGGCCAATTGGATAAGTAACTGGCTGTATCATAGAAGACAGAGGGTGGTGCTGGAGGGAAAATTTTCAGACTGGAGGCCAGTTACCAGCGGTGTACCACAGGGGTCAGTGCTGGGTCCTCTGCTTTTTGTGATTTTTATCAATGACTTGGAAGAAGGGGCTGAAGGGTGCATTAGTAAATTTGCTGATGACACCAAGATTGGTGGAGTAGTGAATGAGGTGGAGGGCTCTTGCAGGCTGCAAAGAGACATTGATAGGATGCAGAGCTGGGCTGAAAAGTGGCAGATGGAGTTTAACCCTGATAAGTGTGAGATGATTCATTTTGCTAGGACAAACTTGAATGCAGATTACAGGGTCAATGGCAGGGTTCTGAGGAATGTGGAGGAACAGAGAGATCTTGGGGTTCATATCCACAGATCTCTGAAGGTTGCCACTCAAGTGGATAGAGCTGTGAAGAAGGCTTATAGTGTGTTAGTGTTTATTAGCAGGGGGTTTGAGTATGAGCCGTGGGGTTATGCTGCAACTATACTGGACGTTGGTGAGACCACATTTGGGATATTGTGTTCAGTTCAGGTCACCTCACTATAAGAAGGATGAGGAAGCATTGGAAAGAGTGCAGAGGAGATTTACCAGGATGCTGCCCCGTTTGGAAGGTAGGCCTTATGAGAAAAGGTTGAGGGAGCTGGGGCTTTTCTCTTTAGAAAGGAGGAGGATGAGAAGCGACTTAATAGAGGTTTATAAGTTGATGAGGGGGATTGATAGAGTGGACGTGCAGAGACTATTTCCTTGGGTGGATGTAGCTGTTACTAGGGGGCATAACTATAAGGTTCATGGTGGGAGATATAGGAGGGATGTCCGAGGTAGATTCTTTACTCAGCAAGTGGTTGGGGTGTGGAATAGACTGCCTGCTGTGGTAGTGGAGCCGGACACTTTAGGAACTTTCAAGTGGTTATTGGATAGGAACATGGAGCACCCAGAATGATAGGGAGTGGGATAGCTTGATCTTGGAATTGGATGTGGCTCGGCACAATATTGAGGGCTGAAGGGCCTGTACGGTGCAGTAATGTTTTATGTTTCTGTATACCAAATAGTCAATGGGAAATGTAAGGAGATTACAGGTAGCTCCAAGAAAAATGGGGTGGTAATAGTAGAGTACTTTAATTTTTCCAACACTGTCTGGGACAACCATACTATTAGGGACTTGGATGGAGAGAAATTTATTGAAGAGAAGGTAGCAGTGGAAGGGTGTGTTTCTGAATGGAGGGCTGTGACAAGTGGTGTTTCTCAGGGATCAGTGCTGGGACCTTTGCTGTCTGTAATATGTATAAATGATTTAGAGGAAAATGTAACTGGTTTGATCAGTAAGTTTGCGGATGACACAAAGGTTGGTGGATTTGCAGATAGCGATGAGGGCCATCAGGGGATACAGCAGGATATAGATCAATTGGAGACTTGGGCGGAGAGATGGCAGATGGAGTTTAATCCAAACAAATGTGATTTAATGCATTTTGGAAGGTCTAATACAGATAGGAAATATACAGTAAATGGCAGAATCCTTAAGAGTATTGATAGGCAAAGGAATCTGGGTGTACAGGTACACAGGTCACTGAAAGTGGCAATGCAGGTGGAGAAGGTAGTCAAGAAGGCATATGGCATGCTCGCCTTCATCGGCCGGGATATTGAGTTTTAAAATTGGCAGGTTATGTTGCAGCTTTATAGAACCTTAGTTAGGCCACACTTGGAATACAGTGTGCAATTCTGGTCGTCACACTACCAGAAGAATGTGGAGGCTTCGGAGAGGGTACAGAAAAGATTTACCAGGATGTTGCCTGGTATGGAGGGTATTAGCTATGAGGAGAGGTCCCATCCGAAACAGAGCAGGTGAGTTACCCCCAGTGTCCTAGTCCAGTCCCTAGTAATAGTGCTAAAAGTCTGATTAGCTGGTCACAGACAGTGACCCAAGGCCGGAATCGAATCTGAGTCTCTGGCACTGTAAGGCAGCAATGCCACCCCAGCAGTTGGCTGAGGGTTCAATATTGGTAAGAATGGTGGGAGAAGGCCACTGCTCTTTGTTAAATACTGCCACGGGGTTGTGTAGCGAGCGGATGGTGGCTCAACGTAACACTTACCCTTCCAAACGTGGTCAAATTGTGAGTCTTAATCCTTTACAAATGATCCCCCACCAGAATGTTAACTGTTGATGAGTGAGCTTTGTCAGTCGATGGCTCGACTTGAAACACTTACTTATATTACGGAACCCGTGCAATGGAGAATAAACCATAATCGGCTTGACAGAGCCACTGTTCTGGTACTTTGTGACCCACTACAGCAACATTCCTCATCATTCTTCTCAGTGGAGGGAGGCAGGTTGTGGAGGAATGGAGGGGAGAGAGGGAGGCAGGTTGTGGAGGGTGGGGGGAGAGGAAGGCAGGTGGTGGAGGGTGGGGGGAGAGGAAGGCAGGTTGTGGAGGGTGGGGGGAGAGGGAGGCAGGTTGTGGAGGGTGGGGGAAGAGGGAGGCAGGTTGTGGAGGGTGGGGGAAGAGGGAGGCAGGTTGTGGAGGGTGGGGGGAGAGGGAGGCAGGTGGTGGAGGGCGGGGGGAGAGGGAGGCAGGTTGTGGGGCAATGAGGGGGAGAGGGAGGCAGGTTGTGGAGGGTGGGGGGAGAGGGAGGCAGATTGTGGAGGGTGGGGGGAGAGGGAGGCAGGTTGTGGAGGGTGGGGGGAGAGGGAGGCAGGTTGTGGAGGGTGGGGGAGAGAGGGAGGCAGGTTGTGGAGGGTGGGGGAGAGGGAGGCAGGTTGTGGAGGGTGAGGGAGAGGAAGGCAGGTTGTGGGGGAATGGGGGGGAGAGGGAGGCAGGTTGTGGGGGGGAGAGAGGGAGGCAGATTGTGGGGGGGGGAGAGGGAGGCAGATTGTGGAGGGTGGGGGGAGAGGGAGGCAGGTGGTGGAGGGTGGGGGGAGAGGGAGGCAGGTGGTGGAGGGTGGGGGGAGAGGGAGGCAGGTGGTGGAGGGTGGGGGGAGAGGAAGGCAGGTTGTGGAGGGTGGGGGAGAGGGAGGCAGGTTGTGGAGGGTGGGGGGAGAGGGAGGCAGGTGGTGGAGGGTGGGGGGAGAGGGAGGCAGGTGGTGGAGGGTGGGGGGAGAGGGAGGCAGGTGGTGGAGGGTGGGGGAGAGGGAGGCAGGTGGTGGAGGGTGGGGGGAGAGGGAGGCAGGTGGTGGAGGGTGGGGGAGAGGGAGGCAGGTTGTGGAGGGTGGGGGAGAGGAGGGGGCACATTGTGGGTGTTGGGGGGAGAGGGAGGCAGGTGGCGGGGGTGGGGGGAGAAGGAGGCAGGTTGGGGGAGAGGGGGGCAGGTGGCAGGAGATGGGGAGAGAGGGAGGGAAACAGAATAAAAGCAGCACACGGTGGGGTTTCAGTGGTCACTACCTGTTGAAGTTCTGAGGCCAGGTTTCCCGCTGTCTCTCCAGGTGGGCTGGTGAGAGCCACTACGTTCAGTCTGTCTCCATTCGGACTGAGCGCAGACTTGGTCTTGTGGGGGCTGCTCGCGACTAGATAAGGGCAGAGAAGGGACACTGAAGAGTTAAAGTGGCAGGAAAAAGAGCGGAAGAGAATATTGAACAAAGAGGAAAGAAATGCAGATTCACGTTAGAACATGTTTATTGGATGAAACAAATAAATATGAGCTGCCGTCCACAAGTGTGTGTGTGTGTATCACAAGGTTGGACAGATTTCTTTAGCAATGTTTTGATGGAGTCAATTAATCTTGGTTAGACTTATAGCTTACTGAATAATTCCAATCTCCATATTATATCAGCATGAATATTGACTGACGATGACTGGTTTGGAGGTTTAGAATTACGAGGAGAAATTTCCTCACCCAGAGAGTGGTGAGCCTGTGGAACTCACCACCACAGAAAGAACTTGAGACCAAAGCATTGCAAGCTTTCAAGAAGTTAGACACAGCACTTGGGGACGGAGTGGATCAAAGCCTATGGGAACAGGTTACTGAATCTGATGATCAGCCATGATCATAATGAATGACAGAGCAGACTTGAAGGGCTGAATGGCCTACACCGGCTCCTATTTTCTATATTTCTATGCAAGAGTAGGGGAGATACAGACAAAGACTTGTGGGGACCATCAATGTGAGATAGTCACCAAGCAATCTAGTCAGAAATCCAGGAGACATTTCTTTACCAAAAGGGCATTAAGAAAGTGGAACGTCCCACCGAATGGAGTAGTCGTAGAGTCACAGAATGGTGATGGAATAATGATGGCGATTGGGCCTACCATGTCCATGATGGCCCTGAGGAAGAATGATGCCACTCCCCTGTCCAACTTTGTCTATTCCATTCTCCTGTACCCATCCGTCCCCACAAACCCTCTCCACTCCTCAAAGGTTAAATAGCATTGGTGGTTTTAAGGAAAGCTAAACGAACATAAGAGACTGAATAATAGAGGGGTTGGCCTGTATGGCCAAATATCAAAGGTGAGGAATCCCACAGCGAGTAACTCATCTCCTGATTTCCCAAAGCCTGTCCATCATCTTCAAGGCAGAAGTCAGGAATGTGATGGAATATTTCACACATGCCCAGATGAGTGCAGCTCTGACAACACTCAAGAAGCTCAACAACATCCAAGACAAAGCAGCCCACTTGATTGCCTTCACACTCACAAACATTAACTCCCTCCATGTTGCAACTGTACTAAACTCTGGTGCGGCCGCACTTGGAGTATTGGGTACAGTTCTGGTCGCCGCATTATAAGAAAGATGTGGAGGCATTGGAAAGGGTGCAGAGGAGGTTTACCAGGATGTTGCCTGGTATGGTGGGAAGGTCTTATGAGGAAAGGCTGAGGGACTTGAGGTTATTTTCATTGGAGAGAAGAAGGTTACGAGGTGACCTAATTGAGGCATACAAGATGATCAGAGGGTTAGATAGGGTGGACAGTGAGAGCCTTTTTCCTCGGATGGTGATGGCTAACACGAGGGGACATAGCTTTAAATTGAGGGGTGATAATTATAGGATGGATGTCAGAGGTAGGTTCTTTACTCAGAGGGTAGTAAGGGTGTGGAATGTCCTGCCTGCAGCAGTTGTGGACTCGCCAACTTTAAGGGCGTTCAAATGGTCATTGGATAGACATATGGATAATATTGGAACAGTTTAGGTTAGAGGGTCATTAGATTGGTTCCACTGGTCGGCACAACATCGAGGGCCGAAGGGCCTGTACTGTGTTGTAATGTTCTATGTTCTAATGACAAACAGTGGCAGCAGTGTGTACCATCTACAAGATGCACTGCAGGAACCCATCTAGGCTTCCTTACAGCACCTTCCAAACCTCAACCACTACCATTTCGTATAAGCTTGTCCAAGGTACAGCCTATAGGCTGGATATGGCCCTGTAAATCCTCTCTACGTGCCCCCCAAAAGGCAATTTCCAAGATTCCTGTCAACTTCTGTGTTTCAATGCAAGATTCCATTTGGAGTTGTTCTTCCAATCTCAGGCTGCTTCCCACTCTCAGATTTGAGAGAGTGGGTTAGCGAGAGAGTGGATTTGAGGGAGTGGAGTAGGGATAGAGTGGATTAAAGGGAGTGGGCTAGGGATAGAGTGGATTTAAGGGAGTGGGTTAGAGAGTGAGAGAGTGGATTTAAGGGAGTGGGTTAGAGAGTGAGAGAGTGGATTTAAGGGAGTGGGTTAGCGAGAGAGTGGATTTAAGGGAGTGGGTTAGAGAGAGAGAGAGTGGATTTAAGAGAGTGGGGTCAGGAGATAGAGTGGATTTAAGGGACAGGATTAGGGAGAGAATGGATTAAAGGGAATGGGTTAGAGAGAGAGAGAGTGGATTTGGGGGGGTGGGTTAGGGAGAGAGAGTGGATTAAAGGGATTGGGTTAGAGAGAGAGTGGATTTGAGGGTGTGAGTTAGAGAGTGGATTTAAGGGAATGGGTGCACTCGATCCACTCCGGAATAGTCTCGATCCGCTCCGGGAGAGAGTTTCCATATGCTCCGGGAGTCTTGGTCTAAGAGTACCAATTAAATATTTGAACAACCTTGGTTTTGTTCAATCATTTGCACTTAATTTTGAGAATAAGTCACTTGTGGTCTCGGAGGAGCAGGAGACCAAAGATCGTCCACTGTGGAAGACATCTTAAGGTGAAAGAAGCAACTCTGGAATCTTCTTCAAGTCTTCACACTGACCACATTTTTACCACCATTTTCCAAGCAGTGTTTTATTGGGATTCTGCAGCTGCTAACTTTTAATTATAAAGAGGGGAAATCTCCCAAACTGGTCCCCAAAAACATTTTGGAGCAGGAGTAGATCACTTGGCCCCTCGAGCCTGCTCCACCAGTCAAGATCATGGCTGACCTGATCGGAACCTCAACCCATCTCCAACATTTAGCTAACTTTTCATGAATAAATTGGGATCAGGAGATAAACACTTCAGGGATGCATTAACCTTTTGGGAATCCTCTTTGATCAAATATGAATTAACCGTACCATTCAGCAGTTTTTAAAAAATGAACAATTCATTAAAACAACAAATATCCAGTGACCAAAGGTCATAAAGCAACATTTGAAATGTTCCAGTTTAAAAGCGAGAGATTTCCGAGGAAGCAAAGCTGGATCAACGCTCGACGCTCTGAACCTTTTCATTTACCTGAATGAATAACCTGACAAAAGTGAAGAACATGGCACTTCTCAGCCTTTTGGTTAAGATCAAGTGTAGTTATGGACATGCTGTACTTGGTTGAGGTCATTAGGTTACCTTTTAGCTGTATTTGAAGCAACTTTTAAAAGTGGCCTTGTGGCTGAGATGCAAATGAGATCAAGCCTTGGAGAAGGAGCTATGCCTACTCCAATCAGCCTGGATCATGTAGATCAAAGCCAAGACAGGAGGGGAGAGCCCTGTCTTGTCAACTTGGATCGGGAATGTGTTGAGACTCTGAATTGGACTTGATTTGATCGAATTGGAATAAAACAAAAGGAACACGTCATAGTGAGCAAGCAGCAAATATTCCCCAAGAGGCAATGGTAAAAGCAGCAGTGAGCTGAGACATTCCAACAAAATGAAGTACATGATGTCCACTTGAATAAAAAGCCCGAATTATTAAATAATAAAACTGAAAATTGAAGTAACATGACAGCAAAGCAACAGTCACTCTTTCATTGTTTAAAAGCAATGAGACAATCATGAAATTGTTCTTCCTCCATGTAAAGTATAGATCTCCATATAAAGTAAGTCATGGACAAAACTCTTCAGGTCTGGGATGAGACAGGTGATACATGAATGAGCCCAGTCTTGTCCAACAGAAATCACTAACTTGCCTCAGATGAAGTCACGGTGAGAATCACATGCACTCACTTCAGTAGAAATCACTTCACACACAATTGATATTTTACAGATGTACATTTACCAAACAAACCTCTATCACCATTCAGTAATCGAGAGAGTGAACCGGACACAGTGATCCAATAACATTCTGTTTTCCCTCTCATCATCTTACCAAACCATCTGATTTGATTTATTATTGTCACATGTATTAATATACAATGAAAAGTATTATTTCTTACTCGCTATACAAAGCATACCGTTCATGGAGAAGTACAGAATGTAGTGTTCCAGTCATAGCTACGGTGTAGAGAAAGATCAACTTAATATAAGGTAGGTCTATTCAAAAGTCTGATGGCAGCAAGGAAGAAGCTGTTCTTGAGTCCGTTGGTAGGTTTGTACCTTCCTCCCAACGAAAAAAAGTGGAAGAGAGTATGTCCGAGATGCTTGGGGTCCTTGATTAAGCTGGCTGCTTTGCCGAGGCAGTAGGAAGTGTAGACAGAGTCAATGGATGGGAGGCAAAACATACCCCATGTGTTGCAAACACATACCCAGTGCTGTGTCTATCATTCATCGTTTACTAAGCAGAAATGCTACTAGTCACATCTGGATTTCCAACTGGCCAGCTGTGACTGGGGGCTAATGGATTGGGCAATACTTGTGCCTCGTCCACACATTAGCAGTGTCAACCCATCCAGCTTCTAACCATTCTCCATCTCCAATCCGAGGCAGAGCATCCACATGTAAACCAGTGCGTCTCCCGGTGTGACAAACAGGATTCCAGTCACACCCAGCTCTGGCCTGCCAGGCCAAATTTAAAAATAGGTAACCGTTTAAAATAAAACACTGGAAGATAAATTTGAACCAAGTTACCGCCAGGCTTCAGCATCCGTTATCACTGAAATAAAAATGATGCTTACTCAGTAAGCACTGGAAGTACCAGATTAGTAACGACCAGAGGAACAGAAATGTATTTGAGATTAAGGTGAGTATAATGTTATTTCAACCATACCACCATAGAATCCCTACAGTGTAGAAGGAGGCCATTCAGCCCATTAGGTCTGCATGTCCCTCCGAATGAGCACCCTACCTAGGCTCAGCCTCCCCCATCCTAACCCTGTACATTTATTATGGCCAATCCACCCAATGCACAAATCTTTGGACACTAAGGGGCAATTTTAGCATGGCCAATCCAACTAACCCTCACAACTTTGGACTGTGGGAGGAAATCGGAGCACCCGGTGGAAACCCACACATACAGTGGGAGAAACTCCACACACGGTCACCTAAGGCCAGGATCGAACCTGGGTCCCTGGCGCTGTGAGGCAGCAGTGCTTACCACTGTGTCACCATGCAGTTATAATTAATATTGAAACTTGCCATTTTGCTTTTAAAATTTTGTAAGGATATACAATGCTGAGATCACCAATTAAATGTTTAAATACCTTTGCACATAACTGGATATAATTGCTCTTTAATACCAATGAGATCACAGGGATGAGGCGATGATATGGGCAACAGCAGCATAGAAAGTGAATTTGATTAGGCCAGGACTGAGAGACAAATATTCATCTCCACAAACAGCGTTAAGGATCTTCTGGCAAAATCCCCAACTCCGGCTGTTAGCCATTGGTGTGGAAATTGCAAAGCGCTGCCTGACGTTTGACAATAACCCCAGGGGCGTTGTTGAAGCTGTAGATAACGGTGAGAGTATTTCAGAAGGACCACGGGCCTGGCCAACACTTGAGAAACTCGAGACCACGTCTGTTACAGCAGCTCCCTGATTAGACTATCGACACTTTATTATGGGACAAGCTAATTCAATTAAAGATTTAATCCAAAACGTTTAAAAAACCCTGTTGAATCTTCCACTGTAACATCAGATAAATAACGATTTAGGTTTTTAATTATGTCATTGAAGCAATTCGAGTTCTTTTTAAATGATTCATTGTCCAACTCTGCAGCACTCCAACTACAAATCTCCAGAGAACAATGGATTTACAAAGTCAATATCTGTGCTAGCGGTGACTGCCAAAGGATTTGGAAGTGATTATTCCGCATTTGAACGAGCCAATTATACAATGTTGATCTTTTGGGTGGCACGGTAGCACAGTGGTTTGCACTGCTGCTTCACAGCTCCAGGGACCTGGGTTCGATTCCCGGCTCGGGTCACTGTCTGTGTGGAGTTTGCACATTCTCCTCGTGTCTGCGTGGGTTTCCTCCTGGTACTCCGGTTTCCTCCCACAGTCCAAAGATGTGTGGGTTAGGTTGATTGACCATGCTAAGAAATTGCCCCTTAGTGTCCAGGGATGTGTAGGTTAGAGGGATTAGTGGGTAAATGTGTAGGGATATGGGGGTAGGGCCAGGGTGGGATTGTGGTCGGTGCAGACTCGATGGGCTGAAGCGACTGTTTCTGCACTGTAGGGCTCTATGTTCTATATTTATCTGGCTTCCTGTCCTTGTTAGTCCTCCACTTCACGTCCAATCTACCTACTGCCCACTTCCATTTCCCATATGGAGCCACCCTTGACTGAGAAAGAGTTGCCAGCTGACGCCCTCCACATCAAGGGGAGACACAGGAAGTCACTAGCAAGTTCCTTGTGACAAACACCATCTGCCAAATGGCTTTGATCTTCCCCGATGGACAATCCTTGCTAAACGCATGCAGGACAAACCAATGCAGACAACCTCCACTGCTGGGGCCTCTGTACAAACCCCTTGTGCGCTTGTGGAGAGACACAAATTTTGTCTTTCAAAAAGCAATTGGACAGTTACACGGATAAGATTGGTATAGAGGGATATGGGCCAAATACGGGGGCAACTGGGACTAGCTTAGTGGTAAAAACTGGATCGAAGGGCCTGTTCCCACGCTGTAAAAACCTCTGTGGCTCTATGACAAACAATGCTACCCATTACTGAGGAGTGTCCCCTTCCACAGACCACAAATCTTCCCCCAAAGATCTGCTGAATGTCAGTGGGCTTATGGTTGGCCTGCCGCATTCCCCTGCTGGGGGTCCCACCAGGATTGGTCTGGAAAATGCCAGCTAAAACGGTGGACTAATCCCCTTCAATTCAGCAAATATGGAGGCTGTCACTTGGCTTTGGGGAGTTGAACTCATATGAACACACACTTGAAAAAGGAGGAGTAGGCCAATTGTCCTCTCAAGTCTGTTCCGCCATTTGATAAGATCATTGTTAACAAACTCCACTTTCCTGAATACCTCTTTGAGCATTTGATTCCCTTCTCAATCAAGGAACCAACTCAGCCATAAAGATATTCAACGACCACTCCACTGCTCTCTAGGAAAGAGAACCACAGATTAGTGAGAAATCATTTCTCCTCAACTCCATTTTAAATTGTGGGTGGCACGGTGGCACTGCTACCTCACAGCACCAAGGACCCGGGTTCGATTCCTGGCTTGGGCCACTGTCTGTGCAGAGTCTGCATGTTCTCCCAGTGTCTGCGTGGGTTTCCTCCGGGTGCTCCAGTTTTCTCCCAAAAAGATGTGATGGTTAGATGCCATGCTAAGTTCTCCCTCAATATACCCAAATAATTTCTTTCTCAAAGGGAAACATCTTCTCAGCATCCATTCCCTCAAGTTCCCTCAGGATCTTATTTGTTTCAATAAGATCACCTCTTAATTTTTTAAACTCCAACGGATATAGGCCCAGCCTGTCCAAACTTTCCTTAAAAATAATCTCTGCATTCATGAATTCAGCCAACTGAACTCTCTATGATCTGCTTCTTTCTTAAATAAGGAGACCAAACTGCACTCAGTTCTCTCGATGCGATCTTACCAAAACCCTGTACAACTGTAGCAAAATTTCCCTACATTTATGTTCCATTTCCCTCGCAATAAACACCATTTGCCTTCCCAATCACGTGCTGTATCTGCATACTAACTTTTTAAGATGCATGTACCGGGACACTCAGATCCCTCTGTCCTCAGAGTTCTGCAATCCTCGTCATTTGAACTGCTTTTCCATTCTTCCCGCTGAAGTGGACCCATTCACAATTTCCCATCGATGAAATCGATGTCATGAATCAGGTGAGTTGACTACTTTACCACACTCCGTGAATAGATTCAGAGGGCCCAATCCAAATCTTTGCTTAGTCTCAGGAATACGCACAACCAACGGGATGTTTATCTAATTGTTCACTATGGTTAATTTAGGTTTGAAATATTGGTCCGGTTGCTCTATGCTAAGGCCTTGTTCCATAGTGGATGATGCCCCCACTTGCAACTTTTCACCTCTCAGTTTTTTCCAATCGTTAGGTTCATTTGATCACTACCTCCTTAGCTGCCCACCTGTTTTTTAGCAAGTGTTGTTAACCCCATGCTGTTGTTCCTTCTCCCTCTCGGATCTCCCTGCTGTTTCCTGAGATTTCCCTCATCATCTCAGTGATGTTTCCCTTCAGCCCGATACTTTCCTTCTCAATATCCATTCATTCTTCCAGTGATGGACGCTGGTTGGCTATATCTTGGTGCTTTGTGACGTAGGCCAGCAGTTGGCTCACTCTTTTTGGAAGAGAGGGTTATATTATTAGTTATCAGTCCCATCCCCTCTCACTCAGTGACTCTGCACCATCACGAGAATGTCCGCCGAGGGTGACTGCAGTAATCGGCTGGATTTAGATTGAAAACCATTTGCAATTCTCTTGTCAGTCTCCTAAGTTCCTTATTGAAACCTCCGTTCGAGCTCCCAAAGGAGGCTTCTTTCTTCTTTGATGCATTTATAATCTCTCCCGCCTGGTTTCTTTTTAGACAAGGGAGCTTCCAATCTCGCCTCTCCTCATAAGAACATAAGAAATAGGAGCAGGAGTAGGCCATCTAGCCCTTCGAGCCTGCCCCGCCATTCAATAAGATCATGGCTGATCTGTCGTGGCTCAGTTCCACTTTCCCGCCCTCTCCCCATAACCCTTAATCCCCTCTCTTATCAAAAACCCATCAACCCACTTCTTAAAAATATTTAGCGAGGCAGCCTCCACCACTTCAACGGGCAGAGAATTCCAGAGATTCACCACCCTTTGAGTGAAGAAGTTCCTCCTCAACTCCGTTCTAAACCGCCCCCCCTTTATCTTGAGGCTGTGCCCCCTAGTCCTACTGTCCTTTCTGAGCGGGAAGAGTCTCTCCACCTCTATCCTATCCATCCCATTCATCATCTTATATGTCTCAATGAGATCTCCCCTCATTCTTCTAAACTCTAATGAGTACAAGCCTAGTTTATTCAGCCTCTCCTCATAGCTCAACCCCCTCAACCCCCTCAACTCCGGTATCAGACTAGTAAATCTCCTCTGCAATCCCTCCAAGGCCAAAATATCCTTGCGTAAGTATGGCGCCCAAAACTGCACACAGTACTCCAGCTGCGGCCTCACCAATGCCCTATACAGCTGCAGCAAGACCTCCCTCCCTCAGGCAAGTGTGTTTGTGCCTCTTGTGCTGACTGACACCCACCTGCAAGCTGAGAGTTTCTGACCCCTCGAGAAACTGCCCTCTTGAGTAGGCAGCCCTCTGCCGTTGCATTTCGCATAGCAGCAAGCAATTGAGTCATATCCGCTGGTCTTATTGCATTCAGGATGGATGGAGTTGATTTGATGCCTTTTGACCAAGTGAATATCCAATAGGCCAAATATCGGGGGCACTGGGTGTTGTAAAGATTGCCAAACAGTAGGCCAATGAGATGATGAATCATCATCCCCCCAATGAGTTTAATGGTTACTATCAGTAGGTGGACCCTTCTGATGTTACACTGTCCACCATTTCACTGTCCCTAGTTGCTGTTTCTGCTCCCATGTTGTCATTGTGGTGCTTCTTGTCATAAGAGGTCTGCATTGGAGCAGAATCTGATTCTCCAGCTCGATAAACGCCTTCTTCAAACTCTCATTTATTTATCTTTGGACTCGCGATACCTGGGGCAGGATTTTCGTTTTGGGGTTCGTACGCCGATGTCAGGGTCAACCCCACACGATCAGGGCCAGGTGCCTAAGGTGCCCTCAAGACAAGCTCAAAGCAGCAGGGCCAATGCAGGGCCTACTGTAGCAGTGACAGGGGGAGGGGAGAACCTGTCTCTGTCTCAGCAACTTTATACTTAAGGTTCAACGGTAAATGGAAAATGACCAATAGCTGCTGGGACACCATCGCAGGAAACCCCCCTCCAGGACAGCTTTCTGTCGCAGCTGTAGCCAGGTAAGGGTGTACCGGGGAGGATGGATGTCTTAAAACGTGTCTGGTCTGTCACGAGGAGGATGCTTCCAGGGAGTTGGAGCTGTTCCCAAGACCCGGGCTGAGGGTCTACAAGCTAACTGCAGAAGTCAACGTAGGGGGATGGGGGACAATTGGAGAAGGGGCTGTGGGGAATAGGGAGACGGGGACAAAGAGCAAAGAACAAAGAAAATTACACCACAGGAACAGGCCCTTCGGCCCTCCAAGCCTGCACCGACGATGCTGCCCGACTGAACCAAAACCCCCTACCCTTCCAGGGACCATATCCCTCCATTCCTATCCTATTCATGTACTTATCAACATGCCCCCGGAAGTCACTACCATATCCACTTCCATTACTTCCCTCAGCAACGAGTTCCAGGCACCCACTAATCTCTGTGTAAAAAAATCCACCTTGTACATCTCCGTTAAACCTTGCCCCTCACACCTTAAACCTGTGCCCCCTAGTAATTGACTCTTCCAGCCTGGGAAAAAGCTTCTGACTATCCACTCCGTCCATGCCTCTCAACCTTGTAGATTTCTATCAGGTCTCCCCTCAACCTCCATCACTCCAATGAGAACAAACCAAGTTTCTCCAACCTCTCCTCATAGCTAATACCCTCTGTATCAGGCAACATCCTGGTAAATCTTTTCTGTACCCTCTCCAAAGCTTCCACATCCTTCTGGTAGTGTGGCGACCAGAATTGAATACTTTATTCCAAGTGCAGCCTAAGGTTCTATAAAGCTGCAACATGACTTGCCAATTTTTAAACTCAGTGCCCCGGCCGATGAAGGCAAGCATGCCGTATGCCTTCTTGACTACCTTCTCCACCTGCATTGCCACTTTCAGTGACCTGTGTACCTGTACACCCAGATCCCTTTGCCTATCAATACTCTTAAGGGTTCTGCCATTTACTGTATATTTCCTATCTGTATTAGACCTTCCAAAATGCATTACCTCACATTTGTCTGGATTAAACTCCATCTGCCATCTCTCCGTCCAAGTCTCCAACTGACCTATATCCTATTGTATCTTCTGATGGTCCTCATCGCTATCTGCAAATCCACCAACCTTTGCGTTGTCTGCAAACGTACTAATGAATCCAGTTACATTTTCCTCCAAATCATTATACATATTACAAACAACAAAGGTCCCAGCACTGATCCCTGAGGAATGTCACTTGTCTCAGCTCTCCATTCAGAAACGCACCCTTCCACTACTACCCTCTGTCTTCTTTGACCGAACCAGTTCTGGGTCCACCTTCCCAGCTCACCTCTCATCCCATGTGACTTCACTTCTGCACCAGTCTCCCATGAGAGACCTTGTCATAGCCCCTACTGAAGTCCACGTAGACAACATCCACTGCTCTACCCTCATCAAACATCTTCGTCACTTCCTCGAAAAACTCGACCAAGTTTGTGAGACATGACCTCCTCTTCACAAAACCATGTTGCCTCTCACTAATACATCCACTTATTTCCACGTGGGAATAAATCCTGTCTCAAAGAATCCTCTCCAATAATTTCCCTACCACTGATGTAAGGCTCAGCGGCCTATAGTTACCTGGATTATTCTTGCTACCCTTCTTAAGTCACGGGTAGATAGGTTTTTGGTAGGCAAGGGGATTAAGGGTTATGGCGAGAAAGCGGGAAAGTGGAACTGATCCACTTCAGATCAGCCATGATCTTATTGAATGGCGGGGCAGGCTTGAGGGGCTAGATGGCCTACTCCTGCTCCTATTTCTTATGTTCTAAACACTGGCTTTTCTTCAAACCTCTGGGACCTCCCCTGTAGCCAGTGAGGATACAAAGATTTCTCTCAAGGCCCCAGCAATTTCCTCCCTTGCCTCTCTCTGGGGTATATCCCATCAGGCCCTGGGGACTTGTCTACCCTAATGTTTCTCAAGAACCCCAATACCTCCTCCTTTTTGATCTCCTTTTGGATGTGGGGAATTGGGAGAGGGGAGAGGGGAGAGGGGAGAGGGGAGAGGGGAGAGGGGAGAGGGGAGAGGGGAGAGGGGAGAGGGGAGAGGGGAGAGGGGAGAGGGGAGAGGGGAGAGGAGAGGGAGAGGGGAGAGGGGAGAGGGAAGGTTGTACAAAGAGCTGCACCTAAGTTACTCAGCTATAGACAATTCAAAGCACTGGGTTCCCGAAATTCAGTTAGCCCTCGATACTAACTGCCTCGGAGCAACTCTATTAGCAGCAAGAGCCTCATTATTTATGAGCACAGAGGAGGGTTATGGGTGTCTCAGTTGTCCCTACTCAGTCAGATCTTCCTCCTGTCTGCCATTGGAGCCTCACCTAGCCTGCGTAGTGCCTGAAAAATATACGCTGCAAAGACCAGTTGACTTTATACAGAATTACAAATGACAGCAAAGAATCAGACCATTCGGCCCAACAGCTCTGTGCTGGGGTTTATGCTGAATCTCTTAATTCTCTTCATCTCAGCCTATTTGTGGAGCTCCTATTCCATCCTCCCATAGGAATATATCCAGATTCCCCTCAAAGCCTTCCAGGAATTCACCTCTATCACTCTGTGTTCCACACTTTCATCACTCTGGGGCGTACAGGAGGAGGCCAGCCTCAGGATTTCTAATTCACAAACTCCACCAATTTTGACGTTTTCCGGTGACGCCCAGCACAGCATTTTTTCTGGGAGACAGAATTCCAGTCATTCTCTTTCTGCTCCCTGACATTGGCCTAGCTCAAATGTTCAGGGAATGCTCGCTTTGTCTTCACCCACTCTATCAGGTCAGGCACGAGGAGCTGTTTACAGATCTCCGGATCCCAAAGTTCTTCACTGTGCGGGCTTTCCAATCCCTCCCCAGAGCTGGGGCTGGCCTCTCCCCCTCCCCCAGAGCTGGGGCTGGCCCCTCCCCTCCCCCAGAGCTGGGCTGGCCTCCCCCTCCCCCAGAGCTGGGGCTGGCCCCTCCCCTCCCTCCCCAGAGCTGGCCTGGCCCCTCCCCCTCCCCCTCCCCCTCCCCCAGAGCTGGGGCTGGCCCCTCCCCCTCCCCCTCCCCCTCCCCCAGAGCTGGGGCTGGCCCCTCCCCCTCCCCCAGAGCTGGGGCTGGCCCTCCCCCTCCCCCAGAGCTGGGGCTGGCCCCTCCCCCTCCCCCAGAGCTGGGGCTGGCCCCTCCCCTTCCCCCAGAGCTGGGGCTGGCCCCTCCCCCCTCCCCCAGAGGCTGGGGCTGGCCCCTCCCCCTCCCCCAGAGCTGGGGCTGGCCCCTCCCCCTCCCCCAGAGCTGGGGCTGGCCCCTCCCCCTCCCCCAGAGCTGGGGCTGGCCCCTCCCCCTCCCCCAGAGCTGGGGCTGGCCCCTCCCCTCCCCCAGAGCTGGGGCTGGCCCCTCCCCCTCCCCCAGAGCTGGGGCTGGCCCCTCCCCCTCCCCCAGAGCTGGGGCTGGCCCCTCCCCCTCCCCCAGAGCTGGGGCTGGCCCCTCCCCCTCCCCCAGAGCTGGGGCTGGCCCCTCCCCCTCCCCCAGAGCTGGGGCTGGCCCCTCCCCCTCCCCCAGAGCTGGGGCTGGCCCCTCCCCCTCCCCCAGAGCTGGGGCTGGCCCCTCCCCCTCCCCCAGAGCTGGGGCTGGCCCCTCCCCCTCCCCCAGAGCAGGGGCTGGCCCCTCCCCCTCCCCCAGAGCAGGGGCTGGCCCCTCCCCCTCCCCCAGAGCAGGGGCTGGCCCCTCCCCCTCCCCCAGAGCAGGGGCTGGCCCCTCCCCCTCCCCCAGAGCAGGGACAGGCCCCTCCCCCTCCCCCAGAGCTGGGACTGGCCCCTCCCCCTCCCCCAGAGCTAGGACAGGCCCCTCCCACCCAAAGCCCTTGGGACAGACTTTCTGAAAGAGTAATATATGGCAATGGAACCATATTCATTCCCAGAGAGAATTTGCACTGCTGCCTCACAGTGCCAGGAACCCAGATTCAATTCGGCCTTGGGCGACTGTGTGGAATTTGCACATTCTCCCCATGTCTGTGTGGTTTCCTCCCACAGTCCAAAGATGTGTAGGTTAGGTGCACTGGCCTTGTTAAGTGCGCGAGGTTAAGGGGATAGGGCAAAGGGAAGTGTCTGAATAAGATGCTCTTTCAGAGAGATGGTGCAGACCCAATAGGCCAAATGGCCTCTTTCTGCACTGTAGGGATTCTACGGATAAGTACTGGGCAGGAACATGAGAGATCGCTCCTAACCTCTTTAGAGTAAGCCATACATCCAGACACACCTTCACAGACAAGGCCCCTCTGGCAACACAGCACTTCCTCTGCACTGCACTGGGGTGTCAGCCTGACAAATACGCTCAGGTCTCTGGAGTGGAGACTCAAAACCAGGACCTTCTTATTAAAGCTAGTGAATAAATTAGAGAAAGGTTCATTTAGGTCTAGTTTGGAGCAGAGCAGAAATGGAAAAGCTGCGTTGTACAGATAAAAGTAAGAGAGAGACATGGTTGAACAGCAGCTTAGTATCAATGTAAGTATGCAGGGTTACGCAGGATATAGGGCACAAAAACAGGCCATTCGGTCCAACCAGTTGATGCTGGTGCTCATGTTCCATTCCAGCCTCTTCCAGCTTTTCTCATCTAAATCTATCATTTTAACCCACTGTTTCCTTCACTCTTATTCGCCTAGTTATCCCTAAACGGTTCCAAATTACTCTTCTCAGCCTTTCCCTGTGGTAGCAGTTTCCACATCCTCACCACTTCCGACTGTGGTTCAGCGACATTGCAAATAGCTATCCAATCACCCCACCCTACCTCTACCCTCCGCTGACTCCCTCATGTCCAAAAATAAGACCAGGTGAACTTTATCTCTTTCAATAAGGTCACCTCTCGTTCCTCTGTGACTTTAGCAGCTGGCTGCTGTGGTCTCAGGGAAACTCTGGATGACAACATTCCAGGAAAAACAACTCTGGATGGGCAATGCCAGCCTTTCCAACACTGTCCGCTTTCCGGGAGAAACAACACTGGGTGGGCAATGCCAAGCTTTTAAAGAACAAAAACTCAGTTACAGCTCGAGTCACTCATTATTCACGAGTCTCTGAGCTCAGACAGCCTTTAGCGAGTAGCAGTTCATTTTCATTAACCGCTGGGACCAATCTGGCAGAACTGACATTGATGTCTCAAGGTGCGAACTACTGGTCCCCAGCCTTAACTTTGCTCTGTCGGTAGGCAAGCGATGGAGATTCAGTAACCCCTCCCCAATTCCAGGGCTTTCCATTCACTCCTCCCCCACCCCCGCAACCTATAAGGCAAGTGACAGTCAGTGGGGGCAGAACCAGTAATGGGGCTCCCTCAGCTCGTGCTCCTGGTTCCTGCTTGATGCCCAGTGTTACTGAGGAACGCTCTTGCCAGGGTTAGGCAAAGAGCTTGTGAAAGGATTAATAATCACATGAGTTTAAAAATCTCATAAGTTGCTATGACAAAGACCACAGGCCTTGGCTGAAGCGGACCCAGGTAAGCATCAAGGCCTAGTTACGTGGGAGGCTTTAGTCACGCACAATTTGCACACAAGAATTGAATTAAACAATGTGCAGCTACAGCCTCTAAATGTTCATTAGAACAAGGAACAATGGACATGGGAGGTTGATATACCATTGGTCAGACATACAGCTATCATTGCTTGATGATATTATAATTAGGTAGACGTGCACAAGTTGCAATTGGACAACTATACCTTTATGGACATAGATAACGTCAATACAAATATACATCTCTGATTGGCATATGCTAATTAGGTGTAATTGAATCTGGAATGATACTTGTTTGTGTAAAATCTATATCCCAGGCTCTGGACTGCATCACCTTGACGCATTAGGACCCTTACTGTAGCTAGGAGTAAAACAGCTGATTGAGAATCATAGAATAGAATCCCTACAATGCAGAAGGAGGCCCTTTAGTCCATCGGCCCTGCGCCGACAACAATCCCACCCAGGTCCTATCCCCGTAACCCCACGTCTTTACCCTAGCTGTCCCTCTAACACTAACGGGCAATTTAGCATGGTCAGTCCACCTAATCCACACATCTTTGGACAATGGGAGGAATCCGGAGCACCCGGAGGAAACCCATGCAGACACAGGGAGAATGTGCAAGCTCCACAGTGACCCAAGCCAGGAACTGAACCCAGGTCCCTAGTACTGTGAGGCAGCAGTGCTAACCACTGTGCCATCATTTAAAACTCTGAAAATCTACTTGAAGGGAACAAAGTCTGTAACAAGCTAAAAGGCTGAACACCAGTAGCCCCACAACACCTTGGCAAAACATGTCCACCGTTGCTGTCACGGGCATGTAGTAGATGTATGCCAAACATCTGCCCATGCTAATGTGGTACAGGCTAATCCACCCTGTAAAGGGGAAGAAGGCACTACAGGGTGGGATCCTAACCTGACCTTCTGCACTGCGACTCCCCCTCAGGGCTTCGTCAGCTGATAATCGACAGGCTGGAAACAGAGTCTGTGGGCTCACACGTGAGCCCAGACATTATCCAGCCAATCAATAATCAGTCGTTTCTCCAACGCTCACATACGAGAATTTCCCACCAGCATCCTGCAAATGATTCAGAATTAACAAGAATAGCCAGTTTCTGGAAGAGGTACAGATTACCAACTCTTGCTCTTCGCCTGGTTTGCCGGTGGCATTAAAAATGGTGTTCCTAAAAGATTAACACTTGGAACATTTCTCTTGACAAAAAGATTTAACACGTAAATCACAATGTATTTTAAATAACAGTGTGTGTGTGTATGTGTGTGTGTGTGTGTGTGTGTGTATGCATATGCTTATGTGCGTGTGCATATGTGTGTGCATGTGTTCACGTCCATGTGCATGTGTGTGCATAAGTGCATGTGTGCACATGTGTGTATGCACATATGCGTGTGTGTGCATATGTGCACGTGTGTATGCACGTGCGTGTGTGCATATGTGCACGTGTGTATGCACATGTGCGTGCGTGTGCATATGTGCGCGTGTGCATATGTGCACGTGTGTGCACATGTGCGTGTGCATATGTGCACGTGTGTGCACATGTGTGTGCATATGTGCACGTGTGTGCACATGTGTGTGCATATGTGCACGTGTGTGTGTGCATATGTGCACGTGTGTGCACATGTGCGTGTGCATATGTGCACGTGTGTGCACATGTGCATGTGCATATGTGCACATGTGCACGTGTGTGTGCACGTGTGTGCATTTGTGTGTGCATATGTGCGCGTGTGCACATGTGTGTGTGCATATGTGCATGTGTGTGCATATGTGCACATGTGTGTATGCACATGTGTGTGTGTGCAAATGTGCGTGTGTGTATGCACGTGTGCGCGTGTAGTGTGCAGGTGTGCATGCAGTGTGCGGGATGGGGGGTGCAGGTGGAGGCAGGGGGATCATGTGAGGAGACCCCCCAGAAATAAGTCCCCCACAGAGATGATGATGCAAACATGGAACAAGAGCAGGGGGCTGAGGGACGTAGTAACAAAGAAAATAGGAGCAGGAAGAGGCCATTTGGCCCTTCGAGCCTGCTCCATCATTCATCATGATCATGGTTGACCATCCAGCTCAATAGCCTGATCCCGTCCTCCCTCCTTCAATCCCTTTTGCACCAAAAGCTATATCTAACTGCTTCTTGAAAACAGACAATGTTTTGGCCTCAACTGCTTTATGTGGTAGATATTTCCACAGGCTCACCACTCTCTGGATGAAGGAACTTCTCCTCATCTCCATCCAAAATGGTCTACCCTTCAACCTCAGACTGTGACCTCCTGCTTCTGGACACCCCCGCCATCGGGAATATCCTTCCGGCATCTACCCTGTCTAGCCATGTTAGAATTTTATCGGTTTCAAATCAGATCACCCATCTGAACTCCAGCGAACATAACCCTAACCGACTCAACCTCTCTTCATCTGTCAGTCCTGCCATTCCAGAATTCAGTCTAGTAAACCTTCTCTGCGTTCCCGCTCGAGCAAGAACATCCTTCCTCAGATAAGGAGACCAAAACGGTACGCAGCATTCCAGGCGTGGCCTCACTAAGGTCCTGTATAATTGCAGCAAAATATCCCTGTTGCTGTACTCAAATCCTCGCACTATGTAGACCAACATACCATTTGCCTTTTTTACTGCCTGCTGCACCTTCAGTGGCCGGTGTACAGATACCTGGGTCTCATTGCACATCCCCTTCTCTCTATTTATAACCATTCAGATGCAGCAGGAAACTGGTGGGGCAGCAGAGCTCTGCCCTCCCGTTTAACACCCTGCACCACCTCTTCCCCCCAACATCGACTCCACCTTTTTCACTCCACTCGCCTCATCTCATTTTGTCACCTCTTCCCAATTTATCGCCGCGGTGACCAGCACTGAAAGGGCTGAGGCAGAGTTGTCAACACACTGGTAGCTGCTTGAAGATTACAAAAAAATGTATTCTGCCCCGATGAGGAGAAAAGTCATCCCACGTCTCTCAAATTTCATGTTATCTTAAAAATCGAGCAAAAGCACTGTGGAACGAAAGATTGTCTTGAATCCCTCACATTAATAGGGAGACGGAACGGTCAGTCCAACCAAAGGAACAAAGGCATTGATTGGCTGAGCTTCTGTCAACAGCTCAGATCAACCCATTACAAGGTTAACCGAAAGCCATTGACTGCTTCCTGTTTTTTGACCGCGGATTGAATGCACGTTGAGTGAAAATTTAATAGTTAATTGGCCTTCAGTAATGGCACCCTGAATAAAGGGATAGGAGGAGGCCATTCAGTCCCTCTGGCTCCTTCCACTGCCCAATCAGATCTCACGGCTGATCGCTGTCTCTGGTGTTTTCCTGGTCTGCCCGCGACTGACAGTCCCTTGTGTGGGAAGCCTCGCGGTCTCTGCAGGAGTTCCTCAAGGTAGTGTCCTAGGCCCAGCCTTCCCTCCATTGGAAGGTCAGTAGTGAGGATGTTTGCTGACGACTGCACTGTGTTCTGCACCAATCGCGCCTCCTCAGACATTGAATTAAAAGCAAAAATACTGCGGATTCTGTCAGACCTGCTGAGATTTTCCAGCATCTCAGACACTGAAACAGTCCACATCCAAATGCGGTAAGACCTAGACAAGTGGCAAGTAACATCTGTGCAAGGCAATGAGAGAATCTAACCATGGCATTTGTATTGCTAAGTGTCCCACTTTCAAAATCTTGAGGGTTACCGTTGACCAGAAGCTGAACTAGACCTGACATGTACACACTGCGGCTACCAAAGCAGGTCAAAGGCTAGGAATCCTGCAGCAAGTGACCCCCTTCCTGACTCGCCAAAGCCTATCCACCACCTACAAGGCACAAGTCAGGATAGTGATGGAATAATCTCTGCTTGTCTGGATGAGTGCAGCTCCAATAACACTCAAGAAGCTCAACGCCACCCAGGACAAATCAGCCACTTGATTATTGTTCCAACCACTAATATTCACTCTCTCCACTACCGACAAACAGGGGCATCCATGTATCTGCAAGATGCACTGTAGGAACTCACCAAGGGTCCTTTGACAGCACTTTCCAAACCCACAACAACTATAAGAACATAAGAAATAGGAGCAGGAGTAGACCATCTAGCCCTTCGAGCCTGCCCCGCCATTCAATAACATCATGGCTGATCTGCCGTGGCTCAGTTCCACAATCCCGCCCTCTCCCCATAACCCTTAATCCCCTCGCTTATCAAAAACCCGTCAACCCGCGTCTTAAAAATATTTAGCGAGGCAGCCTCCACCACTTCAACGGGCAGAGAATTCCAGAGATTCACCACCCTTTGAGTGAAGAAGTTCCTCCTCAACTCCGTTCTAAACCGCCCCCCCTTTATCTTGAGGCTATGCCCCCTAGTCCTACTGTCCTTTCTGAGCGGGAAGAGTCTCTCCACCTCTATCCTATCCATCCCTTTCATCATCTTATACGTCTCAATGAGATCTCCCCTCATTCTTCTAAACTCTAAAGAGTACAAGCCTAGTTTATTCAGCCTCTCCTCATAGCTCGACCCCCTCAACTCTGGCATCAGCCTAGTAAACCTCCTCTGCACTCCCTCCAAGGCCAAAATATCCTTGCGTAAGTACGGCGCCCAAAACTGCACACAGTACTCCAGCTGCGGCCTCACCAGTGCCCTATACAGCCGCAGCAAGACCTCCCTACTTTTATATTCAATACCCCTCGCTATGAAGGCCAGCATCCCATTCGCCTTCCTGACCACCTGCTGCACCTGCAAGCTGGGTTTTTGCGACTCATGCACAAGGACCCCGAGGTCCCTCTGCACCGTCGCCTGCTGCAGTTTTTCGCCACGTAAGTAATAATCCTTCCTACCATTATTCCTACCAAAGTGGACCACCTCACACTTGCCAACATTAAATTCCATTTGCCAGTTCCTGGCCCATTCGCCCAGCCTATCTAGATCCTTCTGCAGACTCTCCACACCCTCCGCGCAATTTGCCGTTCCCCCAATCTTGGTGTCATCAGCAAATTTCGACACCATACACTCGGTTCCCTCCTCCAGATCATCTATATAAATGGTAAATAGCTGAGGCCCCAGCACCGACCCCTGGGGCACTCCACTAGTCACCAACCGCCAATCCAAATAGCACCCATTGACCCCCACTCTCTGCCTCCTATTTGACTAATATCTAGAAGGACAAGGGCAGCAAACACATGGGAACACCACCGCCCAGAGGTTCCCCTCCAAGTCACTCACATCCTGGCTCGGAAAGATATCGTCATTTCTCTGCAGTCGCTGGGTCGAAACACCCTCCCTAACAGCGCTGTGGGTGTACCTACGCCACAGGATCGGCAGCAGTTCGAGAAGGCGATTCACCACCACATTCTCAATTGGGGAGGGGCAACAAATGTTGGTCTGGCCAGCAACGCCCACATCTTGTAAATGAATGAATAATAAAAATGCTTCATACCCACAATGCCTGCTGCTCGAAGCTGACGTTACACAGTGACCATTAGCTGCTCAAAGCCGCAAGTAAAATTCACTGGGCTAAACACTGCGCTGGGTACCAGAAAGAGAAGGTACAGCCTTCTTCTACACCCAGTGCAGATACTGTAATATAACATGCTATTAATAGTGCGTCCCAAGTGGATAATATACACTTACCCACTCACTCATAACCAGTCTGGAATCTACTCTTTTTTTTGTTGGTGTTTGACCAGATTATTTGCAAGGCATACAAACAGACAAGACTGTGGTAAAGACAGGATGAGATTAAGTTAATATGGCCCTCAGAAGCATGATCCCACAGGGAGCACGCATGCCACCCAGCAGGGTAATCACTTGCCTCTTTCAGGGGGGTGTGGGTCGCTTGGTGTCGCGGTGGGCCCAGCCTGGTTGGTAGGTGACGCCATCTGTCTGAGCAGATTGGCAGCAGGAGCTGCTGCAAAAAGGAGAGAGCGGGCAAGGGCAATTACACTTCGACATAGCTCCTCACTTTGATACAAGAGTTCGGAGATTGAAAATAAAACACAGTCAAACAAGCACGCATGCAAAACAGTCTCAGTGCATACACATTCACAGTCTCGTGCTGGAAAACAGTCTCGGTGCAGACACACTCACAGTCTAGTGCTGGAAAACAGTCTCGGTGCAGACACACTCACAGTCTAGTGCTGGAAAACAGTCTCGGTGCAGACACATTCACAGTCTAGTGCTGGAAAACAGCCTCGGTGCAAACACACTCACAGTCTAGTGCTGGAAAACAGTCTCGGTGCAGACACACTCACAGTCTAGTGCTGGAAAACAGTCTCGGTGCAGACACACTCACAGTCTAGTGCTGGACAACAGTCTCGGCGCATACACACTCACGGTGTAGTGCTGGAAAACAGTCTCGGTGCAGACACGCTCTCAGTCTAGTGCTGGAAAACAGCATCGGTGCAGACACACTCACAGTCTAGTGCTGGAAAACAGCATCAGTGCAGACACACTCACAGTCTAGTGCTGGAAAACAGCATCAGTGCAGACACACTCACGGTGTAGTGCTGGAAAACAGTCTCAATGCAGACACACTCACGGTGTAGTGCTGGAAAACAGTCTCAATGCAGACACACTCACGGTGTAGTGCTGGAAAACAGTCTCAATGCAGACACACTCACGGTGTAGTGCTGGAAAACAGTCTCAATGCAGACACACTCACGGTGTAGTGCTGGAAAACAGTCTCAATGCAAACACACTCACAGTCTCGTGCTGGAAAACAGTCTCAATGCAGACACACTCACGGTGTAGTGCTGGAAAACAGTCTCAATGCAAACACACTCACAGTCTCGTGCTGGAAAACAGTCTCAATGCAGACACACTCACGGTGTAGTGCTGGAAAACAGTCTCAATGCAGACACACTCACGGTGTAGTGCTGGAAAACAGTCTCAATGCAGACACACTCACAGTCTCGTGCTGGAAAACAGTCTCAATGCAGACACACTCACGGTGTAGTGCTGGAAAACAGTCTCAATGCAGACACACTCACGGTGTAGTGCTGGAAAACAGTCTCAATGCAGACACACTCACGGTGTAGTGCTGGAAAACAGTCTCAATGCAGACACACTCATGGTGTAGTGCTGGAAAACAGTCTCAATGCAAACACACTCAGTCTCGTGCTGGAAAACAGTCTCAATGCAGACACACTCACGGTGTAGTGCTGGAAAACAGTCTCAATGCAGACACACTCATGGTGTAGTGCTGGAAAACAGTCTCAATGCAAACACACTCACAGTCTCGTGCTGGAAAACAGTCTCAATGCAGACACACTCATGGTGTAGTGCTGGAAAACACAGTCTCAATGCAAACACACTCACAGTCTAGTGCTGGAAAACAGCCTTAGTGCATATACACTCATAGTCTAATGCTGGAAAACAGGCTTGGTGCAGACACACTCACAGTCTAGTGCTGGAAAACAGTCTCAATGCAAACACATTCACAGTCTCGTGCTGGAAAAGGAGATGGTGCAGTCTTGTCAAAAATAGTATAATAACCATGCTTACCACTTACTGAAAGATCAGTGAGAACATACATACTGACACGCATACAGACACACAGACACACACACATGGATACACAGACACAGATAGACATTCACATAGGTGTGCACGCACAGACACACATAACACATACACACAAATACTCACACACAGACACACACATAAGACACACAACAGGCACACACAGACAGACACACATAGATACACACACAGATGCACGTACACACTCAGACGCACACACATAGATACAGAAGCAGACGCACACGTTGATACAGACACAAATACACACATATGCATGGGCACATACACACACACACACACACACACACACACACACACACACACACGTTATCCGAAATATGTCACGCATTAGTAATATAAACAGCAAAAAACCATTAGGACACTGGGTGGGTTAAACAGATCAGTTGGACAACTGGGTAAGACATCAGAAATGTCAAAAGACAACACCTAGGTATAGTAATTATCCAAAATACCAGAAACGCAGTCTGCAGCATCAAGGGCCACGGGCTCTGCAGGAGGGTGACTGTTGACTGATAAACCTACAGGAGAGGGTGGGGTATTTTCTGATTCACCTACATGACACAATCAGAATAAAGCATGGTCAGCTGCGGAACAGTTTTATCACTCTCAATCAAATAATTAAAAACAAGAAAACATCTCAGCAGACAGTGCAAGGGGAGGGAGAGGAGACTCTGGAGCCACACGCACCAGGGTGGTGTGCAACATGTTTTAACTGCACAGCAGCTCCGGAATACTGTAGCTAATTCACCCAAAATGTCTCAAAGCCACACCTTCCACAAGCATCAGCAATCGTGCTTTCAGACGCAGTTTCAGGGACATGGTGAAGGGATTGGGAAATCGATCTATTTTTGTAACAGAAACACTGCCTGCTGTACTGCGCCAGCATTCCCTTAACAACACTGCAATGCTCCTGTCTAGCTGTTCAAACTGGGTCTCAGTCTTACCACAAGCTGTACAGACCCTGGGACCTCCCTTTTACATGAGGGGAAGGTGGGTTGGGGGGGGGACCTTATAACGCAAAGAATTTCCACCTTCAGAAACGCAGGCTTTGTGAATGACGGTCGTAGAGACGTGTTTTAAAAAGAAAATCACCCTGCCAGAAACAGATTACTGAGGGACAGTCACCTTCAATAATTCACTCAGGTTCGCACTATCCATCTTAATGCGTGAGTCAGCAAAAATTGTAAATATTTGCAAATTTCCTGCATTTAATGTTTTCTCTTTCGTTTTCATTTATTTAAATAAGAGCAGCGTTAGGCCACGGGCTGCGAGATACACAGACTGCAGAGTTCCACATCAGGAATGAACAGAAAGGGGTGAGGCACACATTAACCAGTTTCTACTTTATAAAAACCCAGATAGCTGGCCGTGGTGTCTGAAATCAGCTATAGAATAACTCCTCAGAGTTGGACAGGAGCTCTAAGGCTCTCTGTCTCTCTCTCTCTCTATCTCTATCTCACACACACACTCGTCACGTAGTGTAGAAACTGCAGTCCGCTCTGGATCCTCTCACTCACCATCTCTGGACGAAGCTCCTGCAGATCCTACTCCACCCCACGACCACCGCTTCTGTCTCTGCTCCAGCTGCTGGTTACGTTCTAAAGTACGACGCATCATAGCCTGGTGACGCTCCTAAGCATTTCAGGGGACAGACAGACAGACAGACAGACAGAAACCTTCCAAAGTCAGAGCGCTTACCATGTACTTACACCAGATGCGCAAGCAGCCAGACCACACATATATATATAAAAAAAATCAGAAACCCTCTGCTCTTGTTCAAAGGCAATTGGTTAGAACAAAATCAGCCACCTTAACACAGATTTTCACACAACAGTGATGACATACCCTCAGCAATCTCAGCTGCAGGCCCCAGAGACAGGGAGGTAGTCTGCAGGATACTGGACACTATGCAAATAGCTCACTGCATCACCATCTGCACCTGCTCTCATAGGTCTGAGCAGCATTGGGGATTCTGACTTCATGCCCACGAATAATGCTCAATAAGCACTAATTGCCAAACGGAGAGAGAACTTAATGCAGGGGATCAATAACTACATTACTGTGGTGGAGCCTTAGTATAAACTGCTCACCAAACTGCCCAGAGAGTGGGCATCTATCAGAGAATGCAGCACCTTTGATTAACAGCAATTCCCCCACCCCTCCCTCCCCCCCCATTCATCAACTTTTTAAAGATGTGCAAACTCCACACTGTTTCCCCCAGTTGTGTCTCCCCGCTGACCTTGAGTCCTGGAAGGCAGGGAACAGCTCCAAAGTGTGCATTTTTATCACGCTCACAGCACTCAGGGTGTGTCCAAAGTGATGTGGCAATGCTCTGATGTGATGGCAGAATGTTTCTCTGGTTTGATTTGATTTATTATTGTCGCATGTATTAGTATACAGTGAAGAGTATTGTTTCTTGCGTGATATACAGACAAAGCATACTGTTCATAGAGAAGAAGGAAAGAGAGAATAGAGAATGTAGTGGTGCAGTCATAGCTCGGGTACAGAGAAAGATCAACTTAATAATAAGGTCGGTCCGTTGAAAAGTCTAATAACCGCAGGGAAGAGGCTATTCTTGAGTTAGTTGGTACGCAAACTCAGACTTTTGTATCTTTTTCCCAACAGAAGGAGGTGGATCCACACATTGACTGCAATCTCTTCTGTAAACCAAATGTGATCGTAGCTTATAAAACGATTGTCATGATCAGTGAGACAGGGTTTTCATATACGGAACAGCTTGTTCCAAAACCCCTCCACTGCAGTCTGCCTGGTAGGCCACAGGCCTCTGTGGAAAATGAAGGAGATTCTGTAGCATCAGTTTCTTCACTGCATTGCCTTTTTTTTAAAGGGAGTGCTGCACTACTAATAAGAAAACATGAATTCAAATTCCACCAGTGCAGTTTGAGGAAACAAAAGACTATTCTTGGTAATGGTAACCATTGACAACTATCATCGATTGTCAAGAAAGCTCATCCGTTTCACTAATGTCCTTTAGGGAAGGAAATCTGCCGTCCTTACGTGGTCTGGCCTACATGTGACTCCAGAGCCACAGTGGGTAATGCCCAGCTGAAATAGCAGAGGGGGCAACTCAATATAGGACAACTCGGGATGGGCAATTATCTTCACATCTGGTGAACGTACATGGAGACACTGACCAGTGGGAGCAAAAACATGGTTGACAGATTTGCAGATGGCACAAAGGTTGATAGAAAAGCATATTGTGGAGAGGACATAAGGAGCTTGCAGGCGGATATGAATAGGTTAAGTGAGTGGGCAAAAATCTGGCCAATGGAGAGTATAATGTTGCAAAATGTGAAGTTTCACTTTTGCAGTGAGAATAAATAAGTAAGAACATAAGAAATAGGAGCAGGATTAGGCCATCTAGCCCTTCGAGTCAGCCCTGCCATTCAATAAGATCATGGCTGATCTGAAGTGGATCAGTTCCACATTCCCGCCTGCTCCCCATAACCCTTAATTCCCTTATCAATCAGAAATCTATCCACCCGTGACTTAAACATATACAATGAGGTAGCCTCCGCCACTTCAACGGGCTGAGAATTCCAGAGATTCACCACCCTCTGAGAGAAGAAGTTCCTCCTCAACTCTGTTCTAAACTGCGCCCCCCTTATTTTGAGGCTGTGCCCTCTAGTTCTGGTTTCCTTTCTAAGCGGGAAGAATCTCTCTACCTCTACTCTATCCATCCCCTTCATTATCTTGTAAGTCTCTCTAAGATCCCCCCTCAGCCTTCTAAACTCCAACGAGTACAGACCCAGTCTATTCAATCTCTCCTCATAAGCTAACCCCCTCATTTCGGGTATCAGCCTGGTGAACCTCCTTCAGGTAATTGGAGTAATAGAGTATTACTCTAATGGGAGATGACTGCAAAATGCTGAGATGCCAAGGGATCGAGGTGTCCTTGTGCATGAGTCACAACAAGTTTGTGTGTAGGTGGAGCAAGTAATCAAGAACTCTACTGGAACGCTATCATTTTATTACAAGAGGAATTGAACATAAACCTAAGGATGTTATGATTCAGTTATACAGGGCATTGGTGAGACCACATCTCCAATACTCTGCAATTCCTCCTTATTTAAGGAAGGCTGTAAATGCATTGGAGGCAGTTCAGAGGAGGTTTACTAAATTAATACCTGGAATGCCTTATAAGAAAATGTTGGACAGACTGGGCCTGTTTCTGCTGGAGTTTGGAAGCGTGAGGGGTGACTTGATTGAAATATATAAGATCCTGAACAGCCTTGACAGGATGGATGTGGAAAGGATGTTTCTGCTGTGGGTGAACCAGCGGGACACTGTGTTAAAACCAGGGGTCGCCTTTCAAAGACAGAGGCGCGGAGAATTTTTTTCCCTCAGAGGGTTGTGCAACTTCAGAAGGCGGTGGAAGTGGGAGCATTGAATATTTCTGAGACAGAAGAATAGATTCTTGTTGGGCAAGGAGGCCAACAGTTGATGGGAATGTGGAACTCAACACAAACAGATCCGCCACGATTATTGAATAGCAGAGCAGGCTAGAGGAGCTGAATGGCATACTCCTGCTCCTATTTCATATCTCTGTGTTATACCTCAACTACATTTGAGTAGAAAGCAACATCTACTCCCATACGGATAGTAAATTGACAAAGCAAATTTCTTAACTGTCACGCCCAGTGCAATGAGAGGCTGACAAAATTGGGCCTACATTCTCTGGAGTTTAGAATGAGAGGTGATCTCATCGAAAGGTACAAGGCTGGCACGGTGGCACAGTGGTTAGCACTGCTGCCTCACGGCGCCAGGGACCCGGGTCCAATTCCAGCCTCGGGTCGCTGTCCGGGTGGAGTTTGCACATTCTTCCCGTGTCAGCGTGGGTTTCATAAGAACATAAGAAATAGGAGCAGGAGTAGGCCATCTAGCCCTTCGAGCCTGCCCCGCCATTCAATAAGATCATGGCTGATCTGTCGTGGCTCAGTTCCACATTCCTGCCCTCTTCCCATAACCCTTAATCCCCTCTCTTATCAAAAACCCATCAACCCGCGTCTTAAAAATATTTAGCGAGGCAGCCTCCACCACTTCAACGGGCAGAGAATTCCAGAGATTCACCACCCTTTGAGTGAAGAAGTTCCTCCTCAACTCCGTTCTAAACCGCACCCCCTTTATCTTGAGGCTGTGCCCCCTAGTCCTACTGTCCTTTCTGAGTGGGAAGAGTCTCTCCACCTCTATCCTATCCATCCCATTCATCATCTTATACGTCTCAATGAGATCGCCCCTCATTCTTCTAAACTCTAACGAGTACAAGCCTAGTTTATTCAGCCTCTCCTCATAGCTCAACCCTCTCAACTCCGGTATCAGCCTAGTAAACCTCCTCTGCACTCCCTCCAAGGCCAAAATATCCTTGCGTAAGTGCGGCGACCAAAACTGCACACAGTACTCCAGCTGCGGCCTCACCAGTGCCCTATACGTTCCTCCGGATGCTCCAGTTTCCTCCCACACTCCAAAGGTGTGCGTGTTAGGTTAACTGGCCAGGCTAACTTGACCCCAGTGTCAGGAGATTAGCAGGGCAAATAAGTGGGGTTACGGGAACAGGACCCGATTGTGGTCCATGCAGACTGGATGGGCCAAATGGCCTCCTTCTGCAAGGTAGGTATTCTACGATTCTGAAGGCGTTTGACAGGGTGGACACTGAGAGATTGTTTCCGCTGCTCAGAGAGTCTAAAGCGAGGGGCACAGTCCCGGTATGAAGCCGATCGTTGGGGAGTGAGATGAGGAAACATTTCTTCACTCAGTGATTTTCACAGCAACTTCATGTTAATGGAAGCCGACTTGTGACACTAATAAATAAACGTCAAAAACTTTTGTGAATCTTTGGAATTGTCTACCCCAGCGGGTTATGGACACTCCATCGTTGAATACAGTTAAGTCTGGGATAGACAGACGGTTGGTCTTTCGATGAATTAAGGGATACGGGGAGCAGGTGGGAAAATGAAGATCAGTTTAGTCGTATTGAATGGCGGAGGAGGTTCGACGGGCTGAGTGGCCTACTCCGGCTCCGAGTTCTTGATTTCACCATGAGCTTACATGAGATACACCGCACCGTGTGTGCGTACGGCATCGGTGTTGCGAAATACAATAAATGCAGGGCACACAGCGTTCCTGCGCTCACACTCTGTTCAATCATCACTCCAATCTCCCCAACAATACACCAACACTGAGAAATATCTACTCACCCAACTGGGGACACTGGGACAGCAGCCTGACAGGGCAGAGGAAGTGGGAGGGTGGGGGTGGCGTGGAGGGTGGGGGGCAGGGTGTGGGGGGGAACGTGTGGAGGGGAGGGAGGGTGTGGAGGGAATGTGTGGAGGGGAATGTGTGGAGGGGAGGGAGGGTGTGGGGGGGAATGTGTGGAGGGGAGGGAGGGTGTGGAGGGGAATGTGTGGAGGGGAGGGAGGGTGTGGAGGGGAATGTGTGGAGGGGAGGGAGGGTGTGGAGGGGAATGTGTGGAGGGGAGGGAGGGTGTGGAGGGGAATGTGTGGAGGGGAGGGAGGGTGTGGAGGGGAATGTGGAGAGGGGAGGGAGGGTGTGGAGGGAATGTGTGGAGGGGAGGGATGGTGTGAGGGGAATGTGTGGAGGGGAGGGAGGGTGTGAGGGGAATGTGTGGAGGGGAGGGAGGGTGTGGGGGGGAATGTGTGGAGGGGAGGGAGGTGGGGAGGGGAATGTGTGGAGGGGAGGGAGGGTGTGAGGGGAATGTGTGGAGGGGAGGGAGGGTGTGGGGGGAATGTGTGGAGGGGAGGGAGGTGGGGAGGGGAATGTGTGGAGGGGAGGGAGGGTGTGAGGGGAATGTGTGGAGGGGAGGGAGGGTGTGGGGGGAATGTGTGGAGGGGAGGGAGGGTGTGGAGGGGAGGGAGGGTGTGAGGGGAATGTGTGGAGGGGAGGGAGGGTGTGGGGGGAATGTGTGGAGGGGAGGGAGGGTGTGGGGGGAATGTGTGGAGGGGAGGGAGGGTGTGGAGGGGAGGGAGGGTGTGAGGGGAATGTGTGGAGGGGAGGGAGGGTGTGAGGGGAATGTGTGGAGGGGAGGGAGGGTGTGGGGGGGAATGTGTGGAGGGGAGGGAGGGTGTGGGGGGAATGTGTGGAGGGGAGGGAGGGTGTGGGGGGGAATGTGTGGAGGGGAGGGAGGGTGTGGAGGGGAATGTGTGGAGGGGAGGGAGGGTGTGGAGGGGAGGGAGGGTGTGGAGGGGAACACGGAGAGGGTGCGGGGTGGGGGAGGAGGTTCACAGTCATCAGCTGGAGTTCATGCCGCAGTCTCTAGCTGGCAATTGCCTGATAAATAAACACTCTCCCACCAGTGACCATGTATTCAGCTACCCAGGGTAAAGTTTGGAGATTCCTCCACCTCTCTCCTTCAAATCACTCTTTAAAACCCAAGCTTTGGGTCTCCCATCCTGCTATCGCTTTACGTAGTGTTAATTTTCAACGTGGTGTTAATTTGTTAATTATTAGGACTAATTTTTGCCTAATTACATTCCTGCAGAAATATCTGAGGATAGTTTATTCTGATTAACATTCTGCCTAAACAAAAGTCGTCGTAGACTATGGGAAATAAGGATGCTATATAAATTCGGACACAGCTTTCTAACCCTTATCAGCAGCAATTCAGAAGCTGTGCTGTGTGCTCCTGACTGGGGAAGGAGTGAGTGTGGGGAGGGTCAGTGCTGTCAATTATATTGTAATACTGAGTCCCAGCGCAGTGACTCAACATGTCAGCAGGACCCTCCACCCGCACAGAGACACCCGCACAGAGACACCCGCACCCTCCACCCGCACAGAGGCACCCGCACAGAGGCACCCGCACAGAGGCACCCGCACAGAGGCACCCGCACAGAGACACCCGCACAGAGACACCCGCACCCTCCACCCGCACAGAGACACCCGCACCCTCCACCTGCACAGAGGCACCCGCACAGAGGCACCCGCACAGAGGCACCCTCACCCTCCACCCGCACAGAGACACCCGCACAGAGACACCCTCACCCTCCACCCGCACAGAGACACCCGCTTCCCCCACCCGCACAGAGACACCCGCACAGAGACACCCGCTTCCCCCACCCGCACAGAGACACCCGCACAGAGGCACCCGCACAGAGGCACCCGCACCCTCCACCCGCACAGAGACACCCGCACAGAGACACCCGCACTCTCCACCCGCACAGAGACACCCGCACAGAGACACCCGCACAGAGACACCCGCACCCTCCACCCGCACAGAGACACCCGCACCCTCCACCCGCACAGAGACACCCGCACAGAGACACCCGCTTCCCCCACCCGCACAGAGACACCCGCACCCTCCACCCGCACAGAGACACCCGCACAGAGACACCCGCACCCTCCACCCGCACAGAGACACCCGCACAGAGAAACCCGCACCCTCCACCCGCACAGAGACACCCGCACAGAGACACCCGCACAGAGACACCCGCACCCTCCACCCGCACAGAGACACCCGCACCCTCCACCCGCACAGAGACACCCGCACCCTCCACCCGCACAGAGACACCGGCACCCTCCACCCGCACAGAGGCACCCGCACCCTCCACCCGCACAGAGGCACCCGCACCCTCCACCCGCACAGAGGCACCCGCACAGAGACACCCGCACAGAGACACCCTCACCCTCCACCCGCACAGAGACACCCGCACCCTCCACCCGCACAGAGACACCCGCACCCTCCACCCGCACAGAGACACCCGCACAGAGACACCCGCACAGAGACACCCGCACAGAGACACCCTCACCCTCCACCCGCACAGAGACACCCGCACCCTCCACCCGCACAGAGACACCCGCACAGAGACACCCGCACCCTCCACCCGCACAGAGACACCCGCACAGAGACACCCGCACCCTCCACCCGCACAGAGGCACCCGCACAGAGGCACCCGCACCCTCCACCCGCACAGAGACACCCGCACAGAGACACCCGCACAGAGACACCCGCACAGAGGCACCCGCACCCTCCACCCGCACAGAGGCACCCGCACAGAGGCACCCGCACAGAGGCACCCGCACAGAGACACCCGCACAGAGACACCCGCACCCTCCACCCGCACAGAGGCACCCGCACAGAGGCACCCGCACAGAGACACCCGCACAGAGACACCCGCACCCTCCACCCGCACAGAGACACCCGCACCCTCCACCCGCACAGAGGCACCCGCACAGAGACACCCGCACAGAGACACCCGCACCCTCCACCCGCACAGAGGCACCCGCACAGAGGCACCCGCACAGAGACACCCGCACAGAGACACCCGCACCCTCCACCCGCACCCTCCACCCGCACCCTCCACCCGCACAGAGACACCCGCACAGAGGCACCCGCACAGAGACACCCGCACAGAGACACCCGCACAGAGACACCCGCACAGAGACACCCGCACCCTCCACCCGCACAGAGGCACCCGCACAGAGGCACCCGCACAGAGACACCCGCACAGAGACACCCGCACCCTCCACCCGCACAGAGGCACCCGCACAGAGGCACCCGCACAGAGGCACCCGCACAGAGACACCCGCACAGAGACACCCGCACAGAGGCACCCGCACAGAGGCACCCGCACAGAGGCACCCGCACCCTCCACCCGCACAGAGACACCCTCACCCTCCACCCGCACAGAGACACCCGCACCCTCCACCCGCACAGAGACACCCGCACAGAGGCACCCGCACAGAGACACCCTCACCCTCCACCCGCACAGAGACACCCGCACCCTCCACCCGCACAGAGACACCCGCACAGAGACACCCGCACAGAGACACCCGCACAGAGACACCCGCACAGAGACACCCGCACCCTCCACCCGCACAGAGACACCCGCACAGAGACACCCGCACAGAGACACCCGCACAGAGACACCCGCACGGAGACACCCGCACCCTCCACCCGCACAGAGACACCCGCACCCTCCACCCGCACAGAGACACCCGCACCCTCCACCCGCACAGAGGCACCCGCACCCTCCACCCGCACAGAGGCACCCGCACCCTCCACCCGCACCCTCCACCCGCACAGAGGCACCCGCGCAGAGACACCCGCACAGAGACACCCGCACAGAGACACCCGCACCCTTCACCCGCACAGAGACACCCGCACCCTTCACCCGCACAGAGACACCCGCACCCTCCACCCGCACAGAGACACCCGCACCCTCCACCCGCACAGAGGCACCCGCACCCTCCACCCGCACAGAGGCACCCGCACAGAGGCACCCGCACAGAGAAACCCGCACCCTCCACCCGCACAGAGACACCCGCACCCTTCACCCGCACAGAGGCACCCGCACAGAGGCACCCGCACAGTGGCACCCGCACAGAGGCACCCGCACAGAGGCACCCGCACAGAGACACCCGCACAGAGACACCCGCACAGAGGCACCCGCACAGAGGCACCCGCACAGAGACACCCGCACAGAGACACCCGCACAGAGACACCCGCACCCTCCACCCGCACCCTCCACCCGCGCAGAGGCACCCGCACAGAGGCACCCGCACCCTCCACCCGCACCCTCCACCCGCACCCTCCACCCGCACAGAGACACCCTCACCCTCCACCCGCACAGAGGCACCCGCACAGAGACACCCGCACAGAGACACCCGCACAGAGACACCCGCACAGAGGCACCCGCACAGAGGCACCCGCACAGAGGCACCCGCACCCTCCACCCGCACAGAGACACCCGCACAGAGACACCCGCACTCTCCACCCGCACAGAGACACCCGCACAGAGACACCCGCACAGAGACACCCGCACCCTCCACCCGCACAGAGACACCCGCACCCTCCACCCGCACAGAGACACCCGCACAGAGACACCCGCACCCTCCACCCGCACAGAGACACCCGCACAGAGGCACCCGCACCCTCCACCCGCACAGAGACACCCGCACAGAGGCACCCGCACAGAGGCACCCGCACCCTCCACCCGCACAGAGACACCCGCACCCTCCACCCGCACAGAGACACCCGCACAGAGACACCCGCACAGAGACACCCGCACAGAGACACCCGCACAGAGACACCCGCACAGAGACACCCTCACCCTCCACCCGCACAGAGACACCCGCACAGAGACACCCGCACCCTCCACCCGCACAGAGGCACCCGCACCCTCCACCCGCACAGAGGCACCCGCACAGAGACACCCTCACCCTCCACCCGCACAGAGACACCCGCACAGAGACACCCGCACAGAGACACCCGCACCCTCCACCCGCACAGAGACACCCGCACAGAGACACCCGCACCCTCCACCCGCACAGAGGCACCCGCACAGAGGCACCCGCACCCTCCACCCGCACAGAGGCACCCGCACCCTCCACCCGCACAGAGACACCCGCACCCTCCACCCGCACAGAGGCACCCGCACCCTCCACCCGCACAGAGGCACCCGCACAGAGGCACCCGCACCCTCCACCCGCACAGAGGCACCCGCACCCTCCACCCGCACAGAGGCACCCGCACAGAGACACCCGCACCCTCCACCCGCACAGAGACACCCGCACCCTCCACCCGCACAGAGACACCCGCACCCTCCACCCGCACAGAGACACCCGCACCCTCCACCCGCACAGAGACACCCGCACCCTCCACCCGCACAGAGACACCCGCACCCTCCACCCGCACAGAGACACCCGCACCCTCCACCTGCACAGAGACACCCGCACCCTCCACCCGCACAGAGAAACCCGCACCCTCCACCCACAGAGACACCCGCACCCTCCACCCGCACCCTCCACCCGCACCCTCCACCCGCACAGAGACACCCGCACAGAGGCACCCGCACAGAGACACCTGCACCCTCCACCCGCACAGAGACACCCGCACAGAGACACCCGCACAGAGACACCCGCACCCTCCACCCGCACAGAGACACCCGCACCCTCCACCCGCACAGAGGCACCCGCACAGAGGCACCCGCACAGAGGCACCCGCACAGAGGCACCCGCACAGAGGCACCCTCACCCTCCACCCGCACAGAGACACCCACACAGAGACACCCTCACCCTCCACCCGCACAGAGACACCCGCTTCCCCCACCCGCACAGAGACACCCGCAGAGAGACACCCGCACAGAGACACCCGCTTCCCCCACCCGCACAGAGACACCCGCACAGAGACACCCGCACAGAGACACCCGCACAGAGACACCCGCACAGAGACACCCGCACCCTCCACCCGCACAGAGACACCCGCACAGAGACACCCGCTTCCCCCACCCGCACAGAGACACCCGCACCCTCCACCCGCACAGAGACACCCGCACAGAGACACCCGCACCCTCCACCCGCACAGAGACACCCGCACAGAGAAACCCGCACCCTCCACCCGCACAGAGACACCCGCACAGAGACACCCGCACAGAGACACCCGCACCCTCCACCCGCACAGAGACACCCGCACCCTCCACCCGCACAGAGACACCCGCACCCTCCACCCGCACAGAGACACCGGCACCCTCCACCCGCACAGAGGCACCCGCACCCTCCACCCGCACAGAGGCACCCGCACCCTCCACCCGCACAGAGGCACCCGCACAGAGACACCCGCACAGAGACACCCTCACCCTCCACCCGCACAGAGACACCCGCACCCTCCACCCGCACAGAGACACCCGCACCCTCCACCCGCACAGAGACACCCGCACAGAGACACCCGCACAGAGACACCCGCACAGAGACACCCGCACAGAGACACCCGCACCCTCCACCCGCACAGAGACACCCGCACAGAGACACCCGCACCCTCCACCCGCACAGAGACACCCGCACAGAGACACCCGCACCCTCCACCCGCACAGAGACACCCGCACAGAGACACCCGCACCCTCCACCCGCACAGAGGCACCCGCACAGAGGCACCCGCACAGAGGCACCCGCACAGAGGCACCCGCACAGAGACACCCGCACCCTCCACCCGCACCCTCCACCCGCACAGAGACACCCGCACAGAGGCACCCGCACAGAGGCACCCGCACAGAGGCACCCGCACAGAGGCACCCGCACAGAGGCACCCTCACCCTCCACCCGCACAGAGACACCCGCACCCTCCACCCGCACAGAGACACCCGCACAGAGGCACCCGCACAGAGACACCCGCACCCTCCACCCGCACAGAGACACCCTCACCCTCCACCCGCACAGAGACACCCGCACCCTCCACCCGCACAGAGACACCCGCACAGAGACACCCGCACAGAGACACCCGCACCCTCCACCCGCACAGAGACACCCGCACAGAGACACCCGCACCCTCCACCCGCACAGAGACACCCGCACCCTCCACCCGCACAGAGGCACCCGCACCCTCCACCCGCACAGAGGCACCCGCACCCTCCACCCGCACAGAGGCACCCGCACCCTCCACCCGCACAGAGACACCCGCACAGAGACACCCTCACCCTCCACCCGCACAGAGACACCCGCTTCCCCCACCCGCACAGAGACACCCGCACAGAGACACCCGCACAGAGACACCCGCTTCCCCCACCCGCACAGAGACACCCGCACAGAGGCACCCGCACAGAGGCACCCGCACAGAGGCACCCGCACCCTCCACCCGCACAGAGACACCCGCACAGAGACACCCGCACCCTCCACCCGCACAGAGACACCCGCACAGAGACACCCGCACCCTCCACCCGCACAGAGACACCCACACCCTCCACCCGCACAGAGACACCCGCACAGAGACACCCGCTTCCCCCACCCGCACAGAGACACCCGCACCCTCCACCCGCACAGAGACACCCGCACAGAGACACCCGCACCCTCCACCCGCACAGAGAAACCCGCACCCTCCACCCGCACAGAGACACCCGCACAGAGACACCCGCACAGAGACACCCGCACCCTCCACCCGCACAGAGACACCCGCACCCTCCACCCGCACAGAGGCACCCGCACCCTCCACCCGCACAGAGGCACCCGCACCCTCCACCCGCACAGAGGCACCCGCACCCTCCACCCGCACAGAGGCACCCGCACAGAGACACCCGCACAGAGACACCCTCACCCTCCACCCGCACAGAGACACCCGCACCCTCCACCCGCACAGAGACACCCGCACCCTCCACCCGCACAGAGACACCCGCACAGAGACACCCGCACCCTCCACCCGCACAGAGACACCCGCACCCTCCACCCGCACAGAGACACCCGCACCCTCCACCCACACAGAGACACCCGCACAGAGACACCCGCACCCTCCACCCGCACAGAGACACCCGCACCCTCCACCCGCACAGAGACACCCGCACCCTCCACCCGCACAGAGGCACCCGCACAGAGACACCCTCACCCTCCACCCGCACAGAGACACCCGCACCCTCCACCCGCACAGAGACACCCTCACCCTCCACCCGCACAGAGACACCCGCAGAGAGACACCCGCACCCTCCACCCGCACAGAGACACCCGCACCCTCCACCCGCACAGAGACACCCGCAGAGAGACACCCGCACCCTCCACCCGCACAGAGACACCCGCACCCTCCACCCGCACAGAGACACCCGCAGAGAGACACCCGCACCCTCCACCCGCACAGAGACACCCGCACAGAGACACCCGCACCCTCCACCCGCACAGAGGCACCCGCACAGAGGCACCCGCACCCTCCACCCGCACAGAGACACCCGCACAGAGACACCCGCACAGAGACACCCGCACCCTCCACCCGCACAGAGACACCCGCACAGAGACACCCGCACCCTCCACCCGCACAGAGACACCCGCACAGAGACACCCGCACAGAGACACCCGCACAGAGACACCCGCACCCTCCACCCGCACAGAGGCACCCGCACAGAGGCACCCGCACAGAGGCACCCGCACCCTCCACCCGCACAGAGGCACCCGCACAGAGGCACCCGCACAGAGGCACCCGCACAGAGACACCCGCACAGAGACACCCGCACAGAGACACCCGCACCCTCCACCCGCACAGAGGCACCCGCACAGAGACACCCGCACCCTCCACCCGCACAGAGGCACCCGCACAGAGACACCCGCACAGAGACACCCGCACCCTCCACCCGCACAGAGGCACCCGCACCCTCCACCCGCACAGAGACACCCTCACCCTCCACCCGCACAGAGACACCCGCACCCTCCACCCGCACAGAGACACCCGCACAGAGGCACCCGCACAGAGACACCCGCACCCTCCACCCGCACAGAGACACCCTCACCCTCCACCCGCACAGAGACACCCGCACCCTCCACCCGCACAGAGACACCCGCACCCTCCACCCGCACAGAGACACCCGCACAGAGACACCCGCACAGAGACACCCGCACCCTCCACCCGCACAGAGACACCCGCACCCTCCACCCGCACAGAGACACCCGCACCCTCCACCCGCACAGAGGCACCCGCACCCTCCACCCGCACAGAGACACCCGCACCCTCCACCCGCACAGAGGCACCCGCGCAGAGACACCCGCACCCTCCACCCGCACAGAGACACCCGCACAGAGACACCCGCACCCTTCACCCGCACAGAGACACCCGCACCCTTCACCCGCACAGAGACACCCGCACCCTCCACCCGCACAGAGACACCCGCACAGAGACACCCGCACAGAGACACCCGCACAGAGACACCCGCACCCTCCACCCGCACAGAGGCACCCGCACAGAGGCACCCGCACAGAGAAACCCGCACCCTCCACCCGCACAGAGACACCCGCACCCTTCACCCGCACAGAGGCACCCGCACAGAGGCACCCGCACAGAGGCACCCGCACAGAGGCACCCGCACAGAGGCACCCGCACAGAGACACCCGCACAGAGACACCCGCACAGAGACACCCGCACCCTCCACCCGCACAGAGACACCCGCACAGAGACACCCGCACAGAGACACCCGCACCCTCCACCCGCACAGAGGCACCCGCACAGAGGCACCCGCACAGAGGCACCCGCACAGAGGCACCCGCACAGAGACACCCGCACAGAGACACCCGCACAGAGACACCCGCACCCTCCACCCGCACAGAGACACCCGCACAGAGACACCCGCACAGAGGCACCCGCACCCTCCACCCGCACAGAGACACCCGCACAGAGGCACCCGCACAGAGGCACCCGCACAGAGGCACCCGCACAGAGGCACCCGCACAGAGGCACCCGCACAGAGACACCCGCACAGAGACACCCGCACAGAGACACCCGCACAGAGGCACCCGCACCCTCCACCCGCACAGAGACACCCGCACAGAGGCACCCGCACAGAGACACCCGCACCCTCCACCCGCACAGAGACACCCGCACCCTCCACCCGCACAGAGACACCCGCACAGAGACACCCGCACAGAGACACCCGCACCGAGACACCCGCACAGAGACACCCTCACCCTCCACCCGCACAGAGACACCCGCACAGAGACACCCGCACCCTCCACCCGCACAGAGGCACCCGCACCCTCCACCCGCACAGAGGCACCCGCACAGAGACACCCTCACCCTCCACCCGCACAGAGACACCCGCACAGAGACACCCGCACAGAGACACCCGCACCCTCCACCCGCACAGAGACACCCGCACAGAGACACCCGCACCCTCCACCCGCACAGAGGCACCCGCACAGAGGCACCCGCACCCTCCACCCGCACAGAGGCACCCGCACAGAGGCACCCGCACCCTCCACCCGCACAGAGGCACCCGCACCCTCCACCCGCACAGAGGCACCCGCACAGAGACACCCGCACCCTCCACCCGCACAGAGACACCCGCACCCTCCACCCGCACAGAGACACCCGCACCCTCCACCCGCACAGAGACACCCGCACCCTCCACCCGCACAGAGACACCCGCACCCTCCACCCGCACAGAGACACCCGCACCCTCCACCCGCACAGAGACACCCGCACCCTCCACCTGCACAGAGACACCCGCACCCTCCACCCGCACAGAGACACCCGCACCCTCCACCCACAGAGACACCCGCACCCTCCACCCGCACCCTCCACCCGCACCCTCCACCCGCACAGAGACACCCGCACAGAGGCACCCGCACAGAGACACCCGCACCCTCCACCCGCACAGAGGCACCCGCACCCTCCACCCGCACAGAGGCACCCGCACCCTCCACCCGCACAGAGGCACCCGCACCCTCCACCCGCACAGAGGCACCCGCACAGAGACACCCGCACAGAGACACCCGCACCCTCCACCCGCACAGAGACACCCGCACCCTCCACCCGCACAGAGACACCCGCACCCTCCACCCGCACAGAGGCACCCGCACCCTCCACCCGCACAGAGGCACCCGCACCCTCCACCCGCACAGAGGCACCCGCACCCTCCACCCGCACAGAGGCACCCGCACAGAGAAACCCGCACCCTCCACCCGCACAGAGGCACCCGCACCCTCCACCCGCACAGAGGCACCCGCACCCTCCACCCGCACAGAGACACCCGCACCCTTCACCCGCACAGAGACACCCGCACCCTCCACCCGCACAGAGACACCCTCACCCTCCACCCGCACAGAGACACCCGCACCCTCCACCCGCACAGAGGCACCCGCACAGAGGCACCCGCACAGAGAAACCCGCACAGAGACACCCGCACAGAGACACCCGCACCCTTCACCCGCACAGAGGCACCCGCACAGAGGCACCCGCACAGAGGCACCCGCACAGAGGCACCCGCACAGAGACACCCGCACAGAGACACCCGCACCCTCCACCCGCACAGAGGCACCCGCACAGAGACACCCGCACAGAGACACCCGCACAGAGACACCCGCACAGAGACACCCGCACAGAGGCACCCGCACAGAGACACCCGCACAGAGACACCCGCACCCTCCACGCGCACAGAGACACCCGCACCCTCCACCCGCACAGAGGCACCCGCACAGAGGCACCCGCACAGAGGCACCCGCACAGAGGCACCCGCACAGAGACACCCGCACAGAGACACCCGCACCCTCCACCCGCACAGAGGCACCCGCACAGAGACACCCGCACAGAGACACCCGCACCCTCCACCCGCACAGAGACACCCGCACCCTCCACCCGCACAGAGGCACCCGCACAGAGGCACCCGCACAGAGGCACCCGCACAGAGGCACCCGCACTGAGGCACCCGCACAGAGACACCCGCACAGAGGCACCCGCACAGAGGCACCCGCACAGAGGCACCCGCACAGAGACACCCGCACCCTCCACCCGCACAGAGACACCCGCACAGAGACACCCGCACCCTCCACCCGCACAGAGGCACCCGCACAGAGGCACCCGCACCCTCCACCCGCACCCTCCACCCGCACAGAGACACCCTCACCCTCCACCCGCACAGAGACACCCTCACCCTCCACCCGCACAGAGACACCCGCACAGAGACACCCGCACAGAGACACCCGCACAGAGACACCCGCACAGAGACACCCGCACCCTCCACCCGCACAGAGGCACCCGCACAGAGGCACCCGCACAGAGACACCCGCACAGAGACACCCGCACAGAGACACCCGCACAGAGACACCCGCACCCTCCACCCGCACAGAGGCACCCGCACAGAGGCACCCGCACAGAGAAACCCGCACCCTCCACCCGCACAGAGACACCCGCACAGAGACACCCGCACAGAGACACCCGCACAGAGGCACCCGCACAGAGGCACCCGCACAGAGGCACCCGCACAGAGGCACCCGCACAGAGGCACCCGCACAGAGACACCCGCACAGAGACACCCGCACAGAGACACCCGCACCCTCCACCCGCACAGAGACACCCGCACAGAGACACCCGCACAGAGAAACCCGCACCCTCCACCCGCACAGAGACACCCGCACAGAGACACCCGCACAGAGACACCCGCACAGAGGCACCCGCACAGAGGCACCCGCACCCTCCACCCGCACAGAGACACCCGCACCCTCCACCCGCACAGAGACACCCGCACCCTCCACCCGCACAGAGACACCCGCACCCTCCACCCGCACAGAGACACCCGCACAGAGACACCCGCACCCTCCACCCGCACAGAGGCACCCGCACCCTCCACCCGCACAGAGGCACCCGCACAGAGGCACCCGCACCCTCCACCCGCACAGAGGCACCCGCACAGAGGCACCCGCACCCTCCACCCGCACAGAGGCACCCGCACAGAGACACCCGCACCCTCCACCCGCACAGAGACACCCGCACCCTCCACCCGCACAGAGACACCCGCACCCTCCACCCGCACAGAGACACCCGCACAGAGACACCCGCACCCTCCACCCGCACAGAGACACCCGCACCCTCCACCCGCACAGAGACACCCGCACCCTCCACCTGCACAGAGACACCCGCACCCTCCACCCGCACAGAGACACCCGCACCCTCCACCCACAGAGACACCCGCTTCCCCCACCCACACAGAGACACCCTGTGCACTCACTAAGACGGTCTAAATCCTCCTGTTGTTGCTTTACATCTTTGTCACAACACACATTCCCAGCTCGCTTTGTGTAATCCACCAGCTTGGAAAGATCACATTAGGTCGCAACATCCAATCATTGATATATATTGTGAACCGCTGGTGCCCGGGTAATTATCCTTGTGATATCCCAGTAGTCACAGCCTACCAACACTGTTTGTTATACTCTCTGCCTGCTGACCAATCCCAAATCGATACCAATATATTGCCTCCCATCCCACATACTTTTATTCTGCTTATCAATCTCTGATGGGAGGCTGTATCAAAAGCCTCCTGAAAATCCAAACCTTCCATATTCATTGACTCTCCTTTGTCAATTTTGTTAGTAACGCCCTCAAAAACTCCAAGCTTGTGAGGGTTGATTTCCCATTTATTAATCCATGTTGACTAGGCCCAGTCAGATCATGACTCCATGTATCCATTTATAATAGATTCTAGCATTTTCCCTGTCACTGATGTAAGGGTAACAGGTCTCTAATTCCCAGTTTTCTCTCTCCTCCCTTCTTGAATAGTGGCGATGACACTTGTTACCTTCCAGTCTCAAGGAACCATTCCGGTATCTATCAAATTTTGGGAGATGGAACTCAATATATCCTGTATCTTTACACAACCTCTTTCAACAATCTGGGATACATAATATCAGGTCTTAATAACTTTCAACCCCATTCATTTTTCCAATACAACCTTCTTACTGACAATTTCCTTCAACTGTGCATTCTCCCTTGGATCTCAATAAGATCATGATGGGGCATACATACAAACTCCACCTTCCTGCCCTCTCGCAGTACTCCCAGATTTCCATAAAACATTGATCTCAGCCTTGAATACATTTAATGGATACACATCCGTAACTCTCCAGGATAGAGAACTTCGAAGATTAATAACAACCCTTGAGATTTCTCGCCATCTCAATCCAAATTGGCTAACCCCTTGTCCTGGATTGTGATCCCTTGTTCTTGGTCTCCCAGCTGGGGAAAAGCAGCCCCACTCGACATCTAGCCTCATAATGCCTGTAAATGTTTTATACATTTCAATGAGAGTCATTACAACACAGAAGGCAACACAGAAGAAGCCCTTCGAGTCCATGCCAGCACCCTGGAGAGCAATCCAGTCCCTCCCAGCAACATGTTCTACCCCTGGAGCTCTGCAAGTCCCTTTCCCTCACGTGTTTATCCTTTTGTCTTTCGAATTCCCAGGTAGATTTTATCTACAACGTTAGGATAGCAGAAGCTGGGGATGTCCTCCTTGGAATAAAGGAGATGGAGGCGAGGTTTAATTGAGATGTACAAGATTATGGCAGGTCTAGGTCAGAAAAGCTTGTTGTCTACAAGGGAGCTTGAAACAGTGACAATCAATAATTTCCAAATGAATAGAATCATAGAAACTCTACAATGTAGAAAGAGGCTTTTCGGCTCATCGAGTCTGCACCGACCACAATCCCACCCAGGCGCTATCCCCATATCCCTACATATTTACCCACTAATCCCTCTATCCTATGCATCTCAAGACTCTAAGGGGCAATTTAGCACGGCCAATCAACCTAACCCGCACATCTTTGGACTGTGGGAGGAAACCGGAGCACCCAGAGGAAACCCACGCAGACACGAGGAGAATGTGCAAACTCCACACAGACAGTGACCCGAGCCGGGACTCGAACCCAGGTCCCTGGAGCTGTGAAGCAGCAGTGCTAACAACTGTGCTACTGTGAAATTTGAAGAAAATAAGCTTGCAGAGATACAGAACAGAGTGAGGGGAATGTTACTGACTGGATGGTCCTACGGAGAGCAGACATGGACTTGATGGATCGAATGGCCTTCTTCTTTGTGACAATGACTCTACAACACCTGAGAACGAACAACAGGCCTCAATTTCACATCCCATCCCAACGACTGTGCGGAATCTGGCTATGGCACTGGGGGACTAGCCTACTGACTGGCTCTTTCCAGGAAGGTCCTCCAAACTACAAGCCAATCAGGTAACGGTGAGACCTTCCCCTGAAATGCATACCCAGAGGGTGGAAGGTTCACCTACCCAGAGGCTGTGACCTATTAAAGGTTGGTACTGATGAGGCTAGCAGGACAGGCACCACCTCACAGGATGATGTGATTTTGATTTGATTTATTATTGTCACGTGTATAGTATACAGTGAAGAGTATTGTTTCTTGTGTGCTATAGAACACTACAGCACAAACAGGCCCTTTGGCCCACAAGTTGCGCCGATCGTATCCCTACCTACTAGGCCTATCTATAACCCTCAATCCCATTAAACCCCATGTACTCATCCAGAAGTCTCTTAAAAGATCCCAACAAGTTCGCCTCCACCACCACCAACGGCAGCCGATTCCACTCACTCACCACCCTCTGAGTGAAAAACCTACCCCTGACATCTCCAGATATACAGACAAAGCATACCATTCATAAAGAAGGAGAGAGCGCAGAGTGTAGTGTTAAAGTCATGAGGGAGTGACCCAGGCCACAGGTAAGTAACGTGAGGGGTGGGGGCTTGTAGAATGATGGCTGCAAGGAGAATGGGGCTCACTAGCGTGAGCCGAGGTGGGTGGACGTCCTGTCACCTGACCAGGGACTCAGAGACTTTGACCACGGGCCCCCCTCTGCACCCTGGAGGTGACAAGTTGGCTGTACAGTTTGCACCTTCTGTAGGCCACATAGCAACACGACATTAATATCCAATAGTTAATCCCAGTGGTGGCAAGATGAGGCTCTTGAATGGTCATCAAGGGGTGGCACGGTGGCACAGTGGTTAGCGTTGCTGCTTCACAGCATCAGGGAACCAGGTTCGATTCCGGCCTCAGGTCACTCTCTGTGTGGAGTGTGCACTGTCTGCATGGGATTCCTCCAGGTGCCCCAGAATCCTCCCACCCTCCAAAGTTGGACAGGTTAGGTTGATTGGCTGTACTAAATTAGTATCAGGGGATTAGCAGAGTAAATATTTGGGGTTATAGGGATAGGGCCTGTATGGGATTGTGGCTGGTGCAGACTTGATGGGCCAAATAGCCTCCTTCTGATTCTATATCCGTACTAATATCTAACTAGCAGCTTAAGGACCTCAATTGGAGAAGGAAAGTTGGTTGACATTCTTGCCCTGAATATATTCTGATGAGGCCAGGGAGTGGGGGGGTGCGGTGGTAGCAGGTTCCAAACCCCTCCATGTTCGCCAGTAGCCAGAGCAGATTCTGGACAACATCTCTGAGGGAACTCCTCAGTATTGACCTAATGGATTATGCCCACAATAAACAGGGTGGCACAGTGGTTAGCACTGCTTCCTCGCAGCGCCAGGGACCCGGGTTCGATTCCCGGCTTGGGTTCTCCCCATGTCTGCACGGGTTTCCTCCGGGCGCTCCAGTTTCCTCCCACATTCTGAGAGATGTACTGGTTAGGTGCATTGACCGCACTAATTCTCCCTCAGTGTACCCGAACAGGCGCAGCGGTGTGGCGACTAGGGGATTTTCACAGTAACTTCATTGCAACGTTAACGTAAGCCCACTTGTGACGTGGCCAATCCACCTAACACGCACATCTTTGGACTGTGGGAGGAAACCGGAGCACCCGGAGGAAACCCACACAGACACGGGGAGAATGTGCAAACTCCACACAGACAGTGACCCAAGCCGGGAATCGAACCTGGGTCCCCGGCACTGTGAGACAGCAGTGCTAACCACTGTGCCACCGTGTCGAATACATTACCACAGGAAGTAGTTGATGCCAAAACATTGAATGAATTCTAGATATAGCACTTGGGGTGAATGGGATCAAAGGTTATGGAGGAGAAAGACGAGTAAGGCTATTGAGTTGGACGATCAGCCATGATTGTGATGAATGGCAGAGCAGGCACGATGGGCTAAATGGCCTCGTCCTGCTCCTATCGTCTATGTTTCTACATTCAAGTCCAGTTGAGTCTTCATCTGACAAAGTGTCATCCAAACTCGACACGTTGGCTCTATTCCCGCTCCACAGATGTTGTCAGAACTGCTGAGACTTTCCAGCATTTTCTATTTTTGTTTCAGATTCTGCAGTCATTCGCTTCTTTGTGAAATATATCCATCGCTGCAGAGTTTGCAACTCCCTGGGGAAGAGAATTCCAAAGATTCACAACTGCTCTGATTGAAATAACTTCTCGTCATCTCAGTCTCGAATGATTGTCCCCTTACCCTGAGACTGTTGACCTGTGTTTTAGATTCCCCAGGTGGGGAGGGGTGCGGGTGTGATTCTCTCAGTGTCCACCCTGTTCACCACTGTCAGCATAGATTGACATTGGGCTATAAGTGATGGGAACTCAGTGCACAGACAAGGCTTGTACTCCACTGAGTCTTGAAGATGGATCTAATGGAGGTATTTATGGTTAAAGGAATTCACGATCACTGCATTTGATTGTGAGCTTTCCAAACACAGTCAGCAATGTGCTGCTCAGGTTACTATTTGGCCTAGTTCAGGATTATAGCTGAGCGGAGCTCCAAAAGTTGGAAATATCCTGTAAAACATTCCCAATCCTTTCCCCACTGTGACTCACTCCCCCTGTTAATTCCAACAATTGTCCGTTGAGGAAGAATGGGTCTGACGTTCCCTGTACTTTATTTCGAAGACAACAAATAAAGTCATAGGATGGGATATTCCTCTCCGCACCATGAGGCGACTCACCGCTGGGATCCTGCCGGGGGGAGAGGTCATCTTTGACGGGGCTGGAAGATCCCGCTGGCAGGAAGAGCTGGAAAATCTCAGACTCTCCCATTTCCACCCGGACACGCAAGAGATTTTTTACTCAATCACGGGATTAGATGGAATTGCTCATTCATGGGATTAGATGGAATGTGTGCATTGCTCATAAGGCCAGTATTTATTACCCATTCTTAATTGCCCTTTGAACTGAGTTTCTCATTCAGACATTTCAGAAGACATTAAGAGTCAACCACATTGCTGTGGCTCTGGATGTAGGCCAAACCAGGTAAGGTTGGCAGATTTCCTTCCCTAGAGGAAAATAATGAACAAGCTGGGTTTTTACAACAACCCACAATGGTTTTATAGCCAGCATTAGACTTTTAATTCCAAGTCTTTATTTAATTCACATTTTACCATCTGCCATGGTGGGATTTGAACCTGGGTGCCCAGAACATTTACCCGGGCTCTCTGGATTACTAATCCAGTGACGATACTACTATACCACGGCCTCTCCTTAATTAATGCCTTCCCATTGATGATTTAAGAAGTGAAGCAGAGTTGATGCAAGAGTAAATGACCCAATGGTGGGTGGTATATCCTCAACCAGTTTAATTGAAGTTCTCCAGTCTGGATGTTCCTGAATTATTTTCAAAGTTCCAAAAGAAGGGATTAATTTTTCTGAATTCCAGCCCAAAAAAATACGAAATTTTTGATACTCTCAGGCACCTCAAAATCTCACCCAAGCTACATTCTTAAACGCAACAACAAAACACGGAGAGTCCTATCATATAACCTGAATATTCACATGCATTAAGATAAGGAAAGAGTAAAAAGGATCTGTGTTCATTCACACAAAGCAAGTGTGGAATACAAGGAAAGCAGAAAGAAACTTAAGCAAGGAGTAAGGAGGGCTAAAAGGGGTTATGAAAAAGTATTGGTCAGCAGGATTAAAGAAAATCCCAAGGTTTTTTTATACATATATAAAGAGCAAGAGGGTAGACAGAGAGAGGGTTGGCCTACTCAAGGACAAGGGAGGGAATCTACACATGGAGCCAGAGGTATTAAATGAGTACTTTGCGTCAGTATTCACCAAAGAGAAGGACTTGGTGGAGGATGAGTCTGGGAAAGGGTGTGTAGATGGTTTGAGGCATGTTGAGATCAAAAAGGTGGTGGTATTGGGGTTCTTGAGAAACATTAAGGTAGACAAGTCCCCAGGGCCTGATGGGATATACCCCAGAATACTAAGAGAGGCAAAGGAGGATATTATTGGGGCCTTGAGAGAAATCTTCATATCCTCACTGGCTACAGGAGAGGTCCCAGAGGATTGGAGAATAGCCAATGTTGTTCCTTTGTTTAAGAAGGGTAGCAAGAATAATCCAGGTAATTATAGGTCGGTAAACCTTACATCAGTGGTAGGGAAATTATTGGAGAGGACTCTTTGAGACAGAATTTATTCCATAAGTGGATGTATTAGTGAGAGGCAACGCGGTTTTGTGAAGGAGAGGTCATGTCTCACAAATTTGATCAAGTTTTTCGAGGAAGTGACGAAGATGATTGATGAGGGTAGGGCAGTGGATGTTGTCTACGTGGACTTCAGTAAGGCCTTTGACAAGGTCCCTAATGGGAGACTGGTGCAGAAGGTGAAGTCGCCTGGGATCAGAGGTGAGCTGGGAAGGTGGATACAGAACTGGCTCGGTCAAAGAAGACAGAGGGTAGCAGTGGAAGGGTATGTTTCTGAATGGAGGGCTGTGACAAGTGGTGTTCCTCAGGGATCAGTGCTGGGACATTTGCTGTTTGTAATATGTACATAGATGATTTGGAGGAAAATGTAACTGGATTGATTAGTAAGTTACAGACATACAAAACTTGGTGGATTTGTGGATCGCGATGAGGACCGTCAGAGGATACAGCAGGATGTAGATCAATTGGGAGACTTGGGCGGAGAGATAGCAGATGGAGTTTAATCCAGACAAATGTGAGGTAATGCATTTTGGAAGGTCTAATACAGATAGGAAATATACAGTAAATGGCAGAACCCTTAAGAGTATTGATAGGCAGAGGGATCTGGGTGTACAGGTACACAGGTCACTGAAAGTGGCATTTCAGGTGGAGAAGGTAGTCAAGAAGGCATATGGCATGCTTGCCTTCATCAGCTGGGATATTGAGTTTTAAAATTGGCAAGTCATGTTGCAGTTTTATAGAACCTTAGTTAGGCCGCACTTGGAATATAATGTTCAATTCTGGTCACCACACTAACAGAAGGATGTGGAGGCTTTGGAGAGGGTACAGAAAAGATTTACCAGGATGTTGCCTGGTATGGAGGGCATTAGCTATGAGGAGAGGTTGGAGAAACTTGGTTTGTTCTCACTGGAACGATGGAGGTGAGGAGCGACCCGATAGAAATCTATAAGATTATGAGAGGCATGGACAGAGCGGATAGGCAGAAGCTTTTTCCCCAAGTTAGAAGAGTCAATTACTAGGGGGCACAGGTTTAAGGTACGACGGGCAAGGTTTAAAGGAGATAGACGAGGCAGATTTTTTACACAGAGAGTAATGGGTGCCTGGAACTCGTTGCCAGGGGAGGTAGTGGAAGCGGATATAGTAGAGACTTTTAAGGGGCATTTTGACAAGTACATGAATAGGATGGGAATAGAGGGATATGGTCCCCGGGAAGGGTAGGGGGTTTTAGTTAAGTCACACAGCACGGTTGGTGCAGGCTTGGAGGGCCAAAGGGCCTGTTCCTGTGCTGTAATTTTCTTTGTTCTTTGTTCAGTTTGCACCACTACAGCACCTTCATTAGCGAATGGGATTACAGTTTTTTAAAAACATCTACCGGAGGATGTTTGGAGCTTCACTTTAACATTTCATCCTGAAATGGGCATCGTCTGATAGTGCAGCACCCCATAGAATCCCTACAGTGCAGAAAGAGGCCACTCAGCCCATCTAGTCTGCACCAAATCTCCGAAAGAGTATCCCACTCAGGACCACCTCCCGCCCACCCTATCCCTATAACCCAACACACTTAGCATGGCCAATCCACCTAACCTGCACATCTTTGGACAATAAGGAACAAATTACCCACTAATGCCCCTAACCTGCACATCTTTGGACTGTGGGAGGAAACTGGAGCTCCCGGAGGAAACCCACGCAGACATGGGGAGAATGTGCAAACTCCACACAGAACGGCACCCAAGAACATAAGAACATGAGAAACAGGAGCAGGAGTAGGCCATCTAGCCCTTCGAGCCTGCCCCGCCATTCAATAAGATCATGGCTGATCTGTCGTGGCTCAGTTCCACATTCCCGCCCTCTCCCCATAACCCTTAATCCCCTCTCTTATCAAAAACCCATCAACCCGCGTCTTAACAATATTTAGCGAGGCAGCCTCCACCACTTCAATGGGCAGAGAATTCCAGAGATTCACCACCCTTTGAGTGAAGAAGTTCCTCCTCATCTCCGTTCTAAACCGCCTCCCCTTTATCTTGAGGCTGTGCCCCCTAGTCCTACTGTCTTTTTTGAGCGGGAAGAGTCTCTCCACCTCTATCCTATCCATCCCATTCATCATCTTATACGTCTCAATGAGATCTCCCCTCATTCTTCTAAACTCCAACGAGTACAAGCCTAGTTTATTCAGCCTCTCCTCATAGCTCAACCCCCTCAACTCCGGTATCAGCCTAGTAAACCTCCTCTGCACTCCCTCCAAGGCCAAAATATCTTTGCGCAGGTGCGGCGCCCAAAACTGCACACAGTACTCCAGCTGCTGCCTCACCAATGCCCTATACAGCTGCAGCAAGACCTCCCTACTTTTATATTCAATCCCCCTCGCTATGAAGGCCAGCATCCCATTCGCCTTCCTGACCACCTGCTGCACCTGCAAGCTGGGTTTTTGCGACTCATGCACAAGGACCCCGAGGTCCCTCTGCACCGTCGCCTGCTGCAGTTTTTCGCCACGTAAGTAATAGTCCTTCCTACCATTATTCCTACCAAAGTGGACCACCTCACACTTGCCAACATTAAATTCCATTTGCCATTTCCTGGCCCATTCGCCCAGCCTATCTAGATCCTTCTGCAGACTCTCCACACCCTCCGCACAATTTGCCGTTCCCCCAATCTTGGTGTCATCCGCAAATTTCGACACCATACACTCGGTTCCCTCCTCCAGATCATCTATATAAATGGTAAATAGCTGAGGCCCCAGCACCGACCCCTGGGGCACTCCACTAGTCACCATCCGCCAATCTGAATAGCACCCGTTAACCCCCACTCTCTGCCTCCTATTTGACAACCAAGGCCAGAACTGAACCCAGGTCCCTGACGCTGCGAGGCAGCAGTGCTAACCACTGTGCCACCGTGCCTTCGCGTACTGCACGTCCTCTATTACCATTCCCACTGTACTGCCCAGCAGTGTGGGTCTGGGTTCTTTAATCTCTAGATAGGGACCTGAATGCACAACCTCAGGTCTCCCAAGACGGCGAGGGGGGAACCCAGTGTGACTAAAACTCACCCTCAGCAATAAAGGAACAATTTTACAATGTGTCAGAAGAAATTGTGTAAGAATTCACAGAAGTGAGAAAAGGTACAGCAGAGCTGCCTCAGTCAAACTGCAATGCTGGAGAGTTCTGCAAGGCAAGAGTTGGTAAACTGCCCAGTGTTGAATAAAGTCCCTCTGGCTGGAAACAATGGAATCAATCGGCTTTTCCCTGTGGGTCCTTTGCTTTTCCCTGAGTCATTTCTATGGTGTCAGTCAGCTAGTGCAGCACTATCACCTCATATCGATTTCTGCTAAATGCAAATTGCTCAGTGTTACAATGAGCAAGGCTTGCAGACAGTGGGGCATGTACTGACTCCTGCTGCTGTTAGGCATTAGGATTATTGCAGTAAATGACTGGGTCTGGTTTGGAAACACAGAACAGCAACCTAATGAAATGCACATCTCTTCAGCAGGCCACGCACTGCATCAGGCACTCCTTCAAACTGGCATTCCTCCTACCACTCTCAGTATTCCCCAATCTCAAGAAGGCAGCTCACCACCACCTTCTCAAGGGGAATTAATGCGACATTCTGCACTCTCTCCTTTCCTTTCCTGTGAACGGTGGGCTTTGTCTGTATAGCACGCCCAAAACAATACTTTTTACTGTATATTGATTCATGTGACAATAATCAATCAAATCAAATCAATTCGGGACAATGCTGGAATAGCCAACAACACCCACATCTCATGGACAAAGAAAAGATTTTTAAAAATGATGCAGTAAGGGCAATGTGTGACTATTCCGACAAGAGTTCATAAGAACAAAAGAACATAAGAACATAAGAAATAGGAGCAGGAGTAGGCCATCTGACCCTTCGAGCCTGCCCCGCCATTCAATAAGATCATGGCTGATCTGTCGTGGCTCAGTTCCACTTTCCCGCCCTCTCCCCATAACCCTTAATCCCCTCTCTTATCAAAAACCCATCAACCCGCGTCTTAAAAATATTTAGCGAGGCAGCCTCCACCACCTCAACGGGCAGAGAATTCCAGAGATTCACCACCCTTTGAGTGAAGAAGTTCCTCCTCAACTCCGTTCTAAACCGCACCCCCTTTATCTTGAGGCTGTGCCCCCTAGTCCTACTGTCCTTTCTGAGCGGGAAGAGTCTCTCCACCTCTATCCTTTCCATCCCATTCATCATATTATACGTCTCAATGAGATCTCCCCTCATTCTTCTAAACTCTAACGAGTACAAGCCTAGTTTATTCAGCCTCTCCTCATAGCTCAACCCCCTCAACTCCGGTATCAGCCTAGTAAACCTCCTCTGCACTCCCTCCAAGGCCCTAACAGTTGCCAGGATACGGGGTGAGGCAGAGGGAGTGGGTAGTGAACCCCAGGGCAGATTATCAGAGGTTATGTAGGCCCTTGAGGTATTTGGTTAGAAACCATCCTTGGTAAAGGCCTGTAGGTAGCACTCAGCTCCCCTCCTGTGTCAGCTATAGCTCCGTGGGTAACGCTCTCGCCTCTGGGCCAGCAGGTTGTGAGTTCAAATCCCTCTGCAGGGACTCGAGCACAAAATCCAGGCTACCAGTTCAGTGCAGTCCTGAGGCGGTGTGACACTGTCAGCCGTGAATCTTGGAGATGTTAAACCAAGGCCCTGTCAGCTGGATATAAGAGATTCCACGGCGCGATTTCAATGAATAACGGATGTCTCGGCCAATATTTAACCCCCAATCAAACAACAAAAACAGATGATCTGGTAATGATCGCACTGCTGTTAGTGGGAGTTTGCTATGCACACAGTGGTTGCCACTTTCCTTAGATAACAACAGTGAGTAGACTCCAATAGTTTCTCCAGAAGCACCTCGGCATGTACACAGGTTACAAAAGGCGCTACTGAAATGCAAGACTTTCCTGCTGTCTCTTTTGCCACCAAGTCCTTCAATTTGGCCCACTAACCCCGCTCCGTTCTCGAGAGATTCACGAACCGGGCTGCAGCCCCCTTGTTTGATACGATCAAACGTAAATATGAAGTGGTTTTTTGCTAATCAGGAAGTCGAGAGCAGAGCAGGGTGACCGCCATGCTCTCTGGGTCACACTCCTGACCACCGATGTCCATTCACTCAGCTGGAGTTTGTGGGGTCGGTGGGAGGAGATCTTAATCCTGGTGGGGCTCTTAGTTGGAATAGGGGGAATGGGGGAGGGGATCTCTGCGACTAATCTCCTGGTGTGATGCGACCAGTTGTCACTGTGGAGAGAGGATTGGGTTGGGGAGTGGTTTGTGTTTGACCCTGGCCTCCCCAAGCCTGATTCCTGCCTCGTTTAGAAGGAAGCATTAAAAAAAACTTTGAAGCCAACTTGAACGACTGCAAGAGTCGGTGGGCGGGCGATGGAATATGTGGGCATGGAGGGGTCCAGGAATCTTTCCTGACAAGACCCGCTTCTGCCCATACGAACACTCAGTACGTCAACACACTTGTACCAACCATCAAGGAAACTTATTCCCAACAACTGGGAACATATAGCACCAGTCCCTGGCTAATCCTCTGCCACTTTGCCAGGCAACACGGTGGCACAACGCTGCCTCACGGTGCCAGGGATCCGGGTTCAGTTTCGGCTTCGGGTGACTGTGTGGAGTTTGCATATTCACCTTGTGTCTGTTCCGGTTTCCTCCCACAGTCCAAAGATGCGCAGGTTAAGTGGGTTGGCCATGCTAAATTGCCCCTTAATGTGCCAAGATGTGTCGGTTAGGGGAATTAGCAGGGTGAATATGTAGGTTTATGGGAATAGAGCTTGGGTAAGATACTCTGTCACACTCGGTGGACCGAACGGCCTCCTTCTGCATTCTATGAATCTATCTCCATTTTCCTGTTCACTTCCCATATCCTTTAATTCTCCGAGAGACCAGAAATCTGCCTATCCCAGTCCTGACTGTATTCAATGATGAAGCATCCACATCCCTCTGTGGAAGAGAATTCCAAAGATTCACAACTCTCTGAGTGAAGACATTTCTTTTCATCTCAGTCCTCAGCCCCTTAGCTTGAGATTGTGCCCCTCTATTTTAGACTCCCCAGCCAGGGGGTAATAATCCCTCAGTGTCCAGCCAGGGGGTAATAATCCCAGTGTCCAGCCAGGGAGTAATAATCCCTCAGTGTCCAGCCAGGGAGTAATAATCCCTCAGTGTCCAGCCAGGGAGTAATAATCCCTCAGTGTCCAGCCAAGGGGGTAATATTCCCTCAGTGTCCAGCCAGGGAGTAATAATCCCTCAGTGTCCACCCTATCAGATCCCTTCAGCATCTTGTATGTTTCAATGAGATTGCCTCTCATTCTTCAAAACTCCAGAGAATATAGGCCCAATTTACTCTGCCTCTCATCACAGGACAACATCTTCGCCCCAGGGGCCAATCTAATGAACGGTCGCTGTACCACCTCCATTACAAGAATATCCTTCCTTAAATACAGAGACCTACCGGCACACAGTATTCCAGATGTGCGCCCACCAAAACCCTGTACAATTCTAGCAAGATTTCTGTATTCCTATGTTGTAATCCCCTCACAATACAGGTCAACGTCTTGTTTGCTCTCTTAATTCCTTGCTGTACCCACATGCTAACTTTCTGTGACCCATATATGAGCACACCCGAGAAGGGTCATAGAGATTTACAGCATGGAAGCAGGCCCTTCGGCCCAACTTGTCCGTGCCACCCAGTTTTTACCACTAAGCTAGTCCCAATTGCCCGCCATTTGGCCCATATCCCTCTAGTTTTAGGCTCGCCTACCTTTGGGAAAAGATGTTGACTATCTACGCTCCTCATTATTTTATTGACCTCTATAAGATCACTCCTCAAGCCTCCAGGGAAAAAAGTCCCAGTCTAGCCAGCTTCTCCTTATAACTCAAACCATTAATTCCCAGTAGCATCCTAATAAATCTTTTCTGCACTGTTTCTAGTTTAATAATATCCTTTCTATAATAGGGTGACCAGAACTGTACATAGTATTCTAAGTGTGGCCTTACCAATGTCTTGTACAACTTCAACAAGACAACCAAACTCCTGTATGCAATGTTCTGATCAATGAAACCATTGACATTTTCAAGTTTCAGCGCTTTTAAAAAATATTCTGCTTTTCTACTCTTTCAACCAAATTCAATAACCTCACACTTCCCCTCACTATGCTCTATCTTATTGTGCACTCACTGTGTGGTTCTTTTCAGTCTGTGTGTGTCCTCCCCACAGCTTACATTCCGACCTCTGGACCATCAGCAAACATAGTTACATTACCTCAGTCTCCTTTCAAAGCCATTACTATAGATTGTAAGTAGCTGAGGCTCCAATACTGATCCCTATGGTGTTCCACTGCTCATCAAACTGAAAACCCCTCTTTATTCTTCCTCTATGTTTCCTGCTTGTTAACCAGTCCCCTGCTCTTTCTAATATATAACTCCTAGCTCTATGAGGGCAACACTGCGGTTAGCACTCCTGTCTCACAGGGACCCAGGTTCAATTCCGGCTTCGGGTGATTATGTGGAGTTTGCACGTTCTCCCCGTGTTTGCGTGGGTTTCCTCCGGGTGCTCCGGTTTCCTCCCACAATCCCAAGGTGTGCAGGTCAAGTGAACTGACCGTGCTAAATTGTCCCTTTCGAGTCCCAAGGTATGCAGGTTAGGCAGATTGGCCATAGTGGGTGTGTGAGATTACAGGGAGAGGGTGGGGGAGAGGGCCTGTGTAAGATGCTCTGTCAGAGAGCGGATGCAGACTTGGTCGGCCTCCTTCTGTACTGTAGGGATTCTATGGTTCAAATTAAAATGTAAAACCTCAAAGGCAATCATCTTTGAATTCTCAATGGAACCTCATGCCAATTGGTATAGATTTTAGCCTCAGAGTGCTGCCAACCAATAATCTAACTGGCCTCTTAGTCCCTGCAGTGCTCTAGTGGTCGGGAATGGAACTGCAGGCAGTGTCCAGAACATGTTTGTGCAGTGGGTGGGCACCCAATGCTAAAAAGTGGGGGCTATAATATACTGGATAAACTCAGCAGGCCAGGCAGCCTCTGTGGAGAGAGGAACAGGATTAACGTTTCGAGTCCATGTGGCTCTTCTCCCGGCTTCCTCTCGCTTCGGAACTCCTCCCACCAACCTACAAATGGGCTGCTGCAATGCCTCAGCCTTGCCCGTCCAAATGAAAAAACGCAAAGAAGCCAGCGGGAAAGCCACTTAAAAAATTTTAGGCACGCCTCCACTTACAAACCCACTGGCCAGTTCGATCCGGAGTAGTTTTGTGCTCGGTGTATGTAACTTAGCAGATTTTGGCCTTTGTCTCCTGGTGGCAGCCAGTCAGATTGTGACGTTAGGAGAATGAATGGGGATTGGAGTGATGGAGTAACATGGTGGGGGTGTGGGGGCAGCTCAGAGGCCAGCATATGGTTGGGGGGGGTGGTGTCGGGGTGGGAGGCGATAGAACATAACAGCGCAGTACAGGCCCTCGATGTTGCGCCAACCAGTGGAACCAATCTAATGACCCTCTAACCTAAACTGTTCCAATGTTATCCATATGCCTATCCACTGACCATTTGAATGCCCTTAAAGTTGGCGAGTCCACAACTGCTGCAGGCAGGGCATTCCACGCCCTTACTACCCTCTGAGTAAAGAAAATGCGATGTGAGGGGAAGACAAGGAGAGTAGGGAGGGGGGTGGGTTCGATCCAGGGGGTGACCCTGAGTTCAGTGGAATGTTACGCTTATGCTCCACCCAGCCCACAAGCAGTGCTGGAAATTCCCGCTGGACGCTGCTCCCTTCAGCTGCCGGTTTTCCCTGAGGAAAACCTAGCCAGTGTTAAATTTAAAATGAAGGCAAAATATGGGGCATGCATTTTTAAAGTATATTTAAACATCTAAACCCACCTCCAGGGAGCAGAAGAATCTTTTAATTCATAAGAACATAAGAAACAGGAGCAGGAGTAGGCCATCTAGCCCTTTGAGCCTGCCCCGCCATTGAATAAGATCATGGCTGATCTGTCGTGGCTCAGTTCCACATTCCCGCCCTCTCCCCATAACCCTTAATCCCCTCTCTTATCAAAAACCCATCAACACGCGTCTTAAAAATATTTAGCGAGGCAGCCTCCACCACTTCAACGGGCAGAGAATTCCAGAGATTCACCACCCTTTGAGTAAAGAAGTTCCTCCTCAACTCCGTTCTAAACCGCACCCCCCCCCCTTTATCTTGAGGCTGTGCCCCCTAGTCCTACTGTCCTTTCTGAGCGGGAAGAGTCTCTCCACCTCTATCCTATCCATCCCATTCATCATCTTATATGTCTCAATGAGATCTCCCCTCATTCTTCTAAACTCTAACGAGTACAAGCCTAGTTTATTCAGCCTCTCCTCATAGCTCAACCCCCTCAACTCCGGTATCAGCCTAGTAAACCTCCTCTGCACTCCCTCCAAGGCCAAAATATCCTTGCATAAGTGCGGCGACCAAAACTGCACACAGTACTCCAGCTGCGGCCTCACCAGTGCCCTATACAGCTGCAGCAAGACCTCCCTACTTTTATATTCAATCCCCCTTGCTATGAAGGCCAGCATCCCATTCGCCTTCCTGACCACCTGCTGCACCTGCAGGCTGGGTTTTTGCGACTCATGCACAAGGACCCAGAGGTCCCTCTGCACCGTCGCCTGCTGCAGTTTTTCGCCACGTAAGTAATAGTCCTTCCTACCAAAGTGGACCACCTCACACTTGCCAACATTAAATTCCATTTGCCAGTTCCTGGCCCATTCGCCCAGCCTATCTAGATCCTTCTGCAGACTCTCCACACCCTCCGCACAATTTGCCGTTCCACCAATCTTGGTGTCATCAGCAAATTTCGACACCATACGCTCAGTTCCCTCCTCTAGATCATCTATATAAATGGTAAATAGCTGAGGCCCCAGCACCGACCCCTGGGGCACTCCACTAGTCACCAACCGCCAATCCGAATAGCACCCATTGACCCCAACTCTCTGCCTCCTATTTGACAACCAATCCTCTATCCATGCTAACACCCTACCCCCAACTCCATGCCCCCTTACCTTCTGCAATAACCTCTTGTGAGGTACCTTGTCAAACGCCTTCTGAAAATCAAGAAAGACCACATCCACCGGCTCTCCTCTATCCACCGCCCTAGACACATCCTCATAGAACTCCAATAAATAATAATTCATCCAAAGGTTGAGAGTGTCACTGGCAAAGTCAGCATTCATGCCCATCCCTAATTGCCCTAGAGAAAGTGGTGGTGAGCTTCCTTTTTGAATCCTGCAGTCAGTGTGGTGTAGGTACACCCACAGTGCTGTTAGGGAGGAAGTTCCAGGATTTTGACCCAGCAACAGTGAAGGGACGGCGCTATATTTCCAAGTCAGGTTGGTGAGTGATTTGGAGAGGAACCTCCGGGTGGTGGTGTACCCAGGTATCTGCTGCTCTTGTCCTTCTAGATATTAGTGGTCGCGGGTTTGGAAGGCAGTGTGTAAGGAGCCTCGGTGAGTTCCTGCAGTGCATCTTGTAGATGGTACACGCTGCTGCTAACTGAGCGTCCGTGGTGGAGGGAGTGAATGTTGGTGGATGGGGTGCCAATCAAGTGGGCTGCTTTGTCCTGGATGGTGTCGAGATGCTGGAGCGTTTTTGGAGCTGCACTCATCCAGGCAAATGGAGAGTATTCCATCACCCTCCTGAGACGTGTCTTGGGGATGGTGGACAGGCTTTGGGGGGGGTCAGGAGATGAGTTACTCACTGCAGAATTCCCTCTTCTGGTGGTCAGAGTATTTATGGCTAGTCCAATTCAGTTTCTGATCATGGATAACCCCCCAGTGTGTCAATAGTGGAGAATTCAGCCTTTGAATGTCACATGTTGAAATCATGTTGTCGGAGATGGCCATTGCCTGGCACTTCAGTGGCGTGAGTGTCACTTGCCACTTGTCAGCCCAAGGCTTGGCTACTTGGTCACCTTTATTCTGCCTTTAACTATTCCAGGAGTGAGCAGGTTACTTTCTTGTTTGAGATTTTCAGCACTGTAATTTTCCATTTGACCCAAATCCATTTGTTTTTGGGGAGTTTTAATTCCTCCTGTGTTCCCAGTAATGAAGCCAAACATCCCGTAAATCTTTTACTAGAGCATTGCCGACCTGTCTTGGCACATTCTGCCCATTTCTGAAAATTTGGAGATGATACATTTATTTCTGCTCATGCACCCAGTCTTTCTATTCCTACGCTCCTGTTAAACTGGCCTTTTTATCCCCAAGTACATCATTTCCCATCATTCCATCGCATGCTCATTTCCCTCGTCTCCCTGCCTTCTTCTAAGATTGCTGTTTGTATTGAGATGGATAGAAAGCTGGTTAGCACATTGGGAGCAAAGAGTTGGCATAAATGGGTCTTCTTCTGGTTGTCAGACAGTAACAAGTGGGGTAACGCAGGGATCTGTGCTAGGGCCCCAACTGTTCACATTATATATTAATGATTCAGCAGAGGGAACTAAATGTATTATGTACATTTGCAGATGATACAAAGCTGGATGGGAGGGTGAGCTGTGAGGAGGATGCAAAGATGCTTCAGTGAAATTTGGACAGGCTAACTGAATAAACGTATATATGGCAGATGTAGTAATAATGTGGCTAAATGTGAGGTTATCCACTTCGTTGCAAAAATAGGAAGACAGATTATTATTTGAATGGGTGTAAATTGAGAGTGGTGGATACTCAGTGAGACCTCGGAGTCCTCATGTATCAGTCACTGAAAGTAAATGCACAACAGACCTGTTACAGAAGGCAAACGGTATGTTGGCCTTCATAGCGAGAGGATTTGAGTATAGGAACAGAGATATTTTACTGTATAGGGGTTGGTGAGGCCATCCCTGGAGTATTGTGTGCAGTTTTGGTGTCCTTATCTGAGGAAAGATGTTCTTGTCATAGGGTGAGTACAGCAAAGGTTTATCAGGCTGATTCCTGGGATGGCAGGTCGGTCACATGAAGAGAGATTACGTCAGTTAGGATTATATCCATTGAAGTTTAGAAGAGCGAGAGGGGATCGCATAGAAACCAATAAAATTCTAACAGGATAGATTCAGAAAGAGTGTTCCCGATGGTGGGGAAGTCCAGAACTAGGGGCCGTAGTTTGTGGATAAGGGGTAAACCTTTTAGGACTGAGGTGAGGAGAAATTTCTTCACCCACAGGATGGCGAGTGTGTGGAATTCACTACCACAAAATGCAGTTGAGGCCAAAACGTTGTCTGATTTCAAGAAGAAATTAGATAGCTCTTGGGGCCAAAGGGGTCAAGGGATATGGGGGGAAGAGGGAATTGGGATATTAAATTCAATAAACAGCCACAATCAAAATTAATGGCTCGAAGGGCCAAAAGGCCTATTCCTGCTCCTATGTTTCTATGTAACATCCGCAAATCGTGAAAGATGCCCTGTAAATCCAAGTCTAGAACAATGCTGGACATGTCCCTTGAGTAGAAAACATACTTTCTATCTGTTAGCTGATATTATATCCATGTTTCTCGTGTCCCTTTAATTCTAAAGGCTGGCTAACAAGTCAACTATTTTCCTAAGTCTGACCAACATAAGTTGCATCACATCTCACTCATTAACTCCCGCCGTTGTTCCAATTAACAAACATTCTCTCTTTCACCTTCTTCCATCGGGAACAAGGTGCAGAAGTCTGAAGTCACCGACTCAAGAACAGCTTCTTCTCTGCTGTCATCAGACTTCTAAATGGATTTACCTTGCATTAAGTTGATCTTTCTCTACATCCTAGCTATGACTGTAACACTACATTCTGCACACTCTCTCTTGTTTCCTTCTCTATGAAAGGTATGCTTTGTCTGTATAGCGCGCAAGAAACAATACTTTTCACTGTATGTTAATACATATGACAATAAATCAAATCAAAAATGCAGGGTATTTCAAAAAATTGGGACACTTAAGGGAAACGGAAAATAAATAACCTTTCAGCACACTCACCTTCTCTTCTTCAAGCTTCTGCCTCCTTTTTTCCTCCACAGCCACTCGCCTCTGCTCTTCCCTCTGGCGCTGCTCTTCCAACTTTCTCCAGCGTTCTTCCATCTGCTTCTCGTAGAGCTGGCGAGCTCGTTCCTCCTTCTGAATGATCTGCTGCTCTCTCACAGCTGCCGGGAGAGGGTAACATCAGTGAACAAGGAGCCCGGACAGAGCTGCTGGCGACAAGAACAGAGCTGTGCACGCAAGTAAACTGCTTCAACCCCCATTAAAACATTCTAATGTGAAGGGAAAGGCGGCTGGCATCAGTAATAGGACTGCATCTGGCATCGCAAAGACAGGACATTACCAATTGTAACCCCCATGGGCAGGTTAGGAGCTATTCTGAGAACAGATCCATAAACATCTGAAAATGAGCTATGACTCGCTGTATAATTAAATCTTTGGTGGTCACATTCTATTTTAGACCAAGTTCAGCAATTGAAATAAAGAACGAAGAAAATTACAGCACAGGAACAGGCCCTTCGGCCCTCCAATCCTGCACCGACCAAGTTGCCTATCTGAACTAAAACCCCCTACTCATCCAGGGACCACATTGCTCTATTCCCATCCTATTCATGTATTTGTCAAGACGCCCCTTAAAAGTCACTATCGTATCTGTTTCCACTATCTCCCCCAGCAGCAAGTTCCCAGCGCCCTCTGTGTAAATAAGTTGCAGTAGGAAGTCTCACAACGTCAGATTAAAGTCCAACAAGTTTATTTGATAGTAAACCCACTAGTTTTCAGGGTTTGCCTCTTTGTCAGGTGAGTGCGCCCTAGTAATTGACTCTGGGAAAAAGCTTCTGATTATCCACTCTGTCCGTGCTCCTCATTATCTTGTAGACTTTTATCAGGTCGTCCCCTAATCTCTGTCATTCCAGTGAGAACAAACCAAGTTTCTCCAAACGTGCCTCATAGCTAGACCATCCTGGTAAACCCCTTCTATACCCTCTGCAAAGCATCCATATCCTGGTAGTGTGGCGACCAGAATACTATATCGGATACTATATTCCAAGTGCAGCCTAACTAAGGTTCTATAAAGCTGCAACGTGACTTGCCAATTTTTAAACTCAATACCCTGGCTGATGAAGGCAAGCATGCCGTATGCCTTCTCGACTACCTTCTCCACCTGCATTGCCACTTTTAGTGACCTGTGTACCCAGATCCCTCTGTCTATCAATACTCTAAGGGTTCTGTCATTTACTGTATATTTCCTATCTGTATTAGACCTTCCAAAATGCATTACCTCACATTTGTCCAGATTAAACTCCATCTGCCATCTCTCCGCCCAAGTCTCCAACCGATCTATATCCTGCTGTATCCTCTGATGGTCCTCATCGCTATCCACAAATCCACCAGCCTTTGTGTCATCCACAAACTTACTAATCAATCCAGTTACATTTTCCTCCAAATCATTTATATATATTACAAACAGCAAAGGTCCCAGCACTGGTCCCTGAGGAACACCACTTGTCACAGCCCTTCATTCAGAAACACACCCTTCCACTGCTACCCTCTGTCTTCTATGGCCAAGCCAGTTCTGTATTTTGCCAGCTCACCTCCAATTCCGTGCAACTTCACCTTCTGCATCAGTCTCCCATGAGGTACCTTGTCAAAGGCCTTATTTAAATCCATGTAGACAACATCCACTGCCCCACCCTTATCTTTGTCACTTCCTCAAAACCTCAATCATGTTAGTGGGACACAACCTCCCCTTCACAAAACCATGATCTGGATGAGGGTATAGTTGGGTGGATTAGTAAGTTTGCTGATGACACCAAAGTCGGAGGTGTGGTAGATAGTGATGAAGGGTGTCATAGTTTGCAGGAAGACTTAGACAGGTTGCAGAACTGGGCCGAGAGGTGGCGGATGGAGTTTAATGCGGAGAAGTGTGAGGTAATTCACTTTGGTAGGAATAACAGATGTGTCGAGTATAGGGCTAACGGGAGGACTTTGAATAGTGTGGATGAGCAGAGGGATCTAGGTGTATGTGTACATAGATCCCTGAAAGTTGGGAGTCAAGTAGACAAGGTTGTTAAGAAGGCATACGGTGTCTTGGCGTTTATTGGTAGGGGGATTGAATTTAGGAGTCGCAGCGTCATGTTGCAACTGTACACAACTCTGGTGCAGCCGCACTTGGAGTACTGTGTGCAGTTCTGGTCCCCACATTACAGGAAGGATGTGAAGGCTTTGGAGAGGGTGCAGAGGAGGTTTACCAGGATGTTGCCTGGTATGGAGGGGAGGTCCTATGAGGAGAGGCTGAGGGATTTGGGGTTGTTTTCGCTGGAAAGAAGGCGGCTAAGAGGGGATCTTATTGAAACATATAAGATGATTAGAGGTTTAGATAGGGTGGATAGTGATAGCCTTTTTCCTCTGATGGAGAAATCTAGCACGAGGGGGCATGGCTTTAAATTAAGGGGTGGTAGTTATAGGACGGATGTCAGGGGTAGGTTCTTTACCCAGAGGGTGGTGAGGGATTGGAATGCCCTGCCTGCTGCAGTTGTAAATGCGCCTAGTTTGGGGGCGTTTAAGAGATCCGTGGATAGGTTTATGGATGGGAAGGGATTGGTTTAGGTTTGTGGGTCATTGTTTTGTAACTGGTCGGCGCAACATCGTGGGCCGAAGGGCCTGTTCTGCGCTGTAATGTTCTATGTTCTATGTTGCCTCTCACTAATACGTCCACTTATTCCAAGTGGGAGTAAATCCTATCTTGAAGAATCCTCTTCAATAATTTCCCTACCACTGATGTCGGGCTCACTGGCCTGTAACTACCTGGATTACTCTTGCTACCCTTCTTAAACAAAGAAACAACGCTGGCTAATCTCCAATCCTCTGGGACCTCCCCTGTAGCCAGTGAGGATACAAAGATTTCTCTCAAGGCCCCAGCAATTTTCTCTCTTGTCTTTCTCAGTATTTTGGGATATATCCCATTTGGCCCTGGGGACTGTTTACCTTAACGTTTCTCAAGAACCCCAATACCTCTTCCTTTCGATCTCAACATGACTCAAACTTTCTACACACCCTTTCCCAGACTCATCATCCCCCAAGTCCTTCTCTTTGGTGAATATGAAGGGTTTGGGTAGAGCACCGAGTGGATGCACAGTAAGCTTCCTCCCCATTAACCCTATCCTTCAAGGTGGATCTGAACTGGTTCCTGACCAGGGAACAGATGGAATCTGATGGATCAGTGCCTTTATTGATAACACTTGAGCCGAGATATTCCGACCTCGCTCGTGGCTGGGATTCTCCGGCCTCAACAACAACTGATATTCTCCAACCTCGTAAGAAGTCTCACAACACCAGGTTAAAGTCCAACAGGTTTATTTGGTAGTATGCACCACTAGCTTTCGGAACGTTGTTCCTTCATCAGGTGTCCAGTGTTTTGGAGTCTGGGCAGATTCTCACTGAATTCTCCCACACTTCGGATTTGTTTTAGAGTGCGGACCTAGCGACGCCTCAGAGATCAGAGTGCGGTGCTCAAAGGATGCTCCGATCTCCAGACAACTCCCCACACCCCCACCTCCTTTGGTTAAGATGCCCCTCCACCCCCCAGTCGCTGGCACCAGCATCCCCCTCAATTGAGTGACACCCCACCAAGGGGTTGCCAAAGGCCCTCCCATTCAGGTCCTTACCCACCCCCATCAAGTGTCTCCTCCCAGGCCCCCACCCACTGCAGGAGCCCTGCCATGTCCCACCTGCAGGACCCACCCCCCTCTCCTCCTTTGACAGTGCCAACCTGGCATTACCCATCCATTTCTGTGACCTCCTGAGGGGGTTTCAATGGTCTCTTGGCCTTCCGCCATGGCCATCATGACTGGTCTCCATGTGTAGAGACCAATATTGTTTCGTGCCAGGTTCCCGTTGAGCCTAAGGGTTGGCGAATTGTAGCAGCTGGGAGAATTCAGCTCCAACCGGATCCTGGGTATGTAAATTCTTATTTAAATATGCTAATCTGATTCATGTCCTCACTAGGCCTGGGCCAGATTACATCAGGCTGTGGGGGCTGGGAGAATCTCGAAAGGATAAGGAAAGTGTCAGGGCCCACTACCAGGACTGCTCGTGAGGAAAGGACCCCAGTGCCTTGGATCCCCAGAGCAAGGGTCTTGTGCCCAGAAGGTAGGTTAAGGAGAGGGACGGGGTAGGGGGTGAGTTTAGGGAGGGAGCGGGTAGGAAAAAAGGATCAACCTAATGCAGGATGCCCCACAATCCACAACGGACAGTCCCTGAAGAGCAACATCGCCCAACCTTTAACAACTTGATGTGAAAAGTCAGACGGCCCATTCCTGCCTGACTGACCACATCAAAGGTATTAGCCGTGGGCAGCGTTTTACCAGGGGCCAACTGGCTTGACAATAAGCCGAATTAACTCTTCATTGTTCATTTACAGACGGTGGGCAGGTTGCTGACATCAGCAGCTCCCATATCAGAGAATGTTGCAGGAGGCCATTCAGCCCATCGAGTCTGCACCAACCACAATCCCACCCAGGCCCTATCCCTATGACCCCCATGTATTTACCCTAGCTAGTCCCCCTGACACTAAGGGGCAATTTAGCATGGTCAATCAACCCGACCCGCACATCTTTGGACTGTGGGAGGAAACCGGAGTGCCCGGAGGAAACTCACGCAGACACGAGGAGAATGTGCAAACTCCACACAGACAGTGACCCGAGCCGGGAATCGAACCCAGGATCCTGGATCTGTGAAGCAGCAGTGCTAACCACTGCGGCTCTGAAGTCACATGTAGATCAGATCGGGTAAGAACAGCAGATTTCCTCCTCTAAAGGACATTGGTGAACCAGGTAGGCTTTTTTCCAACGATCGGCAATGGTTTCATGGACAACATTAGACTTTTAAAAACATAGAAACATCTTACTAAGTTCCATTGTGTTGATGAACAGAGGGATCTAGGTGTATGTGTACATAGGTCCCTGAAAGTTGGGAATCAAGTTGATAAGGTTGTTAGGAAGGCATACGGTGTCTTGGCGTTTATTGGTAGGGGGATTGAATTTAGGAGCCGCAACGTCATGTTGCAACTGTACAAAACTCTGGTGCGTCCGCACTTGGTGTATTGTTTGCAGTTCTGGTCCCCACATTATAGGAAGGATGTGGAGGCATTGGAGAGGGTGCAGAGGAGGTTTACCAGGATGTTGCCTGGTATGGAGGGAAGGTCCTATGAGGAGAGACTGAGGGATTTGGGGTTATTTTCGTCAGAAAGAAGGCGGCTAACAGGGGACCTTATTGAAACATATAAGATGATTAGAGGTTTAGATAGGGTGGACAGTGATAGCCTTTTTCCTCGGATGGAGAAAGCTAGCACGAGGGGGCATGGCTTTAAATTAAGGGGTGGTAGATATAGGACGGATGTCAGGGGTAGGTTCTTTACCCAGAGGGTGGTGAGGGACTGGAATGCCCTGCCTGCTGCAGTTGTAAATGAGCCTAGTTTGGGGGTGTTTAAGAGATCCGTGGATAGGTTTACGGATGGAAAGGGATTGGTTTAGGTTAGAGGGTCATTGCTTTTTTAATTGGTCGGCGCAACATCGTGGGCCGAAGGGCCTGTTCTGCGCTGTAATGTTCTATGTTCTATGTACTTATCTAAACGCCTCTTAAAGTGGAAAGATAGAAAAACTATTAGACTTTTAATTCCAGATTTTTATTGAATTCCCATTTCACCCTCTGTCCTTGTGGGATTTGAACGCAGGTCCGCTGAGCATTGCTCGGGGTCTCTGGATTTCTGGTTCAGTGACAATACAACTACAACGCCACCACCTTCCCCCGCTCATGAGACTCAAATTCGAGCTTGTGAAATTAATGGTAACTTATTGACCATGTCATATTGGCTGAGTGCCAGGAGACAGAGGGTGGGAATAATGAATGGGCAGGAACTGTAATTGGCAGAATGTGATGTCCCACAACAATCTGCGTTGAGATTTTTAATAGCTGCTTATAATTATTAACACTCTGAATGATACAATAAAAACCAGCCCCTCTCGTGGCCAAATATAGATGGTGCTCTAAGCAGCATAGCAGGAAATTGCAGAGTCATTAACAGAGGAAGTAAATGGTTAAGAACATAAGAACATAAGAAACAGGAGCAGGAGTAGGCCATCTAGCCCTTCGAGCCTGCCCCGCCATTCAATAAGATCATGGCTGATCTGTCGTGGCTCAGTTCCACATTCCCGCCCTCTCCCCATAACCCTTAATCCCCTCTCTTATCAAAAACCCATCAACCCGCGTCTTTAAAATATTTAGCGAGGCAGCCTCCACCACTTCAACGGGCAGAGAATTCCAGAGATTCACCACCCTTTGAGTGAAGAAGTTCCTCCTCAACTCCGTTCTAAACTGCCCCCCCCTTTATCTTGAGGCTGTGCCCTCTAGTCCTACTGTCCTTTCTGAGCGGGAAGAGTCTCTCCACCTCTAGCCTATCCATCCCATTCATCATCTTATATGTCTCAATGAGATCTCCCCTCATTCTTCTAAACTCTAACGAGTACAAGCCTAGTTTATTCAGCCTCTCCTCATAGTTCAACCCCCTCAACTCCAGTATCAGCCTAGTAAACCTCCTCTGCACTCCCTCCAAGGCCAAAATATTCTTGCGTAAGTGCGGCGACCAAAACTGCACACAGTACTCCAGCTGCGGCCTCACCAATGCCCTATACAGCCGCAGCAAGACCTCCCTACTTTTATATTCAATCCCCCTCGCTATGAAGGCCAGCATCCCATTCGCCTTCCTGACCACCTGCTGCACCTGCAAGCTGGGTTTTTGCGACTCATGCACAAGGACCCCGAGGTCCCTCTGCACCGTCGCACGCTGCAGTTTTTATCAGGAAAGGTTGAGCAGATTGGGACTGAGCAGGTTGGGACTTTAGAAGAATGAGAGGTGTCCTTATGAAACACATAAGGGACTTGACAGGGTTTATAAACTGAGGTTTATGGGGGAACCTAGAACTAAGGGACACAATTTAAAAACAAGAGTCCCCACTTAAGACAGAGATGAGGAGGAATTCCTCCTCTTTGGAACTTTCTCAATTGAATATAATGTGTAGTTAGATGGATTTTTGATGGACGAGGGATGTAAGAGGACAAGCAAGAGTTAAAGGTCAGTCAGGTCAGCCAGGATCTTAGTGAACAGCAGAGCACAATGAACTCAATGGCCCAATCCTGCTCTTATTTTATTTGATCTTATGATTTGCAAACCGTGGGTGAGTGTGAGATTATCCACTTTGGACCTGAAAAGGATTGGACGGATGTTTCTGACATGTTTAAAAGCCAAGGTGCAAAGACGCTTGGAAGTCTTGCTAAATAGATCACTAAACTGTCCTGAATGGCTGCAAAGTATAATCATAAGGGCTAATGGAATATTTAGTGAGATTAGAAAGTGTACCTGTACAAAGGGCGGCACAATGACACAGTGGTGAGCGCCAGGGGCCCGGGTTCCATTCCAGCCTCGGGTCGCTGTCTGCGTGGAGTTTGTACATTCTCCCCGTGTCTGCGCGGGTTTCCTCTGGGTATTCTGATTTCCTCCCACAATCCAAAGATGTGTGGGTTAGGTTGATTGGTCATATTAAATTGATCCTAATGTCGAGAGTATTAGCAGGATAAATGAGGGCCTGGTGGGATTGTGGTCAGTACAGACTCAATGGGCTGAAGGGCCTCCTGCCATTCTATAGGGATTCTATGAAAGGGACCTGGTTATCTTTACCCACAAGTCACTGAAGGCTAACATGCATTTGCAGCAAGCAATTAAGAAGATGATGAGATGCTTGTCTTTATCACAATAGGACTTTTTTTTGTTCGTTCACGGGATGTGACTGTCACTGTCGGGCCAGCGTTTGTTGCCCATCACTAATTACCCTTGAACTGAGGCTGTTGCTTGGCCATTTCAGAGGACTGTTAAGAGACAAGCCACATTGCTGTGGGTCTGGAGTCACATGTAGGCCAGACCAGGTAAGGATGGCAGATTTCCTTCTCTAAAGGACATTAGCGAACCAGAACAAGCGACAATGGTTTCATGGTCATCATTAGCCTTTTAAATTTCACCATCTGCAGTGATGGAATTTGAACGCGGGTCCCAAAGCATTACCCTGGGTCTCTGGGTGAATAGTCTAGTGACTTTAGCACGGTGGCACAGTGACTAGCATTGCTGCCTCACAATGCTAGGGACCTGCGCTCGATTCCCGGCTTGGGTCACTGTCTATGTGGAGTTTGCACATCCTCCCCGTGTCTGTGTGGGTTTCCTCCGGGTGCTCCGGTTTCCTCCCACACTCCAAAGATGTGTGGATTAGGTGGTTTGGCCATGTTAAGTTGCCCTGTAGTGTCAGCGGGCTAGTTAGAGTAAATACATGGGGTTATGGGGATAGGGATTGGGTGGGATTGTAGTAGGTATAGACTTGATGGGCCTAATGGCCTCTTTTGCACTGAGGGACTGATTCACCCCCTGATCAAGACAACCAGTACTACAGTATTCTGCAGCCCCACTCAATTTAAATAACAATTTGGATAATTTCACATTTTCTCACATTACTCTGCATCTTCCAAATATTTACCCTCTCACTTAACCTGTTTGTATCTCTTTGCAGAATCTTTGTACCCTCCTCGCAACTCGCAATCTTACCTAGCTTTGTTTCAGCAGCGACTTTCTCTATGATACAGTCACCAGTGCTCCCTGTCATATTTCAGTAATCAGTTTGCTCATCTGAAAATGACCCATTTACTCTCACTTTCTGCTTCCCGCCAGTTAGCTTTTTTTTCATTCATGGAATATCGGCAGTTAGAGTCAGCCACATTGCTGTGGACCTGGAGGCCAGACGTAAGAACATAAGAAATAGGAGCAGGAGTAGGCCATCTAGCCCCTCGAGCCTGCCCCGCCATTCAATAAGATCATGGCTGATCTGTCGTGGCTCAGTTCCACATTCCCGCCCTCTCCCCATAACCCTTAATCCGCTTGCCTATCAAAAACCCATCAACCCGCGTCTTAAAAATATTGAGCGAGGCAGCCTCCACCACTTCAACGGGCAGAGACCAGGTAAGGATGGCAGATTTCTTTCCTGATAGGACATCAGTGAACTGGATGGGTTTTTACCACAATTGACAATGATTTCATGGTCATCATTAGGCTTTTAAATCCAGATTTTTATTGAATTCAAATCTCTCCCTTGGGGAGTGTCCATTTGGAATATGTCAAATGGTTTGCTACTTTTTTATCATGGATTAGCCCAGGAAGATTGGAATACTCTCTATCAACATGCTTCAAGGGAGATGCATCCCCCTATGATAGAGGCTCCAGGTAATTTGGGTTGTGAAGTTATTAATGGCAGGTTAGTAAAGGGCGGAAACTAGGTCACATCCAGAGCCATAGATGTTCCATCTGCCTGTCTCACTGACTGTCTCTCCTCGTAGCCTGATGTCCATTATAGATCAGGAAAGTCAACTCACCCAGAGACTTATCTCTCTCTTCCCTTCGTTCCTTGGCAAGTCTTTGTCTGTCATCCGTTTTGGAAGATTGGGGATCTAGAAATAAACAAAATCAACAAGAATGCATTAAGATAAAAATTAGGCAGCAGCCACAGTTACACTGAAGAGGGGAGGTGATCCCCACAACCAGATCACTGTCAAGCTCAGTATGTACTCAGTCTAGGGAGAGTGGACTGTGACCAACCTTTGGCAACCCAGAGAGTAGGAGATGCCGCGTAACAATATGAAATCCTGGCGGAAGAATGAGAATTTAGATAGCGCCTTTGGTTAAACTCAGAATATCCCAAAATGCTCTACATCCAGTAGTACTTGTCACTGTTGTCCAGTAGCCATTTTGGGTACAGCAAGCAGCCATATGACAATGAAAAGCAAACCTCTTTGAAGGATAAATATTTGTCAGATCACCAGGGAATTGCGATACTCTTTTTCAAAGAGTTGTGTAGGGAGACATGTTTTTGATTTGTTGTCTCATCTGAAAGTCAGTAGGAGCGGCACGGTAGCATAGCGGTTAGCACTGCTGCTTCACAGCTCCAGGGACCTGGGTTCGATTCCCGGCTCGGGTCACTGTCTGTGTGGAGTTTGCACATTCTCCTCATATCTGCGTGGGTTTCCTCCGGGTGCTCCGGTTTCCTCCCACAGTCCAAAGATGTGCAGGTTAGGTTGGTTGGCCGTGATAAATTGACATTAGATGCATAGGTTAGAGGATTAGTGGGTAAAATGTGTACGGATAGTGGGGGGTAGGGCCTGGATGGGATTGTGGTCGGTGCAGACTCGATAGGCCGAATGGCCTCTTTCTGCACTGTAGGGTTTCTACGACCTCAGACTGTGTCGCACATGCTCAGTACAGCAATTATTGGGCAGAATTCTCCCATTTCAGGGCATCCTTGGAGTGTGTGTTGCCCACCCTGTTCACTGGGATCTTCAGGTCCCACTGCTGTCAATGGGATTTCCCACTGACTGTACCCCTGCAGTGGGGGGCACACTATTTGGGGGACATGCCGGCATGAACAACCAGAGAATATATTATAATAAGTTGAAGGTGCAGGGGGAAAGGTTTAAAGAAGACGTATGAGGCAAGTTTTTTACCCAGAGGGTGGTGGGTTCCGAGGACTCACTGCCAGGAGAGGTAGTGGGAGCAGATATGATAGTGACGTTTAAGGGGTGTCTTGATCGATACATGAATAGGATGGGAATGGAGGGATATGGTGCCCGGATGGAGGGGATTTTAATTCAGTCAGGCAGCATGGTCGGTGCTGGCTCGGAGGGCCGAAGGGCCTGTTTCTGAGCTGTAATTTTCTTTGTTAAGAGAATTGCAATTTTACGTTGACCTCTGGCTGTCACCAGATTCTCCGTACTCACCCACCGCCAAACCCACTGCAGTGGGATGGGGGAATCCCACCCACTGAGTAATTGGTCAAAGAGGTTGGTTTGATGGAGCATCTCAGAGGAGGAGAGAGAGAGAGTTAGAGAAGTGGAGAAGGGGAGAGGGGGACATCCGGAACATGAGGCCCAGGTAGCTAGTAACACGGCACCCAATGGGCGGGCACTTACAACTGGGGCTATACCAGAGAGCAGAATAGGAGGAGTGCAGGTATCTTGGAGGAAGTGGAACACCCCAAAGATGTGCTCTTAGGCTGAATGGTGTCACAAATTGTCCCCAAATTAGTCTCCCCTCAATCTGGTTTCCAATGCCATAAGCGCAGACAAAGGTCATGAGTGGAAGAGGGAACTCGCAATGTTAAAATGGCGGCCCGGGCTCGTTGGGCCTGTTTCCCGTGCTGTGTTGTTCTTTGTTCTAGGAGGAGGTGGAAGGAAATGGAGGAATTTGAAAACAAAGATGAGAACTTTAAAGCCAAGACATTGCTGGAGTCAGGGCCAATATAGATTAGGGAGTACAGGGGGTGATAGAGGGACTTGGAGAGTAGACTGTGGGTGACCAGCCACAAACAAGCTGAAGACTCTTATTGTTGATGTGATGTTTTCATGTGGATAATACAACTTTCCACAAAGCCTCAAGTACATAAGAACATAAGAAATAGGAGCAGGAGTAGGCCATCTAGCCCTTCGAGCCTGCCCCGCCATTCAATAAGATCATGGCTGATCTGTCGTGGCTCAGTTCCACATTCCCGCCCTCTCCCCATAACCCTTAATCCCCTCGCTTATCAAAAACCCATCAACCCGCGTCTTAAAAATATTTAGCGAGGTAGCCTCCACCACCTTAACGGGCAGAGAATTCCAGAGATTCACCACCCTTTGAGTGAAGAAGTTCCTCCTCAACTCCGTTCTAAACCGCACCCCCCCTTTATCTTGAGGCTGTGCCCCCTAGTCCTACTATCCTTTCTGAGCGGGAAGAGTCTCTCCACCTCTATCCTATCCATCTCATTCATCATCTTATACGTCTCAATGAGATCTCCCCTCATTCTTCTAAACTCTAATGAGTACAAGCCTAGTTTATTCAGCCTCTCCTCATAGCTCAACCCCCTCAACTCCAGTATCAGCCTAGTAAACCTCCTCTGCACTCCCTCCAAGGCCAAAATATCCTTGCGTAAGTACGGCGCCCAAAACTGCACACAGTACTCCAGCTGCGGCCTCACCAATGCCCTATACAGCCGCAGCAAGACCTCCCTACTTTTATATTCAATCCCCCTCGCTATGAAGGCCAGCATCCCATTCGCCTTCCTGACCACCTGCTGCACCTGCAAGCTGGGTTTTTGCGACTCATGCACAAGGACCCCGAGGTCCCTCTGCACCGTCGCCTGCTGCAGTTTTTCGCCACGTAAGTAATAATCCTTCCTACCATTATTCCTACCGAAGTGGACCACCTCACACTTGCCAACATTAAATTCCATTTGCCATTTCCTGGCCCATTCACCCAGCCTATCTAGATCCTTCTGCAGACTCTCCACACCCTCCGCACAATTTGCCGTTCCCCCAATCTTGGTGTCATCAGCAAACTTTAAACTTTAGAGGTGGAGAGTCCTCCTAATGTATCTCCTGCACTACCATTGATTCACGAAAGTTTGAGGTAATTTATTCACCTGGTTTAGTTTTAGCGTTTGCTCCCCAAGGACAAATTACTCCAAAGAATGGTGATGCACCTGAAAAGTTCACTCTCTTTCAGGCTCCAGAGATGCTGCCAGACCTGTATTTCTGATAGCATTTCATATTCATTAGGCATTCTCATTTTAAATAGAAAAGAAACATTTGTTCCCTCACCAATCCTATTTATTCTTTCATGGGCATCGCTGGCTGGGCCATCATTTATTGCCCGTCCCTAATTGCCCTTGAAATGAGTGACTTGCCAGGCCATTTCAGATGGTAGTGAAGAGTCATTGCTGTGGGTCTGGTGTCACATGTAGGCCAGACCACTGTGCCTCATAGCGCCAGGGACCTGGGTTCAAATCCCAGCTGGGCTCACTGCCATAGAACCATAGAAACCCTACAGTGCAGAAAGAGGCCATTGAGTCTGCACCGACTACAATCCCACCCAAGCCCTATTCCCATATCTCTACATATTTATCAACTAATCCCGCTAACCTACGCATCTCAGGACACTGAGGGGCAATTTTATCATGGCCAATCAACCTAACCCGCACATCTTTAGACAGTGGGAAGAAACTGGCGCACCCAGAGGAAACCCACACAGACATGAGGAGAATGCGCAAACTCCACACAGACAGTGACCCGAGCTGGGAATTGAACCCAGGTCTCTGGAGCTGTGAAGCAACAGTGCTAACCACTGTGCTACCGTGCCGCTCTGTCTGTGTGGAGTTTGCACTTTTCCCCCTGTTTGCGTGGGTTTCGTCCAGGAGATCCAGTTTCCTCCCACAGTCCAAAGATGTGTGGGTTAGGTTGATTGGCCATGCTAAATTGCCCCTTAGTGCCAGGGGGACTAGCTAGGGTAAACACATGGGGTTATGAGGATAGAGTCGGTGCAGACTCGGTGGGGCGAATGGCCTCCTTTTTTCACTGTAGGATTCTATGATTTCCTTCCCTTAAGGAAATTAGCGAAATTGATGGGTTTTTACAACAATGGTTACAATTACTGAGACTAGCTTTCATTTCCAGATTTATTACCCAAATTTAAATTCCTTAACTACGATAGTGTCCCCAGACATTACTGCTCCAGTGACATTACCACAACAACACAATTTTCCCTCCAATATTCACAACTTCCCACTCCATTCACTCAATTAATTCTGGCACTTGGGAGATATTTTTTCCTTTCATGGTGTTAACAATACTAACCCAATTGTACTTTTGATCATTTTAATTTTTGCTGCTGTTGATTGCCTCCAACGCTCCAGTAATAAATAGAACATAGAAACCCTACAGTGTAAAAAGAGTCTGCATCGAGTCTGCACCGAACATAATCCCACCCAGGCCCTACCCCCATATCCCTACATCTTACACCTGCTAATCCCTCTAACCTCCACTACTCTGGGCAATTTCTTAGCATGGCCAATCAACCTAACCCGCACATCTTTGGACTGTGGGAGGAAACCAGAGTACCTGGAGAAAACCCACGCAGACACGAGGAGAATGTGCAAACTCCACACAGACAGTGACCCGAGCATGAGAATCGAACCCAGGACCCTGGAGCTGTGAAGCAGCAGTGCTAACCACTGTGCTACCGTGCTGCCCAATACACCTGAGGATCTCTAGCTGTCCGCTCCAGTGAACCACTGAAATCTCCAGGACTGGGAAACCCAGCCAGCCCTAAAGAGCTGGAAAATTCCAGCCACCACGCACCTTGTTTGGCTGTAATATTGAGACTGACCACAACGTGGACAGGAGATACATGGCAGCTCACTGCATTTCTTCTATCATCTGGTTTGGCTGATAAATTAACACCTGAAAGACAGTAAACATACACATCACATTGATTTTATACACGTTTAAGTGAGCAAAGTCCCCACATTGTCAGCATTCTGAAGAGGCCTTAAAAACTGGGTACTGATTTGATATGATTTATTATTGTCACATGTATTAGAAAAGTATTGTTTCTTGTGCCCTATACAGACAAAGCATACTGTTCATAGAGAAGGAGAGGGTGCAGAATGTAATGTTACAGTCATAGCTAGGGTGTAGAGAAAGATCAACTTAATGTAAGGTAGGTCCATTCAAAAGTCTGACAACAGCAGGGAAGAAGCTGTTCTTGAGTCCGCTGGTGCGTGACCTCAGACTTTTATATCTTTTTCCCGAGGGTGGAACAGAGAATGTCTGGGGTGCGTGGGTGCTGACTGCTTTGCTGAGGCAGCAGGAAGTGTAGATAGAGTCAGTGGATGGGAGGCTGGTTTGCGTGATGGATTGGGCTTCATTCACGACCCTTTGCAGTTTCTTGCCGTCTTGGGCAGAGCAACAGCCATACCAATTTGTGATGGTTACGTTGCATTCGAAAGTCGGAAGACATCAGAATTACCTTCGCAAACTTGTCATCTGGGCAAGACACAAGAACAGGAGGCCATCCAGCCCCTCAGGCCTGTTCCACTGTGCAGTCAGCTGATTGCTATATCATGTCATTGACCCACACGCCTTACCCCTACATGCATGGCCAAGAGGAGGAATTTCCATAACTGTCGATATAAAATGAATAAATTGTTTTTTGGGGGGATGTAAAGCACAGACTCAGCAGACCGATACTGGCCTCAAAAAGGTGACATTCCGAGATCCAGTCACAGAGATTCAGCTGGTATTTCTGTTTCTGAAAATTAAGGTGAACTAATCTAAAAATTCAATAGGACAACCAACAGAAAATATTCCCCTTGGTGTCATAGTCATAGAGTCTGTCACTTGTATTAATGATTTGGATGAGAGTTTAGGAGGCATGGTTAGTAAGTTTACTTATGACACCAAGATTGGCAATACAGCGGACAGTGAAGAAGGTTATCTAGGATTACTTTGGGATTTTGATCTTGATCAGTGGGTTGATGATTGGCAGATGAAATTTAATTTAGATAAATGCGAGGTGATGCATTTTGGTAGATCGAACCAGGGCAGGACTTACTCAGTTAATGGTCAGGCGTTGGGGAGAGTTACAGAACAAAGAGGTCTAGGGATACAGGTTCATATCTCCTTGAAAGTGGAGTCACAGGTGGACAGAGTGGTGAAGAAGGCATTCGGCATGCTTGGTTTCATCAGTCAGAATATTGAATACAGGAGTTGGGACGTCTTGTTGAAGTTGTACAAGACATTGGTAAGGCCACACTTGGAATACTGCGTGCCATTCTGGTCACCCTATTATAAAAAGGGTATTATTAAACTAGAAAGAGTGCAGAAAAGATTTACTAGGTTGCTACTGGGGTTTGAGGTTTGAGTTATAAAGAGAGGCTGGATAGGCTGGGACTTTTTTCTCTGGAGCATAGGGGACTTAAGGTTGATCTTATAGGGACATATAAAATAATGAGGAGCAGAGACAAGGTAGATAGTCAACATCTTTTCCGAAAGGTAGGGGAGTCTAAAACTAGAGAGCATAGGCCTAAGGTGAGGTGGGAGAGACACAAAAGGGTCTAGAGGGACAATCTTTTCACACAGAGGGTGGTGAGTGTCTGGAACTAGCTGCCAGAGGGAGTAGTAGAGGCAGGTACAATTTTGTATTTTAAAAAGCATTGAGACAGTTACATGGGTAAGATAGGTATAGAGGGATATGGGCCAAATATGGACAACTGGGGCTAGCTTAGTGGTTAAAAGAGAAGGATAAATTGGGCCGAAGAGTGTTTCCATGCTGTAAATCTCTATGACTATGACTCTATGACAATGACTATACGCTGGTGGGTGTGATGGTCTACAACAAATGGGTTGACCTTAAAAGCTTGGCTCCAGAACTAACAGCTACCCCAGTACAGCTACAACAGCCTGTCTCCATAAAAAGGGCAAAGTAGATCCAGACAATTATTACCCCATTACTCTCGATCATCAGTAAAGTGATAGAAGGGGTCATTATCAGTGTGGCATTTACTTGGCAATAACTAACTTACTGACACTTAGCTTAGTCTCTGCTAGAGGCACTCAGCTCCTGACTTCATTACAACCTTGGTTCAAACATGGACAAAAGAGCTGAGCTCCAAAAGTGAGGTGAGAGTGACTGCCCTTGATATCAAGGTAGTATTCAACCGAGTGTGCCATTAAGGATCCCAACTGGAGTCAATGGGAATCGGTGGGGGGGGAAACTGTCTGCTGTCTGGAGTGATACCTGGCACAAAGAAAGATGGTCGTGGTGGTTGGAAGTCAATCATCTCAGCTTCAGGTCATCACTGCAGGAGTCCCTCCAGATAGTGTCCTACATCCAACCATCTTCAGCTGGTTGGGTGTATGACCTCCTGTCCATCATAAGGTCAGAAAAGGGGATATTCACTGATGACGGCTCAATGTTCTGTACTATTTGCAACTCCTCAAATATCGGAGCAGTCCTGGGTGCCATTCACATCCAGGCTAACAAATGGCAAATAACATTTGTGCCACACAAGTGCCACACAATGACCATCTCTAACAAGGGAATCTAACCATCTCCCCTTGACATTCAATGGCATTAACAAAGAACAGAGAACAGTACAGCACAGGAACAGACCCTGCGGCCCACCAAGCCTGCCCCGATCACGTTGTCCTATCTACACCAATCACCTATATCCCTCTATTCCCCACTTGTTAATGTGTCTATCCAGATAATTCTTAAATGTCGCTAACATTTCTGCCTCAACCCCCTCACTTGGCAATGCATTCCAGGCCCCCATCACCCTCTGTGTAAAAGACTTCCCTATTGAACCTTTCCCCCCCTGTAATTGTCATTTCTGCCCTGGGAAAAAGTTTCCAACTATTTATCTTATCTACGCCCCTCATAATTTTATAAACTTCTACCAGGTCGCCCTTCAGCCTCAGCCTTTCCAGGGAGAACAATCCCAGTTTACTCAATCTCTCCTCATAGCTCATACCCTCCATTCCAAGCAACATCCTAGGAAATATTTTCTGACCTCCCAAAGCCTCCAGGTCCTTTTGGTTGTGCGGTGACCAGAATTGGGTGCAGTATTCCAAATGTGCCCAAACTGGTGTTTCATGTAACTGTAACAGAATTTGCTAACTCTTATATTCAATGCCCCAGCCAATGATGTGGAGTTGCTGGCGCTGGACTGGGGTAAACACAGTAAGAAGTCTCACAACACCAGGTTAAAGTTATTTGGTAGTAAACGCCACTAGCTTTCGGAACGCTGTTCCTTCGTCAGGTAAATGGAGAGTTCTGATCACCAAACAGGGCATATAAAGGCACACACAGTTTACAGAATACTGATTTGAATGCGAGTCTTTACAACTAATCTGCTATTCAAGTCTTAAAAGTGCAGACAATGTGAGTGGAGATAGCATTAAGCATAGGTTAAAGAGATGTGTATTGTCTCCAGACAGGACAGTAAGTGAGATGTTACAAGCCCAGGCAAGTCATGGGGGTTATAGATAGTGTGACATGAACCCAATTGAGGGCAATGAAGGCAGGATGTCAGATGCTTTCTTTACCACCTTTTCCCCCTGTGCTGCCACTTGTAAAGATTGGTAATCCCAGATCTCTCTGTGTGTCTATGCTCCTGATTGTTCTGCCATTTATTTTATAGCTTCCACCTGAACTGGATCTACCAAAATGCATCAGCTCACATTTGTCCAAATTAAATTCATCTGCCATTTCTCTGTTCAGTTTTCCAGCCTGTCTATGTCCTGCTGTATTCCTTGACAAGTTTAATCACTATCTGTAATTCCAGCAATCTTAGTACCGTCCACAGACTTGCTAATCGTACCAGCTATATTTTCTTCCAAATCATTTATATACATTACAAACAGCAGAGGTCCCAGCACTGATCCCTGTGGAACACCACTAGTTACAGACCTCCATTCAGAAACACACCCTTCCACCGCTACCCTCTCTCGCCTATGGCCAAGACAGTTCTGAATCCATCTAGTTAGTTCACGCTCGATCCTGTGTGATTTAACGTGTTGCACCAGCCTATCATGAGGGACCTTGTTGAATGCTTTGCTAAAGTCCATATAGACAACATCCATGGCCCTTCCCTCGTCAATCATTTTTGTCATCTCCTCAAAAAATACTCAATCAAATTATTGAAACGTGACTTCCCTCGTACAAAACTCACTCAGCCAATCCAAATCTCTCTGCAGACTTTCCACGTCCTCCACGCAATTCGCTTTACCACCTATCTTTGTGTCATCAGCAAACTTTGTTACCCTACACTCAGTCCCCTCCTCCAGGTCGTCTATATATATGGTAAACAGTTGAGGCCCCAGCACCGATCCCTGCAGCACACCACTAGTCACTAATTGCCAACTGGAAAAGCACCCATTTATTCCAATTGAGTGAGTGGGCGAGGATCTGGCAGATGGAGTATAACGTTGGCAAATGTGAGGTTATCCACTTTGGAAGAAATAATAGTAAAATGGACTATTATTTAAATGGTGAAAAATTACAACATGTTACTGTGCAGAGGGACCTGGGGGTCCTTGTGCATGAATCGCAAAAACCCAGTCTGCAGATGCAGCAGGTGATCAAGAAGGTGAATGGAATATTGGCCTTTATATAGATACATAGATCCCTGAAAGTTGGGAATCAAGTAGATAAGGTTGTTAAGAAGGCGTACGGTGTCTTGGCGTTTATTGGTAGGGGGATTGAATTTAGGAGTCGCAGCGTCATGTTGCAACTGTACACAACTCTGGTGCGGCCGCACTTGGAGTACTGTGTGCAGTTCTGGTCCCCACATTACAGGAAGGATGTGGAGGCTTTGGAGAGGGTGCAGAGGAGGTTTACCAGGATGTTGCCTGGTATGCAGGGGAGGTCCTATGAGGAGAGACTGAGGGATTTGGGGTTGTTTTCACTGGAAAGAAGGCGGCTAAGAGGGGATCTTATAGAAACATATAAGATGATTAGAGGTTTAGATAGGGTGGATGGTGATAGCCTGTTTCCTCGGATGGAGAAATCTAGCACGAGGGGGCATGGCTTTAAATTAAGGGGGGGTAGTTATAGGACGGATGTCAGGGGCAGGTTCTTTACCCAGAGGGTGGTGAGGGACTGGAATGCCCTGCCTGCTGCAGTTGTAAATGCGCCTAGTTTGGGGGCGTTTAAGAGATTGGTGGATAGGTTTATGGACGAAAAGGGATTGGTTTAGATTAGTGGGTCAATGTTTTTTTTAAAAAAAATAAGACTGGTCAGCGCAACATTGTGGGCCGAAGGGCCTGTTCCGCGCTGTAATGTTCTATGTTCTATGTTCTATTTATAGCGAGGGGGATAGAATATAAAAGTAGGGAGGTCTTGCTGTAAACGTACAGGGCACTGATGAGGCCGCAACTGGAGAACTGTGTGAAGTTTTGGTCCCCTTATTTGTAAATGAATATATTGGGCTTGGAGGGAGCACAGAGAAGGTTCACCAGATTGTACCAGAGATGAGGGGGTTAGATTATGAGGAGAGGTTGAGTAGATTGGGTCTGTACTCATTGGAGTTCAGAAGGCTGAGGGGGGATCTTATAGAGAGATATAAGATAATGAAGGGGCTAGATAGGATAGAGGTAGAGGGATTCTTTCCACTTAGAAAGGAAACCAGAACTAGAGGGCACAGCCTCAAAATAAGGGGGGGGGGGGGGGGGCGCAGTTTAGAACAGAGTTGAGGAGGAACTTCTTCTCTCAGAGGGTAGTGAATCTCTGGAATTCTCTGCCCATTGAAGTGGTGGAGCCTACCTCATTGAATATGTTTAAGTCACAGGTAGATAGATTTCTGATCGATAAGGGTATTAAGGGTTATGGGGAGCAGGTGGGTAAGTGGAACTGATCCACTTCAGGTCAGCCATGATCTTATTGAATGGCAGGGCAGGCTCAAGGGGCTAGATGGCCTACTCCTGCTCCTATTTCTTCTGTTCTTATGTTCTTATTTTCAGAAGGCATTTGACAAGATGCCCCACCAAAGACTGCTAACATAAGATAAAGGTGCACGGTGTTACAGATAATGTATTAGCACGGATAGAGGATCTGTTAACTAACAGAAAGCAAAGAGTGGGGGTAAATGGGTGTTTTTCTGGTTTGTGATCAGTGACTAGTGCCTCAGGGATCAGTGTTGGGACTATGATTGTTTACGATTTACACAGATGATTTGGAGTTGGGGACCAAGTGCAGTGTATCAAAATTTGCAGATGACACTAAGATGAGTGGCAGAGCAAAATGCGCAGAGGATGCTGAAAATCTGCAAAGGGATATAGATAGTCTAAGTGAGTGGGTGAGGGTCTGGCAGATGGAGTACAATGTTGGTAAATGTGAGGTCATCCATTTTGGTAGGAATAACAGCAAAATGGTATATTTTTTAAACGGTAAAAAATTGCAGCATACTGCTGTGCAAAGGGACCTGAGTGTCCTTGTGCAGGGATCTCAAGGAGTTGGTTTGCAAGTGCAGCAGATAATTAAGGCAGCAAATGGAATTTTATCCTTCATTGCTAGAGGGATGGAGTTTAAAAACAGCAAGGTTATGTTACAGCTGTATAAGGTGCTGGTGAGGCCACACCTGGAGTATTATGTACAGTTTTGGTCTCCTTACTTGAGAAAGGATATACTGACACTGGAGGGATGCAGAGCAGATTCACTAGGTTGATTCTGGAGTTGAGAGGGTTGGCTTATGAGGAGACACTGAATAGACTGGGGCTGTACACATTGGAATTCAGAAGAATGAGGGGAGATCTTATAGAAACATATAACATAGAACATAGAACATTACAGCGCAGAACAGGCCCTTCGGCCCACGATGTTGCGCCGACCAGTTAAAAAAAAAACAACAATGACCCACTAACCTAAACCAATCCCTTTTCGTCCATAAACCTGTCCACAGACCTCTTAAACGCCCCTAAACTAGGCGCATTTACAACTGCAGCAGGCAGGGCATTCCAATCCCTCACCACCCTCTGGGTAAAGAACCTACCCCTGACATCTGTCCTATAACTACCCCCCCTTAGTTTAAAGCCATGCCCCCTCGTGCTAGATTTTTCCATCAGAGGAAAAAGGCTATCGCTATCCACCCTATCTAAACCTCAAATCATCTTATATGTTTCAATAAGATCCCCTCTTAGCTGCCTTCTTTCCAGCGAAAACAACCCCAAATCCCTCAGCCTCTCCTCATATGACCTCCCCTCCATACCAGGCAACATCCTGGTAAACCTCCTCTGCACCCTCTCCAAAGCCTCCACATCCTTCCTGTAATGTGGGGACCAGAACTGCACACAATACTCCAAGTGCGGCCTCACCAGAGTTGTGTACAGTTGCAACATAACGCTACGACTCCTAAATTCAATCCCCCTACCAATAAACGCCAAGACACTGTATGCCTTCTTAACAACCTTATCTACTTGATTCCCAACTTTCAGGGATCTATGTACACATACACCTAGATCCCTCTGCTCCTCCACACTATTCAAAGTCTTCCCGTTAGCCCTATACTCAACACATCTGTTATTCCTACCAAAGTGAATTACCTCACATTTCTCTGCATTAAACTCCATCCGCCACCTCTCGGCCCAGCTCTGCAACCTGTCTAAGTCTTCCTGCAAACTATGACACCCTTCCTCACTATCTACCACACCTCCGACTTTGGTGTCATCAGCAAATTTACTGATCCACCCAACTATACCCTCATCCAGATCATTAATAAAAATCACAAACAGCAGTGGCCCCAACACAGATCCCTGAGGCACACCACTTGTAACCGAACTCCATGATGAATATTTACCGTCAACCACTACCCTCTGTCTCCTATCCGCTAGCCAATTCCTAATCCAGTTCCCTAGATCACCCCCAATCCCATACATCTGCATTTTGTGCAGAAGCCTACCATGGTGAACCTTATCAAACGCCTTACTAAAATCCATATACACCACGTCCACTGCCTTACCCCCATCCACCTCTTTGGTCACTTTCTCAAAAAACTCAATAAGGTTAGTAAGGCACGACCTACCCGCCACAAAACCATGCTGACTATCTCCAATCAACTCATTACTCTCCAAATAACTACAAATCCTATCCCTAATAATTTTTTCCAAAATATAAGATTATAGAAACACATAAGATTGGGCATGAGATCCAAGGGCCTTTGGCCTTGTGGATCCAGAACTGGCTTGCCTGCAGAAGGCAGAGAGTAGTTGTGGATGGGTCTTTTTCTGCATGGAGGTCAGTCACCAGTGGAGTGCCCCAGGGATCTGTTCTAGGACCCTTGCTGTTTGTCATTTTCATAAATGAGGAAGTGGAGGGATGGGTTGGTAAGTTTGCTGATGACACGAAGGTTGGTGGTGTTGTGGATAGTCTGGAGGGATGTCAGAAGTTGCAGTGAGACATAGATAGGATGCAAGACTGGGCGGAGAAGTGGCAGACGGACTTCAACACGGATAAATGTGTAGTGGTCCATTTTGGCAGGTCCAATGGGATGAAGGAGTATAATATCAAGGGTAGGAGTCTTAGCAGTGTGGAGGATCAGAAGGACCTTGGGGTCCAGGTCCATAGGACTCTTAAATCAGCCTAGCAGGTGGAGGATGTGGTCAAGAAGGCGTATGGTGTACTAGCCTTCATCAATCAGGGGATTGAGTTTAGGAGTTGGGAGGTAATGCTGCAACTTTATAGGACCCTTGTCAGACCCCACTTGGAGTACTGTGCAGCCTCACTACAGGAAGAATGTGGAAGCTATTGAAAGGGTGCAGAGGAGATTCATAAGGATGTTGCCTGGATTGGGAGGCATGCCTTATGAAGATAGGTTGAGGGAGCTGGGACTCTTCTCCCTGGAGAGACGAAGGATGAGAGGCGACCCTGATAGAGGTTTATAAAATGTTGAGAGGTATTGATAGGGTGGATTCTCAGAGGCTATTTCCCAGGGCTAAAATGGTCACTACGAGAGGACACAGGTTTAAGGTGCTGGGGAGTAGGTACAGAGGAGATGTCAGGGGTAAGTTTTTCACTCAGAGGGTGGTGAGTGAGTGGAATCGGCTACCGTCGGTGGTGGTGGAGGCAAACTCGCTGGGGTCTTTTAAGAGACTTCTGGATGAGTATATGGGATTTAATGGGATTGAGGGTTATAGATAGGTCTGGTAGGTAGGAAAATGATTGGCGCAACTTGTGGGCTGAAGGACGTGTTTGTGCTGTAGTGTTCTATGTTCTATAAAATAGATAAGATAGAAATAGGGAAATTGTTTCCACTGGTGGGTGAAACTAAAGCTACATAGCCTCAAAATAGGGGGAAGCAGATTTAGGACTCGGTTGAGAAGGAATTTCTTCACACAAAGGGTTGTGAATCTGTGGAATTCCCTGCCCAGTGAAGCAGTTGAGGCTACCTCATTGAATGTTTTTAAGGCAAGGATAGATACATTTTTGAACAGTAAAGGAATTAAGGGTTATGGTGAGCGGGCAGGAAAGTGGAGCTGAGTCCACAAAATGATCAGCCATGATCTTATTGACTGGTGGAGCAGGCTCGAGGGGCCAGATGGCCTAATCCTGCTCCTAGTTCTTATGTTCTTATGTATTCTTAAAATTATACATACCAGGAAAAATCCGGCCAAATTAATTGAATTCATTGACAAAGCACACTTTGATCACATTATGACCATGGGTGGCATGGCACCACAGTGGTTAGCACTGCTGCTTCAGAGCTCCAGGGACCTGGGTTCGATTCCCAGCTCGGGTCACCGTCCGTGTGGAATTTGCACATTCTCCTCGTGTCTGTGTGGGTTTCCTCCGCGTGCTCCGGTTTCCTCCCACAGTCCAAAGATGTGCAGGTTAGGTTGATTGGCCATGCTGAAAATTGCCCCTTAGTGTCCTGAGATGCGTAGGTTAGAGGGATTAGCGGGTAAAATATGTAGGGATATGGGGGTGGGGCCTGGGTGGGATTGTGGTCGGTGAAGACTCGATGGGCCAAATGGACTCTTTCTGCACTGTAGGGTTTCTATGTTTGCTGTTTCGTTTAGTTAATTTATTAGTGTCACGAGTAGCTTACATTAACACTGCGATGAAGTTATCAAGCAGGATTGGCAAGTTGTACACTTCACTGGACTGAGGGCAAGTTCCTTCACTGAGTTACATTCAAGTGGTCATCAAAACTCCTCGAAATCAAATCGAGTTTGGCACCGTACCTCTGACCCAGCTCAGAACTTCTATTCTTAATGTCAACACATTCAACTGTTTTTCAAACACTGTCTCGTCAGCCACATCTCGAAAACAGTGGGCAGGAAATACACACACTCGTAATCACACTCCAACACCCAGCAATTATGGTTGGCTGATCCATTTTCAAAGACTATGGAAGAATCTCCCAAAATAGATCCAGGGGATTAGGCAATGATCCATAGAATCCCTAACCAAAAGAGAAAGTGCTGGAAAATCTCAGCAGGTCTGGCAGCATCAGTAAGGAGAGAAGAGAGCTGACGTTTCGAGTCCAGATGACCCTTTGTCAGATTTTCCAGCATTTTCTCTTTCAGTTTCAGATTCCAGCATCCCCAGTAATTTGCTTTTATCCACAGAATCCCTACAGTGCAGAAAGAGGCCATTCAGCCCATCGAGTCTGCAGTGACTCTCTGAAAGAGTATCATACTCAGGTCTTGCTGCTAAGAACATAAGAAATAGGAGCAGGAGTAGGCCATCTCCTCTGTACCTACTCCCCAGCACCTGAAACCTGTGTCCCCTCGTAGCGACCATTTCAGCCCTGGGAAATAGCCTCCGAGAACTCACCCTATCTGTACCTCTCAACGTCTTATAAGCCTCTATCAGGTCGCCTCAATTGTTTTTGGTGAAGTCAAAACAGTGCGCAGAATTTGGGATCAGGGAATCCTGGCCAGACAATTTGAGTGTCACTGAACAATCAGGTTGAGGAATTGAATGTACACTGTTTTCACAATCGCTGCACTAACAGGTACATTACTGTGATTACTAAAGGAGGGGGCAGGCACTCGAATGCATAATACGTAGCTACTTAGTTAGAAATTATTAAAAAAAAGTGCATTTGTTGAGTATCCCTTGTTGAGAGGTTGTATTTAAAGCAGATTTTAAAAAAGGTCAATTTCATTCACCCTTTCTAAACTGTTAACAAAATGCTCTTGAGACGTTAAGGTATCCTATCACACAACAACACCGCAAACACAATGGCTATTAATCCATTTCGATAATTCAGAGCATCTCCACTTGCAACCATTAAGGTTCGATTAAGTAATAATTCACCAAACACCGATGAAGGACAAAGTGAGCAAAATGCAGTAAGCCTTTAACTTTCAGCACACACATTTTGTGCCATTGACGATATTATCACTGGAATGAGATGTATGAGCAAAATCAAGTTTCAAGCAATTCGAATCCCTATGGTGCAGAAGGAGACCATTTGGCCCATCGAGTCTGCATCATCTCTCCGAAAGAGCATCCCACTCAGGCCAGGTTTCAGAGAGGCTTTTGGTTAGGTTGGAAAAGCTGGGATTAGACTGACGGATCTGTAGTTTCCTGATTTATCCCTTCCTCCCTTCTTGAGTAATGGTACCACATCGGCTGACCTCCAGTCCTCTGGGAGGCACTGTAGCACAGTGGTTAGCACTGCTGCTTCACAGCTCCAGGGTCCTGGGTTCAATTCCCGGCTCGGGTCACTGTCCTGTGTGGAGTTTGCTCATTCTCCTCGTGTCTGTGTGGGTTTCCTCCGGGTGCTCTGGTTTCCTTCCACAGTCCAAAGATGTGTGGGTTAAGTTGATTGGCCTTGCTAAGAAATTGCTCCTTATATCCAGGGATGTGTAGGCTAGAGGGATTAGTGGGTATAATATGGGGGTCGGACCTGGGTGGGATTGTGTTTGGTGCAGACTTGATGGGCCAAATGGCCTCTTTCTGCTCTATGATCTGGCACCTCTGCTGTAGCCAGAAAGGAACTGAACATTATGCCAGCACCCCTGCTATTTCTTCCCTTGCCTCACTCAACATTTCATCTGGCCCCGGAGATTTATCTACTTTTAAACCTGCCAGACCACTCAGAATCTCCTCTCTGTCTGTGTTAATTTATTTAATTGCATCACAGTCCTTCTCTCTGATTTCTATTCTCACGTCATCTCTCTCACTAGTGAACACCGACACAAAGTATTTATTTAAAACCCTACCTACGTACGCCAGTTCCACGCCTCAGCTATTTACCATTTATATAGATGATCTGGAGGAGGGAACCGAGTGTATGGTGGAACGGCAAATTGTGCGGAGGGTGTGGAGAGTCTGCAGAAGGATCTAGATAGGCTGGGCGAATGGGCCAGGAACTGGCAAATGGAATTTAATGTTGGCAATTGCGAGGTGGTTCACTTTGGTAGGAATAATGGTAGGAAGGACTATTACTTACGTGGCGAAAAACTGCAGCAGGCGACGGTGCAGAGGGACCTGGGGGTCCTTGTGCATGAGTCGCAAAAACCCAGCCTGCAGGTGCAGCAGGTGGTCAGGAAGGCTAATGGGATGCTGGCCTTCATAGCGAGGGGGATTGAATATAAAAGTAGGGAGGTCTTGCTGCAGCTGTACAGGGTACTGGTGAGGCCGCAGCTGGAGTACTGTGTGCAGTTTTGGGCGCCGCACCTGCGCAAAGATATTTTGGCCTTGGAGGGAGTGCAGAGGAGGTTTACTAGGCTGATGCTGGAGTTGAGGGGGTTGAGCTATGAGGAGAGGCTGAATAAACTAGGCTTGTACTCGTTAGAGTTTAGAAGAATGAGGGGAGATCTCATTGAGACATATAAGATGATGAATGGGATGGATAGGATAGAGGTGGAGAGACTCTTCCCACTCAGAAAGGATAATAGGACTAGGGGGCATAGCCTCAAGATAAAGGGGGGTGGTTTAGAACGGAGTTGAGGAGGAACTTCTTCACTCAAAGGGTGGTGAATCTCTGGAATTCTCTGCCCGTTGAAGTGGTGGAGGCTGCCTCGCTAAATATTTTTAAGACGCGGGTTGATGGGTTTTTGATAAGCGAGGGGATTAAGGGTTATGGGGAGAGGGTGGGAATGTGGAACTGAGCCACGACAGATCAGCCATGATCTTGTTGAATGGCGGGGCAGGCTCAAAGGGCTAGGTGGCCTACTTCTGCTCCTATTTCTTATGTTCTTATGTAAATTGCCATTGTAGACCTTAATAGGCCGTACTCTTCCCCGAGTTATCCTTTTACCCTTAATGTACTTACAAGGCCATACAGCATGAAAGGAAGCCATTGCATCTGCGTTGATTCTCTGAAAGAGTATCTTATCCAGGCCTACCACTTGCCCTATCCACATAACCCCTCACATTTACCATGGCAAATCCGTCTAACCCACAGATCTTTGGACTGTGGGAGGAAACCAGAGCACCCGGAGGAAATCCACGCAGACACTGGGGGAACGTGCAAACTCCACACAGACTGGAAGGCTGGAATTGAACCCGGGTCCTTGGCATTGTGAGTAGTGGTAACCACTGAGCCCTCCCTGATCCTAATTTCCTTTTCAAGTTCTCTCTGGCGCGTTCTGTACTCCTCAAATCCTTCTGCTGTTTCAAGTCCTTGATGTCAGCCATAAGCCTCCTTTCTCCTTTTCATCCAATGCTGGATATTCTTCGATACCCAGAGTTCACTGGATTTGTTGATCTCAACCTTTTTGCAGTATTTTGGCCCTGTACTCTCCCTATTTCCTCTTGAATGCGTCCCACTGTTCCGTCACAGATTTACCCAAAGTGTTTGCTCCCAGTCCACTCTGGCCTAATTATACCTGATCCTGTTAAAATCAGCTTTCCCCCAGTTTAGAATTTAAATTTCAGGCCCATCCTTTTCCATAATAACCTTGAATCTAAAGAGTTCTGCTCGCTGTCTGCAAGACTCTGAGCAGTGCCATAGGAGATCATCCAATTCCGCAGGCCAACATTGCATCACTTTCTCAGGAGACTAAGGAAATTTGCTGTGTCTACTACAACTCTCACCGACTTTTACAGATGCACCATAGAAAGCATTCTTTCTGGTTGTATCACAGCCTGGTATGGCTCCTGTACTATTGAAGACCGCAAGAAACTACGAAAGGTCATGAATGAAGCCCAGTCCATCACTCAAAGCAGCCTCCCATCTATTGACTTTGTCTACAGTTCCTGCTGCCTCAGACTGCACGGTGACTGTGCTGCCAGACTGTGAGCAGTGCTTTTGGAGTTGAGCGAACACGGAGTTATAAGGAGGTAAGTAGTCATTAAACTTGCTTTTAGGGTGAACTAAATTAGTTAGAACATAAGAACATAAGAAATAGGAGCAGGAGTAGGCCATCTAGCCCTTCGAGCCTGCCCCGCCATTCAATAAGATCATGGCTGATCTGTCGTGGCTCAGTTCCACATTCCCGCCCTCTCCCCATAACCCTTAATCCCCTTTTCTGTCAAAAACCTATCTACCCGTGACTTAAAAATATTTAGCGAGGCAGCCTCCACCACTTCAACGGGCAGAGAATTCCAGAGATTCACCACCCTTTGAGTGAAGAAGTTCCTCCTCAACTCCGTTCTAAACCGCCCCCCCTTTAGCTTGAGGCTGTGCCCCCTAGTCCTACTGTCCTTTCTGAGCGGGAAGAGTCTCTCCACCTCTATCCTATCCATCCCTTTCATCATCTTATATGTCTCAATGAGATCTCCCCTCATTCTTCTAAACTCTAACGAGTACAGACCCAGAAATAGTTCTTATTTGGGAAGTTAAAAGCTTCACTTTAGTGCATTCCTGCAACAGGAATCAGCTGAGGCAGCTCCCAACTGAACTTGGCTGATTGTTTATATAACTAGTTAAAACCAGTTGTAAGTTGTGCCTATAAAAACAGAAGCCTCAGAGCGCTGCTCCCACTGCACCGTGAGTGCTTTTGGAGTTAGGTGAACACAGGGATTTAGGTGAAACAGGCAACAGAGGCTACAAGAGAGAGTGCTGATGAGTCAGTAAGTGTCACTTTTCTCTTTTTGCTCTTGGCATTGTAGTTGTTCACTACAATAGTGTTTGTGTGTGATTTCAATGGTTTATAGTTTGAAAAGCCAAACTTGGTAGTAACAAGGAGCAGGAAAGAAGTGCCTTAGAAAATTGGATATAATCTGTAACAAAACATCTTTCAAAAGTTTAATTTAAAAGGGTAAGGCGTGACAGGAGAGCTGTGGTTTGTCCCTCTTGCTCCAAGTGGCAGACTGGGGACAGTTCCAGTCCCCTGGGTCAGCATGTATGCAGGAAGTGTCTCCAGCTTGAGATTCAGACTGTAGCAGCGGCTGGAGACACTGTGGAGCATCCGCGAGTCAGAGAGTATCGAGGATAGCACGTGTAGAGAGTTGGTCACACGGCAGGCTCAGACTCCACAGGCAGGAAGGGAATGGGTGACCACCAGATGGAGGAACAGAGATAGGCAGGTAATGCAGGGATCTCCTGTGGCCATTCCCCTGTAAAACAGATATACGGCTTTGGATACTATGAAGGGGAATGATCTCTCCAGGGAAGGTGGCAGCAGCAGCCAAACTCGTGGCACCAGGGTTGGTCCTGCTGCAGAGGGGAGGGGTAAGAAGGGTGCCAGTGCAATAGTTATAGGGGGTTCACTTGTAAGGGGAATAGACAGGAGTTTCTGTGGCCGCAAACAAGACTCCAGGAATGGTATGTTGCCTCCCTGGTGCTGGGGTCAAGGGTGTCTCAGAGCGACTGCAGGATATTCTGAAGGGGAGAGGGTGAACAGCCAGTGGTTGTAGTAATGTTGGCACAAATGGCAGAGGTTAAAAAAAGGGGTGAGGTCCTAAAAGCAGAATACGGGGAGCCTGCCACATGAAGCAAGAGGAGGAAACCACAGCTCTCCTGTCATGTCTTACCCTTTTTAAATTAAACTTTTGAAAGATATTTTGTTTCAGATTATATCCAATTTTCTAGGGCCTTTCTTTCCTGCTCCTCGTTACGACTGAATATAATCTTTTCAAACCATAAACCACAGAAATTACTCACAAACACTGCTATAGTGTACAACAACCACAATGCCAAGAGCAAAAAGGAAATAATAACACTTCCTGACCAATCAGTACTCTCTCTTGTAACGTCTGCCGCCTGCTTCACCTAACTCCCAAAAGTCAAGAAATCGGACCTCAAAGGTAGTAATCTCAGGATTACCACAGATGCTAGTCAGAGTAGAAATGAGAGGATATATCGGATAAATATAAGACTGGAAGGATGGTGTCAGGGGGAGGGTTTCAGATTCCTGGGGCATTGGGACCGGTACAAATTGGAAAGGTTACACCTGGGCAGGACTGGCACTGATGTCATAGGGTCATAGACACAAGTCCTTTGGCCCAACTTGTTCATGCTGCCCTTTTTTGTTTAAAACCCTTAAGTTAATCCCAACTGTCCACATTTGGCCCATATCCCTCTATACCCATTGTACCCATGTAACTATTTAAATGCTTTTTCAAAGACAAAATTGTACCCACCTCTACTACTACCTCTGGCAGCTTGTTCCAGACACTCACCACCCTCTGTGCGAAAAAATTGCCCCTCTGGACATTTTTGTATCTCTCCCCTCTCACCTTAAACCTATGCCCTCTAGTTTTAGACTCCCCTACCTTTGGGAAAAGATATTGACTATCTACCTTGTCTATGTCCCTCATTATTTTGTAGACCTTTATAAAGTCACCCCTCAGCCTCCTACACTCGAGAAAAAAGTCCCAGTCTATCTAGCCTCTCCTTATAACTCAAACCATCAAATCCCAGTAGTATCCTCGTAAATCTTTTCTGCATTCTTTCTAGTTTAATAATATCCTTTCTATAATAGGGTGACCAGAATTGCACACAGTATTCCAAGTGTGGCCTTACCAATGTCTTATCAGCTTCAACAAGACGTCCCAACTCCTGTATTCAATGTTCTGACTGATGAAACCAAGCATGCTGAGTGCCTTCTTCACCACTCTGTCCACCTGTGACTCCCCTTTCAAGGAGCTAGAAACATGTACCCCTAGATCCCCTTGTTCTGTAACTCTCCCCAGTGCCCTTAACTGAGTAAGTCCTGTTCTGGTTCAATCTATCAAAATGCATCACCTCGCATTTATCTAAATTAAACTCCATCTGCCATTAGTCAGCCCACTGGCCCAATTGATCAAGATCCCATTGCAATTGGAGAAACTTTCTTCACTGTCCACTAAAGAACAGTACAGCACAGGAAACAGGCCCTTCAGCCCTCCACTATGCCACCAATCTTAATGTCATCTGCAAACTTACTAACCATGCCCTCCATATTCTCATCCAAATCATTAATATAAATGACAAATAACAGTGGGCCCAGCACTGACCCTTGAGGCACACCAGTGGTCACAGGTCTCCAGTTTGTAAAACAACTCTCTATAACCACCCTCTGGCTTCTGTCAAGAACCCAATATTGTATCCATTTAGATACCTCACCCTGGATCCCGTGAGATTTAACTTTATGCAACAACTTACCATGCAGTACCTTGTCAAAGGCTTTGCTAAAGTCCATGTAGACAACATCAACTGCACTGCCCTCATCTACCTTCTTAGTTACCCCTTCAAAAAAATCAATCAAATTTGTGAGAAATGATTTTCCACTCACAAAGCCACGCTGACTGTCCCTAATCAGTCCTTGCATCTCTAAATACCTACAGATCCTGTCTCTCAAAATACCTTCCAACAACTTACCCACCACAGACGTGAGGCTCACTGGCCTGTAGTTCCCAGGCTTTTCCTTTTTAAACAAAGGCACAACATTTGCCACTCTTCAATCTTCAGGCACCTCACCCGTGACTATTGATGATTCAAATATCTGGGCTAGGGGACCCGCAATTTCCTTCCTAGCTTCACACAACATCCTGGGATACACTTCATCAGGTCCCGGGGATTTATCTACCTCAATGCACTTTAAGACTTCCAGCACCTCCTTCTCTGTAATACGTACATTCCTCAAGACATCACTATTTATTTCCCCAAGTTCCCTAACATCCATGCTTTTCTCAGCAGTAAATACTGACGAGAAATATTCATTTATGAGCTTGGGGGAGTGTTCGCTAGAACGGTTGGGGTGGGTTTAAACTAATATGCTAGGGGGATGGGAACCTATGTAAGGAGTCTGAGAAGGAGAGAGCAAGGACAAAATGTGGGGAGAACGTTCCAACTACATCAAAAATCAGGAAAAAAGTTAAAAGGAAGGAGAACTCAGGAGATGTTGTTAATGGAAGTGTTAGAACTCAAAAAAGAAGGTACAAAAACTAGCATAAGGTCACTTTATCTGAATGCTCGTAGCATTGGAAACAAGGTGAATGAGTTGATGGCACAAATCATTGCGAAGAAGTATGATTTGATGGCCATTACAGAGACATGGTTACCTGGTCACTGGGAGTTAAATATCCAGGGGTATCAGAATGTTCGGAGGGGCCAACAGGAAGGTAAGGGAGTTGGTGTAGCTCTGATATTTAAGGACAACATCAGGGTGTTAGTGAGAAATGATACAGGTTCTATGGAAAAAAAGGTTGGATCCATTTGGGTGGAATTAGAAATAGTAAGGAGATAAAGTCACTGATAGGTGTAGTCTATAAGCCACCAAATAATAACATCATGATGGGGTGAGAAATAAACAAAGAAATAACTGATGCATGTAAAAATGGTACGGACATTATCATGGGGGATTTTAATCTACATGTTATTGGTCAAACCAGGTCGGTCAAGATAGCCTTGAGGAGGAGTTCATAGAATGTATCCGCGATAGCTTCCTTGAACAGTATGAGGGAGCAGGCTGTCCTAGATCTGGTCCTGTGTAATGAGATAGGAAAAATTAATGATCTTATAGTTAGGGATCCTCTTGAGAGGGAGTTGGCCATCCTAGATCTGGTCCTGTGTAATGAAATAGGATAAATTAATGATCTTACAGTTAGGGATCCTCTCGGAAGAAGCAATCACAGTATGGTTGAATTTAAAATACAGATGGAGCACGAGAAGGTAAAATCCAATACCAGTGTCTTGTGCTTAAACAAAGGAGACCACAAAGGGACGAGGGAGGCGTTGGCTAAGGTAGACTGGAAGCAAAATCTTTATGGTGGAACAATTGAGGAATAGTGGGGGGCTTTCAAAGCAATCTTTCACAGTGCTCAGCAAAAGTATATACCAGTGATAAGTAAGGACCATATAAAAAAGAGATAATCAGCCACAGATATCTAAGGAAATGAAGGAAGATATCAAATTGAAAGAAAAGGCACAAGAAGTGGCCAAGATTAATGGGAAACTAGAGGATTGGGAAATCTTTAAGGATCAACAGGAAACCATGAAAAAAGCTGTAAAAGAAAACTAAGATTGATTATGAGACTAAATTAGTTCAGAATATAACAAAAAATAGCAAAAGTTTCTACAAATATATAAAACAAAAAAGAGTGCCTAAAGTAAACATTCATCCTTTAGAGGATGAGAAGGGGGATGTAATAACTGGAAATAAGAAGAATTGAAGAGGTATTTTGTGTCGGTCTTCACAGTGGAAGACATAAAATGTCAAAAATTGATGACAGGAAGGCTATGGCAGGTGAGGACCTCGAAACTATTATCATGAAAGAGGTAGTGTTGGGCGAGCTAATGGGGCTAAAGGTAGTCAAGTCTCCTGGTCCTGATGGACTGCATCCCAGGGTACTAAAAGAGATGGCGGGAGAAATAGCAAATGCACTAGTGGTAATTTACCAAAATTCGCTGAACTCTGTAGTGGTTCCTGCAGATTGGAAATCAGCAAATGTGACGCAGCTGTTTAAAAAAGGAGGCAGACAAAAGGCCGGTTAGCTTAATTTCTGTAGTAAGGAAAATGCTTGAATCTATCATCAATGAAGAAATAGCGAGACATCTGAATATAAATTGTCCAATTTATAGACGCAGCTTGGGTTCATGAAGGGCAGGTCATGTTTGATTAATTTGGTGGAATTCTTTGAGAACATTACATACGCAGTGGATGTTGTGTATCTGGATTTTCAGAAGGCATTTGACAAGATGCCACATAAGATAAAGGTGCACGGTGTTACGGATAATGTATTAACATGGATAGAGGAGTGGTTAACTGACAGAAAGCAAAGAGTGGGGGTAAATGGGTGTTTTTCTGGTTAGCAATCAATGACTAGTGGTGTGCGTCAGGGATCAGTGTTGGGACTGCAATTCTTTATGATTTACATAGATGATTTGGAGTTGGGGGTCAAGTGTAGTGTGTCAAAATTCGCAGATGACACTAAGATGAGTGGCAAAGTGTGCAGAGGACGCTGAAAGTCTGCAAAGGGACATAGATTGTCTAAGTGAGTGGGTGAGGATCTGGTAGATGGAGTACAATGTTGGTAACTATGAGACCATCCATTTTGGTAGGAAAATGGTAAAAAAAATTGCAGGATGCTGCGGTGCAGAGGGACCTGGGTGTCCTTGTGCAAGAATCACAAGAAGTTGGTTTACAGCAGCAGGTAATGAAGAAGGCAAATAGAATTTTATCCTTCATTGCTAGAAGGATGGAGTTTAAAAACAGCAAGGTTATGTTGCAGCTATATAGGGGGTGCTTGTGAGGCTGCACCTGGAGTACTGTGTACAGTTTTGGTCTCCTTATTTGAGAAAGGATATACTGACACTGGAGGGGGTGCAAAGGAGAATCACTAGGTTGATTCTGGAGTTGAGTGGGTTGGCTTATGAGGAGAAATTAAATAAACTGGGGCTATACTATTTATATATATATAAAAAAAATTATATATATTTATATATATAAATTTATATATTTATATATACTATTTATATATACTATATATTATATATATTAAATATATACACTATTTATATATACTATCCTATTTCTTATGTTCTTATACTCATTAGAATTCAGAAGAATGAGGGGACATCTTATAGAATCAATAAGATTGTGAAGGGAATAGATAAGATAGAAGCAGGGAAGTTGTTTCCACTGGCAGGTGAACAAAGAAAGAACAAAGAACAAAGAAAGAACAAAAGGTGAAACTAGAACTAGGGGGCATGGCCTCAAAATAAGGGGAAGTAGATTTAGGACTGAGTTGAGGAGGAACTTCTTCACACAAAGGGTTTGAATCTATGGAATTCCCTGCCCAATGAAGCAGTTGAGGCTATCGCATTAAATGTTTTTAAGGCAAGGATAGCTAAATTTTTGAACAGTAAAGGAATTAAGGGTTATGGTGAGCAAGGAGGTAAGTGGAGCTGAGTCCATAAAAAGATCAGCCATGATCTTATTGAATCGCGGAGCAGGCTCGAGGGGCCAGATTTACTCCTGCATTTAGTTCTTACGTTAAAAGCAACCAGCATAATTAAGGATCCTACACACCCTGGACATTCTCTCTTCCACCTTCTTCTGTTGGGAAAAAGATACAAAAGTCTGAGGTCACATACCAGCTGACTCAAGAACAGCTTCTTCCCTGCTGCTGTCAGACTTTTGAATGGACCTACCTTGCATTGAGTTGATCTTTCTCTACACCCTAGCTATGACTGTAACACTACATTCTGCACTCTCTCCTTTCCTTCTCTACGAAGGGTATGCTTTGTCTGTATAGCGCGCAAGAAACAACACTTTTTGCTGTATGTTAATATATGTGGCAATAATAAATCAAAATGCTCCCCGCTGATCCATCAGACACTTCCCTGGTTTCATAACCTAAAGTGAAGTCCAGGTTCGCCTGCTTCCTTGTCGGATATGATGTGGCGTTGCCAGCGTTGGACTGGGGTAAGTACAGTAAGAAGTCTCACAACACCAGGTTAAAGTCTAACAGGTTTATCTGGTAGTAAACACCACTAGCTTTCGGAGCGCTAAGTGGAGAGTTCCCTGGAGTGGAGAGAACTCTCCACTCACCTGACAAAGGAACAGAGTTCCAAAAGCTAGTGGTGTTTACTACCAAATTAAACTGTTGGACTTTAACCTGGTGTTGTGAGACTTGTTGGACCATCAGAGCTTGTGGGAAATGCTGTGGTATGGGTGTAGAGATGTGCAGCCTAAAAGTTCTCCTGGAAGCATTTTAAGAGTTCTGTTCCCGCTAAGCCTTTCACAGTACCCCAGTTAATGTTAGGGAAGTTGAACCCCCCCATTTCTATCACTACCCTATTATTGCTAATGTACCATGGGACAATATGAATCCCAGACAGACTGGATGTGTCAAATCAAAGAGCATTGAGGGAGCATCAGCTCACATCTACACCCACCTCAAGCAGGCTGCACATTTCTGCACCAGTCCCACCGCATCTCCCACTCACAGCACAAGCCTCAACCTGCCGGCAGGTCAAGGACAGGTTACCCTTGGAGGCGACAAGTGACAAATAAACCTCTGGAGATGTTCCCCCATTTTAAACATCTGGACTCCACATCGCATTTAAGAAAAAGAGGAAAATAATGAAAAAGACAAAATAAAACCACAGCAGCTTCATTTGAGGGAGAGAGCCAGTTAAAAGGCACAAACTTATTTCTATTTGTGAAGGTTACAGAGGAAGGAAAAATGTACTCTGGGTTGAATTACCCCTTTTGCCAAATCTAAAAGAACATAAGAACATAACAGATTCAATCCCACCCCATTCAATTGTATCACTGAATCGCTGTAACACTGCTGTGCCTCTCCTGCTGTATTGTCCTCTGTTCACTCAGCCCCTCTCCCGGACAGTGGGGAGCTGCGGCTGCAGCAGCCGCTCCCCCGGGGGAAGCGGGGCTGGGCTGCCGACTGCTGCGCGTTGCGCTGCCCGCTTCTCCCTACCTGCTCGCCGGGGGGAAGCTGTAAGCAGCCCCGCCATCTTCTCCCCTCCTCGGCCGCTGGTCCTCCCGGCAGAAAGCGCACTGCGGCAGCCCCCAGCCCCGGGGGAGACAGACAGAGACTGAGACACACACAGCCCGGGCAGCAGTAGCAGCAAAACGCCACCCCCACCCCACCTCCCCTCTGTGCACCCCGACAGCAGCACTGAGATCTTCTTCAGTGTGTAGAGGATTTAACAATGCCTCCCCCACCAACTGCACATGAAGACACAGACCTGTGTTACATGTTGATGTGTGTTTAGGAATGTAAATACTGTGTTAACCCATGTGTCAGTGTGGAAACATGTTTCGGAATGTATAGAGCTGGATATATACATGTGGCAGTGTGTTTAGGAATGTATAGACCTGTGTATACACGCAGAGGTGTGTTTTGGCATGTACATGCGTGTGTATACATATGGGCGTGTGCTTAGGAATATATAGACCTGTGTATACAGGTAGCGATGTGTTTTGGCATGTCCACACCTGTGTAAATATGGAGCAATGTGTTTTGGCATGTCCACACCTGTGTAAATAATGTAGAGGTGTGTTTTGGCATTTACATGCCTGTGCAAATATGGAGTGGTGTTTTGGCATGTACTTGCCTGTATATACATGTAGAGGTATGTTTTGGCATGAACATACCAAATGGATTACAGCCTATTAAGCATTTTCTGAGGTTTAATCCCTGTTGTAATGCAGGAAATATATCAACCAGTTTACATACAGCAAGCTCCCACAAACAGCAGTGTGATAATGACCAGAGCAGATTTTTAATGCAAACACATGTGTATACATGTAGAGATGTGCTTTGGGAATGTATAGACCTGTGTATACATGTAAAGCGTGTTTGGGCATGTACATGCCTGTATACATATAGGGGTGTGTTTAGGAATGTATAGACCTATGTATACATGTATAATGTGTTTTGGCATGTGCATACCTGTGTAAATATGCAGTGATGTGTTTTGGCATTTATGTACCTGTGTAAATGCTGGAAATCGGTAATAAAAACCAGAAATGCTGGGCATACTCGGCAGGTTAACCGGTATCAGTGGAGAGAACCAGAGTTCACATTTCAGATCAGCAATTTTCATCAGAACTCTGTTCTTCAGCATGAGTGAAAATAATTTCCTATTTCACTGGCTGACCACAATATACTGAACTATTTAAAAAAGCCCTTTAAAAAAGGGCTTTGTAAAGACAAGTAAAGATACCAACTAAAGAAAGTTGGCACAAGCCACCCAATGCCTGGCATTGCAAGTTGACCAGTTTCTGGAAGGTTCCACTGTGAATTGCAATTCAGATATGACACAGCATCCTCTGGAATATCACACATGAGGATGTGAAGAAGCATGTCAAATTGATTTATTGAAATATATAAGCCATAACATGTGCTTATCTATAAGATTATGTCTCCAGTGGAGACAGAAAATCTACTAGAAAACCAATTACATGGAGAGATGTTTCTATCTCTCATCAACATGGATAATGACTGGATTATTTTAGCCCACTGAGGAAAATATATTAAAGAGGTAAAATATATTAAAATGGTAAACACAAGTTCTGACTGTCACAACAGATACATACACACAAGTACTTAGGTGCAAATACAAGTATAGGAGGTTAATTTTTAGCCAAATTGATCTTGAACAATAAAAGGATATCATGTGAGGAACGTCACTGCAACAATATATATTGGAGTTGGGCTGCCTGGTAAACTCTGAAAGCTTTGGCCCTTACCTCAGGTGCAGTACATCTCGAACATAGAACATTACAGCACAGTACAGGCCCTTCGGCCCTCGATGTTGCTCCGACAAGACAAGCCTTGGCATTCATGAAATGGGGAACTCAGTGTGCAATGGGTTAACTTATAAGTGCCAATCAGTGCTACAAGCACACATCACAAGTTAAGTAACTGAGCATGACTGACTCTTGCATCGAGGCTAAGGGATGTTAATCAGGAAGGGGGTCTAATAGGTCACTGAACTGGAAAACCACAAACCAGGAACAATGCTCTGGGATTCCAGGTTCAAATTCCATTGTGGTTGGTTAAATATGAATTTGAAAGTAAACTTCCTGTGGCAGCTCATTGTTGTCAAGACTCCATATTAAACTTAACAGGATCAGATACTGTCACTGGCAGTTTCCTGTCCTCCATATTTGTGGCTCCTACAAGCCTTATATTGTCAACCGCAACCTCCCTCCACCCAGGCCCGTCTGCCCAGGCTTCAGGCCCAGTTCTGTGACCCCTTGTGATTGCACAGGTCATTCAGCTAAGGATTCCAGCTTCAGGGTAGGTGAGATCTCCTAGTTGCTTCATTGTCCTCTCATCAAAAATTTCCTTGCCCTGTAATGGGGGCCAAACAATATCCTCTCTCAGAATCATGCCAACAGTGGCTACCAACACTGCCTCCCATCCCCACTCCTACCTGGGCATGTAACATTCGCCCTCTATGCAGCCCTGGTGCCTGCTCACTCCCTACACACCAGTTCCAGCAACCCAACAGGAATTGACATTCTCTCTCTGGCCTCCACACCTACCCTGCCAACAAAGGTACCCTGCTGTGGGACTGATCCCTCCGTCATCCACATAACCCATTACGGACCCTTGACCCTATCCACCTGGGTCCCTTAGTTCTCCGACTCCCTTTCACCCATGGTGGGTAGTGGTGAGCAACGCGTTTGCCTCTGAACTCCCTTCTCCCCACCTCGGAGGCGAGGTCATTGAGTTCACGTTTCTATAAACCTGTTGTAAACCGCACCAGGGGAACATCACACCAGCGAGGTTGGAATCTACAATGGGGAAAATCTTGTTAAAAATGGGTACACTTATAAATGGGAATAGCTGGGGCACTGGGGGGGTTGAAGTGGTATCGATTGAACTAAGTCAACCAAATCTCTCCAGCCAAGAAAGCAGCTGCGTCTTAGTTTGAACTTTGTGGCTTGGACAGAGTGAACATTCAGATGCTCTTTCCTAGGGTAGAAAAGTCAAGTACAAGGGAACATAGGTTTAAGGTGCGTGGGGAAAAGTTTACAGGAGATGTGCAAGGCAGGTTTTTTTTTTACACAGAAGGTGGTGCATGTCTGGAACCTGCTGCCCGGGGAGGTGGTCGGAGCAGATACAATAGTGGCATTTAAGGGGCATCTAGATGAATACACGATAGGATGGGATGGAAGGAAATGGACTCCGTAAGTGCATAAGGTTTTAGTTTTGGCAGGCATCATGATCAGTGCAGGCTTGGAGGGCCAAAGGGCCTGTTCCTGTGCTGTACTTTCTTTGTTCAATGTGAATTGAGTTAACATTGGTGGCAGGGGATGGTTAGCTTCAATGTGAATAATGGAAACCAAGATGGATAAAAACCCAGAAGATGTTAATGGAATTACTTTGGAGAAGAATAGATGAAACCAAATGTGAAACATCAGGGTGTGATTTTTCACTGTTGTTTCGTAGACCTGAACCTTATGACCAATGAAAGAATGAAATGCATTTATGGACTGGGGTTACATATTTACTAAAAAGAAGCAAGGTATGGTTGGATTTCCTGGCTGAGAGGAGTGTTCAATGGGAAATCCCGTTAACAATAGCGAGACCATAAGATCCCACAACCAACAAACAGAGCACCACGTTCCGCTGCCGCAAAACACACTGTAGAGAAAGAAAAATCCCATCCACCCTTACTGTCGAATAAGGCATCTCTGAAAAGGCTCAAATGGGATTAGGTTTGGAGCGTTGCTCTGCTCTGAGTGCCTGGGAGTTAAGGTAAGTGTGTGAGTTCAGGAAGGTGGGGAAGAGATATTGATGTATCTTGTTTTTCTTTACTGTGTGCACAGGTCAGTGGGGACTATTGCAGGCAAAAGCAGGAGGGAAGAGCATGTCTGTAAGATATCACAGGTAAGTGACCTGTAAGTGAGTATTTCTCTCTTCGCCTTTCTGACTTTGCAAGTGAAGGCTAGGTAGGAAAATAGAAATTGCAAAAAGATCAGTGGTATAAATAAAAACAAATTTAAGCCAAGGTAGGGAATTATTTGATTTTTTTTTCAATTCTTTAAAGTTTTTAAACATAAAGGGTTTAGCCATGGCAGGAGAGCTCAAAGCCGTGGTTTGCTTCTCTTGCTCCTTGTGGGAAGCCAGGTACATTTCCAGTGCCCGGGGCCAGCACGCGTGCACTTTTGGAAGCTCGAGTTTTGGAGCTGGAATGGTGCGGCTGGGAACACTGTGGAGCTTCCGCGAGTCCGAGAGCATTGTGGATAGCATGGTGAGAGAGATGGTCACAGCACAGCTGAAGAGATCTGAGGAAGGAAGGGAATGGGTGACCACCAGGCAGTCAGAGAAACAGGCAGGTAGCTCATGGGTTCTCTGGAAGTCTCACTCGCAACTCTATTCCATTTTGGGGTCTGATGAGGGTGCTGGTTCCTCCAGGGAGCGCAGACAGAGCCAAGCTTCTAACACCACAAACAGCCTGTATGTACAGGGGGCAGGGGAGGAAAGGCAATAGTAATAGAGGATTCTATAATTAGGGATACAGATAGGTGATACTGTGACCATCAACGTGACTCCAGGATGATGTTGCCTCCCTGATGCTAGCATCCAAGATGTTACTGAATGGCTGCAGGGCATCCTGAAGGGGAAGGGTGATAAGGCAGATGTCATGGTACATGTTGGCACCAAATCTCAGGATTACTATGAGGAGGAAAAGAAAGGATTTTAGCAGGTTCAACAGGAATAAATCAGTGGAGGCATTAGTGAAGGACAGGAAGTGCAAGGTGGAGCTTAAGAAAGCAATTAGGAAAGCCAAGGGGGTTTATGAGAGAGCTCTGGCTGGTAAAAGAAGGACAAATCTCAAGATAGTCTAAGTATATTAATGCGGAGAAGATAACCAGGGAAAGAGTAGGGCCCATTAGGGATCAAGGGGATAATCTGGAGCCAGAGGACATTGGTAATGTGTTGAATGAATACGTCACGTCCGTCTTCACCCAAGAGAACGAGGATGAATATATGGAATTCAGGGAGAGAAACAGAGGGTTTGGGCAAATTAACATAGGGAAGGATAGGGTTTGGGAGTGTTAGTAAACTTAAAAGTGGACAAATCTCCAGGTCGGGATGAATTCACTCAATCTTCGAACACCCAGATAACAAGAGCACTTATGTCAGATTCCTCTTTATGGACAACAGCTCAGCCTTCAATAGCAAAACTTCAACAAAACTCATCTCAAAACTCTGTGGCCTAGGGTTCTGTTCCTTCCTCTGCAACTGGATCCTCAATTTCCTAACCCAGAGACTGTAATCGGTAAGCATAGGTAACAACATCTAATCCACGATTATCTTCAATACTAGTGCCCTGGGTCTCAAACAATGATGAGATGGAGTACAGGAAATAGAGGATCTGGTGAAATGGTGCAACAACAATAATGTCTCTCTCAATGTCAGTAAAACAAAGGAGCTAGTCATCAATTTCAGGAAACATAGTGGAGGACATGTCCCTCTCTACGCTAAGGGTTGTGAATGTAGTCCATGTCCATCTCGCCAACAGCCACCCATCCTTTGGCTCCATTTATACTTCCCACTGCCTCAGAAAAGCAGCCAGCATCATCAAGGACCTACGCACCTGGATATATTCTCTTCAACTTTCATCCATTGGGAAAAAGATACAAATGTCTGAAAACACATATCAACTGACTCAATACAGCTTCTTTCCTGCTGCCATCAGACTTTTGAATGGATCTACCATATATTAAGATGGTCTTTCTCAATACCCTAGCTATGATTGCAACATTATATTCTGTACCCTCTCCTTCCCTTTTCCCTTATGTACTCTACGAACAGTATTCTTTGTATAGCACAAGAAACAATACGTTTTACTTTTTCCCAATTAGTGGAACAATAATAAATCAAGTCAAATGGTTAAGACAGGTAGAGAAATCAAAGAGTAAAGATAAAAAAAGTTGAAGTTCAGTTATCAGAAACCATTTTTATTAGATGGCTGAGGAAGAACAAGAACAGGTGGAGAACGAAGAGGATATGTTTAGTTCAGGGAATTTGGCAGAATTACAACAGAAAGACGTAGAAATAAAGTAGTTGATCAGAAAGCATACACAGAAGAATCTGAGTGTATACCAATAAGTTATTACCATAAAAGTTATGTCTTAATGAGGAAGTGGAGACCTATACATATTCAGGCAGATGAAAAATAGGCAGGAGCTCAAGTTCTATTACCTGGTTATAAAAGGCTGGTAGCATATGAAGTACCATCAGTCGGAGGTCATTTGGGAGTATGGAAAACTCAAGCTAAAATACAAAAACTAGACTGCATAAAGATGTGTTGAATTTTGCAGGACGTATCACACGTCTGGTATTAGGAAAACCTCAAGGAGTGATAAAACACTTAATACCCATTCTGGTATTTGAAGAGCCTTTTATAAGGGTCTTAATTGTTTGCATAGACCCCCTCCCTAGAACAAAAACTGGGAATCAATATCTATTGACCATAATTGATGTGTCTACGAGATTTCCAGAGACCATTCCCTTATGCAATATAACAGCTAAAAGGATTGTAGAGGAGATACTTAAATGTTAACTAGATACGGATTACCCACAGAAATACAATCAGATCAAGGGCCAAATTTTACATCAAAGTTATTCAAGGAAACTATGGATACTTCAGGATTAAAACAATTTAAATCAACTGAATAGCAGCTAGAATTGCAGGGAACATTAGAACAGTGGCATCAAACTTTAAAGACCATGTTGAGGGATTATAGTCAAGATTATCCAGAGGATTGGGATAAAGAAATTTCATTTGCACATTTTGCAGTTAGGGATGTACCTAATGAATCCACTAAATTCAGTGCAGTTGACTTGATTTTTAATCATGAGGTCAGAGGACCACTTAGATTAATCAAAGAGAAATTGGTGAGTCAGTATTCTGAGACTAAATTATTGGACTGTGTGTCAAATTTTAGGGAGGGATTAAATAGAGCTGGTGAGTTGGTTAGATAGCATTTAAAAGCGGCACAGCATGTGATGAAACAGGAAGGGAGTTAGAAATCAAAATTTTGTAGTTTTTCTCGTGGGGCTAAAGAATTAGTATTACTGCCTGTGGTAGGAGAACTTTTGAAAGCAAGGTTTAGTGGGTGTCATCAAATCAAAAGGAAATTAAGTGAGGTGAAAATTAAAATGACCTGAAAGAGATATTACAATGTTAAGTATCTATAATCATTTATTAAATCAGATTTAATATATGTTAATATATTAAGTTTAATTGAAGTATCCATCAACCTCAGTCCAAATGCGAGCACTACAGAGGCTATGAAAGTTCAGGAGTTCAGTTGCTAAAAACCATTTAGTCAGCAGAAGCACAATGAAATTTCAAGTTTGGGACAGATTCTGAAACATTTAATATCAGAATGTAAAAGGCCCTATTGTCCAGACATGGAAAGTGTCAATTTGAGGGCCCAGGACTGATGCTATCAATTGTTTTGGCAATGTGCCGGTGGGGGGGAAGGTAGTTGGAAGGTAGCATCCTAGAGTGGCACAGCAACAAGGAAGTGAACCATACCAGGGGGGAGAAAATCCAGTTTTAGGATTGGCAAATGAAAGAGCTTTAAGTCAAGTATTGCATCACAATTGGCTGAGGTATCTGTCATGTTTTGGACTGACATGCTAACATGAAATGAAGTCTAAGCTAATTAGGGGCACCTTAGATATCAAAAATGTATAATTGTATTGGATTTTGTCTCAGTGCCTCAGTTCTTTAGAGGGACCTTTAGCACTAATTCAGAGCTACTTGAACATCCAAAGCCTCCCACAGCCAAGGTTGTTTTGTCATCTTGTCTTGAAAATTATTTTTCATGTTTTTAGTAAACCTTAATTACTTTTTAAGACTTTGCCTTTGCGAATTTAATTATTTAGTTTTCTTAAGTTTTTAAGAGAATCAGGCCATTGATAAGAGAAACCCCTACCACAGTCCCTAATAGTATGGAAAGCTACACATAAGTAGAGAAGTGCCAAGGCACCTTGGGTGCCAGTGAGAACTATCATGAATACTGTGATGATGGGAAGAGGTAAAGAGGAGAATTAGAGGTTCAGAAAGTTATGTGTGGGGTGAAGGGGGGACAACATTGAGAAGTGGATTGGGAATAAGGGGAGAATAAACGTATTAAATAAACAAATTACTTGTGTCTATATTAGGCTAAGGTACTGTGGATATTTTACTTTGAAGGGAATTTATGGAGTATTTAAAATGAAATAGATGAATGCATGCCATGGGAGACAAATTAAACTTTAATTTTTGAAAACGAGTGATGAGGGAACGAGTGGGCAAAATGGCAGAACAGTGCTGAGGTGTATATGTTTCAGTCATGACCGATAGCTGCAGGAATGGGTGGTCAAACATCTTGTAAATTTTTCAATATTCAATAAATTCAATAAAACTCTTCATAATGGATAAGGCAGAGTGTTCTGGGAGGTTAGGATCTATCAACGGGGATATTTAAGACAGATTTTTGAAAATAAATAACTACGTAGATAGTTGGTCATTGTAGAATAATGCACACTCTAGACAAAGTGAGAGAGAGAAAAAGCTATAGATTGGCCTTGCCAGCTTAAAACAAACACAGAAAGATAACATTTGAAATTAAATCAAAGGATAGTCAACAGCTGTTCAATTATTTTACTAAAAAGTAAGCATACGAAGAAATCGTTAGGGGTCCTTTAGGAGGATATCCACAATGTAATGTTTCATACAAAAAAAAGATTTTAATTCTGTAAATGTCAATTGTGCAAAAGAAATTCTCATTTAATTTTCCATTAAAGAAGAATTTGTTAATTGTATGTCAGTTAGATAGTAGGCATTAATTTGGGACTCACCTTAGTTCATATCCATATATTCAGGCATAAAGTATGATTGTTGGTTGGAGGCAGACAAGATGCTGTTTGCAATTAAAGCTTATTACGTGAACCAGGATTAGGCTTCGGTCTTCTGTCCTTTAGTGCCTGGCTACCCGCGTTCTAATATGTCCAGGACTATATAGCTGTTCCTATTCAATTAAGAGCAGTGCCCTAAACAGCGATCGACTCTTGGCCAAAGATAATCAATCAGTTGCCAGATTGCAGTAATTATCACCCACACAAAATGCAATGCTTCCCAAATAAAGAACTGACTTCTCAGTGAAAAGTCATGGTTATTTAGTAAGTAATCAGCTGAAGTAGTAGTAAGTGAAAGCTGATCATCTTAATGAGTGGAGTACATCATTAAAGAGCTGCTTTCTAAATAAAATGTACTGACTTCTTAGTTTTAAAATTAACAATTCATAATTGGACTTTAAAGACATTTAGGTTCCCTGGCTTGGCTGCTTGGAAATTAAATCTAGAAATTACAGGACAGGCTTTCTGGGACTGGGATCTTTGGCAGGGCTGAATGTCGACTGGCTGAGTACAGCCCTCCAGGGAAAATTACATATTTGGATATCCATTCCATCTATGGTACTGACAGATACAGTTTGAGGGTGAACACCGTAAGTCTTCAACTTAAATAAGGGCAATTATAATGGTGAAGGGAGAAGTTGTCTAAGGTGAACTGGATAAACAAGCTAAGATACAGATCAGTAGATGTGCTGTGGCAGATATTCTAACAGCAGGTCCAATATGCTCAGCTGGAGTTTATCCCAATTAAAAACAGGGATTCCGCAAGAGAGGCAAAATCCATGGTTAGTTAACACAGATCAAAGACAATAAATTGAAAAGCAGGATATACAGAGTAGCAAGGAATAGCGGTAGACCAGAGGAGTGGGAAGTTTGTAGGATCCAGTAGCAAAAGACTAAAAAGCTCATAAGGGAGAAAATGATTTTTGAGAGAGAATTTAGTTTATTTTAACGCTGCTTGCAAGAGTTTCTATGGATATATAAATAGGAAGAGAGTGGCTAAAGGACTTCTACTGAATGAGACAAGTGAATTGATAACAGCAACCAAAGAAATGGCAGCAATGCTAAATAAATTTGTCGCATCAGTCTTCACAGTGGAAGATATTGCAAATACCCCTAAATTATCATAGAATCCCTACAGTGCAAAAGACCAGTCAGTCCATCAAGTCTGCACCAACAATCCCACCCAGGTCTTATCCCTAAAACTCCATATATTTACCTTGCTAATCTCCTGACACTAAGGGGCAATTTACCAAGGCCAATCCATCTAACCGTGAGAGTCAGCAGTGCTAATCAATGTGCCATCATGTCACCCTTATCAGATGGGCTCTTTTCAAATAAGATTGGACATGGTATAGCACGCTGGCACAGTGGTTAGCACTGCTGCCTCATAGGCCAGGGACCTGGGTTCAATTCTGGCTTTGGGTCACTCTGTGTGGAGTTTGTATGTTCTCCCCATGTCTGGATTTCCTCCAGGTGGTCCAGTTTCCTCCCACGTGCCAAAGATGTGTGGGTTAGGTGGATTGACCACGCTAAATTGACAGGGGATTAGTGGGGCAAATATATGGAGTTATGGGGATAGGGCCTGGGAGAGATTGTGCTCGGTGTAGACTCGATGGGATGAATGATCTCTTTCTGCACTGTAGGGATTCTTTGAATTCTATGATCTGAACTTACAAAAATCCCAATCACAAGGGAATTAGAGAAATCCAACAGGCTAAAAGCAGACAAGTTGCCAGGATGCAATGAACAGCATGCTAGAGTTTTAATGGAAGTGGCTAGAGATAGCGGACTATTTGGTTTAAATTTTTCGTAACTCACTAAATTCCGGAAGGGTACCAGAAGATTGGCAAACAGCCAATGTGAAGCCCTTGCTCAAAAAGGGACAAAGGCAAAAGGCAAGGACATATAGGCCAGTTAGTTTAACTTCTGTTATTGGCTAGATGCTAGAATCAATAATCAAAGTGAAATAGCTAATCATTTAGGAAAATTGAATATAATCAAACCTAGTCAACATAGTTTTATGCAAGGCGAATCACATTTGACAAATCTGCTCAAATTATTTGAAGATCTAACAGGGAGAGTAGATAGAGGGAAATCTGCAAGAGAGGCTGGTGCATAAAAGCCCGTGGAATTGGAGGATAGATGGATTGAAGGAATTGGAATGGATTGAAAACTGGCTGTCACATAGAAAGCAAAATGTTGGAATAAATGGTTCCTTTTCAAAGTGGAAAGATGTAACTAGTGGAATATCGCAGGGATCACTTCTTGACCCACAATTGTTCACTATTTATATTAATAACCTGGCGAAAGGAATAGAATCTAATGTTTCCAGACTTGCCAATGATACAAAGATAGCTGGAAGGACAGGTTGTGATGAGGATATGATGATTCTGCAATGGGATACAATAGATAGAAAACCTGGCAAATGGAGTTTAATGTGGGGAAATGTGAGGTCATACACTTTGGTAGGAGGAATCAAAGGCAGATTATTATCTAAATGGAGAGACTGTAGGTGAGTGAAGTGCAGAGGAATCGAGGTGCATGAATCACAAAAACCGAGCAGGCAGGTCCAACAATTTCTTAAGGCGGCAAATGACATTTTGGCCTTTATTGCAAAGGAGTTGGAGTTTAAAAATAGGGAGATTTTGTTGCAATTTTACAGGGTGTTGGTGAGGCCTCACCTCACATACTGTGTACAGTTTTGGTCCCTTTACCTTAAAAAGGATATATAAAATTGGAGGCAGTCCAAAGGAAATTCACCAGGCTAATTTCTAAAATGAGAGGGTCGTCCTATCAAGACAGACTAAGTAATCTGGGTCTGCATTCCTTGGAATTTAAAGAGTGAGGGGTGACCTTATTCAAACATAAAGATCCTCGGGGGCTTGACAGGGTAGATGGTGAAATGATTTCACTAGTGGGAGAGTCTTGAAAAAGGGGTCATAGCTACAGGATAAAGGGCTGGTCATTTAAAACTGAGACGTTTAGAAATTTCTTCTCGCAGAGGGTGGCGAATCTCTAGAATGTACTGTCCCAAAGGGTAATGCAGACTGGATCATTAGAAGTATTTAAAGTGAAGGCGGATAAATATTTGATAGATTGAAGAATAGAGAGCTCTGGGGAAATGGCACAGAAAGGAGTTTAGAATGGCATGGATCAATCATGGTTGTACTGAATGGCATGGCAGGCTTGAAGGGCCTGGTGGCCACTCCTATTTCTATTTCTTGTGACAGGTCTTACTTGAGGTAAACGGTAACACCCACCTCTGACAGACCATATTGTGGATAGGAAGAAAGGGCAAAGGTCCAACTTAGCCCAGCTATGGAACAAGCATCCCAGGAGAAAGCAAAGGATTTCAGCAATGTGGGGCAATAAGGGTCCCAGCTCAAGCAGGGGAGTGCAAAGGCAGTCCTAGTTCTACTTAAATAAATAGTTACTTCATGAATAAATACATCATTTGCAATTTTGATTGTTTATTTTTACTTTGTTTGACATAAAACAAAGTGGAAAACTTTCAGTTTATTCATGAACTTAAGTACAAATCGCAATGACAGCCAACATGTGGAGCAGAGGTAGTGCCTCAAGTGTAGCATGAAACTGAAGTTACAGGCTTCATCACATTTCCATATTCACAATGCTCTAAACTTATAGCGAGAGCAGGTTATATAATTTCATATCCCTTCACAAAGAAAATGTAAACCATCACAGCTTAGGACTTCCTCAAGGTTCTGCCAATTGGCTGCCACAACTTAGACAAACAACCCATTTATACAGTGCATCCAAGAGTTCCACCAAAGTTTTGGCAATTAAGAAAACCGAAGAAATTCCTGGTAAATAATCTGAATTCCAGTCAGTGTTAGGGACTGGTGGTGATTATTGGGAAATGGCACCGCTCAGACCTTACTAATTCTGTGCCAAAACTTATATTTAAAATCATTGAATTAGGGACTGGTTACAGGAGAGACAGTGACAATGTGACCCATTGAGTTTCTACCTGCTTTCTCCAAGAGCAATTGATCTAGTACCTTTTCTCTGTAACCCTGCAAATATTTCTTCAGACTGTGATCCAATTCTCTTCTGAAAGCCACAATTATATCTATCTCCACCACCCACTCAGGCAGCACATTCCAGTTAATGAATATCAATTTGTGATTAAGAAAGAAAGTGCGATAGGAATGCTGCAATTTGCTGGGATACTACTCCTGCAGGTTTCACAAACTAAAAGGATGGAGTTTAAACTTTAATACATTGGGAAATAAGCTGGTCCCAATTTCAACCTAGAGGCTCAAATGAATAACTCAAATGAGGAGAAAACTTATTCCACGATGCCTAAGGTACTGATTGACCAGTGGAGCAACAATATTTGGCTCCAGTGAACACGTCCCTCTCACATGCCTAAAAATAAGCCTAGAACACTGATACCATGCTGTCTTGAAAGATTGGAGAGGTAGATCCATTACCATAATGAGAAAGAACAAAACAAATAGAAGCTTTCAAACATAGTACACAGGACTCAAAGTGGAATTATTTGGCCTGAACAGAGTGACTGAAGCAGATGCAAAAATCAAGAGTTCTTTCAACATTATGGTTCTGGGCTACATTTTAAATGGTGAGAGGTATGACCCTCAAAGTCTGACAATGCTGTTAACAAGGTACAGCATTGTATTTTAGTACATATAAATTTGTGATTGAGCACTGTGCAGTGGCCCATTGAATAGGAGAATACTCTCGATCCTGCAGGCAACAGGTCCCAAAGGACAAATCTCACACACCTACACACACATATTCTCTCTCTAAAACACACAATGAAACCAGTGGATCAACAAATACTAGTCTACAAGGTTCAAGATTAAGAGTCCAAATGATTTCCGGCAGGATGCAGAAATCCCTCTACATTTCTTAATGAATCAGTAATTGCTTCCAGTCAGTAGTACTGCTCCCAATAAGGAGTGAATTTAGAAGAGAAAGGTAGGTGCTCAGGTATTGTGAAAAGGGATGACAAGATAGGAAATGGCACATCCACAAAGGTCAACCACAAACCCAGCCCCCGCATGACAACTGTATCACAAGAAATTAAAAGGCAAATACAATTTACAAGATGGATTCTTTCACGCACAGCCTGTCGTACATGAGCCTCGCAAAAAAGTCTCCACTGTCTGGGTTAAGAATAGGTTAAGAGATAGGAAGCAGGCCACAGATAAAGGATATATGCTTCAATTGGCAAAGTGTGATGAGTAGTGTCCCTCAGGAACTGTCCTCGTACCTCAGCTGTTCTGTCGTTATAGATGACTGAGGATGGAAGAGAACCATACATCCAAATTTTCTGTTGACACTAAGTTACAGACACAGACAGTAAATAGTGCGGATGGGGATAGAAAGTTGCAAAGGGACATTAATAGTTTGTCAGTTTTCCTGCAGCAATTACATATCAGTGGAATTAAGGCAATGATTAGCCATGATCTAATTAACAGCATGAAGTTACACAGCACAATATAAAACATCCCAATTGGATTCATACATAGCCAAGACAAGTCATCAAAAACTTGGTAAAAGTGATATTTTTTAAGGAACGGCAAAGGAGAGAGGGGTAGAAAAACAGGTTTACGGGAGAATGTCAGACATTTGGGCCGAGACAGCTGAAGCCACAACTGTCAGTGTGGCAACGATAAACGAAAAACAAACAGAGCAAGTGCAAAAGTCTGGGAGGGTTGAAGGGCTACAGGAGGTTGTAGAGATAGTGAGGAGTAAGGCCATGGAGGGATTTGAACACAAGGATATGACTTTTAAAAATGAGGAGTTGCTGCACTGGCAGCCAGCACTGGTTAGCAAGCAGAGGGATGGCTGAACAGGCTTTGAGGAATCTGAGGACCTACTTATGGCCCTATATCTGTAGATAAAAGGTGAAATTCTCCAGATGCTGGAATTTGAAACAAAAACAGAAAATGCCGGAAAAACTCAGCAAGTCTGACAGCATCTGTGAAGGGAGAATAGAGCTAAAGTTTCAAGTCTGGACTGACAAAGGGTCATCAAGACTTGAAACATTGGTTCTATTCTCTCTCCACAGATGCTGTCAGAGCTGCTGAGTTTCCCAGCATTTTCTGCTTTTGCTCATTTCAAGCTCTCATCATAATCCTATTATGATTTCTAAGCAGAGGACAGGTGCAGCCTGAAGTAGGTTCACACCAGGACTTAGCCACCATAGAATGTGAGTCTTCCTGAAGAAATGTTGAGAGAGTTGCCACATCTGCCTTTGAGTGAAAGAGCACCAACACAGTGGATTGCCTTAAAATAGAGACATCCCAATAACTGCAAGGAATTAGAGTTTTATTTGCGTGGTGTGGTCACAAACAAGCCTAAGACAAGAATTCTGTTGAGATAAGGGATTGTGAAAGTGTGCATGTGCCCACAAAGGTGAAAGCTCAGAGTCCTCGTACAATGAAGTTGGCAAGTACAGGAAATTATGCGCGCCCTGAGATGATGCCAATCATACATCAGAAAGGTGATGAACTCATTTCATTGCACAAGGACATCTTTTACTTGGTTAATGTCCCTGTATAACAGCTGACTGACTACTTGTGGAAGACTGGAATGTCACCATTCCTCAATGAGTACAACATCAACAATTGACAATTCCAGTTGTGGCATGGGCTTTGCTCTTTAACGATTTCCCTTGAATACTGTAATGCTGTTGGGGCAACCTGATGGACAATCAGCTTCATCTGCCTATCCTAGGGTTGGTGATGCCCAGCGGGCCATGATATTTTTCCAATTCTCCTTATCTTCTACAGAAGAACAGATACATCAGAACTCTTTAGGGCCAACAGCGAGAGCCCTACAGCAAAAGGCACAAAGTTGATGGGGACACAGTTACAAGATCAGGACGAGGGATTTTACAGTGGCTGTTCTGGTAACTTTAAATGGATTTCTGCTTTTTAGTATATGGATGTGGCCAAGGGATCAAGGAAGCTGCAATGGGAAATCCAGAATACATGTTGTCAACATGTCATTATCACCTCTTTTCATTCAGCAACTGGAGGAAGTATCTGAAAATCTGACAGGTAGAAAACTAGGAAAGGATTTACACCAGCACCAGTTTAATTTAAATAGCACCTCTAATATAATAAAATGTCTCAAGGAACTGCACAAGGAAATATTTGGCCAGGTGACCAGGATTTGTCAAAGAGGTAGGTTTTAAGGAATGTCTTAAAGGAAGAGAATGAGCTAGATTAGGGAGGGAAGAACTTGGGGCCCAGGTAGCTGACACCCAGCAATGTTTAAGTTTATTTATTAGTATCACAAGTAGGCTTACATTAACACTGCCATGAGGATACTATGGAAATTCCCTAGTTGCCACACTCCGGCACCTGTTCAGGTACACTGAGAATTTGGCACAGCTAATGCACCTAACCAGCACATTATTTCAGACAGGGAGGAAACTGGAGCATCCAGAGAAAACCCACGCAGACACGGGGAGACCGTGCAGGCTCTGAGGCAGCACAGTAGCACAGTGGTTAGCACTGCTGCTTCACAGCTCCAGGGTCCTGGGTTCGATTCCCGTCTCGGGTCACAGTCTGTGTGGAGTTTGCACATTCTCCTCGTGTCTGCGTGGGTTTCCTCCGGGTACTGTGATTTCCTCCCACAGTCCAAAGATGTGCAGGTCAGGTTGATTGACCATGCTAAGAAATTGCCCCTTAGTGTCTAGAGATGCGTAGGTTAGAGGGATTAGTCGGTATAATATGTAGGGATATGGGGGTAGGGCCTGGGTGGGATTGTGTTCAATGCAGACTCGATGGGCCGAAGGGCCTCTTTCTGCACTGTAGGGTTCTATGATTAGTCTATGAAATTCTATGAACAGACAGTGACCCAAACTGGGAATTGAACCAGGGTCCCTGGTGCAGTGAGGCAACAGTGCTAACCACTGTGCCACCTTTGCTGAGCAATGCTGGTGCGATTGAATTCAGGAATGCTTAAAAGACCAGAATTGGATGAGTCCAGGTGCCTGAGAGTTGTGGGGCTGGAGGAGATGACAGAGATAAGTGAGACCATGGAGGGATTGGAAATAAGGATGGTAATTTTAAAATCAAGCATTTGTTGCCAGGAAGTCAGTGCAGGTGAGCAGCATTTTCTGTGATACTCATCCCTTTATGTCAGAATACCACCAAAAACTCAAATCTTCCTGAAAATATGCTGGGTCATTCCATTGTTCAGAAATTTCTGAATGGCCTATCAATGCGAAAGCCAATCTGATCGCCTGATTTGAGGCTCGGAGCACTGCCATCTCCCAACAGAAACATCACCAATACCCAAAAATCATTGCAATCTTAGCAAAACTAAATCTTATTTCAGCTCTTCAGTGTTAATCACGAGGACATTCACCTCAAAGATAGTCAATGCGTTTGACCTTCATTATACTCAAAGAACATTTCTTCATTTCAACGACAGAAATGCTGGCATTGCCAGCAACGCCCACATCCCAGGAAAGAACAAAATAAAAAATATATACAAAATATTATAGATAAAGTGTTTTAGTAATAGATTCAAACAAAGGTGACCAATCCCCTTTCGAACCCAGCTGTCAGTTAAAGGCATGGGGGTGAGGGTGGGGTTAATAAAATTAAGTCAGACTAATGGGAAGGAGGAAAAAATAATTGTGCACATCTGTTGGTATGGCTTATTGAAAACGTGACCTTAAAGGAAAGTTGAATCAAGGCAGGCAACAGGCACTGGCCTGTGAAATTTAACAAAGTGACCAGAAAACCACCTTGTCTATCCTGTCACGTGCTTAATCGCTTGTCTGGTTTTGGTACACATTTCAGAATTGCAGCTCTCCACAATGCTGGGGCAAGTAAAAGGCTCAAAGTAGTTACACTGAGGATCAGGAGGTACACCTGCAGAGGCAGAAAGAAAAGCAGCGTTATTTCAGATTTTGTAGCACAGGGCTGTAGAAATACAGCAAGAACACAGCAAGTTATAATGCAAACTGGCACTGAGCAATTGCAAGATAGGTTACCTCTCGAGAGACGATTCCTGACTTACGGGCCCGGCTACTCAGAACAAAGGAAAACTCACTGACTTGCGCTAGTCCAGCAGAAACTATCCACCTGATGTACTTGCTGTTTCTTGGAAGGATCAGTGAGAGGACAAGTACTGCTAAGATGAACTAGGAGAAAAAAAAGTGTTAACTTTACTGCTTATTCCACTTTTCTTAACAACTGCATGCATTCTAGGGCCATTGCACTGTATACATTGAAAATTTCATCCTGTGTTACATTGCAGATTTCCAGCATCTGCAGTGTTTTTCTTTTTTCAAATTTGATATGGTGCATCCAAAGAATCTGAAGGAACTAAGGGTGGAAAAAGCAGAGGCACTGGCAATAATCTCCCAAGCTCCTGATGCCAGAGGTCTGGAGAATTGTGAATCACAGAAATAATAATCTATATCCCTGTAATGTCTTGAATGGGAGACCCTGGCTCTGAAGTGGTGCTCTCGTTCTAGGTTCCCCCATGAGGGGTAAACATCCTCTCACCCGCTACCCTGCCAAGCCTCCTCAGAACCTTGTTGCGTTAGGATCATCTCTCATTCTTCTAAACTCCAATGAGCACTAGCCCATGGGGTTTTGCTTAATTAATCAGCATTTGCCCAAGCAACCATTAAGTTTCTCCCAAATTATCATTTCTAAAAGCCTCCCCATCATGGAGGTCAAAAAGAAAGACCTATTTGTTGACTCATCCTTGCTCCTTTTTTGAAAAAGGGTTTAACATTCTGCACTGTACGGATTCTATGATTCATAATTCTCCAGACCTCTGGCATCAGGAGCTTGGGAGATTATTGCCAGTGCCTCTGCTTTTTCCACCCTTACTTCCTTCAGACTCCTTGGATGCACCATATTGAATTTGAAAAAAGAAAAACACTGCAGATGCTGGAAATCTGCAACGTAACACAGAATGAAATATTCAACGGGACGTTCAGACTGTGAAGGTCAGTTGGTCAAGATTTCAGAACTGAAGATGCTTCCTCGGGACTTGCATGAAGCACATTACCTTGGACACCACCACTGCCAGTGTAAGGCACATTAGGACAGTCAGTTCATAAAGCACAAATGTTGGGAAAACATGGAGACCTGTGAAGAGCAAAGGAACAGTAAATTGTTATGGCCATTCCTTAAAGCACAGCAGATGTTTTGCAGATATTTTTATAAAGATAGTCACACATTAGATTCCTGTTCTCAGTGAGGATCATAAGTCTCTTAAGCTTACAAGACAAGCAATTGCTATGCCTGTGCCAAACAACCCACCCACCCATGCTGAATGACCAACCCTGCCACCCGGGCCGAGCGACCCACCCCACCAACCAACCAACCCTGCCATCCATGCCAAGCAACCCATCCCCCCCACCCGCACCGAGCAACATGCACAGTGACTCAGTGCACCAAGTATCTTTCCTAAGGACCATGACTAAATATCATAATTCACATCATAAATCTTTGTCCCCAAATTAGTGAAAGCTGGTGCACAAGCAGAAACAGTAATCAAAATGTAATGTTTATCAGGCAGTTGTGGCCCATCAGCTTTAAATCAGCGCCAAGTTTAAAAGGAGGCCTGGTGTAGATAGCGGGCAGCGTCGGAGCGGGCAGCGGAGTGAGAGGGAAGCAGAGTGAGCTATTAGGGCTTAATATCAAAAAGGGCTTGAAGGTAAAAAGGCCAGGTGGAAAGAACAAGGAAAAAAAAAAATTTTTCAAAACTACTACAGCAAAAAACAAGGAAAAAATTTTTTCCCACAACAAATTATATTGAATAATGGAGGGGCATGTGATGTGCGGTTCCTGTATGATGTGGGAACTGGTGGACCCCAGGGTCCTTCCCAGTGGCCATGTCTGCAGTAAGTGCAGGTTGCTGGAGGAGCTCCAGCTCAAGGTGGATGAGCTGGCCTCTGAGCTACAGACACTGAGGCTCATCAGGGGGAGAGAGGGTGTCATTGTCAATGGGGTGCAAGTGACATCCACCCCCCCTAGACTGTCTAAATCTAAGGGTCAGGAACAAAAGGGGGCTGCTGGGAGGAGGAAGGGGGGTGAGGAGCGGAGGCCTCAGCCTCTTAATCTGCATAACAGGTTTGAGGTTCTTGCTTCCAGTCTGGAAGAGGACGAGGCAGGTGAGGTTGGTGAGCAAACTGCACACGGTACAGTGATGCAGCAGGACATAGGCAAAGAGAAGGGGAAAAGGAACGTAGTAGTGATTGGAGATAGTGGGGTGAAGGGTATTGACACTGTCCTTTGTCACAATGACAAAGTGCACAGAAGGGTGTGTTGTCTGCCTGGTGCTCGGGTACAGGATGTCGCAGCTGGGCTGCAGAGGAATCTGGAGTGGGAGGGTGAGAACCCAGTTGTGGTGGTACATGTGGGTGCCGGCGACGTAGGCAAAGTGCGGACTGAGGATCTGGGGAGGGAGTATGAGAAGCTGGGAATGGAATTAAAAAGTAGAACCGACAAGGTGGTCTTCTCTGGGCTACTGCCTGAACCGAGTGCAGACGGGCGTAGGGTTGACAGGATAAAGGAAGTGAATGGGTGGCTCAAAGATTGGTGTGGGAGGAATGGGATCGAATTTATGGGGCATTGGCACCAGTATTGGGGTAGGTGGGACTTGTTCGGGCGGGATGGGGTTGGTCTGAATCGTGCTGGGACCAGAGTGCTGGCGAATCGAGTAAAGAGGACTGTAGACAGGGCTTTAAACTAATTAGGGGGGGGGAGGGTGCGAGGGTAGGTGATGTTAGGAGGTCTACAGTTAAGGATAGGGTACAGGTAAGGGAAGAGGCTGAGGATGTCCCAAGTGGTGGCGTTACTGCAAATAGGGTCCAGAAGAAGGCTGGGATGAAAGCGCTTTATCTGAATGCACGAAGCATTCGGAATAAAGTGGATGAGCTGGTGGCGCAGATCGACACAAATGGATACGATCTGGTGGCCATTACAGAGACGTGGCTGCAAGGTGACAGGGACTGGGAGATGAATGTACAGGGCTATCAAGTGTTTAGGAAGGATAGGCAGGAGGAAAGAGGGGGTGGCGTAGCTCTGCTGATTAAGGACAGCATCAAGGTGGTAGCAAGGGATGATATCGGAGCCAAAGAGCATAAAGTGGAATCGTTGTGGGTGGAGATTAGGAACAGCAAAGGGAGGAAGACGCTGGTGGGTGTCGTCTATAGGCCCCCGAATAATGATCTGGAGGTGGGGCGGGCTGTTAACGCGCAAATAAGTGCGGCGTGCAGGAATGGGACGGCAGTAGTTATGGGGGATTTCAATCTGCATATTGATTGGTCGACCCATGTTGGACGAGGTGGGCTCGAGGAGGAGTTCTTGGAATGCTGCCGGGATAGTTTCCTGGAACAGTGTGTGTTGGAGCCGACGAGGGAGCGAGCTATCTTGGATCTGGTGCTATGTAATGAGGCGGGTAGAATTAGGGACCTTGAGGTGAAGGATCCTCTTGGAGAGAGTGATCATTGTATGGTGGAGTTTCTGTTGCAGATGGAGGAGGAGAAAGTGGGTTCCCGGACACGTGTCCTTTGTTTGAATAGAGGGGAGTATGGTAGGATGAGAGAAGAATTGGCGAATGTGGACTGGGGGAGCGCGTTGGAAGGTAGGTCTGCTGAGGAGCAGTGGAGGATCTTTAAGGAGATCTTTCTTGGTGCTCAGCAGAAATTTATTCCGATGGTTAAAAAGGACAGTAGGAAGAGAGGTAATAAGCCGTGGATAACGAAGGAGGTGAAGGAAAGTGTTAAATTAAAAGCGGAGGAATTTAGAGTAGCTAAGAGCAGTGGGCGAGAAGAGGATTGGGAAAGGTTTAAATGTCAACAAAGATTGACAAAAAAGTTGATAAAGGAGGGTAGAAGAAGCTATGAAGCTGGGCTAGCGCTTAATATAAAAAAGGATAGCAAGAGTTTTTATAAATATATAAAAAGGAAGAGGCTGGCTAGGGTGAACGTTGGTCCCTTAGCGGATGAGAAAGGGGACCTAGTGGTAGGGGATGGGGATATGGCTAAGGTCTTGAATAACTTTTTTGTTTCTGTCTTCACGGAGGAGGACGTGAATAATTTGCCGGGTGTTAGCGATGGAAAAGTGGTAGGACTGGAGGGTCTTATAATGACATTACTGTTACTAGAGAGGTGGTGCGCGACAGACTGGAGGGGCTGATTGTGGACAAGTCCCCAGGACCGGATGGAATGCATCCGAGGGTTCTGAAAGAAATGGCGGAGGTGATAGTGGATGCCTTGGTGGTTATTTTCCAGACGTCGCTGGATTCCGGGGAAGTGCCGGAGGATTGGAAAACGGCTAATGTTACGCCGTTGTTTAAGAAGGGTGCCAGGCAAAAGGCGGGGAATTACAGGCCGGTTAGTTTAACGTCTGTGGTAGGTAAAATGTTAGAATCCGTCATTAAGGAGGAAATTGCGAGGCATCTTGAAGGGAATTGCTTGATAGGGCAGACGCAACACGGTTTCATTAAAGGGAAGTCGTGTCTGACAAATTTACTGGAGTTCTATGAGGATGTGTCTAGGGCGGTGGATAGAGGAGAGCCGGTGGATGTGGTCTTTCTGGATTTTCAGAAGGCGTTTGATAAGGTACCTCACAAGAGGTTACTGCAGAAGGTCAGAGGACATGGAGTTGGGGGTAGGGTGTTAGCGTGGATAGAGGATTGGTTGTCAAATAGGAGGCAGAGAGTGGGGGTCAATGGGTGCTATTCGGATTGGCGGTTGGTGACTAGTGGGGTGCCCCAGGGGTCGGTGCTGGGGCCTCAGCTATTTACCATTTATATAGATGATCTGGAGGAGGGAACCGAGTGTAGGGTGTCGAAATTTGCTGATGACACCAAGATTGGGGGAAAGGCAAATTGTGCGGAGGGTGTGGAGAGTCTGCAGAAGGATCTAGATAGGCTGGGCGAATGGGCCAGGAAATGGCAAATGGAATTTAATGTTGGCAAGTGTGAGGTGGTCCACTTTGGTAGGAAGAATGGTAGGAAGGACTATTACTTACGTGGCGAAAAACTGCAGCAGGCGACGGTGCAGAGGGACCTCGGGGTCCTTGTGCATGAGTCGCAAAAACCCAGCCTGCAGGTGCAGCAGGTGGTCAGGAAGGCGAATGGGATGCTGGCCTTCATAGCGAGGGGGATTGAATATAAAAGTAGGGAGGTCTTGCTGCAGCTGTATAGGGCATTGGTGAGGCCGCAGCTAGAGTACTGTGTGCAGTTTTGGGCGCCGCACCTGCGCAAGGATATTTTGGCCTTGGAGGGAGTGCAGAGGAGGTTTACTAGGCTGATACCGGAGTTGAGGGGGTTGAGCTATGAGGAGAGGCTGAATAAACTAGGCTTGTACTCGTTAGAGTTTAGAAGAATGAGGGGAGATCTCATTGAGACGTATAAGATGATGAATGGGATGGATAGGATAGAGGTGGAAAGACTCTTCCCGCTCAAAAAAGACAGTAGGACTAGGGGGCACAGCCTCAAGATAAAGGGGGGGCGGTTCAGAACGGAGTTGAGGAGGAACTTCTTCACTCAAAGGGTGGTGAATCTCTGGAATTCTCTGCCCGTTGAAGTGGTGGAGGCTGCCTCACTAAATATTTTTAAGAAGCGGGTTGATGGGTTTTTGATAAGAGAGGGGATTAAGGGTTATGGGGAGAGGGCGGGAAAGTGGAACTGAGCCACGACAGATCAGCCACGACAGATCAGCCATGATCTTATTGAATGGCGGGGCAGGCTCGAAGGGCCAGATGGCCTACTCCTGCTCCTATTTCTTATGTTCTTATGTTCTTAAGGAAGCTAGAGTTTAAAACTCAGTGCTCCAAAGGGGCTCTGTCCAAGGATTTGCACTATCTCCAGAGCCTCTGGAAAATTACACATGGACTTGGATAGGGAAATGTGCCTTTTTCACAAAAATGATACTAGGGTAACATTACAGGAACAGATCATGAGTTTAAATGATTAAGAATTTGGTCAATTATTGATCAGATTCCTCCCAACAGATGTAAAATGATGGATGGAATTGTCAACAGTTCTAAGAAAGGCACCTACTCATCAATATCTATCCACTAATACTCATTAATGGTCCACTAGATCCGGCTAGCTCCTGACCAGAGGCTTGATTCAGACAGATACAGGGTCAGAATAATACTGGGAATGTAAACGTGTCTGCTCTCATTACCAATGCAATGTCTTCAAACAAGTACCCAAAAATTCAAGGTTAGTGGGGGCCAAGGACCTTTTTAGTTAGCCAAAACAGACAAGCAGAAAAATGGTCATCTGAGACCAGTCTTCAGTGCCTCAGGCCAGCCTCAGGTACATCCTTAGGGATGTGTCCTCAACCCAACTGTTTTCAGCTGTTTCATCACTAACCTTCCCTCTGTTATGAGTTGATGAACATTTCTAATAGAGGAAACTGAGGTCAGTTTATAACTGAACATCCAATTTAAGCTGATATCACACATCTCCAACAACAGCACGCCATAAAGTTATATGTGGGAATTAACAATAATTACATTGTATATTTTAATTTCTATGATTGCCAATAAAAGTTTTATCTAAACCTATAAGGGAAACATCCATTCCCAAACACTTTAAAGCTTTTAATTACCAATAGAAGTGAAGAAAATGATAGCCAGAAAATCTCGAATGGGTTCCATGCACAACATGACTTCCTCTGTAGCAGAGTGACCTTGTGATGATATTAATGCCCCAGCCAAGAAACAACCAAGTTCCATGGAGACATCCAGCATCTCAGTGGCCTATGGAAAAAATCAAAACTAAAATTAAAAACTGTCAACTCTGTAATCAGGTCCGCTACTTGTGCAGTGAGGAGCAATACTACAATCACTAATGAAGAATCTAAAGAACAGCACTGACATTGCTGTAACAATGTGCAAAGATATGCAGGTTAGGTTGATTGGCCATGCTAAATTGACCCTTATGTCAGGGGATTAGCAGGGTAATAGGGCCAAGGTGGGATTGTGGTTGGTGCAGATTCAATAGGTCAAATAGCCTCCTTCTGCACAGTAGGGATGCTATGATTGTAAAGCAGCAATCATAATTGCTGAATCTTCCTCAAACATCATAGCCAGTATTGTCACATACACAGCAGCAGGAGCAAGCACTCAATGTATTCCCCCAAAATTGGTGTTGACACCAAATTAATTCTTCCTCATCAAAGACACTTTGTGTAGATTTATGCTTTTTCTCGAAGGTAATACTGCTTTTCCCTAATCTTGGCCAAACACATAATTCAATGTGTGGTTATTTAATATGTAGCTTATAGCTCAACCCTTGACCCAGAGAACATTAACCTGTCATTCTCTAGAATGTTAGTTTTTTGACGCATCTCAATGATAATTAAATAACTTATAACTTGATCACATTTATCAGAACAGTACACTATTTAATAAGTATACAAGCAATATCTAGTTTCATTAAAAGCATTACCCCTCTGTGGACAGATATCTCCAGGCAAAATAGAATTAAAATACAAATGTCAATTATTCAATGTGACTCGAGTCACCTTTTCTCAGTGAAAGTCACCAAATTCACGTTTTCTTTTTCATTTATAGGATATGGATGTAGCTGGCTAGGTCAGCATCTCTAATTGCCCTTCAGAAGGTGGCAATGAATTTTCCTACCTTGGAGTTGTCAGCAAATTTAGCAAAAATAACTTCAGTCACTTCATCCAAATCCTTTATAGATCAGAACATAAGAAATAGGAGCAGGAGTAGGCCCTTCGAGCCTGCCCCGCCATTCAACAAGATCATGGCTGATCTGAAGTGGATCAGTTCCACTTTCCCACTTTCTCCCCTTAATTCCCCTATCAGAAACCTATCTACCCGTGACTTAAATATATTCAGCGACGTAGCCTCCACCACTTCAATGGGCAGAGAATTCCAGAGACTCACCACCCTTTGGGTGAAGAAGTTCCTCCTCAACTCCGATCTAAACTATCCCCCCCCTTATTTTGAGGCTGTACCCGCTAGTTCTGCTATCCTTTCTAAGCGGGAAGAATCTCTCTACCTCTACCCTATCCATCCCTTTCATTATCTTATATGTCTCTATAAGATCCCCCCTCAGCCTTCTAAACTCCAACAAGTACAGACCAGTAAAATTTTAAAATTGAAATTAAATTAAAATTAATTTAAATTTGAAATTAAAATTAAATTTTAAAATTTAAAATTGTAAAAATTTGAGGCCTCAGCACTGATCCTTGTGGCATACCACTAGTCACAGAGATATATTTGTGCCAAATCTCCATTTCCTGTTAGCTAGCCAATCTTCAATCTATGCCAGTTACTCTCCTACACTAAGGGCTTTTATTTTACACAATTTTTGAAGAGGCACCTTATCAAATGCCTTCTTAAAATCTAAGTACAGTACATCTACCAGTTCCCCTTTATTCACAGCAACTATAAACCAAAAAATTGGTTAAACATAATTTCTCTTTCGCAAAACCATGTTGACTCGGCTTGTCTTAAAATGTTCCAAGTGCATGGCTATAATATCTTTAATAATGGCCTCTAACATTTTCTCTATGACAAATGTTAGGCTAACTAGCCTACAGATTCCTGCTTTCTGCCTCCCTTTATCAGTAAGGGAATTACTTTTGCTATCTTCCAATCTAATGGAACCCTCCTGAATCTAGAGAATTCAGGAAAATTAAAACCAATACAACTATCTCAATAGCCACTTCTTTCAAGATCTTAGGGTGAAGTCCATCCAAACCTAAGGATTTGTCAGCTTGCCAACTCAACAATTCTCTCAGGACCACTTCCCAGGTGAATGGCATAATCCTGAGTTCCTTCCAGTCCCTGATTTACAGCTATTTATAGGACGTTACTGGTGCCCTCTATAGTGAGGATTGATGCAAAATACCTGTTTAATTCATCTACCATAGCCCTACTTTCCATTGCCAATTTCCCAGATGTACTCAGTAGGATTAATGCTCCCTTTATTAACTCTTTTTAATTTAAATACCTATAGAAACTCTTATTGTTCACCAATATATTACTTGCCAGTTTCTTCTCATACTCCAGTTTTCTTCCCATATTAATCTTTTTGTCATTCTTTGATGTTTTTTATATTCCAAACTTCTGACTTGTCTTTGTGTAAATGTGCACTTTTTCTTGAAGCTTAATAACATCTTTAACTTTTTTAGTTCCCCACAGATGATGGGCCATCCCCGTTTCTTTCTTATCAGAAGTTGTCTGTACATCCTGAAATATTGCTTTAAAATGTCCACCACTGAATGTCTGTTAAACTATCACTCTAGAATATTTGTTGGTTCACTTCAGCTAGTCCTGCATTCATGCCATCGTGGTTGCCCTTAAGTTTATGATACTAGTCTGGGATGCACTCTTCTCTGCATCAAACTGAAGGTAATATTCAATCATATTATGATTGCTATTACCTAGGGGTGCTTCACTATGAATTTATCAATTAATCCCATCTCATTGCACACCACCAGGTCTTGTAGTCTGCTCTCTGGTTGGATCCAGATGTACTGTTCAAAGAAACTACCCTGAAAACGTTCTATGAACTCCTCATCTACACTACATTTGTCCAACTGATTTTCCCAATCTATATATAAATGAAAATCTTCCATGATTATTGCAATATCTTTCCAACAAGCTCCCATTCTCTCTTCCTTTATACTCTGAACTACCATATAGGCCTGCTCACCACTCACACAAGTGACTTCTTGACAATCATTTCTCATCTCGATCCACACTGCTTCTACATCCTAATTTCCTGAACTTAGGTCATCCCTTTCCATGAGATAATTCCATCTTATTCACATCAGCAAGTTTTAATGCTGACACAAGCCTGCAGATGTTTCTTGATTGCAAAAAACAGCAGACTTTTTTTTCCTCAATCATACATGCATCAAAAACTTCCCACCAGACAAATCAAGAAATCTTACGTTTTGGCATGTTCTACATTTAGCCTGGGTGTAGGGAACTGGGAGATAAATATCTCCATTTTCAGCCCTTTTGTCGTACGTCATTCAACAATCCACCCAGACGTCTTCTCTGATACACATCCAGTCCGTGTCATCTCACAACCAGGTTATGTTTTCCCTCAAATCCAAATCTCTACATATCACCAAATCAAGGGGAGGCGATGGCCTAGTAGTATTATCACTGGATTAGAGCAAATGTTTTTCCCAAGATTCATTAAATAGAATCACTGAATCCTACCGTGCAGTAGGAGGCTACTTGGCCCATCGAGTCTGCACCAACAATCTCAACTACACTCTATCACCGTATTTATCCTGCTAATCCCCCAACTAAGAGGCAATTTAGCATGGCCAATCAACGTAACCCGCATGTCTCTGGACTGTCCTGATCTAGCAATGATGGACTTTTCTCTTTAAACCACAGCAGTCTTTAAAGAGTGATAGTACTCAGGCAAAGCTGTTAGTTAAGGATTTCCAGGAATTGATCCAACAATGATGGAACAGCAGTAGATTTCCACATCAGGACTGTGAGACATGGAGGGGAACTTAGAATTGATGGGGACTCTGGTGATGAAGACTCTTGTGATGGAGGCCATGAATCAGATGCAGCCACACTGGGCCAGCAGTGCATATCAAGTCGAGCGATGGAGGCACTGATCAAATTAACTGCTTTGTCCAAGATGGTGTTGAGAATTCCATCACACTCCTAACTTGGGCCTTGCTGATGTTGGCAAGACTTAAGGGCACAAAATGAGCCACGCATCCTAGTACACTGTGTCTGGCCCTTTCTTGCAACCAGAGCGGCAACAAGGTAATGCTGGATATGGTCAATGCTATCATCTGGAATGCTGGATGCAAAACTTGGCAACAGCATTCCTACTGAAGATCAGAAGGAAGTATAAAATCATAGAATCCCTACAGTGCAGCTGGAGGCCATTTGGCCCATCGAGCCTGCACCCACAACAATCCCACCGAGGTCCAATCCCCATTATCCACGTATTTACCCTGCTAATTCCGACAGTAAAGGGCAATTTAGCACGGCCAATCAACCTAACCCACACATCTTTGGACTTTTTTTTTCAAGACGCTGTTTGCCATTTGTGGTACAAAATGTTATCTGCCACTCATCAGTCCAAGGCTGGATGTCACTTACGTGCAGTGTAGGGTGTCATGGGCTTTCTTAATATTGGAGAAGTGATGGTTGAAACTAACACTGTAAAATCATCTCTAAAAAGGAGGGCAGGTAATTAGGAGAGGCAATGGCATAGTGGTATTGTCACTGGGCCAATAATCCAGAGATTCTGAGTAATGCTTTGGGGATCCAGGTTCAAATCCCACCATGACAGATGGTGAAATCTGAATAAGAAGTTTGGAATTAAAAGTCTAATGCTGACCACCATAAAAACCCATCAGGAGGAAAATTGATCTGGCCTACATGTGACTCCAGACCCACAGTAAAGTGGTTGACTCTACAATGTGTTCTGAAACAGAACACTCAGGGCAATTAGGGATGATGAGCAATAAACGATGGCCCAGCCAGCAATGCCCTCATCCTACGAATGATGGTTTTTTAAATTAAATGGGCAGGTAAAGATGGTTGGGTTGAGGATGTTACTTGCCAGCAATATGCTGGGATTCACCACACTGACAATCATGTTTTGTGGCTTATCATGCACCTTCCTGCCACTGGAGTTGTATCCCCTTAATCCACTGCCATCTTCTCATAAATGATTTTAATTTTGTTAGGCTCAATACTCCATCGAATACAGCCTTGATACAGCTACTCTCACATCTTCTCTAGTGTTCAGCTGAGGACAGGAACAGAGTAATTCTTGACAAATCTGAACTGAGCACTGATCGCATTACTGTGGACTCCGATCACTCTGCTGAACAGATGTTAATTTTCAGGATTAGTTTGTGTTACTTTTTCTGGATACGATATCGCCAGGAGTTTTCCCACATTGCCGAAATAGGAAACTCAGATAAAAGTAGTGAGCATGTCTTTAACATTAAAGCCAGGGTACGAGTGAGGCCCATTTTCTTTTCTGTGTTAAATACATATACTGAATCAAAGAACTGTTGCAATGCAGGAGGCTGTTTGATTGTCCCTTTAAGGCCAACACAGCAGAAAAAAGAGTCATCTGACTTGGGATCAAATTGGAAGTATTAATTTTGTCCCAACTTATTATGTTTAAGTATTATCTCCCCCTTCAAAGTTTAACTGATTGGCTTATAAATGCTGGGCTTATCAAAGAATTGGTACAGTGTAGACGGAAGCTATTCAGTCCATTGTTTGCGCACTGGCTCTCCAAATGAGCACTGTGATGCCATTCCCCTGCCTTTTCTCTGGTGCACATCTTTACATCATTTTTTGAACGAGGGCACAACATCTACAATTCTCCAGTTTTTTCACATCACCCTGAATCTAAAGGCAGCTGAAAAATTATGGCCAGTGCCTCTGCTATTTCCACACTCACTTCCCTCAGTATCCTTGGGTGCATCTCACCCATTCCTGGTGCCTTATCCACCTTTAAGTACAGACAACATATCTTATATCGCCTTATCAATTTTAAACCCTCCTCGGGTCTGAATTATCTCCTCTTGCAACATGGCTTTGACAGTGTCTTTTCCTCGATAACGACAGATGCAATGTATTCATTTCATACCTTACCTAAGCCCCTGCCTCCAGATGTAATTTAGTCCCACTCTTTTATCATCCTTTTATTATTTAGATGCCTAAAGACGTTGTTGGGTGCCTGTCTCTTTTCACACTCACTCTTTGCCTCTCATCTGCTTTCTCTCCTCCCCTCTGAATCTTTTATATTCAGACTGGTTCTCAACCGAATTACCATTAAAACACTTTTTCTTTACCTTAATTTCTCTCTCCTTTGTCATCCAGGGAACTCTGGATTTGTTTGCCCTACCTTTCCCTTTCAAGGGTATATACTTTGAATGTGCCTGAACCGTCTCTTCTTTGAAGTTTCCTACCAATCTTCCAATTTATTCAGCCCAGATCCATTCTTAACCCATTGAAATTGGATTCCCTCAGTTAATTGTTCTAATTCTGGATTGTGCATGGTCTTTTCCACAATCACCCTAAACATTAGGACGCATTGATCACTATTCCTCTAAACGTTGTCCTAGCAACATAATCCAATATGACTGCTTGCTAATCACCCTTGCCCTAGCAGCCACTCAGCAACATCCTGGACCTTGGCACCAGCAGGGCAACATACAATGTTGGATTCATGTTTGCAGCCACGGACACACATTTTTCCCTAACTCATGAATCACCTATCACTACTGCTCTTCCAGTCTTCCTCTTACCCCCATAGCTGAGCTTTCTGCAGTGCCATGGACTTGGTTCTGGCTGCACTCCCCTGATGAACCATCACTCTCACCAGTACTGAGAATTGAATACCACATTTCTTCTCTCTCTCTGTATACTCTTAAACTGCAGGGTTACCATATCTACAAACATGCTATCCACGAAGCTCTGAGCTCTACGGATGTTTCGCAGTGACATCGGCTGCTGATCAAGTTCCAAAACCAGCAGCTCAAACTGCTGCAACTGACAACACATAGAATCATAGAATTCCTACAGTACAGGAGTCCATTTGGCTCATTGAGCCCACACCGGCAACAATTCAATCCAGGCCTATCCCTGCAAACCCATGTATTTACCTTCCTAATTCCCCTGGCACTAAGGGGCAATCAACCTAACCCACATATCTTTGGAGGGTAGGAGGAAACCCACGCATTTCCTGCACAAGTGGTTGTGGAATGCCCTGAAATTCCAAAAAGCACTCTAGAGGTCGAAGCAGCCTGCTTTTCCTGAACACAAATTGACTGGACACTAGAGATCTCACGAAGAAGCCAGATTGGACTAAGTAGCACTTTTGGATAAAGACATTTGGAAATACTTTAGCTTCTTCTCTTGCAACTACTGGGATTCATCATTCTTAAGGACGAAAACGTTAACAGAAACTTTTCTTGGTAGTTGCCTTATTTTTCACTATTTTTAACTGATCTAATAGCTGCCGGATGATGATCGGCTTTTTGTGCGTTTTAGCACTGGGCAGGATTTTCCAGCCCATTCCACCACCAGCAATTTCTGGTTCTGTCCCACATGGTAGGTTCCCAGTGGCAGGACGGGCGAGCCAAGCAAACCAAAACACCACAGACATCGGCAGGTGGCCAATGGTGAGCCACCTCCACCACTGGAAAAGCACACTGCAGGGGAACTAGGAAATTCTACCCCATGTCTTAAAGCCTCACAAGGTTATGTTATCTAGAGAACAGGAATAATAATTCAGAGATCACAAATTCAAAATCCACCGCGATATCGCAAATTCAGTTAACTTCAGTAATAAGTGACATTGAAGCTATCAGGGGGTCATAAAAATTCAACTGGCTCATTAACATTCTTTACAGAAAAATACCTACTGCCCTCACCTTGAATGGTCGACACATCATTGTCACTATAGTCTAACAAGTCAATCAGTTCTATCACTGCTTTATCAGAGGAACATATAAGGGTCAGACACACCTACATTCTAATAAAATAAACACCACGTCCTGGTACACACTGATACACTCACTACTAAACGAAGCTTTGTCTTCCAGCTGGACGATTATTGAGGAATAAGAGACATGTTGGACTATGACATTACAGTTTGTGGTGCTGCTGATGCCCCAAGGCGCCTCATGAATGCCAGGTTTGAGCAGCTAGATCTGTCCTTGTGCTATGCCAAATCTCACAGCAGCAGTGTCATGCGACACATTGTCACCTGTCCTTACTGTGAAGGTGCAACTTTGCCTTCAGAAAGATTTTGCAGTGGTCACTTCTACCAATGCTGTGATGAAGAGATAATCCGCAAAACCTAAACTGGCAATGGACATCAAGTAGGTTGCTGTGCGTGTTCGTCTCCTCACAATTTGAAGAAGGCTGTCCTGCAGCCATATCCTTCAGGCCTCGTCCATTAGTGGTACTAACAACACATGCACAGTAGACATTAAGCATTTCCCACCCAGTGTATTCTTTGTGTCCTTGATTCTCCTATTGCTTCCAAGCAATTCAATGTGGTGTGCCAATTAAGAGACAAAGCTTCATGGAATGCTCATATTGAGGACAGCTGTGATCATATCCACCTAACTGTGTAATGTACAGTCAATTTCCATTTGGAATACAGAATCTGCTAAGTAGCTGCAACCAGACAAAGCCACTAACATAAGTGTGTTTCTCACATCAGCCTGAGACAATGAAGTCCAGTGGAAAAAGTATTGATATCAAGTCAGAAAGATAGGGACACAGCAATGGGGGAGATCATGAGACAGACACAGAGACTCAAACAAAGACAGAGAGGATACAGAGAGAGGAGAGGAAGGTTTCAGGCAGTAGTAGTGGGGGGGGGGGGGGGGGGGGGGGGGCACAGTGGTTAGCACTGCTGCCTCACAGCGCCAGGGACTCGGATTCAATTCCCAGCTTGGGTCACTGTCCGTGTGGAGTTTGCACATTCTCCCAGTGTCTGTGTGGGTTTCCTCCGGCTGCTCCAGTTTCCCCCCCACAGTCCAAAGATGAGCAAATTTGATAGATTAGTCATGCTAAATTGCCCCTTAGTGTCAGAGGAACTAGCTAGGGTAAATGCATGGGGTTATGGAGTTAGGGCCTGGGTGGGATTGTGGTCAGTGCAGACTCTATGAGCTAAATGGCCTCATTCTGCACTGTAGGAATTTTATGGTTCTATGAGCACGTCCCAACTGATTTTGATTAGGAAAACAAGACAGTTCCACATCAAAAGCAAAATGTGTTCAATCTTTTACTTTGATATTAAGAGGTCTTGCATGCCCTCTTTACACTTTGCATGTTCTCCTTTGATCTGAAAGCAAATATGGTGCAAAGGGTAAAGATTTGTGAGGTCTGTGGTGAGGTACAATTCCAGTGGGAACAGTTAGTACAGTGTGTTGTTGGCGCAGATCCATGTTATGGAAGAGTTATTTTGTTTGGGGTTGGTGGGATCCATTTGTGCCAGGACTGGTGGGATTTCTCACTCATATACACAGTTCCAGATGAAAACATGACTACATGAAAGGTGGGTTATACTGCTCTAGAATGTTCAAGACATATGGCTCTGGGTGAAAGATTTAGATTGCATGACTCTACATGGAAGTTTTATATCGGTTTCTATCTTTTTCAAATCAAGTGCCACAACGCTATAACTTGATTCAAAATAAATATATTATTACCATTAACATAAGAAAGATAAATGCTGAAATTCCTAGGACAAGTTTCTCTCTATTTCCTTTACCCTCTGAGTGCAGTTTTCTGTAAAATGGTCCAATGAGATAAGTCTTTACCACAAGAGACATCAGAAGAATTGCAGCCAACGAAAACAGAATGTGACCAATAAGAGCGAAAACCCGCAGTATTTCTAAAATTATACTGTGGAAAAAGAAAGAAAGGCAAAATTGTGAAAACATATCCCAAAATAATTTGAATCATGATACTGAAATGCGCAATAGATAATTTCTAGTTTGGGGTCTTATTTTTCCAGATAACAATCTTTAGCCGCTTAAAATATTTTAATCTGTCACTTGTTCAGCTTCCATGTGATGCACTGAATATTCCATGGGAGCGAATCACCTGCAAAGGCAATATATTTAGGTGTAGTCACACAGCCATAAGCATCCATTCTTTATAAAACTTCTGCCTGAACCTTACTCTGAGTTCTTTGCTGTTGATATTGAAGGCAAAGTTTCAACTGCTTTTCACTGTAGAAAATGCCTCATTTGCAATTAATGCTTTTGTTCATTCTGGTTCACAGACCATGTGGTGAACTGGCTACCAAATCTCCAATTTCAACCTAAGTCAATCGGTTCTATCCCAGCCAAATGCACCTCAAGCAATGAGCCAAACCATTAAAAGAGCTTTACAAGCTGGAGCCATATGTCTTCGAACTCCTGTCCTTATAAAGTCAGTAAGAAGTCTCACAACACTAGGTTAAAGTCCAACAGGTTTACATGGTAGGACAAGATTTTGGAGCGTTGGAGTTGCTATAGTTCTAGCTCGCTAGAGGGGTCAGTGTTTGTACAAAGCGTGCAGGAAGGTTTTTTGTCTCAGTATGTAGACAAGCCAACTAGAGGTGAGGCTATATTGGATTTGGTGCTGGGAAATGAGCCAGACCAGGTGCTAGACTTGGAAGTTGGTGTGCATTTTGGTGATAGTGACCACAATTCGGTTACGTTCACCTTAGTGATGGGAAGAGATAGGCATGAACCTCGGGTCAGCAATTTTAGCTGGGGTAAGGGCGATTATGAGGCTATCAGGAGTGAATTAGGAAGCATGGATTGGATTAGGGGATTACAGGGACTGGGAACGTCTGAAATGTGGAGTTTTTTCAAGGAGCAGCTACTGCGAGTCCTTGATAGGTATGTCCCTGTCAGGCATGGTGGATTTGGTAGATCTAGGGAACCGTGGTGCACTAAAAGAGTTGAGTCGATGGTTAAAAAGAAAAAGGAGGCTTATGTTCGGATGAGATTGGAGGGCTCAGATAGTGCACTAGAAAGCTTTAGATTGGCTAGGAGGGAGTTGAAGAGTGAGTTGAGAAGGGCTAAAAGAGGACATGAGAAGACTTTGGCTGATAGGATTAAGGAGAATCCTAAGGCGTTCTATAGGTATGTCAAGAACAGAAGGTTGGTCAGGGCAAGATTAGGGCCAGTTACAGACAGCAGGGGGAAGTTGTGTGTGGAACCGGAGGAGGTTGGAGAAGTATTGAACCAATATTTCTCTTCAGTGTTCACGCAGGGGGACATGAATATAGCTGAGGAGGACATTGGGTTGCAGGGGTGTAAAATAGACAGTATTACGGTTGATAAAGAGGATGTGCTGGAAATTCTTGAGGGGCTGAAAATAGATAAGTCCCCTGGTCCGGATGGGATCTACCCTAGGATTCTCTGGGAGGCTAGAGAGGTGATTGCAGAGCCTCTGGCTCAGATCTTCAGGTCGTCATTGGTCTCTGGTGTAGTCCCGGAGGATTGGAGGATAGCGAATGTTGTCCCATTGTTTAAGAAGGGGAACAGAGACTTTGCCGGGAATTATAGACCGGTGAGTCTTACTTCTGTTGTGGGCAAGGTTTTAGAAAAAATTATTAGGGATAGGATTTATAGCTATTTGGAGTGTAATGAATTGATTAGAAATAGTCAGCATGGTTTTGTAGCGGGTAGGTCGTGCCTTACTAACCTTATTGAGTTTTTTGAGAAGGTGACCAAAGAGGTGGATGGGGGCAAGGCAGTTGACGTGGTATACATGGATTTTAGTAAGGCGTTCGATAAGGTTCACCATGGTAGGCTTCTGCAGAAAATGCAGATGTATGGGATTGTGGGTAATCTAGGAAGTTGGATCAGGAATTGGCTATCAGATAGGAGACAGAGGGTGGTGGTGGATGGTAAATATTCATCATGGAGTACAGTTACGAGTGGTGTGCCTCAGGGATCTGTTTTGGGGCCACTGTTGTTTGTAATTTTTATTAATGATCTGGATGAGGGTATAGTTGGGTGGATTAGTAAATTTGCTGATGACACCAAAGTTGGAGGTGTGGTAGATTGTGAGGAAGGGTGTCATAGTCTGCAGGGAGACTTAGATAGGTTGCAGAGCTGGGCCGAGAGGTGGCGGATGGAATTTAATGCGGAGAAGTGTGAGGTAATTCACTTTGGTAGGAGCAACAGATGTGTCGAGTATAGGGCTAACGGGAGGACTTTGAATAGTGTGGATGAACAGAGGGATCTAGGTGTGTGTGTACATAGATCCCTGAAAGTTGGGAATCAAGTAGATAAGGTTGTTAAGAAGGCGTACGGTGTCTTGGCGTTTATTGGTAGGGGGATTGAATTTAGGAGTCGCAGTGTAATGTTGCAACTGTACACTACTCTAGTGCGGCCGCACTTGGAGTACTGTGTGCAGTTCTGGTCCCCGCATTACAAGAAGGATGTGGAGGCGTTGGAGGGGGTGCAGAGGAGGTTTACTAGGATGTTGCCTGGTATGGTGGGGGGGTCCTATGAGGAGAGACTGAGGGATTTAGGGTTGTTTTCGTTGGAAAGAAGGCGGCTAAGAGGGGATCTTATTGAAACATATAAGATGATTAGAGGTTTAGATAGGGTGGATAGTGATAGCCTTTTTCCTCGGATGGAGAAAGCTAGCACGAGGGGGCATGGCTTTAAATTAAGGGGGGGTAGCTACAGGACGGATGTCAGGGGTAGGTTCTTTACCCAGCGGGTGGTGAGGGATTGGAATGCCCTGCCTGCTGCAGTTGTAAATGCGTCTAGTTTGGGGGCGTTTAAGAGATCTCTGGATAGGTTTATGGACGAAAAGGGATTGGTATAGGCTAGTGGGTCATTGTTTTTGTAACTGGTCGGCGCAACATCGTGGGCCGAAGGGCCTGTTCTGCGCTGTAATGTTCTATGTTCTATGTTCATCAGGTGAGTGATGCCAAATAAACCTGTTTAACCTGGTGTTGAGAGACTTCTTACTGTGCTTATCCCAGTCCAACAATAGCATCTCCACATCATGCCATACAAAGTCATACATCATCCATTTTACTGTAAGTAGTGTGATAAAGTTTTAATTCTGGATGAGCATATATCTATAATCCACTTTGAGTGCATCTGGACAATGGTGTTGCTGAAACCTTTATCTGTTGCGAATGGAGTATTTGAGCTGACAGAATATAAGACAGCCAAGAGAACAAAGTAGAGAAATATCCAACTTCTGGCATCTACAGGTAACAAATCCCACAGTATTTTACTCACTGTCTGTCAAACTGTCAGCACTGTCTGATTTCTGTCAATAAGCTAAAATGTGATAATCATTTAGCTCAAAAGTTTTCACAAAATACACCCATATTTGGAAACATCTCAGATTTTTATCAACTGAGTCTATGTAGTCTATTCTCTGTATCTGATCAAAAACTTCTCATCACATAACTGTAACCTGTGTGAAAACTACCCTTGAAATCTACAAGTGCCAATGTTACCAGCTCTCTTGTGTAGGCAAATGTATAAATAAAAACTCTTCTCGCTGGAGCACATCAAAATAGTTCCCTAATCTTTGTGGTATTTGTGCAAATGGGCCTTGCCCCATATAGAAGCAAATCATGAAAGGTATTCTTGAATGGATGGAACATGACGCTCTCTCCAAGTGAAGAAGCAAGGTCGAGGCCTTCTGACGATCTGAATATTGCAAGAAAGCTACCTGAATCCTAGCTAGAATAATCTTTTACTAGCAAGAACAGTAAAAGCCATGAAATCCTGGCACTCAGTAGAGAAAGGTTTCCTTCCCATTTAAAAGAAGAATCTAAAGAGTACGCTGATGTCTGAGTCATTGGTTTGGCATCATGGAAAATGGCAAGACTATTGACAATGGTTATGCTCTGATGCTGATGAATATAGACATTGTGCAACAAACAAAGGCAGGAGAAAAAACAACCAGTCGGAGGAGAAAGCAGATAGAAAGACTGAAGTGGGAAGAAACGAAAAGGCAGGTATGAACATTAGAAACATAATTGGCAGTGAAAAACTGGCAGGTTTGAGATAATGCACATCAAGATAGAGGCACAGAAATTGCAAGGTTCGGGTTAGGTAAATACCATATCCAGCATTTGCAGGAGGCGGCACACATCAGTAACACTTCTCTAATGTAGCAGAGATAAAGAAGAAAGAAACAGCCTCTTAGCTGACAAATACAAAGACTATGTTGGTGAGTGAGGGGACCTGATAGTCCCAGCGTTCTGTCCTGAAGACTGCAAAAACACTGAATCACTGAACCTTTACACTGCAGAAGACCATTCAGCCCACTAAGTCTGCACTGGTGTCTGAATTAACATTTGAGCTAATCACACTTATCCCCACAAAATTTTCTTTTTCTTTTCAGATGGCAATTCAATTTCACTTCAAATGCCTCAATCAAACCCAAGTATAATACGACAATTAGTATTATAGAATCAGAGTTTTTACAGCACTGAAAGAGGTCCTTTGACACATTGTGTCTGCACCAGTCATCAAGCACCTACTTATTCTAATCCCGTTCTCCAGCACTTGATCCATAGCCTTGTTTGCTATTGAAGTGCTCATCTAAAAGGTTCTTTAATGTTGTAAGGGTTCTCGCCTCTACCATCTTTTCAGGCAGTGCGCTCCAGGTTCCCACCACCCTCCAGATGAAAGATTTTCCTCAAATCTCCTGCTCCTGACCTTAAAATCTATGCCCGTTGGTTATTGACCCCTCAACTGAGGAGGTCTACCCTTTCTATGTCCCTCAATTTTGTATGCCTCAACCAGATTCCACTCAGTTTTCTCTGCTCTAAGGAAAGCGCTACAATAAGTAATCAAAACTTTCAGGTCCATTTCAGAATATGAAATTGCAGATTATCATGAAAGTTTTAGAGCCTACAATTACACTTACAAGATTCTAGCATTAAAAACTCAAGCAATCTTTCAAAATTCGCCATTATGGCAATAGGTTCCCCTATAAGGGCACAGAGTGATATTACTGAATCATAAAATCCCCCTTAAATTTTGCTCCATCTATTTGTTATCATTCTTTTCTTTCTCCTCTTGCTGCCTTTTGGTATATAATTCTGCCATCATCAGTTGTTCTTTCTTTTGAATGACACCCCTGAGGAACCACTAAATGCACTCTTTTCTTTCTGGTATCCAGCTCAGGGGCCTTTAGGGTTGCCAACCCTCCAAAGTTGGCCAGAAGTCTCCAGAAATTGAAGACCAATCTCCAGGACACTGCTGTGTGCAACCCAGGGCAAAAATCACACAACATTAAAAATATTTTTTTTGTCATTTCTTTGAAGATTTCTCACCAGATATAGAAATATTGAAAGTGGGAAAAAGGGCTGTTTGGCTGACAGTCAAGCATTATCCAATTGGATAATGGGTCTTTTTGCTTTCTAATTGGCATAGGAAGGCTGTACATCACAAGGATGGAAGTATTGGCCAACTAATGGCTGGAACATGGGAGCAAATCATGTGACAAAACACTCAGTCATTTAATCACAGTTAGCAACTCCACTGTCCTTCATCCTCTGTTACTTCCCTTTAATCTTGAACTTAACCCTTGGATATCGCAATGGTCAATATCATTCAAACATCTCATTTACATCCAGAGCCCAGATGAACAGAAGATGAATTCAAACAGACCTGTGAGACCAATGGCTGAAATGATCTTTATTAGCAGACTAACACCCAATGCTCCCCCAAAAGGTTTGCTTTAAATTATACAGTGAGGTTATATGTGAGATTATTCACTTTGAAATCAAAAATAAGGCGGCAGATTACTAGGCAATTGAGTTAGGTGATCAGCCGTGATCTTAATGAATGGCGGAGCAGGCTCAAAAGGCCAAATGGTCTCTTCCTTCTCCTCTTCTATGCCTCTATACCAGACATCTTCTTGTGCAAGTCATTGAAACATAGAAGATAGGAGCAAAAAGAGGCCATTTGGCCCTTCGAGCCTGTTGCACCATTCATTATGATTATGGGTGACTGTCCAACTCAATAACCCAATCCTGCTTTCTCCCCATAACCTTTGATCCCATTCACCCCCAAGTGCTACATCTAGCTGCCTCTTGAATGCATTCAATGTTTTGGCATCAACTTCTTCCTGCGGTAATAAATTCCACAGACTCACCACTCTTTGGGTGGAGAAACGTCTCCTCACCTCTGTCCTAAATGGTCTACCCTGAATCCTCAGACTGTGACCCCTGGTTCTGGATTCCCCCAACATCATGAACATCTTTGCTGCATTTACCCTGTCTAGTCCTGTTAGAATTCTCTATGCGATCCCCCCGCCCACCCCCCCCCCCAACTTCATTTGCCTGAACTCCAGCAAAAATAAACTTAACCTAGTCAATCTCTCCTCATACATCAGTCCTGCCATCCCCAGGATCAGCCTGATAAACCTTCGCTGCACTCCCTCAAGAGCAAGAACATCCTTCCTCAGAAAAGGAGACCAAAACTGCACACAATATTCTAGGTGTGGCCTCACCAACACCTTATATAAACAACATATCCCTGCTCCTGTACTCAAAACCTCTCGCAATGAAGGCCAACATTCCATTTTCCTTCTTTACCAATTGCTGCACCTGCATGCTTAACCTTCAATGACTGGTGCACAAGGACATGCAGATCCCGCTGCACACTCCCCTCTCCCAATTTATAGTCAGATAGTAATCTGCCTTCTTGTTTTTGCTTCCAAAGTGAATAACTTCACACTTATCCAAATTATACTGCATCTGCCACTGATTTGCCCATTCACCTGTCCAGACCGTGCTGAAAGCTCTGATGACAATATTGTGCTCCTCCCCATTACAGATAGTAGTTTAAAAACACTCAATCAGAATGCTGGTAGAATTATAGAATCAATACAGTGTAGAAAGAGGCTATTTAGCCCATCAAGTTAGCACTGACTCTCTGACAGAGTATCTCACCCGGGCCCTCTTCCCCGCCTGCTCCCCAAAAGGGAAGGCAATGGCCTAGTGGTATTATCACTCGATTATTAATCCAGAAACTCAGCTAATGTTCTGCGGACCTGGGTTCAAATCCCGCCACAGCAGATGGTGAACTTAAAATTCAATAAAAGAAGTCTGGAATGAAGAATCTACTAATTCTTAATCTAATGAAACCATTATCAATTGTCAGAAAAACCCATCTGGTTCACTACTGTCCTTAGGGAAGGAAATCTGCCGTCTTTACCTGGTCTGGCCTACATGTGATTCCAGAGCCACAGCAATGTGATTGACTCTCAATTGCCTTCAGGCAAATAGGGGTGGGCAATAAATGCTGGCCAGCCAGCAACACCCATGTCCCATGAATGAATAAAGTAATTCTACACATCTATCATGACTAATCCATGCAACCTACACATCTCAGGACACTAAGTTGAAATGTACCCATATTTCTACCATGGTAGATACGGTCTGACCATTGACTTCACCCTCGAAGGAGATTCTTATTTCGAAACAGTATATTACTTTGCACCATCACTTTCAGAGTCTGACTGGAAGGGCAAAGTGTTTATACTGTTAAGAGGAGAAAACAGTTAAAAATCATGACAAGCAACTATACGGATACTTGCCAAGAACATACCTGTTAGAAGCAGTACCGCCCGCCTGGGTTAGAGTGGGCATCACAGCAATGAATAAGCTCAGCTGAACATCCTGCATCACCAGCATTCCAAGTAGCACACTGCTGTAATCCACATCTCCTATTCAGCAACAGAAGAAGAAACTGAAAACTGTGCCTAAACCATGGGCAATAGTTAGATCAAGTGAGTGGGCCCACTGGAATCATATTACAAAGCAATGTACATTCAATACAGTGTATTCAATACAATACAGCGAAAAGCATAATGGGAATGAAGAGAACTTTAAGGCAACAAAAATAAGCACATTCCCTCGATTTTCAATGGCAGTATTTTTTCCTTCAATGGTCCGCATAGGTTCCCAAATTGTTCTCTCTCTCATTTTTGAGGGATATAGGCTGTGAAACTGATGATCCAACTCTCACTTTGTTTCAAGGAAATCAGCAGATCCTGGACTTGAATTTTCAAATCAAACTCCGAAATTTACAACTAATGTTCAGAAAACAGGAAGTCATACAATTACACAGACAAGCAAACTCGTCGGGAGTGTAAATATTTTGAATATGTCACTTAAAATACCAGTTATGCGGAAGCCAAGGCGAGCAAGGAGTGTGGTTTCAGACAGAAGAGTATTAATAAGTTCAGATAAACTTGTCATATCTCGCTTGCTAAAATCAGAGTGTAACTCCAGTTGCCATGGTGCAGCATTTTTAACTAAATAAGATTTGAAATTGGACTGCTTTCTTTCTGAAATTCAATTTTAACATTTACGATACAGAATTATAGTTTTCATCTAAGATCAACTTCACCTTGCAGGAACATGGTCACAAACACAAATGTAAAATGCCAGAATAAAATATGTCAGAACATTCCCATGGAAATTAACTGGCTGCAGGAATCAGTGCTGTTGTTACCCAAACTTGATATCAGAACTTGTGAGATTCCTGGCTTCTGGTGCAACAGAGTCAAAGACTTGCCTCTTTGGGTTCCTTCTGAAAGTATGATGAGCATCCCCATTCAGGTCACTTTTATTTATTAGTGTCACAAGTGCGCTTACATCAACAATACACTGACTTTACTGTGAAAATCCCCAAGTCGCCACACTCCTGTGCCAATTCAGGTACACTGAGGGAGAATTTAGCACGGCCAATGCACCTAACCAGCACGTCTTTCAGACTGTGGAAGGAAACTGGAGCACCCTGAGAAAACCTACACTGACATACATGAGTTGAATGTGCAGACTCCAAACAGAGAGTTACCCAAGCCAGGAATTCAACCTGGGTCCCTGGCATCGTGACACACAAGTGCTAACCACTGTGCCACCCCTCAATCTGTGTCCAGCAGGTGGTTCTATACTCCCACTCGAGATTAAAACTCATGACTTAAGTCTTCAGAACGATTTCATTGCCTCAGGATCAAATTGCCCCATGTCGAAGATACAAATCAGTTTGAAGTAGATTTTTATCTTCCCAAAATATGGCAGTTCCACCTGCCTCTCTGGTATTGCAGCAATCCTCACTCATTGGGTGGGATTTTACAACCTCACTCATCCTGAAACTGTATAATTCTGTCCGAGGTCAACAGAGCTTCCCATTGTCCACCCATCGCCCAGATTCCCATGGTGGGCAGGGCAGCAAAATTCTTATTATCTTAGATTCAGGGGGTTTATCCACACACATCAGAATCCAGCTAGCTTCCTGCCACAAACAGGGAGTATGCCAGTAATACAGGAAAACACCAGGCACTGTTGCAGTATCCAAGGACGTGCCAAGGGTCCTTAAACTGGTGAAGAGTCTCCAGAGACTAAAGCCTACAGATAAAGTCAGATTTACAGCATGGAAACAGGCCTTCAGCCTAACTTGTCCATGCCAACCTTTTTTTAAAACCCCAGAGTTAGTCCCAATTGCCCGCATTTGGCCCATATCCCGCTATCCCCATCTTACCCATGTATCTGTCACGGTAGCACAGTGGTAGCACTGCTGCTTCACAGCTCCAGGGACCTGGATTCGATTCCTGGCTCGGGTCACTGTCTGTGTGGAGTTTGCACATTCTCCTCATGTCTGCATGGGTTTCCTCCCGGTGCTCCAATTGCCTCCTACAGTCCAAAGATGTGCGGGTTAGGTTGATTGGCCATGCTAAAACTGCTCCTTAGTGTCCTGAGATGCGTAGGTTAGAGGGATTAGTGGGTAAAATACGTACGGATATGGGGGTAGGGCCTGGGTGGGATTGTGATCGGTGCAGACTTGATGGGCCAAACTGCACACAGTATTCCAACTGTGGCCTTACCAATGTCTTGTACAACTTCAACAAGATGTCCCAACTCCTGTGTTCAATGTTCTGACCGATGAAACCAAGCATGCTGATTGTCTTCTCCACAACTCTGTCCACCTGTGACTCTACTTTCAAGGAGCTATGAACCTGTACCCCCAGATCTCTTTGTTCTGTAACTCTCCTCAATGCCCTGCCATTAACTGAGTAAGTCCTGCCCTGGTTCAAACTACCAAAATGCATCACCTCACATTTGTCTAAATTGAACGCCATCTGCCATTCATCAGCCCACTGGCCCAATTGATCAAGATCCCATTGCAATACGAGATAATCTTCTTCACTGTCCACTATGCCACCAATCTTGGTGTCATCTGCAAACTTATTAACCATGCCTCTGTATTCCCACCCAAATCAATGGCAAATAACAGTGATCCTTGAGGCACACTGCTGGTCACAGGCCGCCAGTCTGAAAAACAACCCTCTACAACCACCTTTTGGCTTCTGTCATCAAGCCAATTTTGTATCCATTTAGTTACCTCACCCGGGATCCTGTGAGATTTAACATTATGCAACAAACTACCATGCAGTGCCTTGTCAAAGACCTCGCTAAAGTCAATGTAGACAACATCAACTGCACTGTCCTCATCTATGTTTTTGGTTGCCCCTTCAAAAAACTGAAATCAAATTTGTGAGACGTGATTTTCCGCTCACAAAGCCACGTTGATTGTCCCTAATCAGTCCTTGCCTCTTTAAATGCCTGTAGATCCTGTTTCTCAAAATACTTTCCAACAACTTATCCACCATAGATGTGAGGCTCATTGGCCTATACTTCCCAGGCTTTTCTCTGCAGCCCTTTTTAAACAAAGGCACAACATTCCAATCTTCAGCCACCTTACCTGTGACTATCGATGATTCAAATATCTCAGCTAGGGGACCCGCAATTTCCTCCCTATCCTCCCACAATGTCCTGGGATACACTTCACCAGGTCTCGGAGATTTATTTACTTTGATGCGCTTTAAGACTTCCAGCACCTCCTCAAGACATCACTATTTATTTCCCAAGTTCCCTAACATTAGTAAATACTGTGAGAAATATTCATTTAGGATCTCACCCATCTCTTGAGGATCCTTAAGAGGCCCTACTCATCCTAGTTACTCTTTTGGTTTTTATGTATTTGTAGAAATTCTTTGGATTTTTCTTTGCCTTATCTGTCAAACCAATCTCGTTCCCCTTTTTGCCCTCCTGATTTCTCTCTTAACTCTATTCCTACACCCCCTATACTCTTCAAGGGATCCACTTGATCCTAGCTGCCTATGCATGTTATGTACCTCCTTTTTCTTCTTGACCAGGGCCTCAATATACTGAGTCATCCAGAGTTCCCTACTTCTACCAGCCTTGCCCTTCACTCTAAGAGGAACATGCTTACCCTGATGGTAAGTGTGTTGTGCCAGAATAGAGGGAGAAATGGCCGGTCAGATCTTCTCCTTCCATCTGTGGCAACCAGGGCTATTACTGCCATACAGCCAGCGTGCAAACATCTTTCATCACCACAGCAAGAGTGGTAATGGACAGGTGAAATACTCAGCTCCATCTCCTCCCAACATCACATGTGGCAACAATAACAAATGTAACTATTAGCACCTTCCCATCATTTCTGAGTGTCTTTCTGTTCCTCTTCCTGCTCCCACCCATAAATAACTCCCACTCCTCAAAAGGGTGATTCAATATAGATTCACAAATACACGACCACCCTACATTCATACGGCCAACTGATCCTTTTAACATTTACCTTCTTTTTCTCCTCTTGCACCGAGTGCAAGGAATCTGGATACTAAAGGAGTACTTGATAGAGACAAACATGTAGAAATAAAGATACTTTGTGTTGGCCTGATATTCAACAGATGTCCCCAGAGTAATCCAAATACAACCATCAGGATTGCCATGTAACTGGTTCCTTGCAAGGAAATCTTCCATACCTAAGAGCAGTGAAATATAAAATAGTGTATTTCAAATTAATATTCAAAAATATTAAGCATTGATGCTATAATAGTCTTTTCTTAGTATAATTAAAGACAGAAACATGTTAAGGAACGTGATTCTAAAGTCAAACTACACAAGACATCGATCTTCCCTGATCAGAAGACAACCTAGTTAGCAATGAAATGGCACTGATCACAGCACAGGTACAACCAACATCAAGTGAGGTAACTTGGGACAAGTGCTAAAATGATGTCTGGCTTAGATTTCAAGCACCTGAAACTTGCAGAAGGAAAAAAAAAATCACTGAAAGAAATGAAGAGTTCCACAGGTTTGGTGCTCCTCCTCTGTAGCTCGCTGTTGAATTTAAGCTTCACACAAAGTAAAAAAGGACAAGTAAAGCCGTGTTCCTGCTGCCAAGGTGGAACAAAGAGAGGAAGGTTCAGAGAATGAGTGATGACTGTAATAACAAACAGAAGCTAGGAAGAAGAGAAACTATGCCAGTGTTCACTTATTCCATGAGAATCCAGTGAGGCTTGCAAATAAAAAAAGGGTTCAAAGAGCCTCCTAGGCAGAAGCAATATTATCGTCTTGGGTACACATCAGCTTTACAGTGTTCAAATTTGTTGAGAAAACATTCTAATCTAATAGCCTAACTCTTTGAGACTATTTCTGTGCATCAGGAAATACTCTACCTGACAGATAATTGGATTTTGAGTAGTTTGTCCCATTTGCTGCAACCTTCCAACATTTGCTTAAAAACTGCATAGATAACTCTGTATTTTTTTCTTGCCTTTGATTAAAATAGTAGCGGCGCTTGTTCTCTTAGAAGAGAAATATAATGTGAAACAATTAAGGAGACAATTATGAATGTTCTTTATAGGTGTGGAAGGAGTGATGGGCTAAAGATGAATTATCTACCAGACAGACTGTTTATGAGGTGGTACAGACTTAAGGAGAGTTTGAAAGAAAGCTGTGATGGAAATGGAGATTTTATTGATTTTAGCAAGGATAGCAAAATTTAAAAATTAGTAATTTATTTTGATCAATGCTTGGTAGCTTAATCATAATTTATCAACTACAGGGCAGTATGGTGGCACATCGATTAGCACTGCTGCCTCACAGCGCCAGGGACCCAGGTTCAATTCCAGTTCGAGTCACTGTCTGTCTGGAGTTTGCACATTCTCCCTGTGTCAGCGTGGGTTTCCTCCTGGTGCTCCAGTTTCCTCCCACAGTCCAAACATGTGCGGGTTAGGTGGATTGGCCTTGCTAAATTTCCCCTTAGTGTTAGGCAGATTAGCTAGGATAAATGTTAGGGGTTATGGTGGTAGGGCCTGGGTGAGATTGTGGTCGGTGCAGTTTCGATGGGCCAATGAACTTCTTCTGCACTATAGGATTCCATGATTCTCACTAACAGATCATCAGAAAACCCATTCTTAACTGACGCTATTACTTACATTTTTCCAAAGTTCGATACATACCGGTACTTTTAAAACAAAAATGGGGATTGGGAGTCAGCAAACCAGCAAAGTCTGAAAATCATCGAGGTGACATTTAGTCCATGATTCATTGATAGCATGCTGGGATGTTTTTTCTAAGAGTAATTGGCGATTTCAAAGAAACTGATACTTTGATCCTCTCAGCCTTTGGATCAATAGAGTCAGAGCCAGACATTATTAGCATATATGTGGAAACTGATCAAGTTTCTGAATGGCGAAGAGACAACATGGGTAGGGGAGGAGCGTAACTCACTATGGCAACTGGATAACTCCTGGATTTCCTAAGGTTTCCCGCCACCTACAGGGCACAAGTTAGGAGCAGTCTTCACTAGCCTAGATAATTGCAGCTGAAAATAAAACTCAAGGAGCTTGACACATTCAAGCAAAAGCAATCCATTTGATCAAGTGGGCATTCATCACCTTAAACATTCACTCTGTCCTCCCAGTCTGCTGTGGCTGCAATGTTGACCACCAACAGGGTGAGGGGCCAATGCTTCTTCAACAACACCTCCCAAACCTATGAAATCCACCATCAAGAAGGAAAAGAATAGCAAGTGCTCCCCCAGGTTCCCCTCAAAGTTACATGCCATCTATATATTGCTGCATCTTCACTATCACTATCCTAGAATATTAACAGCAATTTGAGTGCATCTTCACCAATAAGACCGCAGAGGCTCATGAACATTTTACAGAAAGGATGTGTGGGAAGAAATTAAATGCTGAGGGTGGTGAACTTAATTTGTTGAAAGGTTTTGTAATATTGAACTGGCTGGGTAGTTTACGGCACTGTATTCAGGGTGCTGCCTCCTCTGGAGGGTTAGGTTCAAACAAACATTAGTTCTTGCTGCTGGAATTAGTTGCTAATATGGATTTGTACTAAAAGCAATGAAAGCAGGACTCCGTGTGGGACACAGTACGCGCAGCTGAATTTAGGGTAGGGTGAAGTTTGAGGATGAAGACTGGAAGGACAGTGAAAGGAATATTAGAGCCAATGAGTCTGGAGATGACAACAGAATAGATAAGGCTTTCAGCAGTTAAGATGGGACGGAGGCATCACAGCTGCACAATCCTGAAGATGGGAACTGTGTGAAATGTGGAAGGGCTGAGCGGAATTGTGTGGACTTGCATGGCAATTACACATTGTGCAGCCAAAACAGCATGAGTTCATGTTTACCCAATAATAGTCCTGATCACATGTGCCCTCTCTCATCCTCAGGCCCTTTACCCTGTTCCTCCATCCTCCAATCAAAACCGATTGTTAACTGTTAACATGGATCTGTTTAAATTGTTAATTCTGATTGCACATAGGAATTCACGGTTGCTTTGAATCTTTACACTTGGTAACAACTCTGGTCATTGGGAAGGTGAGTTAGTTATACTGACCAAATGATAAGTGAGTTTGAGCTGTTGAGTTGAAGTGCGAGTATAACACGAAAGATGTTATTTAGGGCAACTACTGAAATCGAGTTGGCAGTTTGAGCCATGGTTGATGCAAAGTAGGACGCCGAGTTTGAGTTAAGAGTTATAATGCTTAAGGCAGTAAAATGATGGTTGTTTAGGACGAGAATAGCACAATGGGTGGTTCATGGAGTCGTTATTTATTTATATACTATTCCATTAATAGAGAAGGAAGGGAATGAATTGTGAGGTAAAATGCTTCAGTTAGGCTAGGCAGCTATGATATGTAAACAGCAAGTAGAAGCTAGAAACAGTACTTATGGCAAAGATATAACAGGGATCCCACAAAGCAACAGTACAAACTAAGGTACAAAGTAATCGTCAACATCATTGGGAGATGTTCCAGCAAAATGAAATCAGTCTGCTAGCTAGTTGAAAGTCAGGGAGCAGAGCAAGATGAAGATCAAAAATCCTACATTCAACAGCAACGTACTGAGGTATGAACTTTGGAGAGACAATCAAGTCCAAAGACTGGCTTCCAAGTTCAGTAAATTCTAGGGATCAACACCTGGGATTAGTGAATGCTACAAGAAAGAGTTCATTAATTGATGCAGCAAAGGCTAAGAAATTCAATGCAGGGTTTTGATGTTATACTGAGATTTGATTGGGGAAAAAGTTATTTCCACAGGGAAACAACAATGAAGGATCATTAATTTATCATGCAGCAAGGAAAGACGTTAGAAGAAATTCCTTTATGGATTGCAAGACTGAAATTAATTTTGGATTGCTCCAGCTAAGAGCTACCATAGATAAGACAGGCTGAATAATCTCAATGATTTCAAATGAGAGAGAAATGTGCAGCTAATGGGGAGCCCAGAGATCAAGAGGAAAGTAGGAACAATCCAGAATCGACAAGGAGTGTTGGGAAAAATCATAGAACAGAGCACAGAAAAGCCATGCTTGGTGGAGAGAGGTTGGCAGAATGTGAACAGGGCTCAGAGAGAAAGTCAGAGCAAGCAAGACCATGACCGGAAGCTGTTATACAAGGGATCCCCACTCCCTCAGATACCGAAGATGACATTGATATATCAGAGATGCTGGTTGCCAGGCTGAATCAAGTCCATTGTTGAAATAACTGAAAAAAATAGTGATTTAAAATGCAGCATTTCAAACCAAGCTATCAGCGGGGAGGCATCAGATCAATAGGCACTATAGTGGTAGTAAGATCTCCAATAATAGCAGTCTTGAGAGGAGGAAGTTACACAGCCACCATCTTGTTTGAGGAGACGTATTTGACATTTCCAGTGGGTACCCAGGTTATTATACCTTATTTCTTTAACTGACTTTTCAGTAGTTTTCATATCTGTGTAATATGGGTAACTAGGGAATCTGGGGATCAAGCATTACAAGATCACAAACTCTGCACAACACAAATGAGCTGGACAACTTTGAGATTCATTGAAAGATGTGGGGTTTTGACAGTGGCTAATAGTATGGAGTTAACAGTTCAGAATTTGAAAAGCACTGTGGCTACTTGTAAAACTTAATTCAATGAATAACTTTCAAGGCTTGGGTAAATGTTGGTAAATGGGATTAGATGGGAGGTCACGTGTTTCTCACGTTTCAGCCAGACTGACAGGCCTCTTCGGCAACGTATGATTCTATAAATAGAACAATTTGTGGCCAAACGTCAAAAGGTGATCATAAAAGCAACTGGATTGTTATAGATATTTAACTCATTCACCAACCACCTAGTACGTGGCCTCTGAAATTTCAACAGTGTTGGGCACGAAACGCAGCCTTGACACAGACATCCATAATGTGGAGATGCCAGCGTTGGATTGGGGTAAACACAGTTAGAAGTCTCACAACACCAGGTTAAAGTCCAACAGGTTTATTTGGTGGCAAAAGCCACTAGCTTTCAGAGTGTTCACTGATCCTCCAACAGGTGAGTGGGATTTCAGTTCACAAACAGGGCATATAATGACACGAACTCAATTTACAAAATAACGGTTGGGATGCAAGGTTTTACAAGGTAATCAAGTCTTTACATAAGAACATAAGAAATAGGAGCAGGAGTAGGCCATCTAGCCCTTCGAGCCTGCCTCGCCATTCAATAAGAACATAAGAACATAAGAAATAGGAGCAGAAGTAGGCCATCTGGCCCTTCGAGCCTGCCCCGCCATTCAATAAGATCATGGCTGATCTGTCGTGGCTCAGTTCCACTTTCCCGCCCTCTCCCCATAACCCTTAATCCCTTCTCTTATCAAAAACCCATCAACCCGCTTCTTAAAAATATTTAGCGAGGCAGCCTCCACCACTTCAACGGGCAGAGAATTCCAGAGATTCACCACCCTTTGAGTGAAGAAGTTCCTCCTCAACTCCGTTCTGAACCGCCCCCCCTTTATCTTGAGGCTGTGCCCCCTAGTCCTACTGTCTTTTTTGAGCGGGAAGAGTCTTTCCACCTCTATCCTATCCATCCCATTCATCATCTTATACGTCTCAATGAGATCTCCCCTCATTCTTCTAAACTCTAACGAGTACAAGCCTAGTTTATTCAGCCTCTCCTCATAGCTCAACCCCCTCAACTCCGGTATCAGCCTAGTAAACCTCCTCTGCACTCCCTCCAAGGCCAAAATATCCTTGCGCAGGTGCGGCGCCCAAAACTGCACACAGTACTCCAGCTGCGGCCTCACCAATGCCCTATACAGCTGCAGCAAGACCTCCCTACTTTTATATTCAATCCCCCTCGCTATGAAGGCCAGCATCCCATTCGCCTTCCTGACCACCTGCTGCACCTGCACGCTGGGTTTTTGCGACTCATGCACAAGGACCCCGAGGTCCCTCTGCACCGTCGCCTGCTGCAGTTTTTCGCCACGTAAGTAATAGTCCTTCCTACCATTCTTCCTACCAAAGTGGACCACCTCACACTTGCCAACATTAAATTCCATTTGCCATTTCCTGGCCCATTCGCCCAGCCTATCTAGATCCTTCTGCAGACTCTCCACACCCTCCGCACAATTTGCCTTTCCCCCAATCTTGGTGTCATCAGCAAATTTCGACACCCTACACTCGGTTCCCTCCTCCAGATCATCTATATAAATGGTAAATAGCTGAGGCCCCAGCACCGACCCCTGGGGCACCCCACTAGTCACCAACCGCCAATCCGAATAGCACCCATTGACCCCCACTCTCTGCCTCCTATTTGACAACCAATCCTCTATCCACGCTAACACCCTACCCCCAACTCCATGTCCTCTGACCTTCTGCAGTAACCTCTTGTGAGGTACCTTATCAAACGCCTTCTGAAAATCCAGAAAGACCACATCCACCGGCTCTCCTTTATCCACCGCCCTAGACACATCCTCATAGAACTCCAGTAAATTTGTCAGACACGACTTCCCTTTAATGAAACCATGTTGCGTCTGCCCTATCAAGCAATTCCCTTCAAGATGCCTCGCAATTTCCTCCTTAATGACGGATTCTAACATTTTACCTACCACAGACGTTAAACTAACCGGCCTGTAATTCCCCGCCTTTTGCCTGGCACCCTTCTTAAACAACGGCGTAACATTAGCCGTTTTCCAATCCTCCGGCACTTCCCCGGAATCCAGCGACGTCTGGAAAATAACCACCAAGGCATCCACTATCACCTCCGCCATTTCTTTCAGAACCCTCGGATGCATTCCATCCGGTCCTGGGGACTTGTCCACAATCAGCCCCTCCAGTCTGTCGCGCACCACCTCTCTAGTAACAGTAATGTCATTAAGACCCTCCAGTCCTACCACCTTTCCATCGCTAACACCCGGATCTTGGCTGATCTGTCGTGGCTCAGTTCCACATTCCCGCCCTCTCCCCATAACCCTTAATCCCCTCGCTTATCAAAAACCCATCAACCCGCGTCTTAAAAATATTTAGCGAGGCAGCCTCCACCACTTCAACGGGCAGAGAATTCCAGAGATTCACCACCCTTTGAGTGAAGAAGTTCCTCCTCAACTCCGTTCTAAACCACCCCCCCTTTATCTTGAGGTTGTGCCCCCTAGTCCTACTGTCCTTTCTGAGTGGGAAGAGTCTCTCCACCTCTATCCTATCCATCCCATTCATCATCTTATACGTCTCAATGAGATCTCCCCTCATTCTTTTAAACTCTAACAAGTACAAGCCTAGTTTATTCAGTCTCTCCTCATAGCTCAACCCCCTCAACTCCGGCATCAGCCTAGTAAACCTCCTCTGCACTCCCTCCAAGGCCAAAATATCCTTGTGTAAGTACGGCGACCAAAACTGCACACAGTACTCCAGCTGCGGCCTCACAAATGCCCTATACAGCCGCAGCAAGACCTCCCTACTTTTATATTCAATCCCCCTCGCTATGAAGGCCATCATCCCATTAGCCTTCCTGACCACCTGCTGCACCTGCAGGCTGGGTTTTTGCGACTCATGCACAAGGACCCCGAGGTCCCTCTGCACCGTCGCCTGCTGCAGTTTTTCGCCACGTAAGTAATAGTCCTTCCTACCATTATTCCTACCAAAGTGGACCACCTCACACTTGCCAACATTAAATTCCATTTGCCAGTTCCTGGCCCATTTGCCCAGCCTATCTAAATCCTTCTGCAGACTCTCCACACCCTCCACGCAAGTTGCCGTTCCATCAATCTTGGTGTCATCAGCAAATTTCAACACCATACACTCGGTTCCCTCCTCCAGATCATCTATATAAATGGTAAATAGCTGAGGCCCCAGCACCGACCCCTGGGGCACTCCACTAGTCACCAACCGCCAATCCGAATAGCACCCATTAACCCCCACTCTCTGCCTCCTATTTGACAACCAATCCTCTATCCATGCTAACACCCTACCCCAACTCCATGCCCCCTGACCTTCTGCAATAACCTCTTGTGAGGTACCTTGTCAAAGGCCTTCTGAAAATCAAGAAAGACCACATCCACCGGCTCTCCTCTATCCACCGCCCTAGACACATCCTCATAGAACTCCAATAAATTTGTCAGACACGACTTCCCCCTAACGAAACCGTGCTGCGTCTGCTCTATCAAGCAATTCCCCTCAAGATGCCTCGCTATTTCCTCCTTGATGACGGATTCTAACATTTTACCTACCACAGACTTCTTAAGTGTTTTATAGCCAATTAAATACTTGTGAAGTGTAGTCCATATTGCAATGCAGGAAATGCCGTGGCCAATTTCCACACAAGCTCCCACAAGCATTATAATAATGACCAATCTGTTTTTGTGATGTTAACTGAAAGATAAATACAGTAGGGACAACTTGGTGCCAAGGGATCTTTAATTTTCACCCAAGCTGCAGATGGGGCCTTTGTTTAACATCTAAAATGAAAGATAACACCTCTGAAAATGCAGCACCCTCTCAACACTGCTGTCTACAAGGCAGTCAGCCTTGATTTGTGCGCTCAAATCCAAGAGTGGAACTTTAACCTTCAATCTTCTGACTTGGGTACCTGTGCTACAAACAGCTCCAACTGACATTTGTTTTCATGGTGCTGGCCATGAAATTATAGCTTAGTCAACGTAGGTTCCAATATGCTATGAGATTTGTATTTACAGCTGCGAGGATGGTACTCCAACGCTGTCATCATGCTGAGAGTGTAAGAAGACTTGTACCAGACACATCACCACCACCACCAAAGCCTGCGCCGATCGTTTACCTATCTAAACCAACCATTTCTACCCTTCTGTCCAATGTTGGTGACATACATTGCTTTACACTGTTCCAATGAAGCATCGTGGAACGTTTCATTACCATCAAGATGCTATATAAGTTGTTGTCGTCAAGGTGTCATAGAAGCTTGGCTTAAAGAGCGCAAAAATGGCAGTTCAACATCCCCAGATAGAGTTTTCAGGTCTGATGAATAGGGGATTAAAAAAAGGGCTACTGGATAAATAATCAATTAGAGCTGAGGAGGGATAAGCGTAAATGAAGCATTAAAATGAGGCCATATTGAGCTTAGAAATCTAGAATTGCTCTTGGGCTTACGTGCTGCTTAAAAAGTTCTTCTAAATGCAGTTTCAAGTCTTTTGTGTCCTCTCTGCCCTTAACACTATTAACATTCCAATTGATATTAGGCTAGTTCCCAACTATTGCTGCCTTACTATTTTTGCAATCAAATCTGCTTACATATTTGCTCTTCTAGCTTTCACTAAATTAGCAGTGTGGCTGTTCCCTTAGGTACAGACAATGTGAGTGGAGAGACGGTTAAGCACACACAGGTTAAAGAGATGTGTATTGTCTCTAGCCAGGACAGTTAGTGAAATTTTGCAAGCCCAGGCAAGTCATGGGGGTTACAGATAGTGTGACATGAACCCAAGATCCCAGTTGAGGCCGTCCATGTGTGTGGAACTTGGCTATCAGTCTCTGCTCAGTGACTCTGTGCTGTCCTGTGTCATGAAGGCTGCCTTGGAGAATGCTTACCTGAAGATCAGAGGTCAAGTGCAGCATTGCAGCAATGCCATCGTCATGGGGGTTGCTGGTGTAAAGTGCTGAGACATCCATTGTGACGAGGAGTGCTCCTGGTTCAACTGCTCCATGTGTGCTGAATTTCTGCAAGAAGTCCGTAGTGTCGCGACAAAAGCTGGAGGTTATTTTGTACAATGGGTTTCAGGATGCCCTCGACGTAGCCTGAGGAGTTCTCACACAGGGTCCCATTGCCCAATATGATGGGACGGCCAGGCGTTTGCCTTGTGTAACTTTCAGGAGGCAGTAGAGATCTCCAACGCATGGAGTACATGGGATGAGAGCACAGAGGGTGTTCTCAAAGTTCAGATCAAATGTCTCGATCAGTCTGTTGAATTGACGGGTGTGTTCTTTGGTCCGATCTGCGGGTAATTGTAGTGTTCCTCATTGTTCAGTTGTCAGTACACTTCTTTGCAGTAATCCATTCTGTTCAGTATGACGATGGCCTCTCCTTTGTCTGCTAGTTTTATGACAACGTTGCAGTTGGTCTTGACAGCGCGGATGGCATTGCGTTGTGCTTGGGTGATGTTCGGGACTGTCTTGTGAGTACCTGACAACTTGGGCATACATGTCAAGGGCAGCGGCCTTCCAGAGGAGCCCAATTCAGCGTCACACTCCTCAACCACCTCATATGCCAACTCTACAGCAAACGCCGCATCCAAGATACAGTCCATATTCTCAACACGTGCTCAGGACACAAACCAGCTGCAAAACTCTGCCAAGCAGACGAGACAAAGGAACTACACCATCTACACACACACCAAGAACAGGAAACTTGAGAAACTCGGCATCACCACCAGAAGCAACCAAGCCTCCCCCGGTAACACAGTAGAAAACAGTACCACTGCAGGGAAATCCATTGTCAACTTGTCGGACTGCACACTTCAACCAGATAAAATCAAAGTTCTCAGCCGAGGGCTCAATTTCTGACTCACCACCAAAATAGACCCCATCAGTCTCGCAGCAAATATAGAGGAATTCATCAGGCGAATGAGGCTGCGGGAGTTCTTTCACAAACCCCAAGAAGCCAAAACGAACACAACGAGACAGCCGAAGAACTGGAACAGCCGACTGAGAGATCCACGGTGCAGCAAACGAAGAGAAAAGAGTTGAAGTGGACTCATCAAACCAGCAAAGGAGGGGCCACCATCATACTGAACAGAATGGACTACTGCAAAGTGTACCAACAACTGAACAATGAGGAACACTACAGACAGTTACGCGCAGATCCGACCAAAGAACACATCCATCAACTCAACAGGCTAATCAAGGCATTTGATCCGGACCTTCAGAACACCCTCCGTGCTCTCATCCCACATAACCCCTTGTACAAAAGAACCCCCAGCTTTTTGTCACAACACTGCAGACTTCCTACAGAAACTCAGCAGACGTGAAGCAGTTGAACCAGGAGCATTCCTCGTCACAATGGATGTCTCAGCACACTACACCAGCATCCCCCAAGGCGATGGCATTGCTGCAACTGCCAATCTCCAGATGCAATTTTACAACTCATTCACATCATCCTGGACCACAATGTCTTCACCTTCAACAACCAGTTCTTCATCCACACACACGGAACAGTCATGGGGGCCAAATTCGCACCTTCAATATGCCAACATCTTCATGCAGAGGTTCGAACTAGACCTCTTCACTGCACAGGATCTTCATCTGATGCTACACACTAGATTCATCAATGACATTTTCTTCCTTTGGACTCATGGCGAACAATCACTGAAGCAACTATATGATGACATTGACAAGTTCCATCCTAACACCAGATGCATTCGGCATCTGATCTTTGGGTAAGCGTTCTCCAAGGCGGCCTTCACGACACAGGACAGCGCAGAAATCGCCGAGCAGAGACTGATAGCCAAGTTCCGCACACTAGGACAGCCTCAACCAGGATCTTGGGTTCATGTCACACCATCTGTAACCCCCATGACTTGCATGGGCTTGCAAAATCTCACTAACTGTCCCGGCTGGAGACATACACATCCCTTTAATCTGTGCTTAACCCTCTCTCCACTTACTTTAAGATTTGATTACCTGTAAAAACTTGTATTCCAACCATTATTTTGTAAATTAAGCTTGTGTCTTTATATGCCCCATTTGTGAACTGAAATCCCACTCACCTGATGGACAAACAGCGAGCATTCCGAAAGCTAGTGGCTTTTGAACATAAGAACATAAGAAATAGGAGCAGGAGTAGGCCAACTAGCCCTTCGAGCCTGCCCCGCCATTCAATAAGATCATGGCTGATCTGTCTTGGCTCAGTTCCACATTCCCGCCCTCTCCCCCATAACCCTTAATCCCCTCTCTTATCAAAAACCCATCAGCCCGCGTCTTAAAAATATTTAGCGAGGTAGCCTCCACCACTTCAACGGGCAGAGAATTCCAGAGATTCACCACCCTTTGAGTGAAGAAGTTCCTCCTCAACTCCGTTCTAAACCGTCCCCCCTTTATCTTGAGGCTGTGCCCCCTAGTCCTACTATCCTTTCTGAGCGGGAAGAGTCTCTCCACCTCTATCCTATCCGTCCTGTTCATCATCTTGCTACTAAATAAACCTGCTGAACTTTAACCTGGTGTTGTGAGACTTCTTATAGGGTCATACGTATCCAGAGAATAACAAAAGGGATTAGGTTTCTGCATATCTAGAATTAATTCAGCAATGAAGTTCACAATGAGTATCACGCATTAAGCAATGCCTCCAGATTTGCTACTCTCAGACATACTGGTTGCAATGCTCACTTTTAAACAGGATCTCACTATCAGAATAGGAACGTTATGACAAATATACCATTCAGTATTGTCTAACATGTGTTAGCATTGTTTGGGGCGAGGAAAAGTGAAAAAAATCACTAATTAAATATGTGGACAGTTGCGATAAAATTAAGAATCTTTGAACAGCAAATGAAGAGTTAATACCTTTCTGAGTCTTTCGGGAGAAAACTCCAGACCAACGACAAACAGAGTGAAGAACACTCCAAACTCACCAAGCGTCTCCACTTGCACAATGGACTGTGGAAGAATGGGACAAAACATGAACATCCTCTGCTATCAAAGAAATAAATATTACAAGGCATTTACAGCACAGTATAATTCATTCAATCCATCAGATCCTTGTTGGCGTTTATCCTCCTCCCAGCCTCCAGCTACCCATATTAACATATCCTTCTATTCCTTTCTCCCTCATATGCATCTAGCTTCCCCTTCAATGTGTTTATGCTCACTGACTCAGACATCCCATATGGTACAATTCCACATTCTACCCACTCTAGGTGAAGACATTTCCCGTGAATTCCACACTGAATTTATTAGTGACTAACTTATATTCATGGTCTCCTGGACATTTACTCTATAAGATCACCCTTGGTCTTCTCTTTTTTTTGAATAGTATCAAAACGGCTCTTACCAAAGTCACAAAACACAAATGAACATGACAAAAGTAAACTTTTTTCCCTATACTTCAAGCTTACTGCAGCCTTCGACACAGTTTGACCATTGTAAAATCCCTATGGTGTAGAAGGAAGCCTTTGAGACTACACCAACAACAATCCCATCCAGGCCCTATCCCTGTAACCCCACATATAAAGGGCAATTTAGTATGGCCATATCACCTAACCTGCACGACTTTGGAATGTGGGAGAAAAACTCAGAGGAAATGCACACTGATATGGGGAGAATCTGCAAACTCCACACAATCCTCCACCATCACCAGCTTGTTCCATTCTTATCTACCTCATCATAGCTAGACACGGGGAGAACACACAAACTTCACAGTTACCCAGGGCCGGAATCAAACCTGGGTCCCTGGCACTGTGAGGCAGCAGTTCTAACCACCGTGCCACCATATCCTTCCTTTTCAAATACTTATCAGTTTAACTGATGCTATAATCACTGGCACAGCAAGTCATGCTAACTTGGTGAGATGAGTTGGGTCCGGAAAAGGTTTACAAATCATAAACATATCAACTCACTCACAAATCACATGTTAAATGTCAGTAATGTATTAGACTGCTTGCAAAGGAGGGCAGTATGGTAGTAGCACAGTGGTTAGCATTGCTGCATCGCAGCTTCAGGGACCCAAGTTTGATTCCAGTCTTAGTTGTCTGCAAACGTGGAGTTTGCACGTTCTCCCAGCGTCTGCAAACGTGGAGTTTGCACGTTCTCCCAGCGTCTGCAAACGTGGAGTTTGCACGTTCTCCCAGCGTCTGCAAACGTGGAGTTTGCACGTTCTCCCAGCGTCTGCATGGATTTCCTCCTAGTGTTCCAGTTTCCTCCCACAGTCCAAAGATGTTAGGTGGATTGGCCATGCTAAATTGCCCCTTAGTGTCTGAAGATGTGTAGGTTAGGGGGATTAGCAAATGTGTGGGATTACAGTGATAAGGTGGGTGTTTGAGCCAAGGAAAGATGCTCTCTCGGAGAGTCAGTACAAACTCAATGGGCCACATGGCCTCCTTCTGTACTGTAGGGATTCTATGATTCGAAAACCAGAATTAAAATCTTCTTAAACTGAGGCTGTTGAGATGAGTGGGGGGAGAGTCGGGCAATATTACAAAGGGTGGAAACAAGCAGTCCTAGCATCAGACTGGATTGGTAATCAGAAGCTCACCTCCGGGTCAAGGTATGATATCCAAGTAGGGACCGCTAGGTATCCAAAACTAAAAACGTACTGTGTGTCATGTAAAGGGAGATGAAGTTGGCACATACACTGTATACCAACATCACAAAAAGATCAATTCTTCAACTAGAACTGACACAGTAACATGCCAAGTACTTTTATTTTATGAGGTCCTGCACATTCTTCACACTAGAAAACTAATAGCTGTAATCTTGATAGATATGGTAAACCACTCTGCAACAGTAAAGTAATTGTTCAGTAAATGAACTGCTTATTCAAAGGCAATTTAAGCTGGGAACAATGCCCTACTGTATGACGCAAGTAGGATTCATACCTTGATGCGGTTGAGTCCAGAAGGACCCAAGAGGACTCCACAAATGATATAACCAAACATTGTTGGAAGCCCCATTAAAGTACAAATCCAGCCACAAGGCAGAGATATCACCACAATAGAAACTATATCCTGCAAGTAAATAGCACAATTAAACACATGGTTTAAAAATCAAAGCATGAGCTTAGATTTTATAATCTTGAACTATGTCAAGTTTACATATTTACCTAAAGTACGGAATAAGATTTTAAATTTGACTCATAAATATAGTATAAAAGCTCTGACAAAGAGCCATCCAGCCTCGAAACATTACCTCTGATCTTTCCCCACAGATGTTGTCAAACCTGTAGAGATTTTCCAGCATCTTCTGATTTGTTTCATAAAAATAGTTCAATTTGAATTGAGGTAGGCTGAAAAATTATTTAATGCTAATTTGAACTAGTACTATGGTACTGTGACCCCTTTAAGGGATGATCCTTCACAGGCCACGTGATCAGATCAGAATCAATGGAGTGGGAACGTGTGAACCTGGGCCAATCAGGAGGGAGTTAGTTGGAACCAGCGCGTTGTTAGGCATGGGATGGTATAGTCATGCTGTTAAACATTTCTAACATACATAGATATTCTTATTCAATAAATCCTTTTGTCCACTGTTGGCCACATAAAGCCATCGAGTATTACACTGGCAACGAGGATCAGTTGAGAATGCCTACAGTGCTGAGTCAGAGGGAGAGGAGAGTGATCATTTGACGGCCGAAGAAGGAGGTACGAAATCTGTTACAACACCCCTATTCAGGAGAATAGAACCATTCAACCCCAAAGTCGAGAGCTGGGGGCAGTACATTCAGGGGCATTATTTTTTCATGGCTAATGAAATAACTACAGAGGAGAAACAGAAGGTAATAATGCTGACTTTGTGACCCACAAACCTATGGCCTAGCATCATCCAAGGCTCCAGGCACGAAGATCACAACTTCCAACCAGTTACTGGGCTAATCAGAGATCACTTAAACTCCCGACCCTCTGTCATTATGCAGAGATACAAATTTCACTCTTCTGTTAGGGACTCAGAAGAGACAGTATCTGGCTTCATGGCTTGACCCCAATGGCTGGCTGAGCACTGCGAGTTTGGGCCTGCGTTAGGGGATATGTTGAGGCATTGTTTAGTCTGCAGGATAAATAACTTCAACATCTAGAAGAATCTGCTAGTGGAGAGCAAGATCTCACTGGAAAATGCAGCGGAGATGGCCCAAGCAACTAAGTGTGCTGAGCATGGCATTAGAGAGCTGCAAGCCATGCAGACCGAGGTGAACCCTTTGTGGTAGGAAACACCACCTGCTAGGAACAGTCCAAGTGAAGGCACAGCAGAGACTGAGAATCATTCAGCACCAAGGTCCAAGGCATGTTTTTGGTGTGGGGGAGATCGCCCCCAAGTGACCTGCTGGTGCAAACATTTAATTGGCTTCAGATGCAAGAAGAAAGACCACATACAAGCTAGGTGTACAGCAAAGCAGACTACACAGAACACTCTGAAAAACAAAATGATGCCAAAAATCAACCACGTGACTAAGCTGACGGAGCAACCAAAGAAGGGATCCGAAGCTCACACGCTCAACCAGGCCAAACTAAAAAAGATACCTCCCACTGAGATCATCTTAAACGGGCAATGGCTGTCCCCAGAAAATGTATGTTGACACTAGCGCAACAGCCACTGTTTCGATAAACCAACATTCAAACTTCTGCAGAAGTGACTGCAACTCCTCAGGCTTGAGCCATTCTGAGGCTACTTTGGCAACATACACTGGACAGACACTACATATAGTGGGGACAACATCCGTGCCTGTATCCTTATAGGAACCAGTCAGCTCAGCTACCCACCATAGTGACTGAAGGACAAAGATCCAGTCTCATGGGACAGGACTGGCTAAAACAAATAAAACTGAACTGGCTGGAGACATTTAATATCCAGCATGGAAAATTCCAAGGACTTCTTTGTAAATATCCAGAGGATCAGATAAAAGAAGTTAAAGCTAAGAATTATTTGAACCCCGAGGCTATGCCCAGATTTTTCTGTCCTTGTCCAGTGTTCTATGCAGTGCACCAAAAATTAGAGATGGAACTTAAAGAGGTTAGAAGGCCTGCATTATCAAGCCAGTGCTAACACCAGACTGCACAGTGAGGATCTGCAGGATTACAAGTGAACGATAAACAGGGGAACTCAGCAGGATTGTTAACCCATTCACAGGGGATCAAGGATCGGTTTGCTAAGTTAGCAGGAGGCTTCATTTATAGAACATAGAACATAGAACATTACAGCGCAGAACAGGCCCTTCGGCCCACGATGTTGCGCCGACCAGTTTTCTTTAAAAAAAACACTGACCCACTAATCTAAACCAATCCCTTTTCGTCCATAAACCTATCCACAGATCTCTTAAACGCCCCCAAATTAGGCGCATTTACAACCGCAGCAGGCAGGGCATTCCAATCCCTCACCGCCCTCTGGGTAAAGAACCTACCCCTGACATCCGTCCTATAACTACCACCCCTTAATTTAAAGCCATGCCCCCTCGTGCTAGCATTCTCCATCCGAGGAAAAAGGCTATCACTATCCACCCTATCTAAACCTCTAATCATCTTATATGTTTCAATAAGATCCCCTCTTAGCCTCCTTCTTTCCAGCGAAAACAACCCCAAATCCCTCAGTCTCTCCTCATATGACCTCCCCTCCATACCAGGCAACATCCTGGTAAACCTCCTGTGCACCCTCTCCAAAGCCTCCACGTCCTTCCTGTAATGTGGGGACCAGAACTGCACACAATACTCCAAGTGCGGCCGCACCAGAGTTGTGTACAGTTGCAACATGACGCTGCGACTCCTAAATTCAATCCCCCTACCAATAAACGCCAAGACCTTCTTAACTACCTTCATGCCTTCTTAACTACCTTATCTACTTGATTCCCAACTTTCAGGGATCTATGTACACATACACCTAGATCCCTCTGCTCCTCCACACTATTCAAAGTCCTCCCGTTAGCCCTATACTCAACACATCTGTTACTCCTACCGAAATGAATTACCTCACACTTCTCCGCATTAAACTCCATCCGCCACCTCGCGGCCCAGCTCTGCAACCTAAGTCACCCTGCAAACTATGACACCCTTCCTCACAATCTACCACACCACCGACTTTGGTGTCATCAGCAAACTTACTAATCCACCCAACTATACCCTCATCCAGATCATTAATAAAAATTACAAACAGCAGTGGCCCCAAAACAGATCCCTGAGGCACACCGCTCGTAACCGAACTCCATGACGAATATTCACCATCAACCACCACCCTCTGTCTCCTATCTGCCAGCCAATTCCTGATCCAAGTACCTAGATTACCCCCAGTCCCATACATCTGCATTTTCTGCAGAAGCCCACCATGGTGAACCTTATCAAACGCCTTACTAAAATCCATTTATACCACGTCAACTGCCTTACCCCTATCCACCTCTTTGGTCACTTTCTCAAAGAACTCAATAAGGTTAGTAAGGCACGACCTACCTGCTACAAAACCATGCTGACTGTCTCTAATCAATTCATTACTCTCCAAATAACTATAAATCCTATCCCTAATAATTCTTTCTAAAACCTTGCCCACAACAGAAGTAAGACTCACCGGTCTATAATTCCCGGGGAAGTCTCTGTTCCCCTTCTTAAACAATGGGACAACATTCGCTGTCCTCCAATCTTCCGGTACTATACCAGAGACCAACGATGACCTGAAGATCAGAGCCAGAGGCTCTGCAATCACCTCTCTAGCCTCCCAGAGAATCCTAGGGTAAATCCCATCCGGACCAGGGGACTTATCTATTTTCAAGCCCTCTAGAATATCCAGCACATCCCTGGTTTCAACTGCAATACTTTCTATTTTACACCCCTGCACCCCAGTGTCCTCCACAGCTACATTCATGTCCCCCTGCGTGAACACCGAAGAGAAATATTGGTTCAATGCCTCTCCAATGTCTTTCGGTTCCACACACAACTTCCCTCTACTGTCTATAACTGGCCCTAATCTTGCCCTAACCAACCTTCTGTTCTTGACATACCTATAGAACGCCTTAGGATTCTCCTTAATCCTATCAGCCAAAGTCATCTCATGTCCTCTTTTAGCCCTTCTTAACTCCCTCCTAGCCAATCTAAAGCTTTCTAATGCACTACCTGAGCCCTCAAGCCTCATCCGATCATAAGCCTCCTTTTTCTTCCTAACCAACGAATCAACTTTTTTAGTACACCACGGTTCCCTAGCCCTACCAAATCCTCCTTGCCTGACAGGGACATACCTATTGCAGACCCGCAGTAGCTGTTCCTTGAAAAAATTCCACATTTCGGACGTTCCCAGTCCCTGTAATCTCCTAGTCCAACCTATGCTTCCTAATTCTCTCCTAATAGCCTCATAATTACCCTTCCCCCAGCTAAAACTACTGACCTGAGGTTCATGCCTATCCCTTTCCATCACTAAGGTGAACGTAACCGAACTGTGGTCACTATCACCAAAATGCACACCAACTTCCAAGTCTAGCACCTGGTCTGGCTCATTACCCAGCACCAAATCCAATATAGCCTCACCTCTAGTTGGCCTATCAACATACTGAGTCAAAAAACCTTCCTGCACACTTTGAACAAAAACTGACCCCTCTAACGAGCTAGAGCTATAGCAATTCCAATCAATATTAGTAAAGTTAAAGTCCCCCATAACAATTACCCTATTACTTTCACTCCTAACCAGGATCGTCTCCGCAATCCTTTCCTCAACCTCTCTAGAATTTTTTGGAGGTCTATAAAAGACTCCCAGCAGGGTGACCTCTCCTCTCCTATTTCTAATCTCCGCCCATACTACCTCAACAGACGAGTCCTCATCAAACTTCCATAAGCTAGTCATGCTCAAAGCTGAAGTGGATGAAGAATCCCAAAAGCTAGTCACAATAAATATCCGCAAAGGATTGTATTTAGTTGCCATTTGATGTCTTGTCAGCCTGCGCTATTTTTCAGCGTACCATGGGGAATCTGTTGCAAGGACTCTCCAAAGTGGTGGTATATTTAGATGATGTCTTAGTTACAGGCACATTTCCTGAGGAACATAGGGCAAATGTGAAGGAAGTCCTCAAGAGGTTTAAGGAAACTGACGTCCATTTAAAATGCAAAAATTGTACATTTCAAGCAGATGAGGTTACACAGCTCGGTTTCAAAGTAGTTGCAAAGGAGTTGCATCCCGTCAAAGGACAAGGTGAAAGCTATTAAAAGAGTGCCTATACCTAAGAATGCAACTAAACTGAAGTCCTTCCTAGGAATGGTCGATTACGGTGGAAGATTCCTGCGAAATGTATCAACAGCACTGGTCCTGTTATGCCAGCTTTTAAAAAAGCATCAGCGTGGACGTGGAGAGACAAGCAGAAGGAAGTGTTTGCCCAAGTCAAACAACCTTACAGATGTCAATGTTGGTCATCCTGAGCAAGCCATTAGTAGTCACTTGTGAAGCCTCACTATGCAGAATTGGAGCAGTCCTATCCCAAAGAATGGCAGATGGGACGGAGACACCGGTCGTGTTTGCCTCAAGGAGTTTGATGGACGCTGAGAAAAATACTCTAAAATTGACAAAGAAAGCCTCGCAGCCATCAATGCTGTGAAGAAATTTCATCAGTACGCCTATTGAGAACATTTTACCATTATGTCAGACCATAAACCATTGTTGGGGCTTTTCTGGGAAGATAAGCTAGTGCTGCCTATCTTCCAGCTTGGGCTGACAATACAGATCTTGCACTTAGCTGCCTCCCACTGCCACAGAACACAGTTACCGCCTGTTCCACAGGAGATAGAACTGGCCTTTAATCTTTTGGACACCCTGCCTGTCTCAGCAGCCCACATTAAGTTGTGAATAGATGGGGACCCACTGTTCTCAAAGGTCAAGGAAATAAGCTGACAAGAATGGCACTTCGACAAAATGGAGCAGATGAAATATGAAACCCATCCCCCACCCCACCCCCGCAAAGTTATTATTCCACCCATGGGGCAAGTGTTTATACAGTAACAGTATCGCCTCTTCATTGGTATTCTTTTCTTCCACTATAATACAAAGGACTTAGGCCTTTTATAAAAAACTTCTGGCATTAAATTATTAGTTTCATTTTTTCCTAAATTTCATTTTTTCCTAAATTAACACCTTTTTTGTTTGAAATGGAGATTAATAGGGTAAAACTCTGAGCAAAAAGGGAAACAAATTCTGCCAACTTGACCTGAAGACAGTTAAACATATTGATCAATTAGACTGCAGTCAGACATTGAGCTAACATTAAAAAAAAATTATGAACATAATTGCACTGGTTGTTTATTTTGCCTTGTCTTCCAATTCTGTATGATCCACAAATTAAGATTTTGCTTTTATGCCCTTCCCTATCTAAAAACATAAATAACAAAGAATGCCAAGACAGATCTTTGGAGGATCTCACTGGCAAACTATCAGAAGACAATCTAAAGAATAGTCATGTAACCTCAATGATGATCTCTGACCAACTAGTATTCAAGCTAACACATGAAAACTAATGCAATAGATAGAATTAACAGGAATCATTTTAGATTTCTTCCAGCTCTTTTGTAATCAGGGAGTTGGTGTCTCAGTTGCGAAAGAAATGGATAAAACGTTGACCTTACAGCAGTCATTGGTTATCTGAAAAAAGAATGCCAGAGCCAACTTAACACTGACAACATCTGAAATGCTGCTAGTTGTTAGCTACAGGTGGAGCTCAAGATTCCTCAATACAGTTCTACCCAAATGCTATAAACATGCAGGTTTACTCTACCACCAAGTCTTGGTGCTCTCCAATCCATCTTACAGTCACCAAGAAAACCATTTAGCAAATCAGAAATTTGAGAAGTTCTCACATTTGAAACAAATAAAACTGAACATAAAGGGTCCTGGTTACAATTATAAAAAAAAAGGCCCCAATCACCTTTATAAAATGAATATCAGCTCGAGGGATGGTCGAGTCTCTAGGTTTGGTCAGTATATACTGGTTGTTCTGAGAATCAATGAGCATGCTCAGCCCTAAGCCACCCTCTACGTCATGCACAGAGAGGTTGTGTTTATGGTCTTCTTCTTCCTCTTCAACTCTGATAACTGCTTCAACGTTTCCACCACGGACCTGAAAAATAAAACTACTGTAACTGCACTTTATTCCAGTTCAACAATATTGGGTGTGTAGTGAAATATGAAGATTACTGTTTAAGAAGTTGTTTTAAACCAGAAAGGTAACCAATTAAAAACTTCTTGTCCAGTTAGAAAATTAGGGTATAACTTTACAAGCACTTGTAAAACATTAAAGGTTAACAATAAGATTTTCATTAACAAAATGAGCAAGAACTCAAATTAACAAGTTCACTGTCCAGTGCAATCCAAAGATAGGGGCAGCATCAATTCAGAGAGTTTCCACCTGAAGTGTTAGACACACATCTGGGATATTCCAGGTGTTGGAGTGTTCTGTCCTAGGACAAGTCGCAATTCAAGATGTACTTGAAATGTGACTCAAGTAGCTGAGACAATGTACCACTATTTGCAGAGCACCTTCTCCAAGTTAAAGAACTCCATTTAACCTTGCACTGGCAGAACGACTCAACCATCAGACCCGACTATCCCACTGGATGTTAACCTGATATTCAGAGCCGATACTCAGTTTTCTTTCATGAGACCATTGGGTTGGTGAGTGGAAGTTGAAACCAACCCTTCTAATCAAGATCAGAGTATCAACAAGGTGCCAGTGGTGACTCTATCTACAGCCTGCTGGGTACTAAACACCATAACTCACTAATACTGTCCAGAGTGGGGTCTAAAACTTTCTGAATTAGAAGTAGCAGATGGCTCACTCAGAAGAAGAATAGTGTCCAGTACACACCCTTCATTTAGGGTGCATTTCCTGTGATCAGTTTTCAGTCGCTCTATCAATTTACTTCCACTTTAAATTCCATTCTTCCTATATATTACAGATTCTGCCCTAATAATCTTGCTCCCCCTAACTCTACAACAAGCTCCCCAATTCTCACAAATTGGATTGGAAAATATTTCCCTCATCCGCCTGATCAATAAATGTACCAACTCAAAACGGAATGCATTTCACACTAACGTTTCAACACATCCAATTAATTGTTCTTTGTGCATTTTAGTTTCTTCAATAAAGATTTTAGTTGAAGGTCATTACCTACCCCAAAAACCTTGAGTATTTAGACAGTTACATGGGTAACATTGGTATAGAGGAGTATGAGCCAAGTGCGGACACTTGGGACTAGCTTAGTGGTAAAAATCAGGCAGCATGGGCAATTGGGCCAAAGGGCCTGTTTCCATGCTGTAAACCCCTATGACTCTATGATGTGGCATTGATCTGTTTCCCTGCAGTTGTGAAAAGTGGAAATTCAATTCTTCCATCAGGGCAGTACCGCATATTGAACTCTTCATTGAAACATCTGAATCAGAAAGTGCATTTAGCATGCGTCTATCCCTTTTGGAACCATGGCCATTTCTTTTAGAAGAAATGTTAGAAATATAATTAACTGAAATTCTAGCTGCTGTCAGAGTCAGAGACACCAGGAGTGTCCAAGACATCCAGGAATGTATCATTATAAAAGGTGCCAGCCATTTGGCACAGAGACATGGAGAAATATCTTCACTCAATCGCACTTGTGGAATTCTCTACCCCAGAGAGATCTGGATGCTCATTCAGTATTTTCAAGACAGAGGTCAATGATTTTTTTGGATATTAAAGGAATCACAGGAGATGGGAAGTGCCCCCTTTCTGCACCAAATTTGCAACCCACTCTCAATCTCTTCAAATCTGCATGAAGAAAAAACTTGGTCTGTCCTTGAATGTTGTCAAATCAAAGCTCATATAGCAACTTACACCTGGTCAGCCAAATATTCCACCTCCTATACATGTTGAACTAGCAAGTCTAAAATATATTGAACACTTCCCATACTTTGGCAGCCACCTCTGTCAAAAGGCTACTACTGGCAAGGAGATCCAACAACAGTTCAGCCTTCTACAAACTACGGCAGTGAATGTTTATGAACAAAAGACCTGTGCAAGTCAACAAAGTCCTAGTGCACAGACCACCTGTCTGAATGACAGAGAAACTGGGACAGTTTATCAGTGACACAAAAAAGCACAATAGAAATTCCATCAGCAATCCAATCGCATCCTCTAGATTCAATGGGGGGACTGTTGAATAAATAATAGTAAAGCCGGTTCCATTAATATCCAGCCAAAAGTCCTGTAAAATCAACTTCAATGGAATGGCCACTGTGTCTGCACGGCTGAAAATCTCTTCCCTAGGTCCTATTTCCTCAACTCTCAAATGGCCAACATTCCCAGGAAGGACATGGAAAACACTACAAAGACATTTTGAAGCTCCCTGTCAAACACAGCAGCATTGACATTAGTGACTGGGAGGTGCTTGCTACCAATCATTCAAAATGGCAACAACTTGTACATCAAGTTGCACTGTGCTTGGTGTCCCAATATCCTAATGATGAAACAAAGAAGAAAAGGAGGCAAATCATACACTCTGTTTCCCACTACCCCATGTGTCCAAAGATCTGCGACCTGTTCTGTCACAAACTCATAACACTAAGTAGACACCATCCTTGAACATAAAAGAACATAAGAAATAGGAGCAGGAGTAGGCCATCATGTCAGGGGTAGGTTCTTTACCCAGAGGGTGGTGAAGGACTGGAATGCCCTGCCAACTGCAGTTGTAAATGCGCCTAGTTTGGGGGCGTTTAAGAGATCTGTGGATAGGTTTATGGACGAAATGGGATTGGTTTAGATTAGTGGGTTAGTGTTTTTTTTTTAAAAGCTGGTCGGCGCAACATCGTGGGCCGAAGGGCCTGTTCTGCGCTGTAATGTTCTATGTTCTATCTAGCCCTTCGAGCCTGCCCCGCCATTCAATAAGATCATGGCTGATCTGTCACGTCTCAGTTCCACATTCCCGCCCTCTCCCCATAACCCTTAATCCCCTTGCCTATCAAAAACCTATCAACCCGCGTTTTAAATATATTTAGTGAGGCAGCCTCCACCACTTCAACGGGCAGAGAATTCCAGAGATTCACCACCCTTTGAGTGAAGAAGTTCCTCCTCAACTCTGTTCTAAACAACCCCCCCTTTATCTTGAGGCTGTGCCCTCTAGTCCTACTGTCCTTTCTGAGCGGGAAGAAACTCTCCACCTCTATCCTATCCATCCCATTCATCATCTTATATGTCTCAATGAGATCTCCCCTCATTCTTCTAAACTCTAACGAGTACAAGCCTAGTTTATTCAGCCTCTCCTCATAGCTCAACCCCCTCAACTCTGGAATCAGCCTAGTAAACCTCCTCTGCACTCCCTCCAAGGCCAAGATATCCTTGCGTAAGTGCGGCGACCAAAACTGCACACAGTACTCCAGCTGCGGCCTCACCAGTGCCCGGTACAGTTGCAGCAAGAAACAAGTTTTGTAACTTGTTACAAAACTTCTTACAGTTTTGTAAGTTGGAGTAAGTTTTGTTGTACTTTCATTAGCTGCATTTTGAAGAGTTCCCTCTGAAGAAACATGCACAAGGTTCTAAACCCTAAACTAACACGAACACACCCTGAAATCCGATATAATGAGACACTGAAGATACGAACACGACGGCAAATTTCAAGTACCTTTCTCTTTCGACCGCTGGCATTACTCAACTCCAAAAGAAAGTGTCGCTGCAAATTGTACAATAGCTCCTTGCCGTTCCACTGAACATTAATGAATTCCATTTACAAAGCAATCTGCGCCTCATCCTCACATGCATATCCTTTCGTGAAATGTTTCTCAAACGAACAAACTTGTCGTCCCTCAAAACCCTTGCTGCACCATTAATCACAGCAGTGGAGCCACAGACTGAGAGAACATCAATCAACGTCAATATTTATTTTTATATTTCCTTAATTTGAAGCCTAATTTAGATTCAGTTTGCCATTTAAGCGATCTTAAAACCTGCAATGAATAAATTGGGGTCCTAGCTGAAAATGTGGAGGTTCCAGAAATGCCAAACACAGAAAGAGGGACTGGGTGGGATTGTGGTCAGCGCAGACTCGATGGGCCCAATGGCCTCCCTCTGTATGGTAGGGTTTCTATGGTTCTAATTGTGTCCTCTTGCTCACCCTGGCTTTTAACCACTCCACTGCCAGTAGCCATGCCAACAGCTGACTAGGCCCAAAAGTCTGGATTCCTTCCCAAACTTTTCTGCCCCCTCCCTCTCTCTCCTTCTTTAAAGTTAATCATAGAATCTCTATAGTGCAGAAGGAGGCCATTCGGCCCATCAAGTCTGCACCGACCACAATCCCACCCAAGCCCTATTCCTGTAACCCCACGTATTCACCCTAGCTAATCTCCCTGACACTAGGGTCAATTTAACATGGCCAATCCTCTAACACGCACATCTTTGGACTGTAGGAGGAAACCGGAGCACCCGGAGGAAACCCACGCAGGCACGGGGAGAGTGTGCAAACTCCACAGTGACCCAAGGCCAGAATTCAAGTTGGGTCCCTGGTGCTGTGAGGCAGCAGTGCTAACCACCATGTCATCGTGCTGCCCAGTGTTTAAAGTTTATTTATTAGTGCCACAAGTAGGCTTACATTAGCGCTGCAGTGAAGTTACTGTGAAAATCCCCTAGTCACCACACTCTGGTGCCTGTTTGGGTACACAGAGGGAGAATTTAGCACCTAACCAGAACATCTTTCAGACTGTGGGAGGAAACCGGAACACCCAGAGCAAACCCATGCAGACACGGGAAGAGTGTGCAGAATCTGCATAGTCACCCAAATCGGTGATCGACCCCAAGTCCCTGGCACTGTGAGGCAGCAGCGCTAACCACTGTGAAACCTCCCTGACTGGCCAAGCTTTTGGCATCTCCTTACACAGCCCAGTGTCAAATTTTACCTCGACATTCAAAATATTATTTCAGAATTAAGTGCTGAAATATTTCAGCCCCTCAGCTGCACAATATTTGGATCATCTCACAATATCTCCCAAAGTTTTTGGTTAACGAAAAGAAAAAAATAGATTGAAGCAAGCAGTGTCTGGGAGCCAATCACCTCGTCCACTGTCAAATGCATTGATCAACCACGAACTAGCTTTGTCCCTCATTTCAATCTCGACTCTGCACTGCTACCAGGACAGGGCCAGAGAGATCTACTTTAAATCGCTGCCCAATTTCTCCTCATGGACGTTTCACGGACATTCTTCGCTCAAAACAATAAATGGGACGGAAAAATTTCTGGACACAACGAGATTTTGTACTGTGATATTAGTGTACCTTTAAGAGCGTTTTTTTTAATTCACGTTCACAACCTTAGATGAAGTCATTGCTAAGAGGAGTAAAAAATATGGGCACGTCGTGACAGGGGTTCATTTTCAGTTTGGAGCTGCAGGTTTGAGTTTTAAGTTTCAGAAGGGTCAGCAAGCTGGGAAGAAGTGTTTTCCCTCTCTCCCTGTTATTTTGAAAATTCTGTTGAATGGAGGGACAGCCAATAACGGGCAGTGCAGAAAACTGTAGGTGGGGTGACGATCAGACAGTATTCTACTGAATGGTAACACAGGCTAAACAACCTATTCCAGCTGCTTATATATGATTTTAACTAACAACTCACCAGTTTGTTGTTGTCAAACATATGGTCATCAATCTCCTCCTCCAAACGGTCAGCAGCCTTCCGCACATCTTCAAGGATTTCATCAAGCATTGACAAGCTTCTGTTTGCATGCTGCATATTTTTAAGTGCTTCAGCTTGGTGTTTCTCTGCAGCCAATAACTCCACATATTCTTTTTCTTCCTGTATGTTAAAGAGAGCATCAAAAGCAGAAATAGTTTAATGGCCAGTAAGATTAAAAACCTGCTGCTGACTGGGAGCAGAAATTTAGCACCAGGCTATAAAGGAGGGTGGAGACAGGAGGGAGAGAAGCCATTGGGAAAGGATGGGACATGGCAGATTATACTTGGTGAGGAAACAACAAATGAGGTGCCATAGATACAAGATTAAATCTAAGAAAACAGGTGACAGGAGAAATTCTTTTTATATAGAGCTAAATGGTTGTGGAATTCAGTTTTAGGATAAGTGACTGAAGCAAAAATATGCCCGAAGTCAAGATTAGTTTCAACAGATATAGAACATAGAACATAGAACAGAGTAGTGTACAGTTGCAACATTACACTGCGACTCCTAAATTCAATCCCCCTACCAATAAACGCCAAGACACCGTACGCCTTCTTAACAACCTTATCTACTTGATTCCCAACTTTCAGGGATCTATGTACACACACACCTAGATGGGCTGTTGCAACTGGGAAAAGGGAGAGGGGTAGGGAGAAGAGACTTAATTTATAGTAATAAGATATCTCGGTGCATTCCCCCCAGCGCCTGCCAGAAACATTGCAACCCCACAACTTAAAAAGGGTTGTAAAACAATAAATAATCCCAAAGGGAGGAAACAAAGTGTCAGCTATCCACTGACTTCCCAATTTCTGAGGTTCTGCTTTGAAGAGAATTGCCATTTTCTTTTTCTCCAACTCCGGGAAATTTGCTCTTTGCTTTCAGTTCTTCTCTCTGCCATTCTCATTCTCCAGTTCTGTGAATCTCAGATTTCCTTCCTTCCTCCATTGCTGATTCTCCGATGATAGGTTCCATCTTTGGAGGAACAGCTAGGAGGGAACTTGAGATTGGAGGAGCTACAGGCATAAGTAATCACCCCAGTGTTTAACAGGAGGACATTCCAGTTCATCCAAAATGAAGCTTCAGATAGACTGAAGTATGATGGGCCAAAGGGCCTCTTTGTGCTGTAAAACTCTATCACTCTATACACAGACCAACCAGCCAGGGCTGGAGCTGGGTGGCGTTAGCATACATTAGCAATTTTAGCATACGTCTTCAGACAATATTACAGGAAGCTGTGCCTAGATGAGAAACTAGAGAAATCCTTCAGGTTTTCACAGTTAATGATGCAAGAGTTGGAATAGAAGCTATTAATAAAGTTGCTCTGGCTATAATTAGATAGATAAGAGAGGAACCAAGTGTGAGGAGCCCTGCTTAACTGAGCAAGAGGTGTGATACAATGGTGCAAGGTGGCTTATTCACGTTAAAGGTGGCGGAAAGATATAGGAGAGATAATGCCAACTGTCAGTCATATAGGATATCACTGTAACTTTGATTCGCTCAGATGGGTGGGCTGTCAGCAAAATGGATAATGAGACTGGATGGGGGCCTCAAAACAGAAGACCAAAGACAAGGGCTGAGCACAGCATCTCCTGGGCATTACATTGCACTGGCTGGAGAAGCAATTCTGAAGGAATGGGGCAGCTCAAGCTGACAGCCAAGCAGCTGGGCACACATCAGCACTACTTTATCAGATGTTGAAAAAGCAATATTTTTCAGAGGGAGAAATTCATTAATTTTTCAGTCAATACAATATACATTGGTGGCTGACTGTACAATGAGAATCAGGTTGGGAGCACAGATAAAAAAGTAAAGTCACACTTTTTATGTAAGTTATGAGACATAACAAAGGAAAAAGTCTGACCTTTATAGCAGCTTCTCTCAAGGCTTCCAGACGTTGCTTGCTGCTTTCTCTCATGTTCACAATATCTCTATAATCCCCCTGGAGTACTCTGTCAAGTCCATGGACTGCCTGAAAGACTGATTTCTCGCTCTCATTCAACTCCTTCTGGAAGATCTCAAAAGTGTGCACCTGGAAGATCTTTTCTTCCACTGACAGTCTTGAGTCCATTCCGACAGATTTAATTGCTTTCTTCAGTTTGTTCAGCACCACGTTCTTCTGACGAAGCATGCCAGACAACTTCTTACAATTCTCCATGATCCATTGCGTCCCCTTTGTGATTGTTGCTCCTCTCCCTCGGTGAAGTTTGATTGCATGCTTGGCCACATCGACGTAGTCTACAGCTTGCACTGAGCAGCAAGAAGCCAGGATAAAGACAATCCACATGATTTCAAACTTAATCTGTTTCATTTTCCGACACTTATTTGACAGCTACAGAAAGCCAGTCTGAAAAATCTCCAATTTGATTCAATACAACCCTGAAACAGAAACCGAATAAATAATTAGAGTGACAGCAATTTTAACCACATCAAAACTAGGCACTGTGAAATACGTGCATTGCTGAAATTACTTTACAAATACTCAATTTCATTGCTCATTCATTAAAAGATCAGTCACCAAAAGACATGAGATTTTTTACAGTACAAGTTTTGTCACATTTGACTCAAATTAGCCATCCACTTATTCCTATTCTTCTGCCCTGACTTAATCCAGAATCTGACTTTTTACCTCCAATATTTGTGAAATGAATTTTCCACATGTAAACGTGAAATGTACATGATAATCAATAAGATAGGACGTGTTTATTGCAGTACTACTAACTGCCCAAGCAGGTAGAGAAAACAAACCTGCACTTGGGCCAGATTTTTCCTGCAGAAATTATGCCAAGATTTAGCAGTTTCAACAGAACAACTCAGTTGCCTAGGCTGCAATGTAAATCCAGTGTGAACAAGCCCAAATATAGTATCACCAAATCCACATGAGCTGTTATCTTCATTAATTGTAACCCACTCAAAATGTCTTTCACCTACTTTTCGGGGGCAGGGGGGGCAGGTGGGCACAATGGGAAAGCCAATCTAGCTGGCAAAGTTCTTCTGAGTTATGATGCAATGGAATACTATCCATTTACCTGGGTGGGAGCAGCTCTACAGCAGCACTCAAGCTCCATCCAAGCCAACAATAACATTCATTGTCACTGGGTCAAACATCTGGGAGCCCTTCAGCACAGGGGTTGTGGAGGTTCAAAAAGGCTCAACACCTCAGGTCAGTCAGCAGATGGGTGCTATCAGTTACATCAGTGGTGAAGTAGAGATCATGGAAAGTAGAAGTGATGGAGCGATTCAGCTGGTCAGTGGCTGCACAGTCTTGTGGTGAATGGAGGACAAGCTGCTGCTGCTGCCTTGATCAATCACTCTCTCTTTAAAAGGATTCCCAAAACGTGTCAAACAAGCTCAGCAGCAGCTTTGGACATTCTTTACATTAAAAGTTGTTGTGTAAATGAAAGTTGACAAATGATGAATGTCAGACTCAGAACATAATCATCAAGATGAGTCAATACAGTAAACATAGCATTAGAATTAATTAGCAGCAGAGAATCCAGCCCCACTGCTCAATGTAAATGTTTATGTTCCACAGGAGCTTCCGGCCACCATATTTCAACCATCTCCCTCTGTCAGCATGCACAGTATTCACCCAACTTTCCCTTCAATGCAGCTAAACGATTCACCTCAAGCAGTTCCCGGTGACCATCAGCAGCACATTTCCAACTGACTCCACAAGTTGTCCGCTTCCCTCTCCAGCGCCGCCATCGTGCCGCCGCCCACGTCACCGGCTAATGACGTTACCGACTCCGGCTGACGCGATGACGCAATCACACCATCACGCCACCACCCCCGGGTGACGTCACCAGGATATCCGGCCGGAGTCACCTAGCAACGGAGCGGCTGGCCTGGGAGTTTGAGCTGGTGGTGGAGGCTGGGTCGGACTGAGAGTCGGGGGTGTGATTGTTGGGAGATGGAGCTTCATAACTGTTTGGGTAAAACGCCGTGATAAGCAAGGGGAAGGCACGGTTTCTTGGGGGAGGGTGTGTATGTGATCAGATACTGAAGCAATCCATGTCCAAACGCAGCAGGACCTGGACAATATCCAGACTTGGGCTGATAAGTACTATTCATGCCAGGCAAGGACATTTCCAACAAGAGAACTTAAAAACTCTCATTGACATTCAATGGCATTGTCATTGTTGAATCCAGTAAGAAGTCTCACAACACCAGGTTAAAGTCCACCAGGTTTATTTGGTAGCTGCACCTAGATGAGAAACTAGAGAAATCCTTCAGGTTTTCACAGTTAATGATGCAGGAGTTGGAATAGAAGCTATTAATAAAGTTGCTCTGGCTATAATTAGATAGATATGAGAGGAACCTGTGAGATTTAACCTTATGGTACCATGTGGTACCCTGTCAAAGACCTTGCTAAAGTTCATGTAACTGACATCATCTGCACTGCACTCATCTACCTTCTTGGTTACCCCTTCAAAAAAACTCAATCAAATTTGTGAGATGTGATATTCCACTCTCAAAGCCATGCTGTCTGTCCTTAATCAGTCCTTGACTCTCTGAATGCCTGTAGATCCTGCCAGAATACCTTCTAACAAATTACCCATTAAAGATGTGAGGTTGACCAGCTTGTAATTCCCAGGCTTACTCTTGGCTTTTTTTTACAGCCTTTTTTAAACAAAGGCACAAAATTTGCCACCCTCCAATCTTCAGGCACCTCAACTATGGCTGTCAATGATTCAAATATCTCTGCAAAGGGACATCAATTTGCTCCCTAGCCTCCACATGCCTAAATTCAGTTCCTGGGGATTTATCTACCTTGATGTGCTTTAAGACTTCCAGCACTTCCTTCTCTGTTATATGTACACTCCTCAAGACATCACTATTTATTTCCCCATGTTCCCTAACATCCGTTTTTCCCGATAGTAAGTACTGATGAGAAATATTCATTTAGGATCTCACCCATCTCTTGTGGATCTGCTCAAAGATGACCTTGTTGATCCTTAAGAGGCCCTACTCTCTTTAGCATTTTAGTGTTTGTAGAATCTCTTTGGATCCTCCTTTGCCTTATCTGTCAAAGCAATCTTGTGTCCCCTTTTTGCCCTCCTGATTTCTCTCTTAATTCTACTTCTACACCCTCTATATCCTACAAGGATCCACTTGATCCCAGCTGCCTATGCATGTCATGTGCCTCCTTCTTCTTCTTGACCAGGGCCTCAAAGTCATCCAAGGTTCTATACTTTTATAGCCTTGCCCTTCATTCTAAGAAGGATGTGCTTACCCTGAACTTTGATTAACACACTCTTGAAAGCCTCCCACTTACCAGATGTCCCTTTGCCTGCCAACAGACTCCCCCAATTAACTTTTAAAAGTTCCTGTTTGATGCCATCAAAATTGGCCTTGCCCAAATTTAGAATTTTTAACTTTTGGGCTTGATCTATCATTCTCCATAGCTATCTTAAAACTAATGGAATCAAGGTCACTGGTCCCAAAGTGATTCCTCACTAACACTTCTGTCACCTGCCCTTCCTTATTTCCCAAGTGGAAGTCATGTTTTACCCCCTCCCTAGTCAGACCATCCACATACTGAATGAGAAATTCCTCCTGAATACATTCAACAAATTTCTCTCCAGCCAAACTTCTAATACTATGCTATCCCAGTCAATGTTCCAGTTAAAATCCCCTATTTTACCATCCTATTTTTCTTGGAGCTATTTGGAATCTCCTTACATATTTACATAGGGAATTCAATGATGGCATTACCATGACTGAATCCGCTACAATCAACATCCTCACTCCCCAAAGCCTGTCCACCATCTAGAAGGCACAAGACAGGAGTGACAAGGGATATTCTCCACTTGCTTGAATGAGTGCAGCTCCTATAATACTCAAGAAGCTCAACACCATCCAGGACAAAACAGCCCACCTGATTGGCACCCCATCTATAAACATTCAATCCCTCCACCACATCTACAAACATTCAATTCCTCCTCGACTGATACACAGTGGCAGAAGTGTGCACTATCTATAAGACACTGCAGGAACTCATCAAGGGTCCTTGAACAGCATCTTCCAAACCCACAACAACAAGAAGGACAAAGGCAGCAGGTGCTTGGAAACACCACCTAAACCACTCATTATCCTGACGTGGAAATATATGGCTGTTCTTTCACTGTGGCTGGATCAAAATCCAGCAGTCCCTCCTTAACAGCACTGTGGGTCTACCTACACCACATGGACTGCAGCGATCAAACAGAATGGCCTTTGGTGGCAATTCGGGATAGGCAACAAATGCTGCCATCAACAGAATTAGTAAAAATTACAAATCCTCTTCCTTTCCCTGGTATTACCTTTATAGAGCTCTGTAACATGCACTGAATATAATGGAGGAAAAGTTACCTTTTCAGTTGGAATAAAGACTGAAATACTTGCACGTTCTTAGTTCAAGGATTAGAAATGTTGAACCCTGCAGTTGGAAAGTTTTGCTCTGGATTTGGTGTTGCTTAAAGAAACACGGTTTAAAATGAACTACGTTATTGCCACATTGCAGTTCTGTCAGATCTTTGATTGTATATACATAAATATTGTTAATAAATCAATTATTACATGAAGCCTTCAAAGTTACTGCAGAAATGACCTCTGAAGACTCACTGTGGGTCTGACCATCTGACCACGGCCCCCTCCCCCTCCTCCTCCTTCCACTTTCCCAGCTGTTCCTGCTCTCTCTTTTTACTCTCCTGCCTAAGCCAGTCCCAAAGACAGTGTTGGCAGAACATCCATGTTGTGAAAGCATCACAAAACAATGCAGTAGCAGCAAAATCTTTATCTCAGCAATCGCAAGAAGGTCACAGCGGAGAAACAAGCAGCTAACCTGTAGTTAGTGGATGATTCCTTTACATAACACTGAAGGCGCCTTTTTACTTTGCTGTTTTGACATCATAAGTTGCTGTGTGACTTTATGATGTGGTGATTCAGGCGCCATCTATCAGAAAAAACAACCGCTCGACCCTAACTTGAATATCTGATACATTGTTTTAAAGGGATACCTAATGAACAGCCCAATCCATTATGGCTGGCAACACACTGCTGGTGTGTAAAAATCTCAAGCAGCCTGCCTACCATGTAAGATGCTGGTTTGTACTTGGTAAAACACATGCAGGGACCTACTCCTGTCTAGAGTTGTGCCTTCCTAGTCTGGTCACCTGAGCTACACACTGATTTAACACTAGTCTTCCTACCAGTTCAAGGATAACTACCTTGTGGACCATAACACCACTTATTTAATTTTTAACAATATGATCAGACCCGTTATGTTTTAGTTACAGCATAGCAACAACTAATTTCTGTTGCGTGACTGACTCTCCTGGGTTTCTTCTCCAAAAAAGAAAGTGTCTCGCAATTTGTCCGTGAGAAAGCAGTTCAAACAAAACAGGGTAGGTTGGTTAATCTCACTGTTTTATCTTGTTATTTAATGCTGGGATTTAATTCAAGGACAGCACAGTGGTTAGCACTGCTACCTCACCCGGGTTCAATTCCTAGCCTTGGGTGACTGTGGGGAGTCTGCACGTTCTCCCTGTTTCTGCAAGTTTCCTCTGGGTGTTCCAGTTTCCTCCCACAATCTAAAGACGTGCAGTTTAGGTTGGTTGTTGTGGTAAATTCTCTCTTAATGTTCCAAGATGTGTAGGTTAGATGGATTAGTAGCAGGGTGAATAGGGTACAGGAGAGGACTTGGGTAAGCTGCTTTGTCAGAGTTGGTGCAGGCTTGATGAGACAAATAGCCTCCTCCTACACTGTAGGAATTCTGATGTTGAAATATGTGGCTAAATATAAGGTATATCTTAATCTTGTCACAACATTCAATTCTCAACAGGTTCAAGAATAAGGAGGATCCCACGGTCTACAATCTCCAGATAATCATGCCTTGCAGAACCCAGGAGGCAAGTATACACAATTGCAGTGGTTGAAAACAGTGAAATTAAATTGAATTTTACAAACAAATAGGCATTCGGCCCAATTGGTCTATGTCAGTATTTAAGCTCCACGTGAACCTCCTCCTACCCTATTTAATCTCAGCAATACCAGCGACTGACAAAAGTGTACTCAAAACTGCAGTGTAGAAGTCAACACAAGATGACACCATTTTTCTGGCCTAAGAAATCATGATTTTGTATATCCTCAGAATAAGTCGACCACCTTTTCAACCATGATATGTTGAGCTCACATTAGTGATCAGCTTCAATTTGTTACCCCATAATTGGATACTTTATTTGTCAGTACCTTACATGTATATTTATTAGTCACAAGTAACCTTACGTTAACACTGCAATGAAGTTACTGTGAAAATCCCTTCAATCGCCTCTCCCCGCCGGTTCGGGCACACTGAGGGAGAATTTAGCATGGCCAATGCACCTAACCGGCACATCTTTTGGAGTGTGGGAGGAAACCGGAGCATCCGGAGGAAACCCATGCAGACGTGGAGAGAATGTGCAGACTCTGCACAGTGACCCAAGCCACGAATTGAACCCAGGTTCCTGCTGCTGTGAGGGAGCAGTACTAACCACTTGCCATTGTGCCACCCACCTACAATGGGGCATAAGGGTTCAAGTCAGTGATATGGGCTATGTTGTGATTAAGAGTGGGAGTTTAAGAAATGCCTACTCTTTGCCTCAGATGCCGATGACATTTCAAAATGGTGGGCATTCAAACCAAGCCAGTGGTTCACTTTTATGCTCAGTGTATGTCAACCCATATTCTTGGAGGGATTTTGAGGCTTCAAAGGTCTACTTATACATCAGTTTCTGCAGAAGGCAAATTCATTGAATTCTACTGAGAGGAAGGCTGCTCAGCCCATTGTGCCTTTGCTGGTTCTTTGTAAGAGCTATTCATTCCAGCCCCCTGCTCCTTCCCCATACCTTGCAAATTTGCACTTTTGAAAGTTATTCTTAATTCGATTTTCAGACAGTGCATTCCAAAACTCATTGCACAAAAGCCCCTTTCCAATCTCCTTAAATCCATGCCCTCTTCTTATTGACCCTTCTGCAAGCGGGAAGTGTTTCTCTTTATTTACTTGATCAACATCCCCCTGAATGAGTGACATTATAAAGTTTCCCCATAACCTTTTCTGTCCCAGGGTAAACAACTTCAGAGTCTCTCTCTACATCACTGGAATGCTTGCATCCTTCCTAACACTTTGGTAAATTGGTTCCACTCCCACACCACCATCAGCTTGAGATCCTTCCTCAAGTGTGATGACCAGAATTGGGATACAATACTCCAAATGAGATTTAATCAATGATTCATAAAAGTTACAAATTTAGGAGCAGCAGTAGACCATTCAGCCCATTGAGCCTACTCCATCATTCAATACAATCATAATCGATCATCTAGTTCAATGTCGATTCCTTTAAGTATTTTGTAGGTTTCAATGAAATCACCTCATTTTGCAAAATTCCCAGGCCCAGTTTGCCCAGTCTCTCTCCATAAGACAGTTTCACCAGCCCTGGAACAAGTGTGGTGAACCTTTGTTGCACTCCCTCTATGACAATAATATCCTTTCTGAGGTATGGGGGATTAAAACTGCACACAGTACTCCAGGTACAGTCTAAGCAAGCTTCTATACAATTGAAGCAAGACCTCGATACTCCTACACTCAAATCCTCTTGTCATAAAGGCTAACATTCCATTAGTCCTGCTAATAACTTACTAAACCTGTTTGTAAGACCGTAAGACCATAAGACATAGGAGCAGAATTAGGCCACTTGGCCAATCAAGTCTGCTCCACCGTTCAATCATGGCTGACATTTTTCTCATCCCCATTCACCAACCTTTTCCCCATAACCCCGATCCCCTTATTAATCAAGAATCTATCTATCGCTGTCTTAATGACCTCAACTCCACAATCTTCTGTAGCAAAGAATTCCACTCTCTGGCTGAAGAAATACTTCCTCATCTTTGTTTTAAAGGATTGTCCCTTTAGCCTGCAGTTGTGCCCTCTGGTTCTAGTTTTTCCTACTAGGGGAAACATCCTCTCAACATCCACTCTATCCAGGTCTTGCAGTACCCTGAAAGTTTCAATAAGATCCCCCCCCATCCTTCTAAACTCCAAAGAGTAGAAACCAGGAGTCTTCAAATGTTCCTCATATAACAAGCTCTTCATTCCAGGGATCATTCTTGTGAACCTCCTCTGGACCCTTTCCAAGGCCAGCACATCCTTCCTTAGACATGGGGCCCAAAACTGCTCACAATACTCCAAATGAGATCTGACCAGAGCCTTATACAGCCTCAGAAGTACATCCCTGTTGTTATATTCTAGCCCTCTCGAATGAATGTTAACATTGCATTTGCCTTCCTAACTGCTGCACGTTAACCTTAAAAGGATCTTGAACAAGGACTCCCAAGTCCCTTTTTATTTCTGATTTCCTAAGCATTTCCCCATTTAGAAAATAGTCTATGCCTCCATTCCTTCCTCCGAAGTGCATAACCTCACACTTTTCCACATTGTATTCCATCTGCCACTTCTTTGCCCACTCTCCTAACCTGTCCAAACCCTTCTGCAGCCCCCCCTTTCCTCAATACTACCTGTCCCTCTACATATCTTTGTATCATCTGCAAACTTAGCAACAGTGCCTTCAGTTTCTTCCTTCTTCCAAATTGTTAATGTATATTGTGAAAAGCTGTGTTCTCAGCATCGACCCCTGAGGCACACCACTAGTCACCAGCTGCCACCCTGAAAAAGACCCCTTTATCCTCAGCACTGCACGGAGGAACTATTGCTCCCCCACCCCCCAGTATCTAAAATGGATAATCAATTAGCAATCAAGATAGCACTACCTGCCTGATACTCTTAGACTGCCTGGCAGTCACCTATTCCCTCTCTGCCTGCTCACTCCTAACCTGTGTGACTACCTCCCTAAATTTGCCAGCCTCACGGATGCACCATAGTGACTCCTGCCACAACCCCGCGGTTCAAGCTTCTGCAGTCGGTGACACCTCCTGTTGATGTTTTTGTCTAGGTAGGACACATGGTAAATCCATGACTCCCACATCATTCTCATTTGCCTCAAAGCCACAATTCTATTGTCTTTCTCTAAAATCTAATGCGCTGGAGGTTCTGCTTTTAATGTATCTGTAGTAGATATTTCTGGCACCTTGCTAAATTGTTGTTTTAAAAGTTCTATTCCTGGATCAGGATGCAGTGATCAACCTGAAGTCTGTCCAGGAAATTGCCAAAGACCTGGGCTTTCAATGGACTATTGTGGCCTGTGAGCTGGGCTTCACCAGGACAGAAATCAGCCGCTTTCGTATCACCTCTATGCAGAAAAGAGTGCAAGCAAAGAAAATGTTAGAGAGCTGGTATGTCCAAAGTTCCATCACAAAAACAAGTAGTCTTAAGGTTTTGTATTTCACTTATTATCTCCTAATGCTCTAAAATTCATATAATTTCTACTCCTGTGCACAACTGTTCAAACCTGCAGACAATTAACCCAATCTCCCAGCCTGTGGTGGAAGAATCAATCCAGTATGGTCTTTACATTCAAGCCAGTTTATTGTCAGACACTTCCTCAATGTTACTAACCTACAAGACGCTCTCACAGCAAAGTGTTCCAGCTGTCTATATTTGTCACATTTTTAACTAGCAATTCTTTTAACAAGGTAACTGTCACATACTGTCATTATATTGACACTTGGGTGCATGATAACTGGATGATGTCCTTTTGCCCCTCTCAATATGTGCCCCACTACAATGAAGTCATAGAATCATAGAGGTTCACAGCATAGAAACAGGCCCTGTGGCCCAACTTGTCCATGCTGCCTCTTTTTTAATCTCTAAGCTAGTCCCAATTGCCCGCGTTTGGCCCATATCCCTTTACACCCATCTTACCCACGTAACTGTCTTAACACTTCTTAAAAGACAAAATTGTACCCACCTCTACTACTACCTCTGGCAGCTTGTTTCAGACACTCACTACCCTCTGTGTGAAAATAATGCCCCTCTAAACCCTTTTGTACCTCTCCCCTCTCACCTTAAACCTATGCCGTCTAGATTTAGACTGTCCTGTCTTTGGGATTTTTGAAGTGTAATCAATGTTCTCATTCAAGCTAATTCCCACTAGATTGCTGACCAATCAGCTTCCTTCCCTGATCCCAGTGTTGCCTGATATCGAAAATAGTTCCCTGTTCTGAACCATGCAGTTTCCTCCCAGATCCATACTCATTCTTACTGAGATTCTGCGTTTGAATCCCTCCAGGGTCATTTCTGCTCCTCCCCATTACTTATCCAAGTCACGGTAACATCCTGTGTGACTGTAACAAAAGGAAACTTTCTCTCCTTGTCCTTCTCGAGTTGTATGCTGTGTTTGACATAGTTTGATTGGACTATCCTCCTCCACTGCCGTCCAACTGGCTGGGACTGTTCTCACCCAGTTCTGTTCTTGTCTATCTAATCACTGGCAAAGGCTTCTCTTCCTGCTCCTACACTGTTACTTCTGGACTCCCCCAAGGATCTATATCTCATCCACATGCTGCCCCTTGCAAAATTAACCAAAAACACAGCATCAAGTTCCACACATACATTGATAACATCCAGCTTCACCTCACAGCCGTCTTTCTCAATTACTTTCACTGTTATCAGACTGTTTATCCAACATTCAATACAGAACGAGCAGAAACTTCAACAACAACTCCTATGTATATAGCACCTGCAGCTGGAATGATTTCAAAATGGGATTGGATGTACACTTGTAGGAAGCTTGCAAGGCTATGGAAATAGAAAGGGAGAAATGGGACTAACTGGAGAGACTGTGGCCAGTTTCAGTGCCCATGACTCGTGTTCTGATGGACAGAGTTTCCCTCTATCTATTCCATCATTTCTTTCAACCATTCTTAAGGACCTCTATTAGATCACTCCTTAATCTTCAAAATTTAAGATAATATAAATTGGGCAACCAGATTCTGACTTAATCTTGACGTAATAAAGATGGTGCAAATGAGGCTTTTAAACAAATGCCCTGCAGAGGGCAGTAGACTTGGCAGAGAAACTGCAGTCCCTGTGCTTGGAGATCAGACACTCGCTGACCATGTGGAGTTACCCTGAGACTCCCCATTCCTTATTACCATACACACCTTAATCAGCTTGAGGGTTGATTCGGTCATTGTGTGTATAGTGTGTGTGCTGCTGGGTTGAACCTGATGGAGACTGAAAGTACGGAGCTGGTATTGTACTGCTCCCAGACACAGGAGAGCACCAATTCTCCCATTCCTGATCTTTTGTTAAAGATAGGTGTCAAGAGAAAGAAAAGATTTGCATTTATATGGCACCTTTTACATCCTTGGAATGTCCGTATAAGGGACTGACTGTGCAAAGGTTCAAATAAAAGAACTGAAATTTATACAGAACCTCAGGACATCTTCAAAGGCCTTTCAGATGAACTACTTCTGAAGGAAAGTCAACAAACGTCAGTGAGATAAATGAATGGATAATCTGAGCTGCAGCTGAAACATTAGACTGGATATTGGTTTTGTCTTTCATCCAGAAGACACTTCAGACACAGAATTGTTAACCCCACTGGTCTGAAAACTCGGCTGTTTTTCTGGAGTGAAACTCGGCTGTTTTTCGGTCAGACCTTGACACTTTGCCAGTTTATGGGAAAATTCCTCCTTACAAATCAAAACTTAAAATGACAAAAAAATTCACAGTTGATCTTGTTAGTTGAACTGGAGCAATCTCCATGGCAACACCTCCACCAATCAGAATCTACTTGCCAATTAATCTGCACTCTCTTCTCATGCAGTATAACTTGTTGTTTTCCCCTGACATTGGTGTTCCTGTGATTGTCCTGATGACTGAAACGTGAAAAACTTTGACAAAGTGTACTTATTCCACAATACTCAAGTTCTGTACTGCCGAATGACTATTTAATAGCTGAAGTCATTAATAAAAGAATGACAAATATCCCCTTTTTAAGAGAAGGGCTCTGATGGCTAAAAACCTTTGTGTTTAGGTATGAAAAATCGTGGAACAATTTGAACAAAACAAAGATGCTGCAAGATGCTCTGGAGAGGGCTGGCCGGAAGGACCTGGCAGATAAACTGCAGTGTCTGCACTGGGGACATCAGAAACTCAGTCACCGTGTGGAGCTGCCTTCAGCTTTCCCATTCCTTATCACCATTTACAAGACCCTGAATAATAGGGAGGCTCTGCAGAAGATTAACCAGCTCAGCCATCAATAAGAAGGAAAAATAACGGTGGTTATCTTTTAACAATGCTCTGTAACCATGACATTAATAAATTTAACATGTTGCTTCTGTTTTATAAATCTGTGATTGCATGAGAGATGCAGTAAAAACAGTAACCTTTACCAGTACTTTGGTGTCTTCTTTCTCCACTATTTCGAAACCTATCTGATTCTTTTTGCTCCTAATGGGCCATGACTCGAGGCACTGTACACTTACTATGTGCTGTGCCTGATAACAGACACCTCAGGCAGGGTACCTGAGATTGTGTCAGAGGATCCTGCAGTGGCTCACAACTCAATTCCCCCATCCTCCCTATTTAAAAAGTTACATGGGTATGATGGGTATGCGGGCAATTGGGATTAGCTGAGGGGTTTTAAAAAAGGGCAGCATGGACAAGTTGGGCCAAAGGGTCTGTTTTCATGCTGTACACCTCTATGACTCTACATTCTATCAACATATACCACATAGTGCTGAGTTCTACCACATTTCAGAATTAAAAAGTATACATTGGGAATTAAGATCACCAGTAAAACTTGTCCAAACTGAAAATGGAACTCCAGCATTACTGATGCCAATATTCCTGATTTTTACTGGAAATTTAAGAATTTGAAGTGTATTCCAAGTTAGCAGCTGTGCCTTTCGACCTGATGAGGCCTCAATTCCCTGGTCTTGCATATGGAAGATAACAAGGCTTTGAAAGTGGATGTAGATCTGCAAGGCTCTTTGCTAGCTTTATTTGCCCAAATGAGAGGTTGATTAACTTGGAAGGCTGGTTTGTGATGCAGAGTGATGCCAACAGTGTGGGTTCAATTCCCATACTGGCTGAAGTTATTCATGAAGGCCCCACCTTCTCAACTTTGTCCCTTGCCTGAAATGTGGTGACCCTCAGGTTAAATCACCACCAGTCAGCTCTCTCCCCAAAGTGGAGAGCAGCCTATATCTTTTTGGAGCCTCCTTATGTGCTCTTCATGTCTTAATTTCCTACTTATCTACGTGTCATCAGCAAATTTGGTAGCCATCCCACCCATCCCTTCATCCAAATTATTGATGTAAATTGTAAACAGTTGTGGTACCAGTACTGATACCATGAGGCACATAGCTCATTACATCTTGCCAACCTGAAACTAAATCACTTTTGGAATTATCTTAGAAGTATTGAGAGTTTTTTTTAAGGTTCAGGAGTGCACAGTGAAGTCTTGAAGTAGAAGACTCACCCTTTTAAACACATTTTGGTGTACAACTGAGCAATCCCCAGTAGCTAACTATTTTTCAGACGACTGAGCCATTGCCTCACTGTAAGCCTCTGAGTCATTCTATTGAATTTGTTCAGACTATTAAACCAAGGTATTGGAATCTGTAAAAACTGCTGGCACCTTTGGTTTTTCACCATTTTAATTTAAAAGTGGGCAGCGCTAGGAAAGGAAAGTTTCTAAGGGTTGGAAATCAGATAAACTGCACGAACAAAAACCATAATGAATGGTGCAAAAAACTAAGAAGTCATTGTCATTATTAATACAAACTTCATTGAAATAAATCAAAGATTATATTTGAGTTGAGAATAATTCTTGCACACACTGCCACGTCTTCTCTCAGGGTGTGTCAGGTTTTGAGAAATCCCTTTGTGCTTGTTCTGTGTATAATGTTCTTTCTGTTTGCGAAGAACAAGTGATGTGTCTTAATATTTATAGCTTTTAGTACATACAAATGCATCACACTGTGAGCCTGACTGACAATCTTACAATTGATTGTCTGCATAACTTTAAATAAACTTTACTTAAGTACACTGAGGATTGTTTAGCAAATGTTGTCCAATCACGGAATCATATCTAATGTTGGACTGTGTTTTGAGTTTTATAAGCATGGGCTGGTTGGGTACGGTCTGCACATTGCCCATTTTGAACAGTGGAAGGGATATTGGTCAGATTGGAAAGAGATCATTGCTAACAGCGCTAACCACCAGCAAAAACACACACCCGAACACGTGCAAACTTCTGAACATGCCTAAAGCTGTCAGTCACCCTTGGCCCTGAAAAGTTCCTCAGGCTACCTTGGAAGGGTAGGGTATCTTGAATATTTGGGCTATTTCATGCAGTAGCAACATGACTAGTATTCACCACTAATAGGATGCTGCTGTCAAGCCAAAAGGATATCCTGCTATCACATAAATGAGCAACGTGGAATATGCATTTCATTGCCTGTGTGGTACCACATATGGAGAATATACTGATGACTGATTGTATCAAATAGAATATCCTTATAAGACTCAAAACACAGAGTCCAACATTAGATATGATTCCGCCATTGGATAACATTTGTTAAACAAACTAACAATCACAGGCTGTGGGACTTTGGGTTACAGCATTGAATCTCCTGTTGAGGCATTACCTGTTCCTCCTTGATCCGCTGTCCCTGGCTGAATCAGTCTTAGGCACTGTTAGCAATAGATGAACGAGGTGCAGAAGAGGGAGGAGTGAGTGGAGGAAGAGAGGGTGATAGTGGAGAACAGAGACTGAAGATGAAGAGAGGGAATTGAAGACAGAGAGTGAAACAAATTGTTCTGTTTTGTAACTGGTCGGCGCCTGTTCTGCGCTGTAATGTTCTATGTTCTATGTTCTATGAAACAGGTGACAACAAAGTGTAAGGTTGAAACCGAAATAGGGACAAATATCACTAGGTGTTTCACAGTCTTCTGTCTTACTTTCAATTTCCATTCTGTACTGAAAACATCTCCTTCAATAAACCTGTTGTGTATTACTTAGAATCTATGTGTAATCCACATTTTTTTTGTTAAAAAGCCCACAACACCTAACAGAATTAGGACGTTACAATGTATTACAAAGATAATATCCAGGTGGACACAAGAATAGGAAGAGGTCAATCAGCCTATTCCATTATTCAGTTAAGTTATGGATGATCTTTACCTGAATTCCAATCATCTACTTTGGTTCTGCCACCTTTAATATCCTTCATAACTAAAATGTAGCAATCTCAGGTGTGAAATTTTCAATTGACCCCCCCTGCCACCCCACCCCCCCTGCCACCCCACCCCCCCCCCCCCCCCCAGCAGCCTCAACAGCTCCAGGGGCAGAGATTTCCAAATCTCCACTCCCATTGATGTGAAGGACAATTTCCTGATATCGCTCCTCATTCTGGAGTAGAAAGGGTTAACAGACGGGACACATATGCTAAATGATGCAGATGATAGATTAGACCCTCAAGAGAGATGAATTGCAATCAGCCCTTGAACGTGTGAATAAATAAACCACCAAAGACAGACTCAGAAAATGTGGAACAGTTTGATGTTGGGAGGTGAAAGGACCTACGCTAAGGGCAGAAATATGTGACTACCCCCAACTAGCAACATTGTGGCAATGGGTCAGAGACATGTGGAATCAACTTCATCCCAATATTGTCACAAAATCATTTCTAAAATGTGGAATATTCAACATACACAATAGTCCCAAGGCTGATTACTTGTGGAATGATGAATGAATGAAAGAATGGTCTTTTTTGAAACCAAGTCAAGCACACATGCCCTCAAAGACTGGCCTCAAAAGTTTGAATTTACACAAGTATACATGTATAGACAGAAGAGTTTGATAGATTTCCACATTGAATAGATCTATGACAGTGGGCCAGATTCTCCCATCCCAGCATGCACGTTTTTTGGTATGTTGGGTTGGGAGATGTATGTCAATCATTTTGCAGGATTCACACATGCATTCCTGACCCATAGCTGGAGAGCAGGGGTATTTGGGACCGGCAGGAAAATAAGGTGATTTAGATCTATTTTAAATGTCATTATTGGGCCCGGGATTGAATTCTCTGGCCTGATAGCATCTCCCACCCTGCCAGGAGTATTTCACTCTGGCGGGCTTTAGAGCAACTCCACGCTTGTGGGGAAGTAGCAGGTGACCCCATTGGAGTGAAGTGGGGAGGCAATTGGGGCCCCCCATGGGGTCAGGAGTCGTGGATGGTGCCCCCTGGCATGGGCACCCTGGCAGTGCCAGCCTGTGCCCCAGCACTGCCCGGGGCAACGTGCCCGTGCCCAGAGGGCACCCTGGCACTGCCCACCAGTCATCAGGCAGTGCCAAGGAGGTGGGGCTAGGGGGCGATTGGTGGTGGGCCCCACTGCCACTCTGCAGATAGGATCAGTCGGGGCTGAGGTCTACGGCGGACAGGGGATCTGCCTCCCGGGAAGGCGGGGGGGGGGGGGAGGGTCAGCAGGGAATCGTTTGGAGGGCCGCTGGAGATTGCAGTGCTCCGAGACAGGCGTTGGGGCTGGCCTGGGCATGCTTGTGCGGGCTGCAATTGGGCCATGGGGGTATTATGAGGGGCAGCAGTCTGAGTGTCCTGGGCTGGCCAGCAGACTATAGTCTGCCAGTTCGGGGTCACTGCGCATGCACAGAGTCACAAAGCTGTCAGACTGTAGCACGAATAGACCCTGCCTCTCCCAAGCTTTTAATGAAATTCACAATTGAGACCTCTGCAGTGCACGAAGTGTGGGATATTCAAGTCTGAACTCCCACTGAAAAAGCAATGTGATTTACACCATTTTTCCTGCCAATTCAGCACTTAGAATTTTTTTGGGAGAATCAAGGCCCAGTGAGTTTTATTTTGAGTGTTTAGACAAGACAAAATACTTTCTAGAGCCACCGCAGTAGAATGAAGTTGTGAGTTTTTGTAATATTTAAATTCACTTTGTTTTCCAGATCTTGAACTCAGGTCAAACTAAGATATTAAGGTCACAAAGTGCCTCAGCAGGCCAGGCAGTATCTGTGGAGAGAGGAACAGTTAACATTTTGAGTTGAATATGGTTCTTCTTCAGAACTGAAGGAAGATAGAAATTTGATGGGCTTTATGTTGTTGAAAGGGGGAGGGGGAAAATGAGAGGGAAGGTCTGGGATAACGTAGAGGGCAGGGGAGGTTAAATGACAAAGGTGAGATGGAATGAAAATTAATAGGATTGGGAATGGCTTTAGTAAAGAAACAAAGCATCGGTCCAGAACGTGTTAAACTGCAGAATAAGGAACAGTTTGGATGAAAGCAAAAATATGAGAAACAAGATTCAATAAAGCAGAAAAGGCTGAATTAAAATGGAGAGATTAAATGGCAATGATATTATCAAAGTTGCAAGCTCTGTCTTGCTTAAGCCCTGATAGACATTTTGATGGTTTATCAGATCACTCAGTTCAAGGGCAATTAGGGACTGACAATAAATGATGATCCAGCCAGCAATTCTCACATCCCACAAGAAGCATAAAGGAAATGCCAACAGTTCAGAAGGAGGCAATTCAGCCTATCAAGTCTGCACTGACTCTCTGAAAGAACATCTTACCCAGACCCACCTCCCTGCCCTATCCCCATATATCTGTATATTTACCATGACCAATCTAACCTACACATCTTTGGACACTAAGGGGCAATTTAGCACGTCCAATCCACCTAACCTGAACATCTTTGGAGCGTGGGTGGAAACCGGAGCACCTGGGGAAAACCCACGCAGGCATGGGGAGAACGAGGAAGCAGCTAGTCGTCTTGTGGACAGGCGGTATACCTGTGACAACCTTGCACATGGACTGCACTCAGAACATCTTCTGTCCAGTTTCTACATTATTGAGTACACAGCAGCCGAGGGACTGATTGGTACTGACACTGCGGAGAGAAAGAACCATCTCAAAAGTGGATTGGTGGGGCGTTGGAGCACTGTGAGGACACAAACAGTATGAAATGGAGGGAATGCCATTACTAGGGCAATACACATTGCTCCTCACACATGTGGGAGCCCACATAAAAATCAATAGTTGTCTTCCAGCCATGAACCTTATTAGAAGAACAATCATTTTGTTTGAAGTGCTCATGTTGTAATATCCTAGCATGTGGAAGTGAACTCTGACCTCACCCTCCTTACAGGGATCTTCACATTATCCTGAGTCATGGACAGAAAGAATTCAACACCAGTTACAAACAGGGTCAATTTATTGGCCTTTTGTTTTACATAAAACATATGGGTACATAAGAACAACTATCTCAAAAGCTCCAAAAATAGATCTTTCTAAAACAAAACAGTTGATTTAAGTGATATCAGAAGCATTTGTTTTATTAATATGAGATGTTCAGCAGGCTGATGCGATTTCAATGACACAAGAATCTGCTCACCAAATCTGAGGCTGATCATTACTTACAGATTCTGTCAGTGCACATCTTGATCAGTGCCAGGAAATGAAACAACATCTTACAGAAAAAGTAAATGACTAGCAATGCAGGGAGTTTCCAACCCTGGCGCTTTGTGTTGACTGGATGAATCCTTTCTCTTTCAGCTCACTTGGTCGATCTCCTGTATACAGTTATTTTGCATAGAAAACTGACTATTTCCACAGTTTCATTTAGCTCCGGTTAAAATTGACAGTGTGCAATGTAACTTTATGGGAAGGTACATTTACACAGAAAGCTTGCTCGCCCCAGGTACAGTGGGCGAGGGAACAGAGGCCTTTCATCATATTACATGGAGACAGCACAGTCGGGTGGGTGGTGGTATTGATCCCACTGCTGTGGGGAGTGGGAGAGCTATAGTTCAGACAGTGAAAAATACAGTGTAAGTGTGTCCTCGCAGGAAAGGAAGGATCTCCAAGAAAGTCAATTTTCTGGTTAAACGTTTAGTAAGAACAAGCCCTCTTGGGTGTTTACTTTTTGGAAAGTTTTCCCTCATCTGCCCACAAAAGAGAAGCTCTTGAGGAAACGAGCCCAAAGTGTCACTGCTTTCGAACAGGCATTTTCCCCAGTGACAGTTCTCACGTTAGCTTTGTAATTGTTTGCAAGTTATACCTACTTTACTGAGGGAAGAGGGAACTGGTTCAAATGGCATTCTCGTAGTGAAGGGTGGCATAAACTGTGCCTCCCGACTCAGACCAATTTATAATTCAATTGAAGGTGGCCATTACAAAAGGGTCAAAAGCTTACTCTCTGTACAGGCCTTTTCTCAATGTTCTGATGCTTAATGTTTGAGCCTTCAAGCTTCTTTTTCATACACAGTAACATTAAATGTAATGGTGACACCAGTATGTAATATTATGGTGACAAACGTAACAAAAGACTTCGATTTACTCCTCCACCAAATCAAATTTTTTTAAAAAATTACTAGCCATTTCTGGATTAGGACAATACTCATTAATTTAAAACCCGTGTCTCTCATCTACAGAAATCAACCTTTGAGAATAGATGAGAGGGTTGTTCCATTTTCTATTTACTCCTCAGCAAATAAATGAATTAACTTCACCTCAGACACGACACTATACACAAAGGCCATGCATAAATGACTCAACATCTCTGTTAACACTCAACATTTACAATAATGTCCCTTAAGAATCCCAACAAAAGTGAACCCATCCAACAGAATCACTCAGACAGTCCTGGTAAACAGTATTTATTTAACACAGTAAATTATCAAGACTGAGAGAAAATGTTTCTTGTTATAAACTTTCAAAAGTTGAATAGATTGGTAATTCGGGAAGTGCAAACTATTCCAAATGCAGCTGCAAACAGAGCCTGTGTTAGTTCGTCAGATTGACATCTTAAGCTGATTCTTTCCCACACTTCAAATAGAAATATTACATTTCACATGCTTACTAATACAGTTGAAGTGACAGGTAATAGTTTAGAATGATTACAGCCTACAGGGTTGAACAGCATTTTCCTTTGCTCATCATCTACCTAACCACCCATTAATCTACCTCTCTAGCCATGCACCATCTATTTGCCTAACCATTCTCTCATCTAATTATACTGTCTATTGTACATCTATCTCCACATGTTCATCCATCTTTCTTTCCAATAATTTATTTGGGCATTCATCCATATATTTGCCTTTCCATTTATTTGTACAACTATTCATCATCTTTCTGTCCATTTATACTTACATCAATCTGCACATGCAGCCACTCATCTCTCTCTCCACCCAACAGTCTCCCCATGCTTCCTTCTATCTCATTGTTATTTATCACTTATCTCTCCATGTGTCAATCTGTCCATGTGACCAACCACCAACTGTGCATTCATCTATCTATCATTTATCTGTCTCTGTCAATTTTTCTATCCATCCAAATAAAGCTTCCCATTCATCTTCCCATCTATCTGTCCATTCAACAGTCATCTATCCATTTTTCCATTTATCCATCCATCTAACCATCCATCGTTTACTTGTTTATCCATCACCCTATCTCATTGTAATATCTATTCACCTGTGTTACTTCATCAGATTGACATCTTAAGCTGATTCTTTCCCACACTTCAAATAGAAATACCATATTTCATGTGCTTACTAATTTGCTCAAGTGACAGGTAATAGGTTGGAATGATCACAGTTAACAGGGTTGAACAGCATTTTCCTTTACTCATCATCGACCTATCCACCCATCCATCTACCATCAATTATCCATCTATCCACCATTGGTTAATGCAATAATTTGTCAATTTGTCCCAAACACACACCTTTGTACCTTCCCACCCAATATCAATTCAGATGTCTGCCCATTCACAAGATAGCTATCCTACAACTCACTCATCCACTCACCACCCGACCAGTGACTCATCCACCTATCCAACCTTCCCGCATTCACCCGAGCATCCATCCACCCGTGTCACCACCTTCACTGACCCATCTACCTGTTCTATCCATCTGCCTTCTGTCCATCCATCCACCCACCTGTCCAACAATCTCCTTGTCCAATTATCCACTTATCTATCTGTCCATTCTCATCCATATGCGAACATACAAAATAGGATAAATGGGCCATTCGACTGCCTCTTATCTATTTATCTGCCTGTCACCATCTGATAGTCACTTATCCATCCATTTATCTGTGGTACTTATCAAGCCATTTGCATTTAACAACCTTCTCCACATGTTCACCTATCTTTCTGTTCATTCAAACACCAATTATATGTCATGCTATCCATTCATTTATTTCTCCACACAGCCACCACTCATCAATCCATCCATCCTCCCATTTACCTTCCACCCATTTAGCATGTGTTTATTCATGACACAACCTTTCAACACATCCATCCATCACCTTGTCTTGCTGTCAGACTTGCTGAGTTTTTCTAACATTTTCTGTTTTTATTTCAGATTTCCAGATCCGCGATATTTTTATTTATTACCTATAAGTCCTTCCGTCTTCTCTGTCCATCTGGTCACCACACAGAAGAACTTAAGAACATTAGAACTAAGAGCAATAAGCCATTCAACTCCTCCAGCCTGCTCCACCTTTCTATATGATCATGGCTGATCTCATCTTGGCTTCAACTCCACCTTCCTGCCCGCTGCCTATAACCTTTCATCCCTCTACTAATTAAAAATGTATCTACCTCCTCAAATTTGTTTAGTGTTCCAGCATCCACGGTACCCTGGGATAGAGAATTCTACAGATTCACAATACTTTGAGTGGAGTAATTCCTCCTCATTTCTGTTTTAAATCTGCCACCCCTTGGGCTAAAACTATGGTCTTTCATTCTAGAATGTCCAACAAGAGGAAACATCTACTCTACATCACCCCTGTCAATCCCCATTAGCATCTTATATACCTCAATTAGGTCTCCTTTCATTCTTCTAAACTCTAGCCGATGTAGGCCTAAACTGCTCAATCTCTCATGAATCTGTCTATCAAACCAACAATACATTTGTCCAATCATCAATCTGTGCATCTATAGAAAATATATTTGTTTATCTATCATTTCTGTGTCCATCCACCATCTATTATTTTTCTATATATCTTAATCGGTAACAACCATTCTTTGAATAATCCTATCTGTCCATCCATCCACTTTCTTATGTTCATCCATCCATTTATCAACTACATAACTGGCCATCTATCCACTTGTCTATCTGTACATCTATCCATCTATATGACACCCATTCACTAATATGTCAGTCCATACAGCCACCATCATTGACCTATCCTTTCATTCAATAGTCTATCTGTCATCTGTCCGACCAACCATCCTCTCATCTGCGTTCACTCATCTATTTGTGCCTATCTAACACCTATCAGTCCATCAATGGGGAGACAGATGATGGTGTGGTGGTGATGAAATTGGACATTACCGGTCCAAACATCCAGGCTAATTAATACCCTGGAAACAGGGTTCAAAATCTCACCAGGGCAACTGGTGGAATTTGAATTCAATAAATCCAAACAAAATCCAAAAATTGAAAGCTGGTCTCAATAATGATGACCATGAAACTATCATCAACTGTTGTAAAAGCCCATCTGGTTCACTAATGTCCCTTTCGAGAAGGAAATCTGCCTTCCTTGCTTGGCCTGACCTACATGTGACTCCACAGTACTTAAGAATCAACCACAGCAATGTGGTTGATTCTTAACTACTCCCTGTAATGGCCTAGTAAGCCACTCAGTTTAAGTGTAGATATGGGCGGGCAATAAATGCTGGCCCAGCCAGCCATGCCCATATCCATGAATTAATTTTTTAAAACATCTATCCACACATCTAATTGTCCCACCCATCCACTATCTGTCGGCCCTCTCAAACAGCCATTGATTGGTGCATTCAAAGAACAAAGAAAATTACAGCACAGGAACGGGCCCTTCGGCCCTCCAAGGCTGCACCGGCCATGCTGCCCAACTTAACTAAAACCCCTTACCCTTCTGGGGACCATATCCTTCTAATTCCCATCTCATTCATGTACTTGTCAAAATGCTCCTTAAAAGTCACTACTGTATCCGCTTCCACTACCTCTGCTGGCAATGAGTTCCAGGCACCCACTACTCTCTATGTAAAAAATCTGCTTCGTACATTTCTTTTAAACCTTGCCCGTCACACCTTAAATCTATGTCCCCTAGTAATAGACTCTTCCACCCTGGGAAAAAGCTTCTGACTATCCACTCTGTCCATGCCTCTCATAATCTTGTAGACTTCTATCAGGTCTCCCCTCAACCTCCTTCACTCCAGTGAGAACAAACCAAGTTTCTCCAACCTCTTCTCATAGATAATGCTCTCCATACCAGGCAACATGCTGGTAAATCTTTTCTGTACCCTCTCAAAGCCTCCACATCCTTCTGGTTGTGCGGCAACCAGAATTGAACACAATATTCCAAGTGTGGCCTAACTAGGGTTCTATAAAGCTGCAACATGATTTGACAATTTTTAAACTCAATGCCCCGGCCGATGAAGGTAAACATGCTGTATGCCTTCTTGACTACCTTCTCCACCTGCATTACAACTTCCAGTGACCTGTATACCCAGATCCCTCTGCCTATCAACATTCTTAAGGGTTCTGCCATTTACTGTATATTTCCTATCTGTATTAGACCTTCCAAAATGCATTACTCACATTTGTCCAATTAAACTCCATCTGCCATCTCTCCACCAAAGTCTCCAACTGATCTATATCCTATTGTATCCTCTGATGGTCCTCATCGCTATCCGCAAATCCATCAAATTTTGTGTCGTCTACAAATTTACTAATCAATCCAGTTACATTTTCCTCCAAATCATTTATATAAATTACAAACAGCAAAGGTCCCAGCACTGATCCCTGAGTAACACCACTTGTCACAGCCCTCCATTCGCACCCTTCCACTACTACCCTCTGTCTTCTTTCACTGAGCCAGTTTTGTAACCACCTTGCCAGCTCACCTCTGATCCCATACGAATTCACCAGTCTGCCATGAGGGACCTTGTCAAAGGCCTTACTGAAGTCCATGTAGACAACATCCACTGCCCTACCCTCATCAATCATCTTTGTCACTTCCTCGAAAAACTCGATTAAGTTCATGAGACACGACCTCCCCTTCACAAAACCATGTTGCCTCTCACTAATATGTCTACTTATTTCCAAGTGGGAATAAATCCTGTCTCAAAGAATCCTCTCCAATAATTTCCCCACCACTGATATAAGCCTCACCGGCCTGTAAATACCTGGATTTTTCTTGCTACCCTTCTTAAACGAAGGAACAATATTGGCTATTCTCCAATCCTCTGGGATCTCCCCTGTAGCCAGTGAGGATACAAAGATTTCTCTCAAAGCTCAGCAATTTCCTCCCTTGCCTGTCTCAGTATTCTGTAGCATCAGGCCCTGGAGACTTGTCTAATACAATGTTTCTCAAGAACCCCAATACCTCCTCCTTTTTGATCTCAACATGACTCAAACTATCTACACATCCTTTCCTAGACTGATCATCCACCAAGTCCTTCTCTTAGGTAAACACTGATGCAAAGCACTCATTTAATACCGCGCCCAATTCCTCTGGTTCCACACATAGATTTCCTCCCTTGTCCTTGAGTGGGCCAACCCTCTCCCTGGCTACCCTCTTGCTCTTTCTATATGTGTAAAAAGCCTTGAAATTTTCCTTAATCCTGCTGGCCAATGCTTTTTCATGATCCCTTTTAGCTCTTCTTACTCCTTGGTTAAGAGATCTTTACTTAAGAGAAAGAGAGATCTTTGCTTAAGTTTCTTTCTACTTTCCTTGTATTCCACACTTGCTTTGTGTGTTCCCAGCCTCCTAGCTTTGAAAAATGCTTCATTTTTCTCTTTGACATTCGTTCCATCACCAATCTATCTACCCATCATGTTACCCATTTACCTGCCCACGTATACATCTTCTATTTGCTGTCCCTCCAATATGTATTTATCACCTCATCGCCCATCTGTGTCTCCACCTAACCATCTTGCCATCCAGAATCATAGCACCCTTACAGTGCAAAAGGAGGCCATTTGGTCTATTGAGCCTGCACCAACAACAATCCCACCTAGGTCCTATCTCTGTAATCCCATGTATTTACTCTCCTAATCCCCCTGACACTAAGGGGTAATTTAGCACGGCCAATCAATCTAACCCGCAAATCTTTCAAAAACCAGAGCACCCAGAGGAAACCTACACAGACATGGGGAGAACATGCAACTCCACACAGGCAGTCACCATGTTGAACTGAACCCATGTCCCTGGTTCTGTGAGGCAGCAGTGCCAACCACTGCGCCACATGCCGCCCCATCAGTCACTCTGCACCAATTTATTCATCCACCCAGTAACCATCTATTGTCCTTCCATCTATCAATCTCTGTGCACATCTGTCTACGGACCTGTCCTTCCATACATCTGTCTGCCATTTATCTGTCCAAACATCCCCTGTCCACCCATCTGTCTACACACATGTCCAGACAAATATCAGAACTGACAATTAGGTATTACTGGTTATAACACAATGAGAAAGATCAGGGAAAGAAGACAATTGGAGAGTAGTTTTATTAATTAGAGATAACAAAATGACAGTAGTAAAAAAAAGGCATAAATAACTCAAGGTTATTATTCATTTGGGCTCAAATGAAAGTAAATAAGGGGTCAGTTATACTAATAGAGATTGATGACAGACCACTTAATAGTGGGTGGAAGAAGGAATATGCAAATAAATATGTGAATAAAAAAACAGAATAATAATCATGAGAGATTTTAACTACCCCAAATAAACTGGGAAGAGGTAACAAGAGAGGTGCTGGAGATGGACTCATTTCAAACAGCCCTTTCCCACTGTATACAGAAAGATCCCAACAAGAGAGAAAACAATGCTAGCTCTAAGAATGAAAAACCACAGAATTGTTTTGGTGCAGCAGGAGGCCATTTGGCCCATTGTGTCTGCACCAGCTCTCTGAATAAGCAATTCACCTAATGCCATTCCCACCCTCTCCCCGTAACCCTCCACGTTCTTCCTTTCAGAGCCAATCCAATTCCCTCTTGAATGCCTCGATTGAACCTGCCTCCACCACATTTTCTGACATTCCAAACACTAACCACTCGCTGCATGGACATCTTTTTCCTCCTATCACTTTTGATTCTTTTACTAATTACTTTAAATCCGTGCCCTCTTGTTCCCGATCCTTTCACAAGTGGGAACAGTTTCTCCCTAGCTACTCTGTCCAGACTCCTCATGTTTTCGAATGAGATGAATTAGACCAGCTAACAGAAGCGAGGTTAAACAATATTACTCACGACATTCGAAGGTTTTATGATTGAGAAGGGCATCAGTAAAACAAAGACCAAAACAATAAGTTGAGCAAAGCTAATTTTAAGGGGATGACAATGGAACTGGAAATATTTACTGACAAATGAATAGAGCAGCAGTGGGAAAAATTACACACAAAACAGCAAGAACAAAGCAGTCAGTAATGACACACCATGAATGAATAAAGAAATAAGGTAAAAATTAAAACTCAAGATAAAGGAATAACTAAATTGACAATAAAGGAGAGAATGACAAAGGAGTGATGAAAGGGATAGGAGAGAAGTAAAACAAACAATTAAGAGGTCAAAAAGGAATGATAATGTTAAATTATTAAGGAATATAAGAAGAAAAGTAAAATATTTTAAACACATGAATAAGAAAAGATCAGAATTGGGGCATTAAGAGATATATACCTCAGAATCACTGGCAGCAATTGCAAAATGAAAGAAATATTAAATGATTATCCTAAATGAGACTGTCTGGTCTCCCCGTGGACTGTTTCTTGGCAGCGGGATGCATTTCTGCCATTGCCTGGTGGTGGGATCGTCTGGTCCCGCTGTTGTCAGTGGGATTTCCCATTGAATCCACCCCACATTATTAGGAAACCCGGAGTCGCACTGTCAGTGGGACGGAGAATCCCGCCAACATGAACAGCCAGAAGATCTCTGTATTTGCTAATGGGAGCTAATGTAGAGGACATGACATAAGAAGACGTGAAAGAAGATGCCCAGAATTTTCCAGTCGTTCGCACCCTGCCGCTGCTGCAAGTAAAGGTGGAGAATTTGGTGCTCAATCAAATCTCAATTCACAGCATTGGGACCAGAGAATCCCACCAGTGTGAACAGCCGCAAAACCCTGCATGGAATATAAACATTTCAGATAGGAAGTGGGGAGAGGCAAGTAATTGATGTACAAGTGAAACTTAGAGAGCATAAAACCTGATCCTCTGCACATATTAACCAAAACTTAGGGAACAGAGCAGATATACTATTATAGATACTTAAAAGTCCATTAGAATAGGGAATAGTAACAAAGGGCTGGTGCAATTTCTATATCTAAAAAGGCAGATAGAACAAGCTGGAGGAATGACATCGACTAATTACTTTCATGTTAATAAGAATGATAATAGAATGCTCATTCAAAAGTGCAAAAGTATAACAGCAGAGTTTTTGAAAAGGAAGATGATGCTTGATTAATCTTGTTGAAATCTCAGAAGCAGTAACACAAAGAGTAGATAAGGGTGATGCAGTAAATGTAATATATTTGATTTCCAAGAGGTCTTTGATAAAGTACCACATGACTCATGGTCAAAGTCAGACCGAGTGGAACCAGGGAATAGGCAGTTACCTGGATTGACAAAAGGCAGAACGTTGCAAGCAGTTGGATAATTAGCTTAGTAACACTATCTATAAGTATAGATAATGAGGAAAAATGATTATCTCCTTACATAATGAATTAAGTTTTATCACAATTGCCTTATCAAAAGCTATATAACTTTGCAGAATTTCTATGGGATATGGGGGTGAAGGGGAAATCAGGATATTGAATTTGATGATCAGCCATGATCAAAATGAATGATGGAGTGGCTCGAAGGTCGAATGGCCTACTCTTGCTTCTAGCTTCAATGTTTCTAGGTTTCCTTAATTCTAACATGGTGATTCTTGAAAGTGAAGTTTTTCAGAGACCGAACCATGTCAAAACCAAAATCAAATTTTTATGACAAGAAATTGTGGAGCATTTTTGTACTTTTACAAAGAGCATTAAGACTCCACTCATTAATTCTCATCTGCATAAATATATGAACAAATAGGAAACCAATCTACAAAATTATCCAGTGTTCAGAAATTGTTGGCTGCTGTTGGACAGCCTACCCTGTAGAACTGGCTCAAGTTTAGAAATAGCCATTTTTAGTAGTGTCTCATGCCTTCATTGTGTTCATGCAGCTGGGATCGCAGCCTAATAAAGAAAGAGAAAAAAACACCTTTCACATCCTCAGGCAGCTCCCAACCTTCACCACCATTTAAGTACTTTTTTTGGAGGTATAATCACTGTCGCTATGTCAGCAACAGCAACCAACCCATGCAAGGCAAATGAGACAAATCTCCAGCTAATCTGTTTGGGTTAAGAAATGGTTCTTGGTTAGGACAGCAAGGAGAACATCGCTGTTGCTCTTTGGATAGTATCATGGGATCTTCTCCATCCACCTGAGAGGGAAGACAGGACCTGGGTTTAACGTCTCCACTGAAAGATGGCACCTCAGACTGTGCAGCACCCCCTCAGTACTGCATTGCAGTGTCAGCCTGGATTGTGTTCTCAAGACTCTGGAGAGGAGGTCACTCGGATTCACCCTGGAAAATCCAAGCCTGTTGTGGGACAGGAATGTTTCTTTTTTGGTTGGTTGCTTTGTATGGGTGAGGATTCTCTTGCTCGCCACTAACATCATCCTGTTGAACAGAATGGTCCAGGTTTGGCTGATTAATAATGTCAGGTGCATAAAAATCCCCCTTGCAATTTGTGGCAAAGAGACACACCACCAAGGGCAGGACGATTTTCCTCTCATTTTACAGTCTAACTGAATTAACATCTCAGTGCAAGTCTCATTATATTGCTGGACTGAATGGTGTTCATGTGAATTAATTTCACCACAATCATTTAAAGTTAGCAATTCATTTTGGAAGGACCCTTAATGGGTCCTGACATATCCCTCAACCTTAAAGGAGTTGTGGGTGGGTCAGGATCCCACTTCTGCAGTGGTAAAATTACTGTTTTAAATGTAATTTTAAAAATTGTTTCTTACTTTTTCTTTCAGCCTCTTTTTGTCTTACTCAATCCAATCTTTCTCTTCCTATTTCTGCATTTAATTTGACTCCAATTCACTCCACTTCATTCAATGCCACTCACTATTTCATTCTCTGAACGGGATTCTCATCCGTTCCCACCTCGCTGCAAGTTAGAAAGGAAAATTGGGCATTTCAAGCGAAACGTCACTCACTGCAGCAGCACCAGACAATCCCAGCTGCAGGAAGGTCAGAGGTTTTCAACATCTATCTTTAAGTTGAATTAGTTAAGAACCTGACATTCATGGAGGTCTCAGATGGCCTTTATTGTCTGTGCACCATTATCAACATTCTGGGGATTACCACTGACCAGAAACTAAATTGGAATAGCCAGATAAATACTATGACCACCAGAGCAGGTCAGAGGCTAGGGATACTGCGGTGAGTAACTCACCATCTGACTCTCCAAAGCATGTTCACCATCTACAACGCATTAATCAGGAGTGTGATGGAATACTCTCCACTTGCCTATGTGAGTGCAGCTCCAACAACACTGAAGAAGCTCAACAACATTCAGGACAAAGCAGCCCGCGTGTTTGGAGATGGGGTGTCATTCACTCCTTCCATCACCGATGCACTGGCAGCAGTGTGCACCATCTATAAGATGCACTGCAGGAACTCACCAAGGCTCCTTATACGTTATCTTCTAAAATCCAAATCCACTACGTCTAACACAACATAATCCGCAGACACATAGGCTGGAACCATTCACATTGGCAGGAACTTCCAGTCTCTCTGACAGTGCACCCCCATCCAGGTTTCCTAGCACTGTTCAATGGGAAACGCCATTCATAATGCCAGGACAGGAAGATCCAGCCACTGGCCAATGGTGGGCTACCTCTGTGAAACACATAGCAGGTTGTGCAGAAAACCTCACCTCCGGGAACACCACGTGGAGGTTCCCCTCTGAGTCTCTTAACTTGCTGTTCCTTCACTGCTGCTGGATCAAAATACTGAAACTTCCTCCCTAACAACACTTTGGGTATACCTACACTTCATGGATTGCAGCAGTTCAACCCCACCTTCCCAAGGGCAAGTAGGGATGGGCAATAAATACTGGCCTAGCCAATGACATCCACATCTCAAGAACGACTTATTACAAAAAAAGCTCACACTTCCAGCAACTTGCTATGAAAAATACAACCTGAAGAGTGAAATATAAAATCCAAATCAGAGTGCGGGCAATGAAATGGCCTGCTCCAGCAAGTTTTTGGCAAATATGTAGCTAGATCTTTGCAATATTCATCACAATGCGAATACAAGAACTAACACAGTGGACAAGTAAGACAAATTTTATTACTGAATGCTTTATCGCTGTTTTATGTTTCAGATAAATATTTACATCGGTATTTATACACTTGCAATTGGACATTCTAACACTGTTCTAAATTCCAGAAGATTCCAAAATCACAAAATGACTTGGGCCCAAGCATGCTGGACTGGACTGGTTTCAGTGTCTTCAGTTTACAGAGGATTGCTTTCTACTCTTAGAAGAAGATGCAGCAGGACAGCTTGGTGCAAGTGGGGATCAGTGGCCAGGCCATAGTTTCTGCTTAATCCTTCATTTTAACCACTGAAAAACTGTTGGCCCCCAATTTTCTAAACAATGCTCCCTCTGAGTGTGACTCATCTCCAAGAGAAGCTGAAAGGATGGCAGAAGCAGATTCAATAGTAACTTTCAACGGAGAGCTGCAGAAAGCAAAACAGCTCTAAGGGAAGGGGAAAGATCAGACGAGTGGAGCGAACTGAATAGTTCTTTCAAAGAGATGGCAAGAACACGACAGGCCTTAGAGCCTCCTGGTGGTCCATCAGATTCTCTAAGTCGGTATTCCGGCCTTAATATCACAACAGTACAGACATTTGATGAAAAGAACACATTTATGTGCAATCACAGAACCCCTACAGTAAAAAAGGAGGCCATTCTGCCTATTGAGTCTGTACCAACCACAATCTCACCCTGGCCCTATTCCCGTGACCCCCCGTAATCCCACATGTTTAAAAGTAAAATACTGCAGATGCTGGAATATGAAACAGAAACAGAAAATGCTGGAAAATCTCAGCCGGTCTGAGCATCTGTGGAGAGAGAATAGGGCCAAAGTTTCAAGCCAGAATGACCCTTTGTCAGAGCTGAAAACAAGGAAAATCGGCAAGATTGATACAATGAGAGTCAAGGGGTGTGGGGGAGGGGCACTGTACTTGATAGGAAATAGGCAAAAAGACAAAGGGAATGTAAATGGTGATGATAAAGGCTGAGAATGCGAAGATCATCCATTAAAAGATCAGAATGTGTAAATGGCAGAACAAAGGTGCAGAATATAGAAAAGCAGCAGATGGTTTGAGTGAGGTGGAGGTTGGGTGAGGGGGAAACAAGATGGAAAATGAGATATTAGAAGTAGAAATATAAAAATATAAAGTAATAAAAATTAACAAGATGAAATGAAATAAAATAAATGGAGATGGAGCCGAGGTAGAAGACAGAGTTCATGCTGTGAAGTTGTTGAATACAATGTTCAGTCTGGAAGGATGTAAAGTGCCCAAGCAGAAGATGAGGTGTTGTTGCTCCATTTAAGCTTAGGGGTTCACTTGAGCATTGCAAAAGGTCAAGGATGGACATGTGGACAGGAGAGCATGGTGGTGTGTTGAAATGGCAAGTGACAGGAAGGTCTGGATCCTGCTTGCAGATGGACCAAAGGTGTTCTGCAAAGCGACCAACCAGCTTACATTTGGTCTCTCTGACGTAGAGTAGATTGCATTGGGAGCAGCAATGCAATAGACCAGATTAAAGGAGGTGCATGTGAAGCACTGCTCCACCTGAAAAGAATGTTTCCTGTCTTTCTCTAGCTTTAAGTTATACAAACATATGAATTAGGAGCAGGAGTAGGCCACTCGGCCCCTCAAGCATGCTCTGCCATTCAATAAGATGATGGCTGATCTGCTTGTAACCTCAACCCCATATTCCTGCCTACCCCAGATAACCTTGTTAATCATGAATCTATCGAGCTCTGCCTTAAAGATATTCATAAACTCTATCTCCACTGCCTTTTGAAGAAGAGAATTCCAAAGACTCACAACCCTCTGGGAAAAAATAATTCTCCAATGCCCAGTAGGCATTGCCACTTTGGGTCTTGGGCAGTGCGGGGGGACCATGATCATAGGTACCCCCCCCACTTAACTCCGACCTTCTCCAGTCTCCATGGCCGCCCTTCACTCCAGCAGAGTCGGGCCGCCAGCTCCCCTTCAGTGAAGAATTGTTGTTCCTGGCAGTGGTGGGGAGGAGAGGCTAGTTGGCCCGGAGACTTCAGAACCTGGGCCCGCTAATGGAATTCAAATGAAGATTTAAATATTTAAAACAATCTATGCTGATTTCCAGTGTGGAGCTGACACTGCCAGAAATCTGGGGCCTGGAAATGTGCAGAAGCTGTGGCACCCAATGGAAAACCTGCTAAATGGCCTCCGCTTATGTCTCCCAGCCCAGGTCGCTGCAACCGCTCCCAACATTCCATTAGTTTTCCTAATTACTTGCTGTACCTGGATGCTAGCCTTTTATGATTCACACACTAAGACACCCAGATACCTTGGCACTTCAGAACTCTGTAATCTCTCAGCATTTAGATGACAAGCTTCTTTTTTATTCTTCCTACCAAAATAGGCAATTTAATATTTGTCCACATTATATCCATATGCCAGACTGTTGCCCACTCATTTAACCTATGTGCTTTTGTAACCTTCTTACATGCACTTCACAATCTACTTTCCTACCTACCTTTGTGAGATCATCAAATTTAGCAACCATACCTTCAGTCCCTTCATCCAATTCATTTATATAAATTGTAAACAATTGAGGTCCCAGCACTGATATCCATCATTTGTCACATCCAGCCATAGAAAAAGATCCTTTTACGCCAAATTTCTGTTTCCTGTCAATCATCCATCCTGTCAATCATCTATCCTATCAATCATCTATCCATGCCAATATGTTACTCCCTTCACCATTGGCTTTTATTACAACCTTTGATGTGGCAACTTACCAAATGGTTTTTGGAAATCTAAGTACACTACATCCACTGGTTCTCCTTTATCCACAGCACACTTGAACCCATAAATTGGTTAAACATGACTTCCCTTTCACAAAACCACACTGACTGTGCCCGAGTGCCTTGAATTTTTCCAAATGGACGGCTATAATATCTTTAATAATGGTTTCTAACTTTTTCTCTATGACAAATGTTAGGCTAACTGGCATGTAATTTCCTGCTTCATGTCTCTATCCACACACCAACCTTCCCACCCGCCCCTGATACTGCATACACACTTCTTCAATAAAGGAGTTACATTTGCTATCCTCCAATCTAATGGAACCTTCCTTGAATCTAGGGAACTCTTCAAAATTAAAACCAATGCTTCAACTATCTCATTAGCCATTTCTTTCAAGACCTTAGAGTGAAGTTCATCCAGTCTCATGCATTTGTCAGCCCACAGACTAACAATTTGCTCAGTACCAGTTCCTGAGCAGTTGGAATTTTCCTCAGTTCTTTCCTCCCTTCCATTTCTTGATTTACAGCTATTTATGAGATGTTACTAGTGTCCTCTATAGTGAAGACTGATGCAATATACCTGTCTAATTCATCGCAATATACCTGTTTAATTCACCCACTATAGCCTTACTTTCTATTACTAATTTCACAGACATACTTTCTATAGGGCCAATGCCTACTTTGTTCGTTCTTTTCTTAGATAAATTTCCATTGGAACTCCTATTATCTGTCTTTATATTTCCAACTAGCTTTCTCTCGTACTCTAATTTCCCCTCCCTATTAATCTTTTTGTCATTCTTTGATGTTCATAGAATCCTATAGTGCAAAAGGAGACCATTCAGCCCATTGAGTCTACAAAACACCCAGGCCCTATTCCCATAACCCGACATATTTACCCTGCTAATCCCCTGACACTAGAGTCAGTTTAGCCAATCAACCTATCCCATACATCTTTGGACTGTGGGAGGAAACTGGAGCACCCATGCAGACACAGGGAGAACATGCAAACTCCACACGGACAGTGACCCAAGACAGGAATCGAACCCAGATCCCTGGCACTGTGAGGCAGCAGTGCTAATCACTGCCACCCTGTCCTTTATGTTTGTATTTGTATTCATATTTGTATTGACATGTGCTTTATATTTTCTGAACTGTCAGTCATCCTTGTGAAAATATACGCTTTTTCTTGAAGCTTAATACCCCTTTAACTTTAATTAACCATGGATGCGCTCTCCATTTGGAATTTTTCTTTCTCATTAGAATCTGTCAATTCTGTATTTTCTGAAATATCCCTTTAAACGTCTGCCACTGACCATCTATTGATTTATCACTCCAGCACATTTGACATTTCACTTCAGCTAGATCTGCATTCGGGCCATCATAGTTTAAGTTTAAAATATTAATCTTGGACGCACTCTTCATTCCCTCAAAGTGAATGCAACATTCAATCATATTATGATTGCTATTACCAAGGGGTGCCCTCATTATGAATTTATCAATTAATCCTATCTCATTGCACAATACCTGGTCTAGTATAGCCTGCCCTCAGGTTGGTACCAGGAAGTGCTGTTCTAAGAAATAATCTTGAAAACATTCTATGAACTTCTCATCTAAACTACCTATGCCCATCTGATTTTTCCAATTCATATGCAGATTGAAATCGCCCATGATTGTTGCAGTATCTTTCTGACAAGTTCCCATTATCTCTTCTTTTATACTCTGACCTATCATGTGGGCCTGTACACCACTCGCACAAGTGACTTCTTGACTTTATCATTTCTCATCTCAACCCACACTGCTTCTACATCCTGGATTCCTGAACTTGGGTCATCCCTCTTTAATATGCTAATAACAGTGTCACCCTTCCTCCTGTTCTCAATTTCCTGTCCTTCCTAAATATCACATATCCTTTAATCTTCAGTTCCCAATCTATGTCATCTTACAGCCTTGTTTCATTACAGCTATCTGTTTCTCTATCAGTTCATCTGTTTTGCTTTGAATGCTATGTGCATTCAGATACAGAGTCTTAAGATTTGGCCTTTTATTATTTTTGTAGCCTCTAGGCTTTGCAAACATCAGCTAGTTCAATATGGAAGGACCAGTGTCTCAAAGGTGGAAACCCCTCATGCATATGACAGTGAATGACAATGAATGAAATATGAAGTTCAGAGTAGCAGAAATCCACCACCCTCAACATTCACTGATGCACACAGGCAGCAGTGTGTGCCATCTACAAGATACACTGCAGCAATTTACCAATGTTCTGTCAACAGTACCTTCCAAACCCATGATCTTACCATCTAGAAGGACAAGGATAGCCAATCACCACCACATACAAGTTTCCCTCCAAGCCACAAAACATCCTGACTTGGAAATATATCAGTGTTCCTACACAGGATCAAAATTCTGGAACTCCCTTCCTAACAGCACTGTGAGTGTGCCTAGACTACTTGGAACTGCAAGAAGTTGGCTCACCACCACCTTCACAAGGGCAATTAGAAATGGGCAACGAATACTGGCTTAGCCAATGACGCCCACATCCCATGGAAGAATTTTTTTAAAAATGTAATTCATTATTCAAGTCTCACTTCCCTGACACCATTCACCAATCAAAACCCTGTGGAATATTGTGTCAGTTGGGTGGGGGGTTTGAATGCTCCTACACGTGGCTGCTGCTCTGTAATCCTGCTTGAAGTCTATTAATTTATGACCAAGGATCAATATTAACTTGTCTGTTCTCTCCACTGACCTATCAACTGTTGCAGTTTTCACTTCATTTGTTGCCATCTCTTTGGTCACTGGTCATCAGATTTGGCACCAGGTATAACGCAACAATCACAGGCAGCACTGGGCTGAACAAAAGATCCCCTCGTCTGCAATGTGACCGGGTGTATGAGAAGTCAGAGTTGGGTTCATAGAATCATAGTGCAGAAGGAGGCCATTCAGCCCATTGGGTCTGCACCAACTTTCCAAAAGAGCTCATCCTCCGCCCTATCCCCATAACCCCACACATTTACCATGGCCAATCCACCTAACTAGCACATCTTTTGGACAATAAGGAGAAATTTAGCATGGCCAATCCACCAAATCTGCACATCTTTGGACACTAAGGGGCAATTTAGCACGGCCAATCCACTTGGCCTACACATCTTTGGACAATAAGGAGCAATTTAGCATGGCCAATTCACATAACCTACACATCTTTGGACACTAATGGGTAATTTAGCACGGCCAATCCACCGAACCGGCACATCTTTGGACATGAAGGGGCAATTGAGCATGGTCAATCCAATTAACCTGCACATCCACGGACTGTGGGAGGAAACTTAGAGCACATGGAGGAAACCCACGCAGACACGGAGAATGTGCAAACTCCACACTGTCACCCAAGTCCAGAATTAAGCCCGGGCCCCGGCATTGTGAGGCAACAGTGTTAGCGACTTGGTACCATGCTGCCCTGCTGTCATACTGCTCTTCTGCAGAGCAGAGACACCCTAGCCTTAACTGCAGTGAATTATTCAGCAGCAATCTCAGTTTGTAACATGCAGTGAAATCTTTTGAAGTGGAAGTAACAAGTTGTCCCAAGTTGCAAACTACATGTAATCCTACACATTGCTTGTGTCTTTTATGCTGACTGCTTATAAGGATAATACTGCAATGTAAACCTTCAATAAATGGAAGCAATGGGTCACAGAGTCCACCTCACGTTTCAATCCTGTCTATACCTTGACTTTATAAAATAATCCTTAATGTTGCCAGCTTAAAGGATTCAGCCATGCCACCTATCAAGGATAAGCTGTGGGACACCAAGTCACCCTGTACCAATTTGAAACATGCTATATATATATAAAAATGAATCACAGCTCCAAAAGTAAGCATTTGGGCCAAACAGGAAGAGACCACAAAAATAAACGGGCATCAATTCCCCTTTACAATGAGAAAGCTTGAGAGAAAGTGACACACTGTGATCTCTCCAGTCCGGAATACTTGGGACCAAGTCGCTTCTGGATTGTAGGATTTTCTGGATTATAGAATGAAGTTAGAATGTCTAACCACGTGCGTGTAAACCAAAAAACGCTGTTCATATACCTGGAAAGCACAAAATAGTGATCAAACATTATAAAGCAGTGATAAAAATAGTTTTACTTATCCAAATACAGTATCTTTGTGTCTGCTCCCAAAAATGCACTAAAATGATGTCGTGCGTTACTTGGATCTGCCCAGAGAATTTCCTGTCGATAACAGGTCAAACAGATTTTAGACTGGGGAGGTTACAGTGTACATGGTACTTGTATGATTTTAAACTCCTGATTACGTCTGAAACTTGAAATGACAGCATAAAGTGGTTTACCCTGAGGGAATTTCCTTGTGTTCAATAAAACCAGGAATGAGTTTGTTAGGATATAGTATTATAAATCATTCTAACAAAGAGTCTGAATTTCTGAATAGACTTAAGGAAAGGTGTTCACAGATTGTTGTAGGTCATCACAATATACTTAGTGCATCACCAACGCGGTAGCACCTTCAGGAACATACAGTACATATGGTTACATATTTACACTTAACTGTGTGAACATTAGTTGTGTGTAGAAACTGAACCTACCTGTTTAATCCTTTAGTGCACAACAGTCATCCTGTAAACCCAAACCAGCATTTTGTTGTACTTCATTCACTTTAACTTTCTAGTAAAAAGTTCCAGCAGATTGTTTAGGAGGCAAATGTGCAACGTTGATCAGTAATCACAAGCCATGCTTTGAGCTCATGAAAGATGCCAAATTAATACAATTTGCAATGACTCACTGAAGGGCTCCACACCCAATGAAAAGTCAATTTAACAAAAAGAAGTATCTGGATGACAGGTGTGCTGAATCAAGAATCTGTGTTTTGAGACTGAGTATTCTTTCATTGTTCACAATCTGTCAACTAAGCTGAATCCAGGACAATATCCCGTGCTTCTCAATATGTGCTTGTCATGTGCAGGGTAATGAGGTAAATTACATTTAATGAATGATCGAATTTGCTGGATGAGATGTTTGAAGTTTAAGTGTCTGCCTCCTGTGATGACATCTCAAGGGGGGATTGCCTTGTGTGTTGCTGGTAAATCATCAGGCTGAGACTCTTGTCCATTCGCTTTGCTTGGAGCCCTGAGTGCTTAGCGAAACAGCAAGTGTCCCGTTCGTTTCACAGTCCATCCAGTCTCTGTCAGCTGAAGGGGCCTGAGCCGGGAGCAGCCACAGCCTGCTACTAGGTTACTGAGGAACTCCTGATTGCTCTCGGCAGGGGGGAAGGGAGGAGCTTTCAGCAGAGGATTCATTGACAAGCCTTATGCTTGTTCTGGGCATTTCATACTTTACCTTCCATTTGATCATATAAGTAAGGAGGTACTATTTCCAGTGGCCAGGAAGGCCAGTAACCAGGGGACACAGATAAAAGGGCACACGAAACAGAGGGGGAAATGTTTAACTCCTTGAGTTACCATGATATGGAATTGCTTGAAAAGGTGGTGGAAGCAGATTTAACAGCAAAATGGAAATGCATAAATCGATAGAAAGGAAACATTTGAAGGGGTTTAGGGAGTGGCACTAATTGAATAGCTTTTTCAGAGGCAGCACAGTCACGCTGGGCTGAATGGTCTCCTTTTGTTCTGTATCACTC